>NC_136068.1:51441354-52116711 GCF_964261635.1 Lissotriton helveticus | reverse complement strand
ATTATTTTTGCTGCCTTTCCTTTTACAGCTAGCTCCCTGATCCATTGTGGTCATAGGTACCCTTAACAGTGGATGGTAAGTCGGGTACACTAGAAAATCGAAAAGGAACTCACAATTATTGGTAGTAGATTGTGACGTCATCCGATCAATGCATCTGGTGATTTGAAATATATGGGCCCGAAGCCGGAAGTGGCGAAATTATTGGTCGGGCGACCCGCGATCTCTAGCAAATGGACCTACATCATTATCCCACCAGTAGTGGAAGTGAATAGTAGTAGCCAAGAAGATTTAGATGATACAAGTGATAATGATTGATTTTGTTCTGACACAAGGTTGAAGAAACTGTGTTAGGTGACACAAGGTCGAAGAAATTGTGTTAGCTGGATAAACACATTGATGTAAGACATAAGGTCGAAGAAAAATTGTTAGAAAATAGTTTAAAAAAAAAAAAATGTAAAAAAGAGGGGTGTGTATATTTAGTAATTTTTAAACTTTTGATTTTTTTTAAAGGCTCTTGTTTCAAAGTAAAGATGCCTTCTACTAATAGCAATTCGAGATGTTCGATACTTAGAAGATGTTGCAAATTGTCTTCAATATGTGTACTCCTAATAATTCTGGTTTGGTTAATTTTAGCTGTCATTTTTCCTTTTGGAATTGATAAAGAAATGTACAAAACTAACATGACTAGTAACAAACCAGTGATACACCAAGATAGATCTGTAGGAGATTTTTCTAGTAATACCTTTTCAAGACTTTCATCTGAATATGTTAAGGTGATAGATGTGAAAGATTGCTACATTTGTGTGAAATTACCTACTTCTGTTTCTGAAGGCGTCACCTACAATATGCTTCCACTTACTTATGGCATCACTTGTAGTGTAATAGCTAGTTTGTTTTATCAAACAGGTCGTTTAGAGTATTACTACTCTAACTTTGATGACATTTTTGCAAATTTAAAAGTCGATAACAGCCTGAATAAATTGAAACATGCTAAACAGATGAGGGGATTTTTCATAGTAACTAATGAACTTACTTATGAATATGCTTTTAGAAATAATTTAACATGTAACTTGAGAACGGAGGAAAAGACATTCTTAAACATGGTCGAAGAGAGAAGGGCAATTTACCAGCGAAATGAGATGTTGAAACAAACAAAATCTAAGTTTTGGCAGATTGAAGATGAAAAGCTCAATGGTAGAAACGAGAATGTTGCGATTCATATAGATAAACCTGTTAGTGGAAAACTTTGTATAAGAAGAGATAATACTCAGTTACTTTGTTGGTGCTAGTCAATGTGAAGATACTTATCGTATCTTAGGGGGATGGGGATTTAAAGGAGGCAAAGATCCAATTTTCCCTGGAATTTATTTTGTGTGTGGGAACAAAGCTTATTTCAATCTCCCAGACCACTGGTATGGAACTTGCTATATTGGTTTAGTTTTTCCAAAGATTTTTCATGTAGATAGAAATGCAAAAGGCTCATTTGAAATCAGCAATCATCTGAGGTATTCAGAAGGGAAAGCTTTTCAGAAATATTGGGTGACATATTTGGTGCATTAATACCTATGGTAGGAATAACCCTGAATGCAAACAACATTAGAAAAATGTCTACAATTGTTGATAGGCTGTCAACTGATACTGCAAGTGGATTTCAATTAGTGAATACAGAACTTATTGCCATGAGAACGATGGTAATACAGAACCGTCTTGCATTAGACATTCTGCTCACAAAAGAAGGAGGAGTCTGTGGAATTTTACATGTCCAGCATTGCTGCACATATATCCCAGACAAGAGTCAGAATATAGAGTTGTATATCAAGAATATAACAGAATTACATGCTGAAATTGAACCTTTAGAAGATGAAAATTTTTCAGAACGTTTGAGCAAAAGATTTGCAGCAATCACAAACTGGTTTCAAGAGATTGGTAGTTCAATCATAGGCAAAATACTTTATCCTTTAATAGTCATAGTCATAGTGATACTTTTGTTAAAAATTAGCTGCATGATACACAGGAGAAAGAAATATGTAAGGGAAAAGAAAAGAATTTACAAACTCAGAAAGGAACAGGAAAAAGAAATAGAATTAGAAGAGTTTCGTAGAACCCAATATGAGAGTTGCAGACAAACAGCTGAGTCAAAAGTTTAGTAACACTAATATTAAGAAAGTCCAAAACAAGTTCAAGGGTTGAACATTTTTCAAAAATTTTGGGTGTTGTTTGGTGATTTTTAAATCACCAGATGAGGGAGTTGATGGAGCAAGGTGATGGACAATATTTTGTTCAAACTTGCAAAGTTAAACTTCCATAATAAGTATAACTGAACTAACGAGCATTTGGTGAAATTATTAATCAACTTAGTTTTAAAATGCATCTATTGAAATACACGTGGGACTAACATCTGTGCTTTATGTTGCAAATGCGAAGAGAATAATAAACTAACCTTGTCTATTGTTTTTGTCAGTATTAAATGCGGCTGTTTAACTAATGGCATGTGCTTATTTCTGTGCTTATGTTATGTCTTTTCTGTGACAAAAGCTCGTCGAGAATCCTTGCGGTCGAAAAGAAGAAGGTAGATATAAATGCTGCTTTGTGTGTTAAAGCTAGGTAACATAAATTAACGGTTTTTTTATTTGCAAAGGGGGTGGGTAACAGAATGGGTCTCAATTCTTTAATTAATTGATGTCTTGTGTTTGTTTAAATAATAGTTTCCGAGAGAGGCCAAAGGTCTGCAAAGAAATGGCTGTGGTCTTGAAACTTGTCCAGAGTGGAACCTTGTATTTGCGCAGAAGTGGAAACCTTTACCGCGTTGACAATTTAAACAGAAAATGCAGTCAATTAACTGTGCTGAACGTGCTCTTGGAGAAAAAGGCTCAAGGACAGGATACTAGGCGACATTGCCATGGTTAGGAAGTCGTGGACTGTATCTCGAGAGAAAAAGTAACTCTTTTGAGGAAGCCAAATGACGCAAAAGCAAAGGACAATAGGGCTTATGAAAAAGCCTAAACTTGGTAAAGAAACGGAGATGATCTAATGTGGACTGACATAAGACAGCCAATTAGAAGATCGGATTTCTCAGAAAGTATACAATTGTAGAAAGTTTAGCTAGTCAGAAAGGTATAAAACCTGACCTCATGGGCAGGAGGGTGCTCCTCACTTTCCGGGTCCTGATTGACGTGACATGCGGTCGGACTTCTAGCTCACGTAAGGGCATCAGACTTAATTGATTTTTCCTTTCTAGGTGAAGTGAGAATAGTCAGGGAAATAGATCTAGGGAATGGAAACTGTTATTAACTAATATTCATGTTTTCTGATTTTGCCTTTAAAATGTCAGTCTAATTGATCATTCCTATTAAAAATGCTGCTTTCCTTTTTGCTAATAAAATAAAGATTTACTATTAAAAATGCTCTTTCTTTGAAGAATAAAGATAATAAAAATTAGATTTGAAAAGACAAGCTGGTCTTGTTTATTCATGGTCTAGTTGCCATCAGTTGATCCGTTCGCCTCAGTGACTTAATTAAAATGATATATGTTTAAAAACCATGGTAAGAAATGATAAACTGCAGTTGTATATAAACATGTAAATAGTTTGTGAATAGTTCTGAATAATTAGGTCACATGATTCAGTCGCTCAAAAAATTGTCTCGTTGGTTTATGGGCCTGTGTTAAAGATTCATGATTAATGGTGAGTATTGTGGTGTTGGGTAGCATTGGTGAGACAGTTTTTCATTCGGAGCGCTGGATTACCACATACTCCATAATCTGCCACATATTCTTCAGATTTTACCTCAAATGATTCAAAAGTTACTAAAAACGCAGAACCACATGTTTCCGCACAGTTCAAGGCTCTGTGCAAAGGGTGACTGGTCACCTTTCTGTTGCTTACTGCTATATTTGGATGTTGAACTCGTACTAATGAGGTGCAACCTATGCCCAGTCTACTATCACAAAATGTGCAGCATTACACCACATAATTTGCCTTTTCTTGTTGCATAATTTACTCAATTCTGCCTCATAATTTGGCCCTTCCCTGCATACATAATTCCAGTGGACCTTTTTAAGACAATGAGAACTGCAACGTACAGGAGTCACATATCATGAAATGAAATGAAATGAAATGATTACGCTCTTGTATAGCGCACGACTACCCGTAGGCATCTCGGCGCTTGCTTAGGGAACCCGTCCTGGTATTCCCCTGTGAGATACCCCAGCAGGGTGTCCACAAGGTGAAAGCCAGGCATCCCGCCGCGAGGGGCCGTAGTGGAGATTAAGCAAGCTATTGCCCAGAGTCGCAGAGTGTGACCCCGTGAGTTGAGTAGGCACCGGAACGAGAATTATCAAGTCCGTGGAATTTTTTAGCCCGAGACCCGCCGAGGCGGGGAATCGAACCCTGGTCCACGGCTGATCTCAGCTTCCGGGTCTGCCGCCTCTAACCACTGAGCCACGCTTCTCCATCCATACTGGTATGCGTTATTTGTTACGACTACTCCACCTGGAGAAATATAAACTCGAGATTTAAAACATAACATTTGGGTTGTGTTTACAAATTAGTATTTGTTGTTATCCAAAGGAACCCTATTTATCAACCTTAGAATTAAGAAAGATAAGAGGAAAACAATAAGGTTGCTATTTTATTTTGGTTCATAGCTCACTGTGCTATATTAAGATTGTATCTTATTGAACTGCAATTAACACGAGGGTCCCTATAACAAAAAACAGTAACCACTGAGCTGTCTACATGAAAAAACAATTCTTTGATCTGCATTTTACACATTGTGCTTTGCTGGAGGCACACTATTCCTCTGCACTACTTTATGATAAGTAAAAACTCAGACAAGAGAAAACTCAGATTTCTCAAACAAATACATTAATCACCAGAGGTAAAAACGTTTTTAGTCTACAAATTGTAGGCATACAACAGATCTGAAGCCTGTGCCTTTGTTCCCACACACCTCACCAGAGCTTAAGAGGTGGTCCCTGGTGAGGTAACACCAGCCCCTGAACAGAAGCTGAATGCCCTAGGCTGTGGCAGGAGGAGTCCCAGCAAATGATGTAATTGCACAGATAGGCCCATTATAATTCTGTATGTCAGAATGATTATGGGCCAATAGCAGTCTGTGCCAGGTCAGGGAGCAGCTGCTGCAGGCCCTTGAAGTTCACAGCAGGAGTGCGAGCTGGCCCCTGTAGTGAGAGTTACAGAACTCTGAGGCTGCTTGCAGGGGGAGAGCACTGGTTGCTCCAATGTCCAGAATTAAGGACAGATGGTGTCCATGAAAGCAATCATCTTGGACAAGAGGCCCAAATAACGGACGGTATGTGAAATTTACGGACGGTTGGTCACCCTACTCCTTCTTCCTGGTCTTGCTGGTTAAAGGTTTGACAACAAAGAGGCCCCCTGTGAGACAGATATGCAGAGTACCAATCGTGACACTTTCCCTGAAGGCAATGTTAGCTTATTGTCATGCTCTCAGAGTAGTGAGTAGAGAGTGACGGCAGTGGGTGTAGGAATTAGGGAACCTGGTGCTGTGACTCATGATAGAAACATTCATGATGTTCACCCTAATATACGCAATCTGCTTCATGTGTTCTGTGGTCATAGCTCTTGTATTAATTCCTAGAATAAGTCAAGGATCTCCCTAAATTTCCCATGTGACAACGTCTCAAATCAGTGCACCACTTACTGTATTCTCTTTTGCCAGGGGCTGCCTTTTTGGACACGATTTTATGCAAAGCCAGGTTTATTCCGCATTTTCGATGCTATATTTAACTTCCTAAGAAGTGCTGTTAAATTCAGTCAGTTTTATGGAGTTTCTTGAACTTATTATTATTTTCTTGCTATAAGGGATGATTTGTATTTGAATAGATATTACTTTTTTTTTTAATTGGTCCTACCCATTCCCTAACAAAGATATCTGACTCTTAATGCATATGGCCTTGTATTTTTACGTAAATTTATTTTTAGACCTACCTTTTTTTTTTTAATTGTTAATGGATAACTTGTGAATGTTTTGTGAAGTTTTAAACTTTTATGGCTTGTCAGGCAAATAAAGATTGACTAATAATAATGTACTTCATGGATTAAACCTTAAAAGCATATGTCGACTTTGGCTCATATTGTACTAACTTTATTCTTTATTTGCAGAACAATTTTCATTAAAGTGGCGTGGTTACAATTTGTCACTAAATCGAATTTCATGTGTTTGAGATCTTCCTCGGGGATAATGCTGAACCATCTAGAAGCAGAGTATGGTGGGCAATGTGAGGATCCTCCAAGCTGCAATATCTGTTGCCATTCTCATCAAGCAGGGGCGTGGAATTCCTATAGCCCTGCATTGCCTGCAGTTAAGGTAATATTTGTGTCCATTTGTTAATGCTGTTCAAACTTGTATTTATGGTTCATTAATGCAAAGCCTTTATTATTAGGGTAAACTCTCTAAGTAAATGTAATCTCAGACTGCACTACATACAGTGGTTAGTGTATAAAAATGTGCACACGTGTTTGCAAAGTTTAACAATATGAGGCTATGTATATATGAGGCTCCCAAATAATTGCTGAAGCATGAAAGCAAGATTGAGGATTCTTTGCTTTCAAAATAAAATGTTCACAAAAAATGCAAAAACATTTAGCTAAACTACTGAAAAAATGTAGGTACCATTTCTTTGCAGCATCATTTAGTAAAATGTGTTAATGCATGCTAGTATTTCCCAAAAATATTCATAATAGAAAATGAGTGTAACCAGTTTTAATAAGATTATGGGGGGAAATAAACAAGCATTGGTAAAGTCAGCATGTCTGAAATTGTTGTTCAGACTTTGGGTTTTGTCAATGCGTGACTTGTTTTGGAAAGGTTTTTGTAAAACCTTATTAGTGTGGGAGCTGGCAGGCCTTCACCATTATAACAAATATTGGCAAAAGCAAAAATTGTTTAGTCTCAAAAAGCATACATTGCACAATAGTTTCTGGAACTGAACAAAGCCACTGTCAATATGCTCCTTGTGAAAGAACAGAATGCCATAACTTTCAGTGAGGCTAGCAGATAGACAGAAAGAGAGAGAAAACATTTTAATAAACACAAAAGGTCATGGTTAACGCCAGACCTAATTAGGGGCCCAGTTATTAAATAAAGTGCACCCATGTCCTTGGATTAAGTGCAGATATACGACTTTGTGAATTCACAAGACTTTACAGAAGTAGGCCAAGAAATAGTACTCCTAGAAAATATTTGTGAACTGCATTTTAGCTTGAACAAATATGCAGGTGTAGATTTGGCCATGCTAAAATCAGAGTGTTTGCAAGTTTACTTTCCCTCCAATCACTCTTTTCCCAACCCTGAAAGTAGTTTTATGTTTGCCATTGTCCGGAGTAAATATCCAGCCTTTCTCAGTATGGGAAAAGATAAGAGAAGAGTTGTTGAAAACCGTTAAAACATGCACGTTAGTAGGTTTGCACAGACTCAAAAGGACATTCCAACCCTGGAACTGCTGCTTACCATTACCTTCAGCCCCAGTTTGTAGATCTGCGGGAATGTGGCAACATAAGAGAATTGCTATTATTCAAACCCTACTATGGAAGTAGCCCTGGCATAATGAGAGAGGCTATTTCAGAGCTCTTATATAATGAGAGTGCTTTCATAATTTGTCGCCGCATTACATTGCACAAAAGGGACAAATGGATTTTGTTACAGGACAAGTAGATTTGTGAATCAACCTGTCCCATGGACAAGTAGATATTTGATTAAATTCCACACCCCTGTCAGGAAAGGAGGAGGAGGAGGAGCAGGAGCTGGTGGAGGAGACAAACCTTGATAAAGAGAAGGGCACTGTTGCCCCAACACAGAACGTCTTCAGGCAGCGGTGTTCCTACCTAAATCTCTTCTACGGATTGCCAGTGACCATCAACTAGCTTAATAGCCATGGATGCTTGTTCTGCCTACGCAGAAAGTCACCCCCCACCCAGCCCTCAAATCAAATGCCTCTCTGTACAATTACCTATACACTCCTCCCATGAAAGTACTTTTCCGGCCTTCTTTCAATCATCTGAGGGAGAACACAGCTGTGGTGAGAAGCAGGTATCCACTTTTCATGAATCTTCCCAGATTCCACCTCTATCCTTACCGGTCATCCTGCTGACCATGTCAAGACTGCCACACATGTAGTGGAGTTGGTATGGGTTAATGCTGGGAAGATCTGTACCCTCTGCCTAGCACTTTGTGAAGAAATGCCACTATGGGTAAGAACTGCAATACCCACAATGCACTTGCGAATGAAGATGCTTGCAACAGCTTATAAGGAGCAGCTGTGGTGACTAGTGCACATGCTAGTGAACAAGGGCAGTGCGCCCGAAAAACGTATGGCGCATACTCACAATAAAGAGAGGATTTCCTGCAGCTGTTGTTGCCGTTCTCGAAGCAAGGTCTCTCTTTCTTTATGGAAATTAAGTGCCGCTCAATGTGACAGTCTCTGCTTCTGCCTACCGTGCCTGATCTTGGAGGACATCGGAGGGACTCTGCTTTCACTTTTCAGGGGTTTCAGCTTTGGCGTTTACCTTCACTGAGGGACTGCGAGGCCCAGCAGGCTATTCCACCGGCAGCTGCAGCCTCTTCCCTCAGTCTCCACGCTCCCTGCCTGGTTCCTTATCAACTTTTCGCGGCCCCCGCTCCGCGGAGCCGCGCAATGTGACAGTCTCTGCTTCTGCCTACCGTGCCTGATCTTGGAGGACATCGGAGGGACTCTGCTTTCACTTTTCACGGCCCCTGCTCTGCGGGAGCCGTTCAGGGGTTTCAGCTTTGGCGTTTACCTTCACTGAGGGATTGCGAGGCCCAGCAGGCTATTACACCCGTAGCTGCAGCCTCTTTCCTCAGTGTCCACGCCCCCTGCCTGGTTCCTTATAAACTTTTCGCGGCCCCCGCTCTGCGGGAGCCGCTCAATGTGACAGTCTCTGCTTCTGCCTACGGTGCCTGATCTTGGAGGACATCGGAGGGACTCTGCTTTCACTTTTCACGGCCCCCTGCTCCGCGGGTGCCGTTCAGAGGTTTCAGCTTTGGCGTTTACCTTCACTGAGGGACTGCAAGGCCCAGCAGGCTATTCCACCGGCAGCTGCAGCCTCTCCCCTCAGTGTCCACGCCCCCTGCCTGGTTCCTTATCAACTTTTCGCGGCCCCCGCTCCACGGGAGCCGCTCAATGTGACAGTCTCTGCTTCTGCCTACCGTGCCTGATCTTGGAGGACATCGGAGGGACTCTGCTTTCACTTTTCATGGCCCCCGCTCCGCGGGTGCCGTTCAGGGGTTTCAGCTTCGGCGTTTACCTTCACTGAGGGACTGCGAGGCCAAGCAGGCTATTCCACCGACAGCTGCAGCCTCTTCCCTCAGTGTCCACGCCCCCTGCCTGGTTCCTTATCAACTTTTCGCGGCCCCCGCTCAATGTGACAGTCTCTGCTTCTGCCTACCGTGCCTGATCTTGGAGGACATCGGAGGGACTCTGCTTTCACTTTTCACGGCCCCGTACAGGAGTTTCAGCTTTGGCGTTTACCTTCACTGAGGGACTGCGAGGCCCAGCAGGCTATTCCACCCGCAGCTGCAGCCTCTTCCCTCAGTGTCCACATCCCCCGCCTGGTTCCTTATCAACTTTTCGGGCCCCCCGCTCCGCGGGAGCCGCTCAATGTGCCAGTCTCAGCTTCTGCCTACCGTGCCTGTTCTTGGAGGACATCGGAGAGACTCTGCTTTCACTTTTCACGGCCCCCGCTCTGCGGGAGCCGTTCAGGGGTTTCAGCTTTGGCGTTTACCTTCACTGAGGGACTGCGAGGCCCAGCAGGCTATTCCACCCGCAGCTGCAGCCTCTTCCCTCAGTGTCCACACCCCCTGCCTGGTTCCTCATCAACTTTTCGCGCCCCCTGCTCCGCGGGAGCCGCTCAATATGACAGTCTCTGCTTCTGCCTACCGTGCCTGATCTTGGAGGACATCGGAGAGACTCTGCTTTCACTTTTCAGAGCCCCCGCTCCGCGGGAGCCGTTTAGGGGTTTCAGCTTTGGCGTTTACCTTTACTAAGGGACTGCGAGGCCCAGCAGGCCATTCCACCCGCAGCTGCAGTCTCTTCCCTCAGTGTCCACGCCCCCTGCCTAGGAGGTTTATATCTACCTCACTCACCCGGGACGCGCGCGGGTGTGCTCCGGCGAAGCCCGGGCAAAGGGCGGGCCGTCTGAGGCCGTCAGAGGTCTAAGAGGCAGGGCTGGGCCACCCCACCTTATTCTTGGTTTTGTTCAGTGTCTTTCTGATTGTATTGTAGGTTATTTATCACTCTAAGCATTTTATTGTTTTTTTTGTATACATTGTTTGTATCCTTTCTAGTGCCAAAGTCTCTTGTATTTAGTTATATGGCACTTCGCTCGGGGAAGGGCAGAAATGTTACTCTCTCGACCACGGGTGGGGTGGTTATCGGTACCATGGATCAATTTATTAAACGGGTAACGTTTGTCCCTAGACCTTGTGACGGGGAAGCGTTCATCCTTGGGTCCTATCGGGTCTGTGGTCTCCCCTGAACCCCCCCGATTTATAGATCCCTCAGTCGTTCAAAGCTCTATATCCTATCCTACGTTGGTAGATTCTGATACTGTAATGGCTTGTACTATTTTAAAACCAACAACCATTAGTGCGGACTCCAGTGGAGCCTCGAAATCTCCCTCGCCACATAGATCCCCCTTAAAAACCCTAAGTTCGGGGCTACTAAAAAGTAAAAATCCTACTGTAATCCAAAAAAATAGTAAAAGGAAAAGAGGGGGTGGTCCTCAGAAAGGCGGCTCTGCTAAAATTTCAAAGTTGAATTGCCAAGTCCCGTCCCCACAACATTTAGCCCAGTCTCCTAGTCTATCTATGGGCCCCTTAGCCCTCACCCAACCATCTCCCGATAGTAGCGTAAATGAAGAGTTTCTGGGGAAAATGGAAATACTAGATAAAATCCCTGATGCTACCTCTATAAGAGCGAACACGAATGAATAACACCAAATTAGACCAGCTGGAAAAGCTAGTAGTAGCAAATACCAGTACTTTAGATAAGCTAGTAAAAGATATGAGGAGCGTTAAGGTCCCAGTGACTGCTACCCAACCTCCAGGGTCCGGTACTGGTTTTAGGGCTGTCGAACCCACCACCATTAATAAGCCAACTACCCAGCCCGCTAAACCCAGTACGGCTAAGCGCCCTGTAGAAAAGAATCCACTTGGTAATATCAGGGATAGGGGCTCAGGGGCTATCGTGGGGATTGGAATGCAGCCTGCACTCTGTGCACAAACTGCAGGGAGTCGGGTTAATGGGCTTTCATCCTCGGGCATTGAGGCCTCAAAACAGCGGCTCTCTTGCGTAAACCTTCCCCCAGAATCTGCACCCTATACGATTATCTTGGTGGGAGTCCCAGGATTTGGGGTGGAGAAGTTGGAATCATATAGGGAGTTGAAGAGTTGGCTTAATAAGAACAGAACTCTCCCTCCCTCCTCCAAAACTGAGATATTAAATGTTAGAAGGGTGAGTTGGGTGGGACGCAGTGTAAAGGATTTAGAGGGTGACTGTGTCATTGTACATTTTAGAGACCCCTGGGTGGTTGATTTCATTTGTAGAGAACCAAGGCTTGGGAGAGTGGGAGATATTCAATCTCTGGGCTTGAATTATTTCTATGCTAACACAAATTATGGCCCATCATGCCCCCGCAAAATCTTTGCAGGGGGAGATCTTTTGGTGAAAACCCCCATGACCGGATGGTGCATTATTTCCCCCTGTCTAATCGATTTGAGTCACTAATGGGCCTTGAGGGGGTGGATTGACTTTTGAATTGCTCAGGTTGCAATGTTGCGTTGCAGTTAACGGGTAGGGATCCCTTGGGTGACGGTATGGCAGGAGATAGTGCTACTGTTGATTGTCTAGTGTCCTGTGGCCCCCCCTGGGGTGGAGTCAGTATCCAGCGAAGTAAAAACTATGGTTAGGGATAGGGTTGGTCGGGAGGAAGGCTCTGATGATGTGGGCCGGTCACCTTTGGGCTCTATTGTCACAGAGCCTTTACCAACAAATCCCCCCGTGGTGGGAGGGAGGTTACTGGGGCTCAGCCCAATGACACCAGCACAATTCCAGCCACCTATTGAGGATACCATCCAGGACACCATGCTTAAAATTGTTTCATGGAATATCGCAGGGCTGAAAAGTAAAATAGGAATAGGCGAGTGGGCTGACTTTGTGGAAGACTAAGACATCTTGATCTTTCAAGAAAGCTGGACCCCTGACCCTATTTTCCATCTGGGGTATTTGAATTTCTACAAACCGGCCATTAGGGGCATAAGGGGTAGATCGTCAGGTGGCTTAACCATATGGGTGAGACAGTCTCTTAGTTATAAGCCTTCTGAAGTGATAGTGCTTAACCCAGATTTTCTTGGGATAAAGCTTACCAGGCCTAATTTCTCTGAGATCTTTATTGTTAACATTTATGCTCGTGGCCTCCCCGGTGGGCGGAGTCCAGGGATCATAAAAGAGCTCGATCTCCTTCTTGATTCTATTGGGAGGGAAAAGTTTGTGGTTGTGGCAGGTGACCTCAATTGTACCTTCGAACCTCTTCTATGTGAGGGCGAAGACATCTTTGCAGAAGAAGATGCTTTATGGAATGTCTCTCACCTTGATTTAAAACCTATTAAGAAGGGGACCGAGGCAGCCCTACACTGGCTGGGTTTTTGCCTAGAATGGGGGCTGAGAGCCGTTAACGGCCGATCTCGTTCTGACAAGTTAGGTCAGGTAACGTTCGACAATGGTATCAATAATAGTCGAATTCACTATATCTTAATTAAAGCTGAGTACTGGTCGGCCCTTGAGGACATGATGATTTCCGCTCGCCCTGAGAGTGACCATAACCCTTTGGTTCTTAGTTTAACAGTGGAGGGCAGCACTGCGAGTATTAGATCCTCTGAGTGTGCTACAGCAGAAGCCTTTCTAACAAATGATAGGCGTAGGGTTCGGTGGAGTAGGGTTGCAGACAATCCTTTAATTTTAGAAAGGATTTCCCTCGAAGTTACATCCACCTTGCGTGCCTACAGGCTCTGGTGGAACCTTTGGAACTAATAGCACATACTAGTGCATTACATGAGCAGCTCTTTAGAACTTTGAAAGACCTCTTCTCCAAGAAACCTAAATCAGGTAAAACACCACTCCCAAAAATAGGGAATAAATGGTATAATAAATCCTGTAGACAGGCACATAGCGCTCTGGTTGTAGCCCTTAAATCCAGAAACATTGAAGAAATTAGGGAAGCTAATCGAGTATAAAAAAACCCCAAAGGGAGGCTAAATTAGAATGGGATGACCAACATTGGCTGGACTTACTTGAGGCAAGCAGGTCAAGAAACCAGACTAAGTTCTGGCAGATCGTTAAATGGAGAAGTACTGCAGAATCACAAATTCCAGTAAATTACGTGTCCGCGGATGATTGGGTTAAACATTGAGTCCCAGTTTAGGGGGTCCCGTTCTAGTAACCGATTGTGATTCTGTTGTCCCTCCTCCAGAGTCACAACCAATGTGTCCTCCCCTGTTTGATCATAAAGATGCCGAGAAGGCACTTGGGCTGGTTCAAGACGGAAAAGCTCCAGGTATGGACTGTTCTCCGGCCGACTTATTCAAACATGACCCCTCGAACTGGGTGCCTTATATTACCCTATTAGCTAATGCCATCGCGTTAGGGGCTCCTATCCCGGTTTCTTGGCGGGGGGCCAAAATATTACCAATCTTCAAGAAGGATGACCGTTCGGCCCCGGGGAATTATCGCCCCATCAGTTTAATTGACGCCATCCAGAAAATTATAGCTAGGATGGTGTTAGCCAAAATCCAGGTTTGGATGGATTCTGAAAATATCTTATCCCCTTACAAGCTGGTTTTAGATCCTGTGTCAGTACGATTGACCAGGTGTTCCGATTTATTTTAATTTATTGGAAGGTGGTTACATTGGGCTGTGGAACAATCTATGCATCATTTGTAGACTTAAAGTCTGCTTTTGATCTTGTTCCAAGAGATAAGCTATGGAATGCACTGGGAAAAATGGGAATGCCGCGTGAACTCTTGGAAATAGTTACAAGACTCCACGAGGCGAATTTCGCGCAGGTTAGATCGGGTATGCAGGGGCAGACTACCGAGAGATTCCCAGTCACCCGTGGGGTTCTTCAGGGGTGTGTACTTGCACCGACCCTGTTCTTGTTATTCATTAACAGGGTCGTGCAGTACTTTGCGGATACTCCAACAGATGCCCCAACGTTGGGTGGTACGAAGTTCCCGCATCTTATTTTTGCGGATGACACCCTCATTCTATGAAAAACCCAGAAAGGGCTTCAAATCGCATTAAATAAGTTTGAGGATTTTTGTAAACATAACGACCTACAGGTCAACGTTGGAAAAACTGAATTTATGGTGCTAACAAAGAACAGGCCGTTAATGGGGCATGTTAGCATGAATGGCCATGGGTTAGAACAGGTGGAAGTGATGACCTACTTAGGGGTCGTCTTAGAAAATAGGTTGAGATGGAAACCACAGCTTGATGTTCTTTCTCTGAAGTTTGCCCAGTTGACAGGTTGCTTAATTAAGGAACAGAGAACATCACTAACAAAAAGGATAGGTCCGGCGCTAAAGATATATAACGCCAAAATAAGTTCGGCAATTTTGTACGGTGCGGACTTGTGGGGTTCCTCGGACCTCTCCTCATTGGTCAGAGTACAAAATAAATTCCTCTGTAACCTGGTTGGTCTTCCCCAATCCAGTCCCATGAAGCCCGTTACAAGACCTGGGTTGTCATTCCATTGATGAAATAGCCCGTTTCAGGACAGTAGCCCTGTGGAGTAGGATATGGTCTACTCTGGAACTGGTTTGTTTTGCTAATGAAATATCAGATCTTAGATCTATAGTGGGTTCAGGTAATCGTCCCTGATTTAGAAACATAAGATTAGTTTTGGAAAACATGGGCCTTAGCCAGTTGTGGTTAGACCCTGGTAATAAGCAACATGTTCGATGGGACCCCCTCAAAAGAACAAGTTATGGCCAAGGAACAGAGGGGAACAGAACCAAATATAAAGTAAGGGAAGTTCCTTCAGTGGCCGTATATTTCAATTGTGTGTATACATCTATGAATGTCAAAGATAGGTGACAGAAAGAAAGTTAATTCTAGACCAAAATTATTCAAAAATTCTATATATTTTCTTTTTCTTTTTTATAAATATAAATTCATATAAATACCGTTTTGAATCAAGAATTGCATAGAGAATACATCTATTTGTTACGAAAAATCACAAATAACACAAAAAAGTCATAAATATAAACAACAAGAGTAATACCCCTTGGTAACAACCATACCAATCAACATACTCACGTGCTGCCAGTCATACCACAATCAAACCACATACACAGATAGAAAAAGGAACTAGATTGTAGTTAGCTAGGTCACAAAGCTATTGTTGTTCTAGGGCTCCAAGATGTAATTGTCGGCCCTTGTAGCAGGTCTACGCGCGTTTCGGCGGCTCTAGGCCACCTTCATCAGGACCTTATTCATCATATAGTGCAAATACCAGGGGATCAAAAAAGATATGCCTAAAAGAAAAAACAAATCTGTCACCACAACATCATCAAGTAAAATAATACATTAAAAAAGTTTTTCATTCACTGTTAAGCTAAGCTGTGGGGGCTCATCAACGTGACCATAGAGGAAAGGTCATATACCTCTCAGAGCATAATTGCTATCGAATTTTTGAGCAAGTATTGGAAGTGGAGACACAGTTTTACTTTATCCATTTTAAAAAAAAACCAAGGAAAAAACCTAATCTTGTGAAGAGAGTTTAAGCTAATAATAGCACACAATGCCTAGATCCTAAAATACTCACAGTGTAACGCAAGAATATCTTATCATTTGTGATTGTATCGATGAAGTCAAGGGTAAGGTGAAAGCAGATTCACAGCATCTACATAGGAATTAAGAGAGGCTGTAAATTGAAGTATTCTGGAGGGACTAGCTGAAACTAATATGTTTTCCAAAATTGGAAAACTTACCAATGGTGCCACTTACGATGGGGACAGAAAACGTCTAAGCTTCAGAGCTTCATATCATAGGTAGGTAAACGCTGTATTCCGTTTGATGGCTACAGGGAAAGTTATAAATACCACGATGTCATAACTGGTGTTAGAGTTGTAAAGAAGATGCTACAATTAAAACTATGTATTCTGTCGGACAAAACCTTTTTAATAATAATGTAGATTTTTAGGGCCCTGATTAACATACCGGAATGATCGTAGAATATCCGTATTGTTAAATCTTCGGAGTATACACCTTTATGTCTGGTATCAAAGAGAAAATCTCAGATTTGTGCGGACGGCGAGGGAACTGAGTTCTGTTACTTCACGATCTATAATTACATAAAAAATATAGAACTCCTGTTTAAGCCGATAATGTGCACATAACTTTAATATCCAAAGTGAAGTTGACTATACACATCCAAAAAGGCGTGGGCTTACTTCTATAGGCGACGACAGTCCACTCCATAGATAATATGCATTTCAACCACCAGCGACCCTGAAAATGTTAAAATATATGAAGATGTACGTTAAAAAAAAGAACAAGGGTCCACTAAGGAGAGGTACACGATGTTTCTAATATCTCAGCTACGTGATAGCATAGGTAGAGGACCACGTCTTATATCGTGTAAAAGTCCATGACTGAATAAAGATTGGTTATTTAGGACTTCTAATACTGCAAGTAAACTAGGGGCGTATCTAGTCGGCTGAATATACGACAGATATAACATTACTAGCTTGAAATGTCAAAACATGCTAGCCGATGGAGAAAACCTGTCCTGTTATATAACGTAGAAGAAATTGCTACTACAGACGCCCACGGCGATAATGTGCCTGAAGACTGCCTACCTTACAGTCCGTAATGGTGCGACGTGATCCCTCGCCATAAACGAAACCCTCAGCAAACAGTCGTGGGGGCCCGCTATACCTTTTTAAACCATCCGATGAGGCTATAAATCACGCGGGAAGTTGCAAGATACGTGACGTAATGAGAGAATCTCTCATCATGAGTATAAACATAGGACTACGAGGTAACGTTCATATTACTAGTAAAGAACGGTAGGGACTAGTTAATCCGCAAATCTTGATAGAATAAGAGCGTGTCTTTCAAGACAGCCATCAATTAAAGATATCTATTTAGCTGGGAATCACGTAAACCGTAAATAAAGTAAAGTAAAATATAATATGAAAAAGAAATTTAAATAAATTAACGCATATCCGGGTCATGTATGCAAAATGCATAAGAGAATGGGCAGTGTTCCTACGTAACGCGATTGGTACTGCAACAAATGCTGTAATGAGGTCTCCTACTAAGAGGAAGCAAAAGACAAGCTGTGTTTCCTGTAGATTTTCCGTAAGTGACTGTGAGAAGTTGGCCTGATGTGCAGTGTTCACTATTCTAGTGGTCACTATATATCAGTCCAAACAACCCTTATTGATGATTGGTTGTAAGTCAACCTTATAGACCAGCTATCCTAGTAGCATGGATACGAGCAGTCTAAGGCTAAGACTCTAGAGGGCGTGTTAAGCCAGCTGTTTTACCATCACATTACCCCTTGAACACCAAGTGAAAGGACACCACACAAGTTGTTATGAAAATAAACAGTGTATTTATTTATAACAAGACTACCCTGGCTCTTTATGAGACAGGGAGCTAAGCACACAACAAAACTCTTCTAAAAATACTTCAAGTCGCACAATTTACACAAATGCCCGAGGGGCACGAAAAACCATATACTACAAAAGTGGAATGCGAATTACTAGCAGGTAAGTAACGATTCTCAGAGGCTTTAGAAACGCTAGGCCTACAATACTGAACACTCAGGTTAGGAGCAGGAGGCCTAGGGACGCCACGTGCAGAGTGGGAACTCTCACGCGTAAGGCGGGAAAAAGTCTATGGGAGCTAGAATTCACAAAGTTAGTGTTCTCGGGCGAACCCGACTAGGTAGGTCAAAAACGAAAGTGGATCTGGACCCTTGGATAGTGAGGCTATGCTGAGGCACCGAAATGCCGAAATTACCTAGCCCAGGGGCTGCGGCTGCATAGGTCTGAAAAGACGTCGGGATTCTTCGTTGACGAACCAGGAGCCTGAAGGAAAGGAGTTGCTGGCAGGCGACCAGTGAAGATTGTTCGGGTGATCCAAGCCTGGATCGAAGATGGATGACACCTGAAAGCAGAGGGGACCAAGTTCGTGACTACTAGCCAGTAGTCAGGTGGCACCAGGAGGGCACCGGATGGTAGTCACCTCGACTAGGTGAGTGGGTCGACGCTGGGCTCAGCAGTCTCACGGACCAGGAGGCGTTGTCGGCGACCAGGATGGAGGTGCGAGCTGTCCCACGATGGATGATGCTCTCGACGTCGCTGGACCCAGGATTGGGGCAACAAGTCTTGGCAAATTCAAGCCCACGCGGTGGACCTAAAATGGCGTCTGGAGTGGACCAGGAGGGTCCGGGGTGCTCCTCTCTTGGAAGGGAGCTAGGGCCAGTCTGGAGCAACCAGACCAGCAGCAGTGATGTCGTCGGGCGTCGTTAAGAAGGCCACAAGCCAGCGGGCTAGTAGCCAAACAACGCGGTGAGCAGCAAAAAGCAGAAGGACCCCACGCAGATCGTGGAGATGCTGGGAGGCTGAACTTCGGTGCTGGGGCTGCTCAGGGTCGGGGCTTCTCGGACCCCAAAGCACTCACCAGAGGATTCCTCGGCGGTCGTGCTGGAAAGAAGTCGTGCAGTCTTGAAGATGGCCGGTCCCTCGAGGTCTCGTCGCACCCACGGTTCTCAGCTTAGCTGTAGAGGTGGGTAGAGGTCAGAGGTGCCAGGGAAGCCGGTTCTCGTCGAGCTGGGCAGTCGGATTCCGGAGGAAGGACTTGCAGCAGACCGCAGTGTTCTTAAGATGGTGCCTGCGGATGCAGGGTGACTACTCCTTAGTCACAAGGGAGAATCTTGAAGAAGAAATCTTGAAGTCCTTTCGTAGAAAGTCGTGTCTTGATTCCAAAGATGATCTGATCTGGAAGGGGGCCTGCTCCTACCTTTATCCTGAAAAAGGGGGCTGGCACGTGACTAAGTCCTGCCCTAGGGGTGGGACTAGGAAGGGGGGTGGTTACACCCCTCTCCCAAGCCGGGCTTTCCCCAGCTCAGGGGCTGGTGTGCCCCTGGAACTGGTTCTAGCCGGCATATGCACAGTGAGCACCGGGGTGCCACTTGCAGTCACCTTCCTCTGTAGCCCTGCCTACCTGGGATACACAAAACCCTGTCTGGGACGGTGCTGGCACCGCCCCTGACAGGAAACCCTTTGTCCTTGCCTCCTGCTCTGGGAGGACTCCCAGCAGCAGGAGGGCAGACTTGTGTCTTGGTGGCAGCATCCATTTTATGGAGCTAAGGCTCTGTCTGACTTTAACCGGGGTTATAGGTTACATACATGTCGTGTCCCTCTAGAAGGGTGGAATGCTAACCCCGTCGCCAGAATTGGCGAGGGGTTAGTATTCCAATTCGTATGACACCTTACTCGACATGTTTTGATAAAGCGATACCAGAGTTGGCATATAACCGCGAGGATTATAATGCACTTAAGAGTATATGGTATGCGATATCATGGAAACGGCTAAGGGATAGATCCCGAAAGCCGCAGACAGGCTCAGCCCATGCCAGAGCACCATCTCACACGATTCCAAGCACTCTGCCTTCAGGATTGTCAAGGCCTGCCATAGGAGTGACTGATAGGAGATCTGTGTGTCCATTTAGGTTTAGATATAGGTATACTATATCTACAGCAAAGGGTGATTACACCACCTTGCCCCAGCTGTCGTGCAGCCAGTTGTGTCAGATTAGGATGGCCAGCCAGGGGTGGCATAATACATGCTGCAGCCCCTGGTAGGCCCTGGGTACACCTATGCCCTGGGTACCTAAGGTACACTGTACAGGGACTGATAAGGTGACTCAGTATCCAATTAGATATGTACCTAAGGTACATGGAATCCATTTTACAGAGAGAGCAGTAGGCCTGGGGCCCTGAATAGCAGGGCCCCAGGTCAACTAAGTCAGAAAACCAGCAAAACACCAGGCAAAAGTTGGGGGCAACCATAGTCAGGGATCTACCTTCCTACATAACCCCCCCCCAAACGAAAGGAGATAAGGCTATCCTTGCCAGGTAAGCCTATATTGCCTGAGTGGCCATATAAGGAAGTACCAGCACTGGCATGGTTACCCCCTATGTCATGGTCCACTAAGCAATCCCTCACCCTAAGGGTATCTGAGGGTCTCCACCATAGGGAATCTCTACCTGTGGAGTGTTTTGGCAAAGTAAAAGGCTGGTGCTGAAATGGAGTACTGAAGTGAGGCTCCACTAATTTTGGGCTCAGCTTCCTCCAATCATTTTCCACCATAGAGGCCTTTCTTTCCAAGACTGAGTTGTTTTGGGCTCTCAGGGTCAACCTCTGGCTACCTACAGCTGGAGGTTGGGTCCCTCTGTTTGGCTTACTGGAGGGACAGGTCAGGTTTGGGGCCCTCAGGTCCCAAGTTTGGCTGTGCCCAACAGTGTCCATCTGTGGGAGGTCCCTAACTAAATTTAAGGGGGATCCCTCAGGAGTTTGTTTTATTTTCACTTGGCTGGGACTACTAGCTTCAGTGCCCTTAATCTGCTGATTGGGGAATTCTTTTGGACAGGGGGCCCTTTGGGGTCCAACACTGGCCTCCCTGACCTCTACAGCCCTGGGCTGACTGAGGCAGGGTAGAGAGGGGCAGGTTACCTGCTCCAGACTGGGTCCCACCTTGGAAGGGTCCACTGACATCAGGGGTTCTGCCAGGCTAGGCCTGACTACCTCTGTGGCAGTTTCCTCACAAGGGGTCAGATCAGTTCCCTGAGGAGGCTGATCCTTTCCTAAAGTCTGGTGGGAGGGAGATTTCTCTTCCTCCTCAATGCTCTCTGTCTGAGTGGAGTGATCCATAGTTTCAGGCTTCACAACACTATCATCTGTCTGAGTTTGAGCTGTGGCCATCACAACTCTCCCAACCTTTTCAGGAGGGGGCTCAGTTTGGGTGTGGGCTGTTACCATTACAGCCTTGACAACCTGTTCTGGGAAGGAAGTTGTCTGAGATTGGGTTGTGACTGGCACAACCCTCCTGACCTGTTCAGGGAGGACATCTTGGACTGGGGCTGTGGCTATCACTGCCCCACTAACCTTACCATGGAGGTTTACCATTTTAGAATGGGTTTTTTGCTCTACTTCAGCCCAGGCTGAGAGCTCTAAATCATTCCCCAGTAAGCAATCTACAGGCAAGTTTGGTGACACTGCCACTCTCTTGTGGCCAGTGACACCTCCCCAGCTGAGATTAACCACTGCCATGGGATGATCTCTCTGTACTCCATCAATATTGGTCACCTGGTATGTGGCACCAGGTAAAAGTTGCCTTGAGGGGACTAGGCTCTCAGTCACCATGGTGATGCTAGCCCCTGTATCTCTATAGGCCTCAACTTTTATACCATTGATGAGGGGCTCCTGTCTGTACTTGCCCAAAGTGTTGGGACAAGTTGTGAAGTTGGCAAACCCCATGCCAGTCTCACAGACAAGAGTATCTAAGTTTGGGGACCTGGTTAGGCCAGAGTCCCCAGGAACTCCCAAAGTAAATGCACCCAAATTCTTGGGAGCACTCCCACCACCTGGGGGATTACTACTAGTAGTAACAGGAGGTTTGGGAATGTTACTTGGGGGTATGTTCTCCTTATTGTTGTTCTTTGGGCAACTGCTGTCAGTTTTCAAATGACCCACCTGTTTACAGGGATAACAATAAGGTTTCTTCTGGTTATTAGAAGGATTCTGGGACCCACCCCCCTCAGAGGATTTTTGGGGCCCTGATGTGGTTTGATCTGTAGATTTATTCCCACCCTTCTCTTGAGGCTTGGTTGATTCCTTTTTCTGGTCACCACCTTGGTTCTTGGGCTTAATCCTGGTTCTGACCCATTTGTCTGCCCTCTTACCCAATTCTTGTGGAGAGGTCAGATCAGAGTCTACCAGGTGCTGGTGTAATAACTGGTTCTGACAATTATTTAAGACTTGCTCTCTCATAATAAGATTATACAATCCTGTGAAGTCAGTAAAATTGCTACCCAGTAGCCAGCCTTCCAAAGCCTTAGTGGCACAATCAACAAAGTCAGACCAGTCCTGAGACTGAGTTTTCTGGGTGTCTCTGAACAGCAACCTGTACTGCTCAGTGGTTAAGCCAAACCCATCAACCAGTGCATTTTTCAGGACCTGGTAATTGTTAGCATCCTCCACTCTTGTAGTGAGGAGCTTATCTCTACCTTTACCATCAAAGGAGAGCCACAGTATAGCTGCCCACTGACTCTGGGGAATGCACTGCACAGTGCAGGCCCTCTCCAGAGCAGCCATCCATTTCTGGATGTCATCCCCTTGTTTAAAGGGGGGCACTATTTTTGTCAGGTGTTTAGTATCTAAACCCTTCTCTCTATCTCTTGGGAGATTGCTGCCACCAGTGGGAACTATCCCACTCATCTGCTGCTCTCTAGCAAAGGCAAGCTTTTCTTTGGCCAGGGCAAGTTCTTCCCTTTCAATCCTCAGAGCAGCCTGTCTCATTCTAGCTTCATGCTCTATTCTCTGGGGGGAAGTCAATCTCCTCTGGGGAGAGTTCCTTCTCCTCTGAGAAGAGGCATTAGAGTGCAGAGATCTACTGGAGTCCCTAGAAAGAGATCTATCTCTCCTAACTCCAAGGTTAGGCCCACTTCGGGTCAGTACTGGGGGACCCCCAGATCCTAGCCCAAGTAAGTCTAAGTTGGCCCTAGTTAGCCTTCTGACTACCTCAAGACCTTTGTCTACCTCATCCCCAGAGAGTTCCTCTTGATCCTCCTCCTCAACTGCATTGGCAGTGTTGGGGAGGTCTGGATCCCCAGAGGTACCCTCTAAGGCTGGCATATTCCCATCTAGCTGAGAAATCTTTCTCGCATCATAAGTCTCTAAGAGACCTATCAGAAAGGGAATGGTGGGGTTAGACCCCTGTTTCAGTTTCCTGGAGGTACACACTTGTCTCATCTCCTGGAACCTGAGAGCTGCATATCTTGAAGTGACCTGTGGAGGGTCAATAACCACAAGGGGGGTCTCAGTAGACTCTCCCTGGTTAGACATGCTTTTCTAGTGAGGTGTAAGTGGTGCACTTACCTACACTATATGTTTGCCTACTGATCCCTTGCTAGAGTTGTAGTTTAGGGTGTGCTAGGCCCTAGGAGCTACAACAGCTGGTTCAGTAGAACTCAGAGTATTCTAAGCTAAGTTATATGTACCTTTAGTACTTATGTGATCTTTCAAATGATATTCTTAGGATATGTGTGGTAAAACAACAGCAAGCTCAAATCCCACCGCTGCCACCAATGTGAGAAGTTGGCCTGATGTGCAGTGTTCACTATTCTAGTGATCACTATATATCAGTCCAAACAACCCTTATTGATGATTGGTTGTAAGTCAACCTTATAGACCAGCTATCCTAGTAGCATGAATACGAGCAGTCTAAGGCTAAGACTCTAGAGGGCGTGTTAAGCCAGCTGTTTTACCATCACATTACCCCTTGAACACCAAGTGAAAGGACACCACACAAGTTGTTATGAAAATAAACAGTGTATTTATTTATAACAAGACTACCCTGGCTCTTTATGAGACAGGGAGCTAAGCACACAACAAAACTCTTCTAAAAATACTTCAAGTCGCACAATTTACACAAATGCCCGAGGGGCACAAAAAACCATATACTACAAAAGTGGAATGCGAATTACTAGCAGGTAAGTAACGATTCTCAGAGGCTTTAGAAACGCTAGGCCTACAATACTGAACACTCAGGTTAGGAGCAGGAGGCCTAGGGACGCCACGTGCAGAGTGGGAACTCTCACGCGTAAGGCGGGAAAAAGTCTATGGGAGCTAGAATTCACAAAGTTAGTGTTCTCGGGCGAACCCGACTAGGTAGGTCAAAAACGAAAGTGGATCTGGACCCTTGGATAGTGAGGCTATGCTGAGGCACCGAAATGCCGAAATTACCTAGCCCAGGGGCTGCGGCTGCATAGGTCTGAAAAGACGTCGGGATTCTTCGTTGACGAACCAGGAGCCTGAAGGAAAGGAGTTGCTGGCAGGCGACCAGTGAAGATTGTTCGGGTGATCCAAGCCTGGATCGAAGATGGATGACACCTGAAAGCAGAGGGGACCAAGTTCGTGACTACTAGCCAGTAGTCAGGTGGCACCAGGAGGGCACCGGATGGTAGTCACCTCGACTAGGTGAGTGGGTCGACGCTGGGCTCTGCAGTCTCACGGACCAGGAGGCTTTGTCGGCGACCAGGATGGAGGTGCGAGCTGTCCCACGATGGATGATGCTCTCGACGTCGCTGGACCCAGGATTGGGACAACAATTCTTGGCAAATTCAAGCCCACGCGGTGGACCTAAAATGGCGTCTGGAGTGGACCAGGAGGGTCCGGGGTGCTCCTCTCTTGGAAGGGAGCTAGGGCCAGTCTGGAGCAACCAGACCAGCAGCAGTGATGTCGTCGGGCGTCGTTAAGAAGGCCACAAGCCAGCGGGCTAGTACCCAAACAACACGGTGAGCAGCAAAAAGCAGAAGGGCCCCACGCAGATCGTGGAGATGCTGGGAGGCTGAACTTCGGTGCTGGGGCTGCTCAGGGTCGGGGCTTCTCGGACCCCAAAGCACTCACCAGAGGATTCCTCGGCGGTCGTGCTGGAAAGAAGTCGTGCAGTCTTGAAGATGGCCGGTCCCTCGAGGTCTCGTCGCACCCACGGTTCTCAGCTTAGCTGTAGAGGTGGGTAGAGGTCAGAGGTGCCAGGGAAGCCGGTTCTCGTCGAGCTGGGCAGTCGGATTCCGGAGGAAGGACTTGCAGCAGACCGCAGTGTTCTTAAGATGGTGCCTGCGGATGCAGGGTGACTACTCCTTAGTCACAAGGGAGAATCTTGAAGAAGAAATCTTGAAGTCCTTTCGTAGAAAGTCGTGTCTTGATTCCAAAGATGATCTGATCTGGAAGGGGGCCTGCTCCTACCTTTATCCTGAAAAAGGGGGCTGGCACACGACTAAGTCCTGCCCTAGGGGTGGGACTAGGAAGGGGGGTGGTTACAAACCTCTCCCAAGCCGGGCTTTCCCCAGCTCAGGGGCTGGTGTGCCCCTGGAACTGGTTCTAGCCGGCATATGCACAGTGAGCACCGGGGTGCCACTTGCAGTCACCTTCCTCTGTAGCCCTGCCATGGGAGAGGTGTGGCGCCGCGGCCAGGGCGACTGACGCTGGAATCTGGGGACCACGGTTCGATCCCCGGCTCCGGCGGCAGGTTAGCCCAGCACCATGTGACTCTGGGCAATAGCTCGCTTAATCTTCCCGACAGCCCCCCAGCGCCTAGAGACCCTTACGGGTGATTGTGCGCTTTACAAATGTGGACTTTACTTTACTTACCTGGGATACACAAAACCCTGTCTGTGACGGTGCTGGCACCGCCCCTGACAGGAAACCCTTTGTCCTTGCCTCCTGCTCTGGGAGGACTCCCAGCAGCAGGAGGGCAGACTTGTGTCTCGGTGGCAGCATCCATTTTGTGGAGCTAAGGCTCTGTCTGACTTTAACCGGGGTTATAGGTTACATACATGTCGTGTCCCTCTAGAAGGGTGGAATGCTAACCCCGTCGCCAGAATTGGCGAGGGGTTAGTATTCCAATTCGTATGACACCTTACTCGACATGTTTTGATAAAGCGATACCAGAGTTGGCATATAACCGCGAGGATTATAATGCACTTAAGAGTATATGGTATGCGATATCATGGAAACGGCTAAGGGATAGATCCCTAAAGCCGCAGACAGGCTCAGCTCATGCCAGAGCACCATCTCACACGATTCCAAGCACTCTGCCTTCAGGATTGTCAAGGCCTGCCATAGGAATGACTGATAGGAGATCTGTGTGTCCATTTAGGTTTGGATATAGGTATACTATATCTACAGCAAAGGGTGATTACACCACCTTGCCCCAGCTGTCGTGCAGCCAGTTGTGTCAGATTAGGATGGCCAGCCAGGGGTGGCATAATACATGCTGCAGCCCCTGGTAGGCCCTGGGTACACCTATGCCCTGGGTACCTAAGGTACACTGTACAGGGACTGATAAGGTGACTCAGTATCCAATTAGATATGTACCTAAGGTACATGGAATCCATTTTACAGAGAGAGCAGTAGGCCTGGGGCCCTGAATAGCAGGGCCCCAGGTCAACTAAGTCAGAAAACCAGCAAAACACCAGGCAGAAAGTTGGGGGCAACCATAGTCAGGGATCTACCTTCCTACAGTGACGCACACTGAGATATACTGAATCAAGAGGAGAAATATTTACTTGGTCACATACCAAGATAGTTCTTCATTCAACCCTCGTTTCACACTGTCCAGAAGGTAGATCCAAAAGGTTTCACGTTTTTGTCGAGTAATTTCACTCGATTGCCCCATTTTAGGTGTAACCTTTTCAAGAATAGACCATTTGATCTCATTTTCCTTATGGGATTTCTCAATACAGTGTTGAACTAACGGGGCTGACAACTTTTTGGTCCTAATGGCGGACTTATGTTCACTGAAACGGACGCGGAACTCACGACCCGTCTCACCAACATAAGCCAAACCACAGTCACAAAATAAAATGTACACGATATTACTACTACGACAGTTTGTAAGAAATCGTAGTTTGATCTGTTTTTCATTATATGTAATCGTGTCGGATGTGATCGCTGAGTCACAGGCGTGGCAGGAGCCACACCTGTGATTGCCCACAACCACTGGTAGTCCTGTAATTGAGAGCTGGTTATTGAATTGAGAATTTCTAGTGGGAGGTCTGGTATGAACCAGCATGTCTCTCAAATTTCTGTTCCTCCTATATGCGAGCATTGGGAGAGGTAATGGAGAAACGTTGTCATCAGTGTTCAAAATTCTCCAGTTTTTATTGATAATATTTCGGATCTTATGGTTCAATGTGGAATGGTTAATCACACATGTGATCCGATTTTGTTTAGCCCGGGTGTTGCCTTGTAGGAGTGCTGATCTGTCATAGTATTTGGCCCTTTTGTAGGCTTGTCGCACAAGGCGATGTGGATAACCCCTCTTAAGCAGCCTTTCTTTGAGTGCATCTCCATGTTTATGGAATGAGCCAATATCCGTACAGTTACGGCGAATTCGTAAAAATTCACCGAAGGGTATAGATTCCCTTTGGCAGTTCGGATGATAACTGCCAAATTCCAAGATGGTGTTTTTGGCAGTACTTTTCCTGAATAGACTGACTGTTAAATGTTCGTTGGTACCTGCAATACTGATGTCTAAAAAGTCTACTTTATGAGTGCTCAGGTTCATAGTGAACCTAAGGTTGGTATCACTCACATTGAGCCAGAGGTAGAAAGCCTGTAGTTGTTCTTCCGGTCCATTCCAAATAAAAAAAATATCATCAATAAAACGCTTCCAAACAGAAATATTCTCAAAAAATGGGGCCAGTTCGTTGTAAATGTTTTTGAGCTCCCATTCTCCCATGAATGTGTTAGCCACACTTGGGGCACAGGAAGCCCCCATAGATGTACCCTTGATTTGTTTAAAAATCTTCCCATTGTACTCAAAGTAATTGTTCATCAAAACAATCTCCAAACATTGGAGAATGAAGGCATCAGGGCGGTCAGACGGGTATCTCCTCAAAAGGTCTGACACCGCCTGTAACGCTCGACACTGAGGGATGTTAGTGTATAACGCCTCAATGTCGAGCGTCACCAGTATGTCTGTATCAGGATTGAATGGCAAACCCTCTATTTTGTTAATTATATCACCGGTGTCTCGGATATAAGAGGCATATTTTTGGGTTAAAGGACACAGAAACCTATCCACATACTTTGACAGTGGTTCTGTACAGGAACCAATAGTCGAAATTATGGGTCGCATAGGTGGATTAATTTCTGATTTGTGTGTCTTAGGAAGACCATACAAAACAGAAGTAGTGGGAGCTGCTTTGTTTAGGAAAACATACTCATCCTCGCAGATATAACCGTCTGAAAAGGCCACCTGGGTCATTTCTTGAATGTGTCTGTTAAGACGGTCCAATTCCTTCCGCTGGGCCGGTCTATAATGTTCTGTCACAGCTAGCATTTCCAACATTTTATCATCATAGCTCGCTCTATCAAACACAGTAATACCCCCACCTTTATCACAAGGCTTGATGACTATGGAGGGATTGGTTTTTAGTTCATTCAAAGATGTTGTTTCCAAATGGGAGAGATTAGATTGAGGTGTATAGGGGTTTTTTATAACCCGCGCGATATCTTGAAGAACATTCTGTTAAAAAAAACGTACCTCCGGACCCACAATATCCAGAGTCGGTGTAAAGGTCGATGCTGGTTTGCAGCCTGACAGATTGTTATCTTCCTCAGTGGGTGGACGGTCAGTAAAGAATCTATTTAATCTGACTTTGCGGAAGAAGGCAAAAAGATCTTCATGTAATTTAAATTTATTGAGATGGATACTGGGAACAAATGACAAGCCCCTACTAAGTACTTTTATGTCCTCAGATTTAAGAGTCATCGAGGAAAAATTGTAGACGGGTAAGTCATGAGTAGATGTGAAGTCCTCTACACCTTCTACCACCAATACTGCTGGTTGCGAGTCCTTACGTATTGTTGTGGAGGTTGAGGGTTCATTTGGGCATGAGCCGCTTGGTCTTGCCAGCGGACATTCCTCCCTCTGTATTGGCCCCGGGGTAAAAAACCCCTCCCATTAAATGGACGTTGGTTAGGTCTCCCCCTAAATGGACCAGGATTCGGTTGGCCGTAATTCATATCCTGGTAATTATCTCCATCCGAGCCCGAAGAGCCTGTATCAGAGAAGTTGGTGTACTTCCTCCCTGAGTAACCATTATAGTTGGAATTATGATTACCTTGTGGTGCCTCTTGGTAGTAACTAGGGGTAAGGTAAGGATAAATCTTCTCTTTAGTAAACCACCTAACATCTTTTTTTAGTTTATCCATCTTTTTATTGGTGAGGTAGGTTTCAAAATCCTTCATCTCCGTTCTGATTTTTTCAAGACAGTTCTTTCCTTCTTCTACAGCTGTTGATGCATTCAATTTTTCTTCAAGATCACTAAATTCCTGCAAGAGTGTAGATGCTACATCTTTGGCAGTTTCGATGACCACCGCTCCAGGAACTTTCTGATGTCGATAAAGAGTGCAGGAGCATTACGTACTCTCAGGCCTGTGGGAATGACACCCGCTTTTAGGTATTCAAACATGTAAAAGGCATGGGATTCTATACGTTTTAGTCTCTTACGCATATTAAGGAGGTTCTGCTACTCACTGTTACCCAATTGGTGGGGAGGGACAGGACCACTATCACCTGCTAACTTCCCCATCAGGGTATTGAAGTCATCATCTGTGAAGCCAAACGTCTGGAAAGTATCCATATTATGGAGGAGACAATTACTGTGCACTAATCAGGAAATGACTATACAATTCTTTATATAAAAAGAGCAGTTATATCTAGAAAACCAATAGTTGAGGGAAATATATCACTTCTGTAGTATCAGAAATGCAATATAGTCACGTGAGAACACCCCAGGGATAACACAACAGTGAAATAATTCATAAAAAAACAACAATCATTATTCACAACACTCTAAGAAGAAATCCCACGGTTGAAGAACCGCGAATGTGAGCAACATGTTCGATGGGACCCCCTCAAAAGAACAAGTTATGGCCAAGGAACAGAGGGGAACAGAACCAAATATAAAGTAAGGGAAGTTCCTTCAGTGGCCGTATATTTCAATTGTGTGTATACATCTATGAATGTCAAAGATAGGTGACAGAAACAAAGTTAATTCTAGACAAAAATTATTCAAAAATTCTATATATTTTCTTTTTCTTTTTTATAAATATAAATTCATATAAATACCGTTTTGAATCAAGAATTGCATAGAGAATACATCTATTTGTTACGAAAAATCACAAATAACACAAAAAAGTCATAAATATAAACAACAAGAGTAATACCCCTTGGTAACAACCATACCAATCAACATACTCACGTGCTGCCAGTCATACCACAATCAAACCACATACACAGATAGAAAAAGGAACTAGATTGTAGTTAGCTAGGTCACAAAGATATTGTTGTTCTAGGGCTCCAAGATGTAATTGTCGGCCCTTGTAGCAGGTCTACGCGCGTTTCGGCGGCTCTAGGCCACCTTCATCAGGACCTTATTCATCATATAGTGCAAATACCAGGGGATCAAAAAAGATATGCCTAAAAGAAAAAACAAATCTGTCACCACAACATCATCAAGTAAAATAATACATAAAAAAAGTTTTTCATTCACTGTTAAGCTAAGCTGTGGGGGCTCATCAACGTGACCATAGAGGAAAGGTCATATACCTCTCAGAGCATAATTGCTATCGAATTTTTGAGCAAGTATTGGAAGTGGAGACACACTTTTACTTTATCCATTTTAAAAAAAAACCAAGGAAAAAACCTAATCTTGTGAAGAGAGTTTAAGCTAATAATAGCACACAATGCCTAGATCCTAAAATACTCACAGTGTAACGCAAGAATATCTTATCATTTGTGATTGTATCGATGAAGTCAAGGGTAAGGTAAAAGCAGATTCACAGCATCTACATAGGAATTAAGAGAGGCTGTAAATTGAAGTATTCTGGAGGGACTAGCTGAAACTAATATGTTTTCCAAAATTGGAAAACTTACCAATGGTGCCACTCACGATGGGGACAGAAAACGTCTAAGCTTCAGAGCTTCATATCATAGGTAGGTAAACGCTGTATTCCGTTTGATGGCTACAGGGAAAGTTATAAATACCACGATGTCATAACTGGTGTTAGAGTTGTAAAGAAGATGCTACAATTAAAACTATGTATTCTGTCGGACAAAACCTTTTTAATAATAATGTAGATTTTTAGGGCCCTGATTAACATACCGGAATGATCGTAGAATATCCGTATTGTTAAATCTTCGGAGTATACACCTTTATGTCTGGTATCAAAGAGAAAATCTCAGATTTGTGCGGACGGCGAGGGAACTGAGTTCTGTTACTTCACGATCTATAATTACATAAAAAATATAGAACTCCTGTTTAAGCCGATAAAGTGCACATAACTTTAATATCCAAAGTGAAGTTGACTATACACATCCAAAAAGGCGTGGGCTTACTTCTATAGGTGACGACAGTCCACTCCATAGATAATATGCATTTCAACCACCAGCGACCCTGAAAATGTTAAAATATATGAAGATGTACGTTAAAAAAAAGAACAAGGGTCCACTAAGGAGAGGTACACGATGTTTCTAATATCTCAGCTACGTGATAGCATAGGTAGAGGACCACGTCTTATATCGTGTAAAAGTCCATGACTGAATAAAGATTGGTTATTTAGGACTTCTAATACTGCAAGTAAACTAGGGGCGTATCTAGTCGGCTGAATATACGACAGATATAACATTACTAGCTTGAAATGTCAAAACATGCTAGCCGATGGAGAAAACCTGTCCTGTTATATAACGTAGAAGAAATTGCTACTACAGACGCCCACGGCGATAATGTGCCTGAAGACTGCCTACCTTATAGTCCGTAATGGTGCGACGTGATCCCTCACCATAAACGAAACCCTCAGCAAACAGTCGTGGGGGCCCGCTATACATTTTTAAACCGTCCGATGAGGCTATAAATCACGCGGGAAGTTGCAAGATACGTGACGTAATGAGAGAATCTCTCATCATGAGTATAAACATAGGACTACGAGGTAACGTCCATATTACTAGTAAAGAACGGTAGGGACTAGTTAATCCGCAAATCTTGATAGAATAAGAGCGTGTCTTTCAAGACAGCCATCAATTAAAGATATCTATTTAGCTGGGAATCACGTAAACCGTAAATAAAGTAAAGTAAAATATAATATGAAAAAGAAATTTAAATAAATTAACGCATATCCGGGTCATGTATGCAAAATGCATAAGAGAATGGGCAGTGTTCCTACGTAACGCGATTGGTACTGCAACAAATGCTGTAATGAGGTCTCCTACTAAGAGGAAGCAAAAGACAAGCTGTGTTTCCTGTAGATTTTCCGTAAGTGACGCACACTGAGATATACTGAATCAAGAGGAGAAATATTTACTTGGTCACATACCAAGATAGTTCTTCATTCAACCCTCGTTTCACACTGTCCAGAAGGTAGATCCAAAAGGTTTCACGTTTTTTTCGAGTAATTTCACTCGATTGCCCCATTTTAGGTGTAACCTTTTCAAGAATAGACCATTTGATCTCATTTTCCTTATGGGATTTCTCAATACAGTGTTGAACTAACGGGGCTGATAACTATTTGGTCCTAATGGCGGACTTATGTTCACTGAAACGGACGCGGAACTCACCAACATAAGCCAAACCACAGTCACAAAATAAAATGTACACGATATTACTACTACGACAGTTTGTAAGAAATCGTAGTTTGATCTGTTTTTCATTATATGTAATCGTGTCGGATGTGATCGCTGAGTCACAGGCGTGGCAGGAGCCACACCTGTGATTGCCCACAACCACTGGTAGTCCTGTAATTGAGAGCTGGTTATTGAATTGAGAATTTCTAGTGGGAGGTCTGGTATGAACCAGCATGTCTCTCAAATTTCTGTTCCTCCTATATGCGAGCATTGGGAGAGGTAATGGAGAAACGTTGTCATCAGTGTTCAAAATTCTCCAGTTTTTATTGATAATATTTCGGATCTTATGGTTCAATGTGGAATGGTTAATCACACATGTGATCCGATTTTGTTTAGCCCGGGTGTTGCCTTGTAGGAGTGCTGATCTGTCATAGTATTTGGCCCTTTTGTAGGCTTGTCGCACAAGGCGATGTGGATAACCCCTCTTAAGCAGCCTTTCTTTGAGTGCATCTCCATGTTTATGGAATGAGCCAATATCCGTACAGTTACGGCGAATTCGTAAAAATTCACCGAAGGGTATAGATTCCCTTTGGCAGTTCGGATGATAACTGCCAAATTCCAAGATGGTATTTTTGGCAGTACTTTTCCTGAATAGACTGACTGTTAAATGTCCGTTGGTACCTGCAATACTGATGTCTAAAAAGTCTACTTTATGAGTGATCAGGTTCATAGTGAACCTAAGGTTGGTATCACTCGCATTGAGCCAGAGGTAGAAAGCCTGTAGTTGTTCTTCCGGTCCATTCCAAATAAAAAAAATATCATCAATAAAACGCTTCCAAACAGAAATATTCTCAAAAAATGGGGCCAGTTCGTTGTAAATGTTTTTGAGCTCCCATTCTCCCATGAATGTGTTAGCCACACTTGGGGCACAGGAAGCCCCCATAGATGTACCCTTGATTTGTTTAAAAATCTTCCCATTGTACTCAAAGTAATTGTTCATCAAAACAATCTCCAAACATTGGAGAATGAAGGCATCAGGGCGGTCAGACGGGTATCTCCTCAAAAGGTCTGACACCGCCTGTAACGCTCGACACTGAGGGATGTTAGTGTATAACGCCTCAATGTCGAGCGTCACCAGTATGTCTGTATCAGGATTGAATGGCAAACCCTCTATTTTGTTAATTATATCACCGGTGTCTCGGATATAAGAGGCATATTTTTGGGTTAAAGGACACAGAAACCTATCCACATACTTTGACAGTGGTTCTGTACAGGAACCAATAGTCGAAATTATGGGTCGCATAGGTGGATTAATTTCTGATTTGTGTGTCTTAGGAAGACCATACAAAACAGAAGTAGTGGGAGCTGCTTTGTTTAGGAAAACATACTCATCCTCGCAGATATAACCGTCTGAAAAGGCCACCTGGGTCATTTCTTGAATGTGTCTGTTAAGACGGTCCAATTCCTTCCGCTGGGCCGGTCTATAATGTTCTGTCACAGCTAGCATTTCCAACATTTTATCATCATAGCTCGCTCTATCAAACACAGTAATACCCCCGCCTTTATCACAAGGCTTGATGACTATGGAGGGATTGGTTTTTAGTTCATTCAAAGATGTTGTTTCCAAATGGGAGAGATTAGATTGAGGTGTATAGGGGTTTTTTATAACCCGCGCGATATCTTGAAGAACATTCTGTTAAAAAAAACGTACCTCCGGACCCACCATATCCAGAGTCGGTGTAAAGGTCGATGCTGGTTTGCAGCCTGACAGATTGTTATCTTCCTCAGTGGGTGGACGGTCAGTAAAGAATCTATTTAATCTGACTTTGCGGAAGAAGGCAAAAAGATCTTCATGTAATTTAAATTTATTGAGATGGATACTGGGAACAAATGACAAGCCCCTACTAAGTACTTTTATGTCCTCAGATTTAAGAGTCATCGAGGACAAATTGTAGACGGGTAAGTCATGAGTAGATGTGAAGTCCTCTACACCTTCTTCCACCAATACTGCTGGTTGCGAGTCCTTACCAATTGTTGTGGAGGTTGAGGGTTCATTTGGGCATGAGCCGCTTAGTCTTGCCAGCGGACATTCCTCCCTCTGTATTGGCCCCGGGGTAAAAAACCCCTCCCATTAAATGGACGTTGGTTAGGTCTCCCCCTAAATGGACCAGGATTCGATTGGCCGTAATTCATATCCTGGTAATTATCTCCATCCGAGCCCGAAGAGCCTGTATCAGAGAAGTTGGTGTACTTCCTCCCTGAGTAACCATTATAGTTGGAATTATGATTACCTTGTGGTGCCTCTTGGTAGTAACTAGGGGTAAGGTAAGGATAAATCTTCTCTTTAGTAAACCACCTAACATCTTTTTTTAGTTTATCCATCTTTTTATTGGTGAGGTAGGTTTCAAAATCCTTCATCTCCGTTCTGATTTTTTCAAGACAGTTCTTTCCTTCTTCTACAGCTGTTGATGCATTCAATTTTTCTTCAAGATCACTAATTTCCTGCAAGAGTGTAGATGCTACATCTTTGGCAGTTTCGATGATCAACATCATCCAGTCCCTGGAGCAGCGGTTGGAAATAAGTGACCACCGCTCCAGGAACTTTCTGATGTCGATAAAGAGTGCAGGAGCATTACGTACTCTCAGGCCTGTGGGAATGACACCCGCTTTTAGGTATTCAAACATGTAAAAGGCGTGGGATTCTATACGTTTTAGTCTCTTACGCATATTAAGGAGGTTCTGCCACTCACTGTTACCCAATTGGTGGGGAGGGACAGGACCACTATCACCTGCTAACTTCCCCATCAGGGTATTGAAGTCATCATCTGTGAAGCCAAACGTCTGGAAAGTATCCATATTATGGAGGAGACAATTACTGTGCACTAATCAGGAAATGACTATACAATTCTTTATATAAAAAGAGCAGTGATATCTAGAAAACCAATAGTTGAGGGAAATATATCACTTCTGTAGTGATGAAGCAAAGCTTCGCATATTTGCGACCTTGCTGTATTCAAGAACCTCGTTTATGTGTAACAAGGTAATAAGTGTACGTCTTACTAACGTTTATATTAAGTTTGAATAAGGGTTAAGACGCTTGCCTATGTGTATTCCTAACTACTTTAATCCATGTCTGTAAAATGGCCGCCGCTTGTATTTAGTTACTGCGCATGCGTCAGCCACACTCACGTGTCCTGACGCGTCTGCAGAAGTGGAGGGAAATTTATGCGCATGCGTAATACATAGCTGTGCCCATCATGTGGTACTGCTCGTGCCACTGCTCTTGTGCCTGTATCCATGTAGCTAACATTTAGACTGCATAAGTATATGTTATGATAATAAGTTGAAAGTACAACCCTGTGATGTGATTTCATAATGTTATTTTTATGTATTAATTTGTTCTCGCTTACTTTTCATGTACCGCGGGGAATGGGGGTCTGTCTGTACCAAGAGCCATCTTGGAGGTCCCTTCTGCGCATGATCGCCTTTCCAGGGACCTGACAACCTTGGCTGATGGAAATTTGCCAGCTGGCAGAGATGGGCAAGATGCTCCTGAGAACCGACCTGCAAACTCGGCTGATCGGAGTCACATGTTCCCGCTATGCTACAATGTTAAATTGTCACTCGTATTTCTGCACAGTTTCTCATGGGAACCCCAATCTTGCTAGGCGGTACCCAAATATGATAATGAAGCATCTAAATAGTCTATTCTGATTGGTGTGTTACCCAAATCCTACCTTAGGACCAATCCAAATTGAGGGATTCTGATACTTTGCAACATTGGGGGGTGGTACACTGACCCAAAAGAGTATATCTACCCTGGTTTCACCTAGGGATTTTGTCCGACTTGTCTGGTTTAGCTGACCTGTCACTGACCCATCGTACTCAATAGGTGACTGAAGATACAGAGCGCTGCGGAGCACTCTGTCCGAATTTGACCATAGACTAAGGTTCTACTGAACCTTAAAGTGCTGGCGAAGCACTTTGCTGGGAGTTCGCTGACTCAATCGGGGTCTTGATCGATAGCTGCAGAGAGGGTGGAGCTCAGGCGTTGCTTCCAAACTGCGGGTGCGGTCCTGTCCTGAGTGGTCCTGTCCTGAGGGTTTGCTGTCCTGTCCTGAGGTCCTGTCCTGATTCCTAATCTGAGGGTATCCTGTCCTGTCCGGGGTGTCCATTCTGCACCTGCTGTCCTTTGAGGGGTATCCTTCCTTGAGGGTTTCCTGTCCTTAACTGACCCGTGGCCAGGGTTTGGTTTCCACACCAGTCTAGGTAAATACTGCTCTAAGTTCTTTAAACTTGCACCTTTCTATATTTCTACCTTTTGCTACAATAAAGTGACACCTTTGCATATGTTGATTTTTCCATGCTTTTGCCGCAAACTATTGAAATGTAAAGTCATTTGCATATTTTCATGATATGTTCCCATGTCACCCTACCTTTTAGCGATTATATTTTGCATTGCAGTTTGTCATTTTCTGATATGGTCTAGAACCTCCTTACCTAGGCTGTTTAAAGGTCCCTTCACTTTAAGTTTAGCGTGTTACTCTTTATAGGCCCTCCTATAGTTACCCATGCATAGTCTGTCCATGCTTAAACATTTCTAGTATTTTTCCCATTTGCATTCCATATTGCATTTGAATGGTTACCCTGTCGTTATTTCTCTATAGCTATATAATTTACATTATCTTGGTTATTGATTGCCTCATTCTTGTGTATCTGATGATAGAAGATAACGAATTTTAGATAAACATTTTAAAACTTCCAGTTGTCCGTGGTCATTTAAACAATATTGAATGTCATTTTTGAAAATTGCATTTGCTGCCTTTCCTTTTACAGCTAGGCCCCTGATCCATTGAAGTCATAGGTACCCGTGTCGGTGGATGGTAAGTCGGGTACACTGAGTCATAACAAGTAGGGAACACACACAATTGGTAGCAGCCCGTGAAGTCGCCTGGTCAATGAATAGTGTGAATTGAAAGTATATGGGCCCTGAAGCCGGAAACGGCGGAATCATTGGCTGGGTGACCTCGCGCGCTCTATCAGTTTTATCAGAAATGCAATATAGTCACGTGAGAACACCCCAGGGATAACACAACAGTGAAATAATTCATAAAAAAACAACAATCATTATTCACAACACTCTAAGAAGAAATCCCACGGTTGAAGAACCGCGAATGTGAGCAATACCAACCTTAGGTTCACTATGAACCTGAGCACTCATAAAGTAGACTTTTTAGACATCAGTATTGCAGGTACCAACGGACATTTAACAGTCAGTCTATTCAGGAAAAGTACTGCCAAAAATACCATCTTGGAATTTGGCAGTTATCATCCGAACTGCCAAAGGGAATCTTTACCCTTCGGTGAATTTTTACAAATTTGCCGTAACTGTACGGATATTGGCTCATTCCATAAACATGGAGATGCACTCAAAGAAAGGCTGCTTAAGAGGGGTTATCCACATCGCCTTGTGCGACAGGCCTACAAAAGGGCCAAATACTATGACAGATCAGCACTCCTACAAGGCAACACCCGGGCTAAACAAAATCGGATCACATGTGTGATTAACCATTCCACATTGAACCATAAGATCCGAAATATTATCAATAAAAACTGGAGAATTTTGAACACTGATGACAACATTTCTCCATTACCTCTCCCAATGCTCGCATATAGGAGGAACAGAAATTTGAGAGACATGCTGGTTCATACCAGACCTCCCACTAGAAATTCTCAATTCAATAACCAGCTCTCAATTACAGGACTACCAGTGGTTGTGGGCAATCACAGGTGTGGCTCCTGCCACGCCTGTGACTCAGCGATCACATCCGACACGATTACATATAATGAAAAACAGATCAAACTACGATTTCTTACAAACTGTCGTAGTAGTAATATCGTGTACATTTTATTTTGTGACTGTGGTTTGGCTTATGTTGGTGAGACGGGTCGTGAGTTCCGCGTCCGTTTCAGTGAACATAAGTCCGCCATTAGGACCAAAAAGTTGTCAGCCCCGTTAGTTCAACACTGTATTGAGAAATCCCATAAGGAAAATGAGATCAAATGGTCTATTCTTGAAAAGGTTACACCTAAAATGGGGCAATCGAGTGAAATTACTCGAAAAAAACGTGAAACCTTTTGGATCTACCTTCTGGACAGTGTGAAACGAGGGTTGAATGAAGAACTATCTTGGTATGTGACCAAGTAAATATTTCTCCTCTTGATTCAGTATATCTCAGTGTGCGTCACTTACGGAAAATCTACAGGAAACACAGCTTGTCTTTTGCTTCCTCTTAGTAGGAGACCTCATTACAGCATTTGTTGCAGTACCAATCGCGTTACGTAGGAACACTGCCCATTCTCTTATGCATTTTGCATACATGACCCGGATATGCGTTAATTTATTTAAATTTCTTTTTCATATTATATTTTACTTTACTTTATTTACGGTTTACGTGATTCCCAGCTAAATAGATATCTTTAATTGATGGCTGTCTTGAAAGACACGCTCTTATTCTATCAAGATTTGCGGATTAACTAGTCCCTACCGTTCTTTACTAGTAATATGGACGTTACCTCGTAGTCCTATGTTTATACTCATGATGAGAGATTCTCTCATTACGTCACGTATCTTGCAACTTCCCGCGTGATTTATAGCCTCATCGGACGGTTTAAAAAGGTATAGCGGGCCCCCACGACTGTTTGCTGAGGGTTTCGTTTATGGCGAGGGATCACGTCGCACCATTACGGACTATAAGGTAGGCAGTCTTCAGGCACATTATCGCCGTGGGCGTCTGTAGTAGCAATTTCTTCTACGTTATATAACAGGACAGGTTTTCTCCATCGGCTAGCATGTTTTGACATTTCAAGCTAGTAATGTTATATCTGTCGTATATTCAGCCGACTAGATACGCCCCTAGTTTACTTGCAGTATTAGAAGTCCTAAATAACCAATCTTTATTCAGTCATGGACTTTTACACGATATAAGACGTGGTCCTCTACCTATGCTATCACGTAGCTGAGATATTAGAAACATCGTGTACCTCTCCTTAGTGGACCCTTGTTCTTTTTTTTAACGTACATCTTCATATATTTTAACATTTTCAGGGTCGCTGGTGGTTGAAATGCATATTATCTATGGAGTGGACTGTCGTCGCCTATAGAAGTAAGCCCACGCCTTTTTGGATGTGTATAGTCAACTTCACTTTGGATATTAAAGTTATGTGCACTTTATCGGCTTAAACAGGAGTTCTATACTTTTTATGTAATTATAGATCGTGAAGTAACAGAACTCAGTTCCCTCGCCGTCCGCACAAATCTGAGATTTTCTCTTTGATACCAGACATAAAGGTGTATACTCCGAAGATTTAACAATACGGATATTCTACGATCATTCCGGTATGTTAATCAGGGCCCTAAAAAGCTACATTATTATTAAAAAGGTTTTGTCCGACAGAATACATAGTTTTAATTGTAGCATCTTCTTTACAACTCTAACACCAGTTATGACATCGTGGTATTTATAACTTTCCCTGTAGCCATCAAACGGAATACAGCGTTTACCTACCTATGATATGAAGCTCTGAAGCTTAGACGTTTTCTGTCCCCATCGTGAGTGGCACCATTGGTAAGTTTTCCAATTTTGGAAAACATATTAGTTTCAGCTAGTCCCTCCAGAATACTTCAATTTACAGCCTCTCTTAATTCCTATGTAGATGCTGTGAATCTGCTTTTACCTTACCCTTGACTTCATCGATACAATCACAAATGATAAGATATTCTTGCGTTACACTGTGAGTATTTTAGGATCTAGGCATTGTGTGCTATTATTAGCTTAAACTCTCTTCACAAGATTAGGTTTTTTCCTTGGTTTTTTTTAAAAAATGGATAAAGTAAAACTGTGTCTCCACTTCCAATACTTGCTCAAAAATTCGATAGCAATTATGCTCTGAGAGGTATATGACCTTTCCTCTATGGTCACGTTGATGAGCCCCCACAGCTTAGCTTAACAGTGAATGAAAAACTTTTTTTATGTATTATTTTACTTGATGATGTTGTGGTGACAGATTTGTTTTTTCTTTTAGGCATATCTTTTTTGATCCCCTGGTATTTGCACTATATGATGAATAAGGTCCTGATGAAGGTGGCCTAGAGCCGCCGAAACGCGCGTAGACCTGCTACAAGGGCCGACAATTACATCTTGGAGCCCTAGAACAACAATAGCTTTGTGACCTAGCTAACTACAATCTAGTTCCTTTTTCTATCTGTGTATGTGGTTTGATTGTGGTATGACTGGCAGCACGTGAGTATGTTGATTGGTATGGTTGTTACCAAGGGGTATTACTCTTGTTGTTTATATTTATGACTTTTTTGTGTTATTTGTGATTTTTCGTAACAAATAGATGTATTCTCTATGCAATTCTTGATTCAAAACGGTATTTATATGAATTTATATTTATAATAAAGAAAAATAAAATATATAGAATTTTTGAATAATTTTTGTCTAGAATTAACTTTCTTTCTGTCACCTATCTTTGACATTCATAGATGTATACACACAATTGAAATATACGGCCACTGAAGGAACTTCCCTTACTTTATATTTAGACCCTGGTAATAATGCATTCCCTTCAAAAAAGGAATATAAAGCACTTTACTGGGCAACAGTTAGGCATCAACTTATTACTCAGACAGATTCCACCTCTCTGACCGGCAGGTTTCTGGATCACAAACTTGCCCCTTCTTTAAAGGATTACTGGGATACTATCACCAAGAGTAGTGATAGGAAGCTATATCACCAGTTTAGGGTTGGGTCGCTACCATTGAGATCTTTTACAACTAAATGGCGTGGTTATATCAATGAGTTTTGCCCGTGGTGTAGGGACCAAAAAGAGACAATGGGCCACGTTTTCTTTGCCTGCCCCGCATATTCAGCCCCTCGGAGAAAATGGTTAAAACCGTTTTGTAACAATATGAGAACACGGGTGGGGCTGGAGGCTTTAACGCTTCTGAGGACTAATACGTCAGATTCAGTGGCCGTAGCGGTAGCAAAGTTTTTGGGGTGGTCATGGATCATCAGAGCTAGACACCCAACAGCTAGTTGATCAATGGTTTTTAATTAGTAATTTCTACCAGCTCGTCTTCATATCTAAAATGTAATCAGGTTTTACTCTGCGTTATTTCACAACTGTTTTTGATATGCTTTGTTTGTTTGTCCTTTTAGCGATAAGTGTGTCTAGGAATCTATTTAAATATGTAAGATATTATAAATTTAGCATTATTGCTTTTTTCTTTATGTAGAGTACCCACCGTTTTGTATAGATAAGAGTTTTAATGGATGTCTTTTATGATGGAATATTTCGAAATAAAGACGTATGAACCGAACTGAAATGCGGGGATGTTCCCGTCACGAGATTGCCCCCCGCTCAGACTTGCGGGCCACAGCACCTACATTGAAGTGCCACGTGGAGCTGAGGTCCGACTATTGTGAGGTGGGAGATTGTGCAGACACCGCTATTTCTTCTCCGAGTCAGCTCACTATGGGAATGAGGATTTATGGACACAGTACCCTCTGCCTAGCACTTTGTGAAGAAATGCCACTATGGTTAAGAACTGCAATACCCACAATGCACTTGTGAATGAAGATGGTTGCAACAGCTTATAAGGCGCAGCTGTGGTGACTAGTGCACATGCCAGTGAACAAGGGCAGTTTGCCCGAAACGCGTATGGCGCTTGTGATGTGGAGAAGCAACTTGCTGTGTTCTACATACTCACAATAAAGAGAGGATTTCCTGCAGCTGTTGTTGCCGTTCTCGAAGCAAGGTCTCTCTTTCTTTATGGATATATATATATATATATATATATATATATATATATATATATATATATATATATATATATATATATATATATATATATATATATATATAAATATATATTGTTTTTTACATGAAACATAAACAATATTAGCAATTCAATTCAAAAACATTAAATAAATTACTAAACAAAATAAAAATAAAAAAGACATTTACAAAAAATAATGAAATAACAAATATAAATATAAACAAATACTATGAAAATTATAAACAAATAAAAATAATAAATACATTTACCTAATATTAGAGAATGGTATCAAGTCTGGGAACAATACATAGAAAATTCCCGTTCCGGTTTATGCAACAGTAGAGAAAGTGTAGGACTTCAGAGCGGTTAAATATATTGTTCCCACTCAAAACAGTGCAACAGTAGGAAAAGTGTTGGACTTGGAAGGGTTTAGGTTTACTATTTCAAATGTAGTCTGTGCAGCAGTAGGGAAATGCTTGGACTTCGGAGGGGTAAGATTTACTATTATTATTCCAGTGTGTGCAACCGTAAGGAAAGTGCTGTACTTCAGAGGGGGTACATTTACTATTCCCACTCTAGTCTGTGCAACATTAGGGAAAGCACTGGACTTCAGGGGGTTACATTTACCATTCGCACTGTAGTCTATGCAATGGTAGGGAAAGTGTTGGACTTTAGAGAGTTAATATTTACTATTCCACTCCAGTCTGTGCAACAGCAGGGAAAGCATTGGAACTTCGGAGGGGTTAAATTTACTCCTACAGTCCAGTCTCAGCAACGGTATGCAAACTACTTCACTTCAAACACATTACATATTTGAAAAACGGTATTAAGTTAGAAAAAAATATTAAACTTTTTATATAAACATTTGTACTTAAGATAATATATATTTTTAAAAAACAACCAATCTATAAAATGTATAGACAATGTAATAAATAATTTTCAAACAGAAACAGAAAGTAATGGTTATTTAATTATGTCTTAACTAACTAAAAGCCTGGCAACCAACACCTAAAATGTAACTAAAATAAATAATTATAACACAATTAACATAATTGATAATCAAATAAATAACTAATTACCACAAATGTGTTAATTGTTAATTTTTAATTTCCTAATTACCTAATTAACTTCCTACCCAAGAAGTCTACAAACCTAGGAGACCACACTCAAAATATATAATTATTACACAATTCACATAATTATTAATCAAGCAAATATGTAATAATAAAAATTAATATTTGTTTTATATATTACTTAACTTGCAACCATACACCTCAACAAACCTAGAAACCCACAATTAAAATATAACTCAAATAAAACACTATTACATATTGTGTAAAATTAATACTTACTCCAAAAAGCAATACATGAATTATTAATTATTACTTAATTAACTTACCACTTATGCCCTTACAAACCCAACAACTCGCAACAGCACTATACATTGCTATTACCATTTAAACTGAATATTCTAAATCACTTAAAATTACAAACTATGGGGCTCATTAGGATGGCGGACGGAAGAGCCACCGCGGCCCTGGAGTAGGCGGAAAAAGCCTTTTCCGTGTCCGCCTGCCGCGGATACTCCGTCCGCCATATCAGGATAGGAAAACGTGTCAAATTTCCGTCCGCGACGGAAAAGCACGCACCGCCGCCGAACTACACACGACCACGTGGCGGACGGAACACATCCGGAGGCCCCGCCGTACGTACTGACGTCTAAGACCGTCCCCCAAATCAAGATGGCGGAAAACACACATAAAACCGCAGCGGAAAAACAACCTGTCTGAACATGGCGGAATCCCCACAGCGAACATAGGTGACATAGCAGAGATACCCACCGCAAGCTGACCACCACCATGGACCCAGCGCTACACGCTTTCCCGATGCTCTTCGCGATCCACCACGTCCTAGTCATGGCCCACCATGGACGCCGACGCAGGTAAGGCACAAACCATTGGCTGTCTGGAGGGGAATACCAGCAAGGGACGTGACGTAGGGAGGGGGAGTGTCATGTTACCGAAACCACTGATGAGAAGCATATACGAATACACATTTGTAGTACGCAAGCAGGAATGACAACGACAGACCACGAGACTTGATAGACTACCTTTATTGTACAAAATAGGGGTATAATCACAGTGTATGCGTGAGCATGGGCAAAGTGGGCACCAGAGCAGCTACATCATTGGCAGTTAACGAGAGGGCAGAATGCAGTATCAGAGCTTCAACAGGGCATTGTGCAGTACAGAGCAGGTACATCATAGGCAGGTAACGAGAGGGCAGTATGCAGTATCAGAGCATCAAAAGGGCATTGTGCAGTACAGAGCAGGTACATCATAGGCAGGTAACGAGAGGGCAGTATGCAGTATCAGAGCATCAACAGTGCATTGTAGAGTACAGAGCAGGTACATCATAGGCAGGTAACGAGAGGGCAGTATGCAGTATCAGAGCATCAACAGTGCATTGTAGAGTACAGAGCAGGTACATCATAGGCAGGTAACGAGAGGGCAGTATGCAGTATCAGAGCATCAACAGGGCATTGTAGAGTACAGAGCAGGTACATCATAGGCAGTAAACGAGAGGGCAGAATGCAGTATCAGAGCTTCAACAGGGCATTGTGCAGTACAGAGCAGGTACATCATAGGCAGTAAACGAGAGGGCAGAATGCAGTATCAGAGCATCAACAGGGCATTGTGCAGTACAGAGCAGGTCCATCAGAGGCAGCACGTGAGAGGGGCTAAGTGCATCAACAGTCCATTGCACAGAACAGGTCCATCAGAGGCAGCACGTGAGAGGGGCTAAGTGCATCAACAGTCCATTGCACAGAACAGGTCCATCAGAGGCAGCACGTGAGAGGGGCTAAGTGCATCAACAGTCCATTGCACAGAACAGGTCCATCAGAGGCAGCACGTGAGAGGGGCTAAGTGCATCAACAGTCCATTGCACAGAACAGGTTGATAAAAGGCAGCACATGAGAGTGCAGAATGCAGTATCAGAGCATCAACAGGGCATTGTAGAGTACAGAGCAGGTACATCATAGGCAGGTAACGAGAGGGCAGTATGCAGTATCAGAGCATCAACAGGGCATTGTGCAGTACAGAGCAGGTACATCATAGGCAGTAAACGAGAGGGCAGAATGCAGTATCAGAGCATCAACAGGGCATTGTGCAGTACAGAGCAGGTCCATCAGAGGCAGCACGTGAGAGGGGCTAAGTGCATCAACAGTCCATTGCACAGAACAGGTCCATCAGAGGCAGCACGTGAGAGGGGCTAAGTGCATCAACAGTCCATTGCACAGAACAGGTCCATCAGAGGCAGCACGTGAGAGGGGCTAAGTGCATCAACAGTCCATTGCACAGAACAGGTTGATAAAAGGCAGCACGTGAGAGGGGCTAAGTGCATCAACAGTCCATTGCACAGAACAGGTTGATAAAAGGCAGCACATGAGAGTGCAGAATGCAGTATCAGAGCATCAACAGGGCATTGTAGAGTACAGAGCAGGTACATCATAGGCAGGTAACGAGAGGGCAGTATGCAGTATCAGAGCTTCAACAGGGCATTGTGCAGTACAGAGCAGGTACATCATAGGCAGTAACCGAGAGTGCAGAATGCAGTATCAGAGCATCAACAGGGCATTGTGCAGTACAGAACAGGTACATCAGAGGCTGCACAAGTACGTGTCCCTACCAACCCGTCACAGGAACCACAAGAGTGCCACGCAGTTCTCAATGGACACACCATGTGAAATAACATTTGAGTGAAGTGTACAGCACCTCACATCACAGAATCAGGGGGACTGCGTGAACTACCTGCCTCGGACACACTGGCAGCACCAGCAACAGGAGTGTGAGACACAACCACAGCCCGAGTGACACACACATGGGCCACGGACCCAGACACACTGGCAGCACCAGCAACAGGAGTGTGAGACACAGCCACAGCCCGAGTGACACACACATGGGCCACGGACCCAGACACACTGGCAGCACCAGCAACAGGAGTGTGAGACACAGCCACAGCCCGAGTGACACACACATGGGCCACACACCCAGACACACTGCCAGCACCAGCAACAGGAGTGTGAGACACAGCCACAGCCCGAGTGACACACACATGGGCCACGGACCCAGACACACTGGCAGCACCAGCAACAGGAGTGTGAGACACAGCCACAGCCCGAGTGACACACACATGGGCCACGGACCCAGACACACTGGCAGCACCAGCAACAGGAGTGTGAGACACAGCCACAGCCCGAGTGACACACACATGGGCCACGGACCCAGACACACTGGCAGCACCAGCAACAGGAGTGTGAGACACAGCCACAGATGTAGTCACTGACACGTGAGCCACTGACCCAGACAGACTGCCAGCACCGGAAACAGGAGTGTGCAACACAGCCACAGATCTTCTAACTGACACGTGAGCCATAGACCCAGATAAACTGCCAGGACCTGCAACAGGAGAGGGCACAACTGACACTGTGCCACCATCTGATACATGAGAGTCAACTGCACCAGCGCCACTGGGACAACTGAAATGATGAGCCACAGGGCTGTATGGGCCAGGAGGCAGGGTGGGCCTGGGAGCTGGGGATAGCTGACCTAGAGCCAAATCGGGGTTGGCAGGTGTCAATGGTGTGTGTCTGCGTTTCTTAGGGATGTGTGAGTGCACCCTGGACAGGACAGGACTGGCAAGTGGTGGGGACTCCAAAGAATTACCACCCACCATAGGTGGAGCCTCTGCAGCCGGGGATCTGGTTTCTGGGGACGTGCTGGAGCCTGCTTGTCGTTTGCTCTGTGCCTGCCGCCTGGACTCGAAATCATGTGTAATGGGGGATGCAACTACAGGGGACACCCTCCTCTGCTTCTGACTGGCCTGGATGGGAGTGGAGGTATGGGGGGACTCCGCCGCGGAGACATCTGTTTGGCGTTCAGTAGAAAACATCAGCCTCAGTGCAGCCAGGGGTGAAGTATGCCTGTCCTTGATTGCGCCATTGTCCATGCTAGATGCCTTGTCCGTAGGATGTGCCTTATCCTTAGGTGGAGTGTTGTCTCTGGATGTAGCCTGTGCCCTGGTCGCCGCCCTGTTCCTGCCAGCAGACTTGTCGTCTGTGGTGCACCTGTCTCCAGTAGACACCTGCTCTCTGTGTGTGTCCCTGCCCTTGGGAGATGGACCTTGCTCTGCTGTGGGCCTGCCCTTGGGAGTCTCCCTGCTCCTAGGAGGTGCCTTTGTCTTGTCACTGTCCTTGGGAGTGTCCCTTTCCTCTGCTGTGGGCCTGCCCTTGGGAGTCTCCCTGCTCCTAGGAGGTGCCTTTGTCTTGTCACTGTCCTTGGGAGTGTCCCTTTCCTCTGCTGTGGGCCTGCCCTTGGGAGTCTCCCTGCTCCTAGATGGTGCCTTTGTCTTGTCACTGTCCTTGGGAGTGTCCCTTTCCTCTGCTGTGGGCCTGCCCTTGGGAGTCTCCCTGCTCCTAGGAGGTGCCTTTGTCTTGTCACTGTCCTTGGGAGTGTCCCTTTCCTCTGCTGTGGGCCTGCCCTTGGGATTCTCCCTGCTCTTAGTAGGTGCCTTTGTCTTCTGACTGGCCTTGTCCAAGGTACAGTCCATGGACATGTGAGTATCCCTTGCCTTGGGAGTACCTTTTGTGTTGAATGCCTGTGTAGCTCCTGAAGGCATGTCCCCCAACAACACTTGTGGATCCTGTGTGTGTACTCCAGTGTATCTGATGTCGTCTACGTGAACGTATTTAGCTGATCTAGGGGATGGGGTCTGTGCCCTGCGTGCCCTGACGTGCTGTCTGACGCTGCTTCTAGTGCAATAACCTGTATTTGAGTCCTGCTCAGAATAATCACTACCCCCTGAGACATCCAGTGGTGTAGATGGGGAAACAGAAGTAGCACCCTGTTCATGCGACTGTACTATTGCAGACGACACACTGCTTGCCAATGACTGCACTGTCCTGTGTAGACCTGCAAGATCGCCATGCATCCCTTCCATGAATGCCACCACCTGCCCCAACTTCCTATCATGGTCCTGGAAAGCATTTGTCATATTGGTCTGCCCCACACACAGCTGTCGCAGCAGATCAACGGCCTCAGCACACAGTGCATTTTGACTCACCGTGGCAGGGGCAGCGGTGCCTGCACCGAACGCCACTTTGCTCCCCCTACTCCTCCGGCCACGAACAGTACATGGTGCAGTTGGCGGAAGTGTGGGCCCTGTGTGCTGTCTTCCGACAGAAGGTGATGAGTGCCCACTCCCAGTCTGTGACAACAGTGCAGGCTCACCAAGAGTGTCCGACGAGGAGGACGATGGTGTCTCCACATGCGAGTCCTCAGGGACGGTCCTGTCCCCCTCTCCGGCGCTGGCCTCCTCTGTGTCAGTCTGCGTGTGTGCGAAGTCTGAGCCGGAGTCATTTCCTCTACTACTCTCCACCGTCTATGGCTGAGTGTCCTCTGTCATAGCTGAAATGCACATAAAAGATGTGTGAGTCATGGGCAGACTGACGTACAGAAGGACCAGGATTGCCAAATTACATAGCTGACAAAGATTATGTAGCCCTCATCCTGCACACGGCCCACCTCTACCAGTCATCCTCACATTTCCTGCCATGGGGCCATGGACCACTAGGGGATGTGCTTCAACACTCAACTACTAAGCAAGTGGCGTGTCAACATGGCGGACCTGGATGTCAAATGAGAACCACCCTATGGGACCAAAATGGCATCACAGACATACATACGCAACACGGAACTCAATACTGTGTCTGTGCACCAATACATGCATAGCACTCACAGGTTTCCTACACAGACAGTATGCTCACCGCTAGTTTGCTGTTGATCGGCACTCAGACGTTCGGCCAGTTCAGGATGCGTCACTGCAATGATACGGTGCATGAGAGGGGTCATGGAGCGTCGTGCCAGACGGGGCGTCCTTGGAATCAGGCCCAGTGTTACTTCCGCTACATTCTTGCTCAGCCTGGAAATGTCGTCCCAGCGTTTGTGGCAGTGTGTATGTCGTCTGTTGCACACCCCCAATGCCCGTACTTCCCGTGCTATGCTCCTCCACAGGTCCTTGCGAAGGTGCAGCTTGACCTACCATGATGGGAGACAAAAGGGTTTAAGTCAGTGGACAGGTGGCCTGTCACACACATAGGGGCAAGACGTAACTGTCAGCAGACATGCACAATCAGGAACATATGTCTAGCCCACACTACACAGCTAAGATAGAAATAGGCCTGATTATTTGGCCCCCTCATGCACACCAACATGTCCCACACTGCACTTACCACCCGTCCTGGTGCGCCGTAGAGGCGTCCATAGTTGCGGAGTACACCGTCCACGAGGACATCAAGCTCCGCGGCGGTGAAGGGTCGAGACCGGATCTCTTTGCCTCTCGACATGGCAAGATCACGGAGTATGGCACTAGAGCAGCAGTCGGTGGTCAGCTCAGCAGCAGCAGCAGGTCGAGGTGATGGTCACAGGCAGCAGTCGGTGGTCAGCTCAGCAGCAGCAGCAGGTCGAGGTGATGGTCACAGGCAGCAGTCGGTGGTCAGCTCAGCAGCAGCAGCAGGTCGAGGTGAACAGGCAGCACTGGTCCCCGGGGTAGGAAGTGTCATTTTGGCCAACACACATATATAGGGCCCCCAGCACGTGTCAGTGGCATACGTCGCCAGCAATTGGTCAGCCCTGGAAGCGTGATCGTGAAATGGGCCAATGACTGGCCCTGTTGTTGCGGTGCACTGCTCCCGTTACTTGCGATTGGCCATATGCGGCCAGCCTCCCTCTTCCCATTGGCTGCATGTGCAGGGACCGTCACGGGCACACATCGGCAACCGCACGTGCAAGCCTCAGGCACGGATGCTTCAGTTGCAACAATGTTGTATCACTGGCGCCTCCATGGCGGTGCACGTACTCAGCGGGGGAGGTGCAGGCCTATACACCCTGTAGATGTACTCAATGGACATGCCAGTTCATGACCCCCCTTACAGTCACCTTGCATCATCCACCGTACACCGGCCGGAGCGGCCGGGCCTAGGACGGCCGTGCCCGGCCATGTACACAACCGCCGTGCCCGGCCATGAACACAACCGCCGTGGCCGGACATGAACACAACCGCCGTGCCCGGCCATGAACACAACCGCCGTGGCCGGACATGTACAAAACCGCCGTGCCAGGCCATGTACACAACCGCATGGCCGGGCACGGCGGTTGTGTACATGTCCGGCCACGGCGGTTGTGTTCATGGCCTGGCACGGCGGTTGTGTACATGGCCGGGCACGGCGGTTGTGTACATGGCCGGGCACGGCGGTTGTGTACATGGCCGGGCACGGCGGTTGTGTAAATGGCCGGGCACGGCGGTTGTGTTCATGTCTGGCCACGGCGGTTGTGTTCATGGCAGGGCACGGCGGTTGTGTTCATGTCCGGCCATGGCGGTTGTGTTCATGGCCGGGCACGGCGGTTGTGTACATGTCCGGCCACGGCGGTTGTGTTCATGGCCGGGCACGGCGGTTGTGTACATGGCCGGCCACGGCCGTCCTAGGCCCGGCCGCTCCGGCCGGTGTACGGTGGATGATGCAAGGTGACTGTAAGGGGGGTCATGAACTGGCATGTCCATTGAGTACATCTACAGGGTGTATAGGCCTGCACCTCCCCCGCTGAGTACGTGCACCGCCATGGAGGCGCCAGTGATACAACATTGTTGCAACTGAAGCATCCGTGCCTGAGGCTTGCACGTGCGGTTGCCGATGTGTGCCCGTGACGGTCCCTGCACATGCAGCCAATGGGAAGAGGGACGCTGGCCGCGTATGGCCTTTGGGAAGCAGCGGAAGTTGAGCACCGCCATGGCGGCGCCAATTATGTTATCTTGTCAGACGCTGCACCGTGATGTGTTGTGTGCAGTTGCGTCATGAGGGATGTGAGCGTGATAGGGAAAGGTCATAATTCATACAATATAGCATGTGTGTCCATACAATGCCCATCGGTCGGCACACAATGGGCAACATATGTGCATTTGTACGTGTTGACGTCGGGTGTGACCCTACAGACGTTCTTACATCTTCACAACTACACAGTACATCACGGCTGTGTGGCCAAATTATGCATCTGTTGTCTGTGTCTTGTTCTGGCGAGGTGACTACAGTGGTGGTGGTACACATGCATTCCGTGTATGTGTTTTGTACGTTGTGTCACCATGCATGTAATTACCGTATGCACATCATTATTGGTGTTGGCATTTGTGCTTGATGACATGGCGTGTGTATAATTATCGTTTGTGTGCATGCACTTGCATGTGTGTCTGTGATGTGGCTACTAAACATTAGGGTGAAAACTGAAGTTTTGTCAGTAAGGTTCACATGTGATGGAGTTGTACACGTATGCGTCGTTTGTAAGTTGACCTAAGTTACATCTCTCTCCCACACAGGAGGGCTCCAAATGTGCATCGGCCATACACTGTGCTGGAGGATATGGTTGACGAGGAGGTGATTCGGAAATTCCGGCTGGATCGACGTCGGTTGCTGGAGCTTGTGGCTCAATTGTCTCCTCATCTGCAGCCACGTAGGACGTATCCTGGGTCGATTACACCCACTGCAAAGGTCATGGCGGTACTACATTTCTTTGCTACTGGCACATTTCAGTACACAGTTGGACATGCCGGGGGGATGTCACAGGCCATGTTCAGCACGGTTCTTCGGGATGTCTTAACAGCTATGATGCTGTACAAGAATGACTACTTACATTTCCCACGGCCGGAAGAGTTGCCAGCTGTCAAAGCTGATTTCTATGCACTGGGCCACATACCTCACGTGGTGGGCTCAATTGATGGCACACACATCGCTATCATTCCACCACGGGCACGGGAACAAGTGTTCAGGAATCGCAAACACTTCCATTCGCTGAACGTGCAGGTGGTGTGCCTGGCAAACAACATCATCTCCCATGTGTGTGCAAGATTTCCTGGATCCGCACATGACGCCCACATCATGCGGAGCAGCATTGTCCTACGACTCATGGCAAATCTGCGACCCGGTCAAGCGTGGCTTGTTGGTGAGTGTGCAGTGGGGACTCTTGTGATCTCTGTGTTGCATGGGGTACCCACCATATCTTGTTGTGATGTTTGTGTCTGTCATCCCCCTACATAGGCGACTCGGCTTACCCAAACCGGCCCTGGCTCCTCAGTCCCCTACGTAATCCGAGAACAGCGGGTGAAATGCGGTACAATGAAGCACATGGAAGGACACGGAGAGTCATCGAACGTACCTTTGGACTGCTAAAGTCTAGGTTTCGGTGCCTCGATAAGACCGGAGGGGCCCTGCCTTACTCACCAGGAAAAGTATGCAGGATCGTGATTGCCTGCTGCATGCTCCACAACCTGGCAGTACGCAATGACATTGAACTGCTGTTGGACCCTGAAGACGAAGGAGTTCCTCGGCCTCCCATCCCACCCATGTCGACTGATGAGGATAGTGGTGAGGAGGAAGGTGTGGACCAGAGGCGCCAGCTCATAGATCGCTACTTCCCTTGAATGTGAGTAACTACCTCTAGTGGCGGTTGACAATGCCTCATGTATGTTTGCTGGTGTTGTGTGGATGTGGGGTTCATCAGCTGGGTGTTGTTTGTGATGGTTGCATATGTGTGTCTTCATGTCTTTGGACATACAAGTCTCCATGATGTGTGTGCTCTCATCCCAAGCTTTTGTGATGGTTGTCGTTTGTGTAATGTTGCTGTGCATTGTGTTGTGATGTGTGTGAATCTGTTTCCTGACGTGTGTTTGCTGTCTCTGATTTTCTCTAGGTCACTCCCGCAGCGCCATGATCATGTACGACTATGATCCCTGAACCTGTTTACGTCTGTTTCTGAAGGCAATCATGTGAATAAACATGGAGGCAAAACATCATTGTGTGAGTAAGTGCAATTTATTTACAGGTTGTGCTTCTGTGCTGGTGAATATTTACAAGTAAGTGGGGTGGAGGGAGTTGGAGTTGAAGGTAATGGTAGATGAAATGTCCGTGCTGACACCACATTGGGGGGTGTCAGGGTAGTCCAGCAGACCAGTGGGAATGATTGTCTGTGGGACAGGATACTTAGCTGGGTGAATGTCTGGCACAGGCAGTGACATTGTCATGGTCGTCCCCTCTTGGAGCGTGTGGATGGCGCTCCAACACTGCTCTCAGCCACTTCCTGCCTCGGCCGGCCCCTCCGTCTCTGAGGTGGAACAGAGTCAGCTGGGAGGGCAGGTTGTTGATGGGCCACATCCGTCGCCAGGGGCACAGGTGGTGGTGGCGGCGGTGGAGGCGGAGGTGATGGTGGCGGGGGAGGCGGAGGTGGCGGTGGAGGCGACGCTACGACACTTGGTGGAGGGGGGGGGGTTGTTCCGGCCAACCCATTCCCTCCACATCGTCGCCTGCTGGCCCATGATCTGCAACATCTGGCCAAGGATGCCACAGATTTCGCGCTGGATGTTGGTGTTGTCCACTGAGTCCTGGTGTGCACGATCAGCGTTTGCCTGGGACCGGTCGTATGACGCCTGGCACCTGGCAAGGGCTTGTAGGGACTGTGCCACTGGATGGGGTAGCTGTCCTTCCTCTGCACGGCGGTGTGTGGCTCGCCTGATTGGCTGATGTCCCGTTGGCTGTGTTTGTGGCCCACTCACCCTGCTTGTGTGTGAGGCCGATGGACCAGCGTCGTGCGCTGGGTTATGCTGGGTGGCACCGGCAGGAGTCGTGGTGCTGGTGGTAGTGGTGGTACTGGTGGTACTGGGGACTGTGCAGATCACAGAGACAGGTGTCGCTGGAGTCACACATGCGACGTTGGTCGGTCCCGGGAGTCCCTGTGAGCCAGATGGCCCTGGCTGCGTGCTTGGTCCCGCTCCATCCTCCGCACCGGAGCTGCCTGTGTCCTCGTCACCAGAGAGTCCTGTAGGTGTGGGAGGCGAGGCTGGCGGCCGGGTACTGGTTTTCCCAGTCAGTTGACGATCACCTGAGGGACAAGATAGAGCTGGTCAGTAATGTGGACATTACTGGTTATATAGATTTGTAGACATTTCTGTTTCCTGTCGCACACACCCCACCCTCCACCACCACCACCCTCCCCGTGAACATGGGGGCCTGTTGGGAGTTGTACTTTGGGCCTCTCACACACCCCACCCTCCACCACCACCACCACCACCCTCCCCGTGAACATGGGGGCCTGTTGGGAGCCATGGACATGTTAGTGAGTTGGTGTCCAACGTGCATGGGTTAGGGCGTAGGAGATGTTTCTTCTCAGTTGTGTGAGCCTGACCATGTCGTGCTGATCGTGGTGCTTGGTTTGTACTCACCAGTCTCTTCTCCTTCGTCAAGTCCGTCTAGGCTCTCTGGGTGTAGTATCACCAGCACCTTCTCCTCCCAATCGGTGTAGGGTATGGGCTCCGGGGGTGTGCCACCGCCAGTATGATTGGCTCTAGCAAAGTTTTTAGCTCGGATGCCCTTGACCCTGGTCTTCAGGTCATGCCACCGCCTCTGAATGTCATGCTTCGTCCTCGGCACAGTCCCCGACGCATTCACCCGAGTGACGATCCTGTCCCACATGTGGTTCTTTTGCGCCACGGACGTCTGCTGGACTTGGGCCCCGAAGATGTGGGGCTCAACACGGATTATTTCATCTACCATTACCCTCAACTCTGTCTCCGTGAATTTAGGTTTTTTTTTGGGTGCCATGGTGTGTGGTGCTCAGTGTGTGAGTTGAGTGAGTTGGGGGGTGCAGGTGTGTGGTGTGTGATGTGTAGGATTTGTGTGGTGGGTGTTTGTGTGGTGGGTGTGGTAGGGTGGTGGGTGGGTGTCTTCTATGTGAGTTTGCAGTATCTCGTATTGGGCCTCTTGCTAGCAGCAATGCTGTGATGCAAAGGATTGTGGTAGCGTGTGGGTGTCATTTTATAGTCGTGTCTCAATGGTTGTTGGCAGTCAGGTGGTAGGTGGGCGTGTTGACTAGTGTGCATTATTGGATAATTGGGACGTGTCATGGTGGCTTGTGCTTGGTGTTGGTGTGTGGGGGGGGCGTTGACAATGTTCGTATGTTTGCTTTGGACTTGCGGTACACTTTCTAACATTTGTTTGCCGCTAGGGATGTTGTGCGTGTTGGCCTTCCGCAGTGATGCTGTGGTTATCGTAGCATTCTTTCCGCCGCGGACGTGGATGGCTGTGTGTTCCGTGGTACGGGCGGATTTATCCTAATTGCGGCCACGGAGTATTCACAGGTATGGCGGTACATGTGTTATTTTCCGCGGTCATTTCCGTCCGCGGCAGTGGTTGTTCATTGGACTCCGTCCGCCGCGGACGGAGATGGATGTGTTCCGTCCACCGCGGACGGTGTTTGTTGTGATCCGTCCGCCGCGGTCGGAGTTTCGCGACATGATTATCCTAATCCCAACCGCGGAATCACAGCGGCGCAGCCGGGAGTAAAATTTCCCCCACCATGGCGGACAGTACCCATTTCCGTCCGCCATCCTAATCGACCCCTATGTTTTAAAAAAATGAATAACTATACAAACAATAACACATATGAACAAAAACATTAAAATTAAAAAAACAATATTCTTTACAACTATATCACTGAAGAGTATATTTCCAACAATGATATCCATGACAATGATATTTCTACTTCACAATATTTTTGTATCAAGATATTTTTTCCCGATATTTCTGGCTCCCGATTATTTAAAACTCAATATTTGTCTAAATACCATTTATACTGTGGCGTTACTCTGTGAGATCGCTCACTCCCTTGAAAGACTCCTTTAGACGACTGACAGGCAAACCCATGCCTTATATAATGTTGTGAAATGTTTCCAAGATGCACCAAGAAAATCTAAGTACTTTTAGGGATGATAGTGCAGACACCATGCCTTGGCCATGAAGAGCAGTTAATAGGCAAAAAACACAAACGTTAATCTTCAAGACCAATGCAGGATATTATACAGAGACACCACAAAATCAGAGAGACAACTGCCAGCCTCACACCTCAAAACACACAAGATAATGTACGGAATGTTGCACATTGGCAAAACATTCACCACCAGTCACAGATCTGGGTTTAATCTAATCGTTATTTTGCTCACCATGCCACCCCAGTTCAGACATGGCCATATGTAAATCAGTCTTGACCCTGTGCCTCATGGGAACAGTCCAGCCCGAACTGCCAGACCATGTCTTCCCTGGACCGGAATCAAGCATCCTAGGACCGGTTTCTGTCTATCAGCCGTCATCAGCCAGGATAGCTTGACTCCAGTGACATAGTGAACACGGAACCCACGTCTGGGCATACCCTTCCCACATAGGGAGAACAGCAAAACACACAAGATGATGGACGGAATGTTGCACATTGGCAAAACATTCACCCCCAGTCACAGATCTGGGTTTAATCTATCGTTATTTTACTCACCACTCCACCCTAGTTCAGACATGGCCATATGCAAATCAGTCTTTACCCTTACCCCTCATGGGAACAGTCCAGCCCGAACTGCCAAGCCATGTCTTCCCTGGACCGGAATCAAGCATCCTAGGAGTGGTTTCTGGCTATCAGCCGTCATCAGCCAGGATAGCTTGACTCCAGTGGGGTAGTGAGCACGGGCCCCACGTCTGGGCATACCCTTCCCACATAGGGCGAACAGCAAAACACACAAGATGATGGGTGGAATGTCGCACATTGGCAAAACATTCACCCCCAGTCACAGATCTGGGTTTAACCCATCGTTATTTTGCCCACCACGCCACCCCAGTTCAGACATGCCATATGCAAATCAGTCTTGACCCTGTGCCTCATGGGAACAGTCCAGCCCAAACTGCCAAACCATGACTTCCCTGGACCGGAATCAAGCATCCTAGGACCGGTTTCTGGCTATCAGCCGTCATCAGCCAGGATAGCTTGACTCCAGTGGTGTAGTGAGCACGGGACACACTTCTGGGCATACCCTTGCCACATAGGGCGAACAACAAAACACACATGATGATGGACGGAATGTTGCACACTGGCAAAACATTCACCCCCTGTCACAGATCTGGGTTTAATCCATCGTTATTTTGCTCACCATGCCACCCCAGTTCAGACATGGCCATATGCAAATCAGTCTTTACCCTTAACCCTCATGGGAACAGTCCAGCCCGAACTGCCAAGCCATGTCTTCCCTGGACCGGAATCAAGCATCCTAGGAGTGGTTTCTGGCTATCAGCCGTCATCAGCCAGGATAGCTTGACTCCAGTGGGGTAGTGAGCACGGGCCCCACGTCTGGGCATACCCTTCCCACATAGGGCGAACAGCAAAACACACAAGATGATGGACGGAATGTCGCACATTGGCAAATCATTCACCCCCAGTCACAGATCTGGGTTTAACCCATCGTTATTTTGCCCACCACGCCACCCCAGTTCAGACATGGCCATATGCAAATCAGTCTTGACCCTGTGCCTCATGGGAACAGTCCAGCCCGAACTGCCAAACCATGACTTCCCTGGACCGGAATCAAGCATCCTAGGACCGGTTTCTCGCTATCAGCCGTCATCAGCCAGGATAGCTTGACTCCAGTGGTGTAGTGAGCACGGGACACACTTCTGGGCATACCCTTGCCACATAGGGCGAACAGCAAAACACACATGATGATGGACGGAATGTTGCACATTGGCAAAACATTCACCCCCTGTCACAGATCTGGGTTTAATCCATCGTTATTTTGCTCACCATGCCACCCCAGTTCAGACATGCCCATATGCAAATCAGTCTTGACCTTGTGCCTCATGGGAACAGTCCAGCCCGAACTGCCAAGCCATGTCTTCCCTGGACCGGAATCAAGCATCCTAGGACCGGTTTCTGGCTATCAGCCGTCATCAGCCAGGAAAGCTTGACTCCAGTGGCGTAGTGAGCACGGAACCCACGTCTGGGCATACCCTTCCTACTTAGGGCGAACAGCAAAACACACGATGAACTGAATGTTGCACATTGGCAAAACATTCACCCCCAGTTACAGATCTGGGTTTAATCCATCATTATTTTGCTCACCACACCACCCCAGTTCAGACATGGCCATTTGCAAATCAGTCTTGACCCTGTGTCTCAAGGAAACAGTCCAGCCCAAACTGCCAAGACCTCTGTGCCTAGGGTGAATGTACATCATTGTTCTGTATTCTGTCCATCAACTGTTGTTTTTGCAAGCCTCACGCCTCGGCCACCTCCACCAGCACCTCAGTGACCTAGAGCACAAGTATAGTCTTAAACATTCTCACCATCAGTACTGCGTAGGCGGAGTAGCAACAGAAGTCCCTAGAATAATTGATTCTGTATCTCTAACACATTCAGAGTTACCATTTTTCCTTAATATAAATATGTAGTCTTTTTACATTACAAATATGTCAAACTTTCCTCTGTGTTGAATATTTTATATTGCATTTACTACATTGAATAGTGTTTTGTATGTTATCATCTTTGTAGATTTCCAAAGTATAAGGCATTTAAAAACTGCATTGCGATCGAGAAACCATCTTCTAATTAACCAAACATTCACTTTGAAATGCATCATACAGTAAGAATTTGCAAATGTTGCACTTATTTTTGTTTTAATTCAAAGCCTTTGTTTGTGGCATGTAGTGCTGTAGATTCACATACTGTGCATACTCCTGTCTTCTACTGTTGGGCTCAGGTGTGTACCACTTGCTTTTGTTCGAAGAAGTCTTTTCGAATCACGAGGTATAGTGACTTCTTCTATCTCTGGAAATGCACATGGGCATTCGCTTCTTTGTTAGATTGTTTTTTTCACAAAGAGGGAGAAGATGTAGCTGGAGGATAGCGAATGCAGGAAAAATAACCATGCAAAATAAAGGTGAAGGAATAGAGGGGCATATTATCAAGAACGGCGTTCAAATTATCGCCGCTTTAGCGACAGGAAACTGCTGCTAAAGCGGTGATCATGGGCTTGATAATATGCCCTTGTGAATTCCTATTGAAGCCCAGGTTCACACCAGAACCTGGGCTTCTATGGGAATTCACAAGGACATATTATCAAGCCCATTATCGCTGCTTTAGCGGCAGTTTCCTGCCGCTAAAGCAGCGATAATTTTAACTCCGTTCTTGATAATATACCCCAGAGTGCCATCTGCAACAACCACAGGCGACCAGGGGGAATGTGGGTGCATGTAGATCTACAGCGCTACATGCCACAAACAGATGCTTACAGGGTAACATTTTCTGTTTGTGACATGTGTAGGCGTAGGTACACATACAGTGCATAGACTGTAAAGCAGTGCTCCCAAAAGTGGTGGCTTAGTATGAGGATGTTGCAGTAGAACAAAGTGTATGCAGCTGCTTTGCTCATGTCAGCTAGAAGTATATTACCCAAGAAAGTCATGGAAGCTTCTTTATTGCGAGTGGAGTTTGGCCTGGGAGGGACAGGTAGGTGTCTTTTGTGCTTTGGCGAAACAGAGCTGTATGCATTTAATAATCCAGCTAGCAACCCCTGCTTTAAAAATAGCATGCCACTGAGTGGTTTGGAAAAAGACACAAAGAGCTGCCGTGTCCTACAAAAGGATTTTGTTCTGTCAAAGTAGTACATAAACACTCTTGACATCCAAGGTATGAAAAGCACGTTCTGCAGCAGACTCTGGAATGTGGGAAGAACCGCAGGAATTCTATAGTTTGGTTGACATGAAAACTGGAGACTATCTTGAGTATGAATTTAAGGTTGGTTTCGGCAAACACTCTATTGTGATGCACCTGAAAGAAAGGTCCTCCAAGGTGAGAGCGTGTATCTCAGACAAGCATGAGGGAAGTAATGGTCACAAGGAAGCCACTGGTCACAAGGAAGCCACCTTCCAAGAAAGAAATTGCAATGGGCAAGGGTTAAGTCATTCGATAGGAGGAATCATTAGTCTAGTGAATACTATGTTACGGTTTCACACCAGAACAGGGACCGCCCGAGGTGTGATAATCCGCTTATGTCCTGTTATGAAAGCCTAAATTACTGGGATTCTGAAAAGTGAAGTGTGCATCCTATTTTGAAGGTAAACCAGCAGTTAAATAAAGTTTAATAGACGAATAGGAGAGGGCCGACTTTTGTAAGTGAAGAAGGTAACAGACAATGTCCTGTGGAGAGAACGTGAAAGGGTCCTCATGCCTAGGAAGACAGTCATGGATGAACCGTTTTCCATTTTTGCAGCATAGCAGGCCCTAGATTTGTGCTGGAGTGCTTCCTTTAGGATTGTCATACAGCCTGCAGGGAGGTTAAGGTAGCCGAATTTCAAGACCTCAGGAGCCAAATTGCCAGACTGAGCTGCTGCAGGTTGAGATGCCTGAAAGTACCTTGGCTTTGATGATGAAGGTCCGGGCAGTAGGAGAGCTTCTCGTAAGGGATTAGGGAGAGTTCGAGTAGAGTGGTGAACCAGGGCTGACGTGTCCAGGTTGGAGCTACTTGGATTAGAGTGAGGGATATCTGCCTCAACTTCTGAAGAGCAAATGGGAGGAGTAGGAGAGGCAGAAAAGCATAAGCAAATATCCCTGACCTATTCGTCCAGAGTGCATTGCCCGTGGACTGTTGGGAGTCTGGAGGGAAAGCTTGAGCATTTTTCAATTTTGGTGCTGGCAAACAGTTCTGTCTGTGGAAACCCTCAGCGATGGAAGTAAAGGAGTAGAACTTGGGGGTGGAGTTCCCATTCGAGGACTTGCTGATGCATTCTGCTAAGCAGGTTGGCCAAGCTGTTGCGCGTCCCTGGACCGTACTAAATCAACAGATGCACCCTGTGATGCATCGCCCACTACCACATGCCCATAGCTAACACAGACAATTGGAGTACATGCGTTTCCCCCTGTTTCTGCAGGTAGATCATGGCAGTTGTATTGTCTGTCTGGATGAGAACTACCATCCACTGTATGAGGGGAAGGAATGCCCAGTTGGACTGCTAACAGTTCTAGTTGATTGACGTGCAACCCTAGGTGTGATGGAGCACATACCTCTTAGATAGTGAGATTCTGTAGGTGTTCTCCCCAGCCAGTGAGTGAGGCGTCTTTTGGATATGGTGTCCTGCATAACTGGGTCAAAGGAAAGCCGCCCCAGCAACAGGTTGTTTGCATTCCACGACTGCAGAAAGTAATGAGTACAGCCCCAAATCAACACTAGATCCTCCCAATGACCCTCCTGAGACCACTGAGCTGCTAGGCACTGCAGTAATGACTCATGAGCAACCTGTCATGAGGAACTATGGCAATGCAGGATGTCATCATTCCTAGTAGCATTACTGTCCTGACCATTACCTGGGGATCTGAATGGAAAAGAGGCAGCAACGTTTGGAATGCTTGCTCCCTTACAGGGCTGGGATAAGCTTTCCCTATGCTGGAGTCTAGAATGGCCCTATGGAAAAGCGGCTGAAGTTGGAGGAGCTGGGGGTGAAATTTGGCGACATTTATACTGAAGCCGAGGTTGTGAAGGAGTTGCATGGTGGCTGCTGTGTACACTAGGCATTGATGCTATGTGGAACACGTGGACACCACACCATTTGAGGGGATCGGCTATCATGATCAGGCACTTGGTAAATACCCTAAGGCTGTGGTGACCCCAAAAGGTAGCACCTTGAACTGATAATGCTGGCCACTCACCATGAATCACCTGTATCTGGGTGGATGCTATGCAGAAATGGGCATTCTTCAGATCAAGGACAGTCAAAGTTGCCATTTAGTAGCAAGAGGATGAGATCTTAGAGTGTAACCATGTGGAAATGCTCTGCATCAATTTTATTACTCTCCTGGTCTGGGGGCAGCCCCTATGCCCTGTGAATTGGCACGCTTCCTAGCCATGTGGACTGCTAAGAAAGTGGAGGGTAATTGGCCCCTGATGTAGGGTGAGTCGGAGGGAAAAACCTTGAACTTGTCCACCCGAAGAGTCCTACACTTGCCTTCACAGACTCCTTATCGATATCCACATAAGGTTTAAGCATACCCTTTAACATGCAAGATACTGGAGGGACTGCTGTGTAGCGGAGTGGGTCTCCATGAGGAAGTCTTCTTCTTGTGCTGGACATGAAGTTCCACCTTGTAAAAGGTGGCCACTCTGTGTAGGATTTTGTGGTATGAGGTGGTAAATTCAGTGTCAGATGGGGGCTCCAAGTCATAATCGTGTCAAAGGTCAGGGCATTGAGGATTGTAGAGAGGGTCATAAGGCTCATAAGCAAAGCTCGGACTGTCCTCTTCCCCGAAATGTGAAGAACCCTGTGTCAAGTGTGTCTGAGGATCCACAAGTAGCGGTGGAGCTGTAGGAAGAGGGGGAGTAGGAGGAGGAGGGGGACAGAAAGGACCAGGAAGCAGTGGAGAGGTGCCTCTGTCATGGCATGTCATGTGTTGGTCCCACAGGAGTGTTGATGGCCTCAAGTAAATGTTCTCTTATGAGGAATCAATTCTTTAGGCTGCCGTGGAGGCATGTTCAGGATTTGACCAGTGCCAAGCTGACTGTGGATCCGTTTATGCACAGCATCCAGCTTTTCTTGAAGACGCTAGAGAATCCGATGGTTAACAACCTCCGAAACAGCAGAGGACGCAGCTGTGGGTTGTGGCCTGGAAGGAGCTGATAAAATGCAACTTCCTGAGGGCACTGAGGTAGGTTTCAGCTTGGTCGATCTCAGCTTTGAGTGCTTTGGGTCGGGTTGTCTCGACACCGAAGTGTTTGGCGCTGAGGGTCTCAGCTCCAACGGTATCTAAGAGGGCGTCTTCAGATCCAGCACCAAAGCACCGGTCCAGCACGAGCTTTGAGGAGGACTTTGGTGCCGATTGTGACAAGGGGTGTTGTATCCGGCTCAAAAATTCGAAGCCAACTATTTTTATGAAGCGATACAAAAGGGGATGATGGACGGAGAGTTTGAACAAATCAAACACTCACCCCCAGTCAACTGATCTGGGTTTTATCCATCACCATTCTTTAGTTCACTCAGCCACCCCAGTTCAGACATGGCTATATGCAAATCAGTCTGACCCTGTGCCTCTTGGAAACAGTCCAGCCCGAACTGCCAAGCCATGTCTTTCCTGGACCGGAAACAAGCATCCTGGGACCGGTTTCGAATTCATAATCCTCATCAGCCAGGCTATCTTGAATCCAGTGGCCAAGTGAACAAGGGACTCACGTCTGAGCATACCCTGCCACACTTAGGGCGAACAAAGCGATACAAAAGGGGATGATGGACGGAGAGTTTGAACAAATCAAACACTCACCCCCAGTCAACTGATCTGGGTTTTATCCATCACCATTCTTTAGTTCACTCAGCCACCCCAGTTCAGACATGGCTATATGCAAATCAGTCTGACCCTGTGCCTCTTGGGAACAGTCCAGCCGGAACTGCCAAGCCATGTATTTCCTGGACCGGAAACAAGCATCCTGGGACCGGTTTCGGATTCATAATCCTCAACAGCCAGGCTATCTTGAATCCAGTGGCCAAGTGAACAAGGGACTCACGTCTGAGCATACCCTGCCACACTTAGGGCGAACAAAGCGATACAAAAGGGGATGATGGACGGAGAGTTTGAACAAATCAAACACTCACCCTCAGTCAACTGATCTGGGTTTTATCCATCACCATTCTTTAGTTCACTCAGCCACCCCAGTTCAGACATGGCTATATGCAAATCAGTCTGACCCTGTGCCTCTTGGGAACAGTCCAGCCCGAACTGCCAAGCCATGTCTTTCCTGGACCGGAAACAAGCATCCTGGGACCGGTTTCGGATTCATAATCCTCATCAGCCAGGCTATCTTGAATCCAGTGGCCAAGTGAACAAGGGACTCACGTCTGAGCATACCCTGCCACACTTAGGGCGAACAAAGCGATATAAAAGGGGATAATGGACGGAAAGTTTGAACAAATCAAACACTCACCCCCAGTCAACTGATCTGGGTTTTATCCATCACCATTCTTTAGTTCACTCAGCCACCCCAGTTCAGACATGGCTATATGCAAATCAGTCTGACTCTGTGCCTCTTGGGAACAGTCCAGGCCGAACTGCCAAGCCATGTCTTTCCTGGACCAGAAACAAGCATCCTGGGACCGGTTTCGGATTCATAATCCTCATCAGTCAGGCTATCTTGAATCCAAAGGCAAAGTGAACAAGGGACTCACGTCTGAGCATACCCTGCCACACTTAGGGCGAACAAAGCGATACAAAAGGGGATGATGGACGGAGAGTTTGAACAAATCAAACACTCACCCCCAGTCAACTGATCTGGGTTTTATCCATCACCATTCTTTAGTTCACTCAGCCACCCCAGTTCAGACATGGCTATATGCAAATCAGTCTGACCCTGTGCCTCTTGGGAACAGTCCAGCACAAACTGCCAAGCCATGTCTTTCCTCGACCGGAAACAAGCATCCTGGGACCGGTTTCGGATTCATAATCCTCATCAGCCAGGCTATCTTGAATCCAGTGGCCAAGTGAACAAGGGACTCACGTCTGAGCATACCCTGCCACACTTAGGGCGAACAAAGTGATACAAAAGGGGATGATGCTGATTTGCATATAGCCAGTGTCTAACCCAGGGTGGTGTGGAGTGCAAAAAAACGATGGATTTAGGCCCAGAGCTTTGTACTTGGGTGAATGTATGATATTGTTCTACATTCTGTCCATCAACTGTGTTTTTTGCAATTTTCATCCCGAGTGTGCTGGGTATGCTCAGACGTGAGTCCCAGGCTCTCCACACCACTGGAGTCAAGCTATCCAGGCTGATGAAGGCTGATAGCCAGAAACCGGTCCTTGGATGCTTGATTCCGGTCTGGGAAAGACATGGCTTGGTAGTTCGGACTGGACTGTTCCCATGAGGCACAGGGTCAGAGCTAATTGGCATGTAGCCAGTGTCTAACCCAGGGTGGTGTGGAGTGCAAAAAAAAGATGGATTTAGGCCCAGATCTTTGTACTGGGGTGAATGTATGACATTGTTCTACATTCTGTCCATCAACTGTGTTTTTTTCAATTTTCACCCCGAGTGTGCTGGGTATGCTCAGACGTGAGTCCGAGGCTCTCCACACCACTGGAGTCAAGCTATCCAGGCTGATGAAGGCTGATAGCCAGAAACCGGTCCTTGGATGCTTGATTCCGGTCTGGGAAAGACATGGCTTGGTAGTTCGGACTGGACTGTTCCCATGAGGCACAGGGTCAGAGCTGATTTGCATATAGCCAGTGTCTAACCCAGGGTGGTGTGGAGTGCAAAAAAACGATGGATTTAGGCCCAGATCTTTGTAATGGGGTGAATGTATGACATTGTTCTACATTCTGTCCATCAATTGTGTTTTTTGCAATTTTCACCCCGGGTGTGCTGGGTATGCTCAGACGTGAGTCCCACGCTCTCCACACCACTGGAGTCAAGCTATCCAGGCTGATGAAGGCTGATAGCCAGAAACCTGTCCTTGGATGCTTGATTCCGGTCTGGGAAAGACATGGCTTGGTAGTTCGGACTGGACTGTTCCCATGAGGCACAGGGTAAGAGCTGATTTGCATATAGCCAGTGTCTAACCCAGCGTGGTGTGGAGTGCAAAAAAACGATGGATTTAGGCCCAGATCTTTGTACTGGGGTGAATGTATGACATTGTTCTACATTCTGTCCATCAACTGTGTTTTTTGCAATTTTCACCCAGAGTGTGCTGGGTATGCTCAGACGTGAGTCCCAGGCTCTCCACACCACTGGAGTCAAGCTATCCAGGCTGATGAAGGCTGATAGCCAGAAACCGGTCCTTGGATGCTTGATTCCGGTCTGGGAAAGACATGGCTTGGTAGTTTGGACTGGACTGTTCCCATGAGGCACAGGGTCAGAGCTGATTTGCATATAGCCAGTGTCTAACCCAGGGTGGTGTGGAGTGCAAAAAAACGATGGATTTAGGCCCAGATCTTTGTATTGGGGTGAATGTATGACATTGTTGACATTCTGTCCATCAACTGTGTTTTTTGCAATTTTCACCCCGAGTGTGCTGGGTATGCTCAGACGTGAGTCCCAGGCTCTCCACACCACTGGAGTCAAGCTATCCAGGCTGATGAAGGCTGATAGCCAGAAACCGGTCCTTGGATGCTTGATTCCGGTCTGGGAAAGACATGGCTTGGTAGTTCGGACTGGACTGTTCCCATGAGGCACAGGGTCAGAGCTGATTTGCATAAAGCCAGTGTCTAACCCAGGGTGGTGTGGAGTGCAAAAAAACCATGGATTTAGGCCCAGATCTTTGTAATGGGGTGAATGTATGACATTGTTCTACATTCTGTCCATCAACTGTGTTTTTTGCAATTTTCACCCCGAGTGTGCTGGGTATGCTCAGACGTGAGACCCAGGCTCTCCACACCACTGGAGTCAAGCTATCCAGGCTGATGAAGGCTGATAGCCAGAAAACGGTCCTTGGATGCTTGATTCCGGTCTGGGAAAGACATGGCTTGGTAGTTCGGACTGGACTGTTCCCATGAGGCACAGGGTCAGAGCTGATTTGCATATAGCCAGTGTCTAACCCAGGGTGGTGTGGAGTGCAAAAAAACAATGGATTTAGGCCCAGATCTTTGTACTGGGGTGAATGTATGACATTGTTCTACATTCTGTCCATCAACTGTGTTTTTTGCAATTTTCACCCCGAGTGTGCTGGGTATGCTCAGACGTGAGTCCCAAGCTCTCCACACCGCTGGAGTCAAGCTATCCAGGCTGATGAAGGCTGATAGCCAGAAACCGGTCCTTGGATGCTTGATTCCGGTCTGGGAAAGACATGGCTTGGTAGTTCGGACTGGACTGTTCCCATGAGGCACAGGGTCAGAGCTGATTTGCATATAGCCAGTGTCTAACCCAGGGTGGTGTGGAGTGCAAAAAAACGATGGATTTAGGCCCAGATCTTTGTAATGAGGTGAATGTATGACATTGTTCTACATTCTGTCCATCAACTGTGTTTTTTGCAATTTTCACCCCGAGTGTGCTGGGTATGCTCAGACGTGAGTCCCAGGCTCTCCACACCACTGGAGTCAAGCTATCCAGGCTGATGAAGGCTGATAGCCAGAAACCGGTCCTTGGATGCTTGATTCCGGTCTGGGAAAGACATGGCTTGGTAGTTCGGACTGGACTGTTCCCATGAGGCACAGGGTCAGAGCTGATTTGCATATAGCCAGTGTCTAACCCAGGGTGGTGTGGAGTGCAAAAAAACGATGGATTTAGGCCCAGATCTTTGTAATGGGGTGAATGTATGACATTGTTCTACATTCTGTCCATCAACTGTGTTTTTTGCAATTTTCACCCCGAGTGTGCTGGGTATGCTCAGACGTGAGTCCCAGGCTCTCCACACCACTGGAGTCAAGCTATCCAGGCTGATGAAGGCTGATAGCCAGAAACCGGTCCTTGGATGCTTGATTCCGGTCTGGGAAAGACATGGCTTGGTAGTTCGGACTGGACTGTTCCCATGAGGCACAGGGTCAGAGCTGCTTTGCATATAGCCAGTGTCTAACCCAGGGTGGTGTGGAGTGCAAACAAACGATGGATTTAGGCCCAGATCTTTGTACTGGGGTGAATGTATGAAATTGTTCTACATTCTGTCCATCAACTGTGTTTTTTGCAATTTTCACCCCGAGTGTGCTGGGTATGCTCAGACGTGAGTCCCAGGCTCTCCACACCACTGGAGTCAAGCATCCAGGCTGATGAAGGCTGATAGCCAGAAACCGGTCCTTGGATGCTTGATTCCGGTCTGGGAAAGACATGGCTTGGTAGTTGGGACTGGACTGTTCCCATGAGGCACAGGGTCAGAGCTGATTTGCATATAGCCAGTGTCTAACCCAGGGTGGTGTGGAGTGCAAAAAAACGATGGATTTAGGCCCAGATCTTTGTACTGGGGTGAATGTATGACATTGTTCTACATTCTGTCCATCAACTGTTTTTTTGCAATTTTCACCCCGAGTGTGCTGGGTATGCTCAGACGTGAGTCCCAGGCTCTCCACACCACTGGAGTCAAGCTATCCAGGCTGATGAAGGCTGATAGCCAGAAACCGGTCCTTGGATGCTTGATTCCGGTCTGGGAAAGACATGGCTTGGTAGTTTGGACTGGACTGTTCCCATGAGGCACAGGGTCAGAGCTGATTTGCATATAGCCAGTGTCTAACCCAGGGTGGTGTGGAGTGCAAAAAAACGATGGATTTAGGCCCAGATCTTTGTATTGGGGTGAATGTATGACATTGTTGACATTCTGTCCATCAACTGTGTTTTTTGCAATTTTCACCCCGAGTGTGCTGGGTATGCTCAGACGTGAGTCCCAGGCTCTCCACACCACTGGAGTCAAGCTATCCAGGCTGATGAAGGCTGATTGCCAGAAACCGGTCCTTGGATGCTTGATTCCGGTCTGGGAAAGACATGGCTTGGTAGTTCGGACTGGACTGTTCCCATGAGGCACAGGGTCAGAGCTGATTTGCATATAGCCAGTGTCTAACCCAGGGTGGTGTGGAGTGCAAAAAACGATGGATTTAGGCCCAGATCTTTGTACTGGGGTGAATGTATGACATTGTTCTACATTCTGTCCATCAACTGTGTTTTTTGCAATTTTCACCCCGAGTGTGCTGGGTATGCTCAGACTTGAGTCCCAGGCTCTCCACACCGCTGGAGTCAAGCTATCCAGGCTGATGAAGGCTGATAGCCAGAAACCGGTCCTTGGATGCTTGATTCCGGTCTGGGAAAGACATGGCTTGGTAGTTCGGACTGGACTGTTCCCATGAGGCACAGGGTCAGAGCTGATTTGCATAAAGCCAGTGTCTAACCCAGGGTGGTGTGGAGTGCAAAAAAACCATGGATTTAGGCCCAGATCTTTGTAATGGGGTGAATGTATGACATTGTTCTACATTCTGTCCATCAACTGTGTTTTTTGCAATTTTCACCCCGAGTGTGCTGGGTATGCTCAGACGTGAGACCCAGGCTCTCCACACCACTGGAGTCAAGCTATCCAGGCTGATGAAGGCTGATAGCCAGAAAACGGTCCTTGGATGCTTGATTCCGGTCTGGGAAAGACATGGCTTGGTAGTTCGGACTGGACTGTTCCCATGAGGCACAGGGTCAGAGCTGATTTGCATATAGCCAGTGTCTAACCCAGGGTGGTGTGGAGTGCAAAAAAACAATGGATTTAGGCCCAGATCTTTGTACTGGGGTGAATGTATGACATTGTTCTACATTCTGTCCATCAACTGTGTTTTTTGCAATTTTCACCCCGAGTGTGCTGGGTATGCTCAGACGTGAGTCCCAAGCTCTCCACACCGCTGGAGTCAAGCTATCCAGGCTGATGAAGGCTGATAGCCAGAAACCGGTCCTTGGATGCTTGATTCCGGTCTGGGAAAGACATGGCTTGGTAGTTCGGACTGGACTGTTCCCATGAGGCACAGGGTCAGAGCTGATTTGCATATAGCCAGTGTCTAACCCAGGGTGGTGTGGAGTGCAAAAAAACGATGGATTTAGGCCCAGATCTTTGTAATGAGGTGAATGTATGACATTGTTCTACATTCTGTCCATCAACTGTGTTTTTTGCAATTTTCACCCCGAGTGTGCTGGGTATGCTCAGACGTGAGTCCCAGGCTCTCCACACCACTGGAGTCAAGCTATCCAGGCTGATGAAGGCTGATAGCCAGAAACCGGTCCTTGGATGCTTGATTCCGGTCTGGGAAAGACATGGCTTGGTAGTTCGGACTGGACTGTTCCCATGAGGCACAGGGTCAGAGCTGCTTTGCATATAGCCAGTGTCTAACCCAGGGTGGTGTGGAGTGCAAACAAACGATGGATTTAGGCCCAGATCTTTGTACTGGGGTGAATGTATGAAATTGTTCTACATTCTGTCCATCAACTGTGTTTTTTGCAATTTTCACCCCGAGTGTGCTGGGTATGCTCAGACGTGAGTCCCAGGCTCTCCACACCACTGGAGTCAAGCATCCAGGCTGATGAAGGCTGATAGCCAGAAACCGGTCCTTGGATGCTTGATTCCGGTCTGGGAAAGACATGGCTTGGTAGTTGGGACTGGACTGTTCCCATGAGGCACAGGGTCAGAGCTGATTTGCATATAGCCAGTGTCTAACCCAGGGTGGTGTGGAGTGCAAAAAAACGATGGATTTAGGCCCAGATCTTTGTACTGGGGTGAATGTATGACATTGTTCTACATTCTGTCCATCAACTGTTTTTTTGCAATTTTCACCCCGAGTGTGCTGGGTATGCTCAGACGTGAGTCCCAGGCTCTCCACACCACTGGAGTCAAGCTATCCAGGCTGATGAAGGCTGATAGCCAGAAACCGGTCCTTGGATGCTTGATTCCGGTCTGGGAAAGACATGGCTTGGTAGTTTGGACTGGACTGTTCCCATGAGGCACAGGGTCAGAGCTGATTTGCATATAGCCAGTGTCTAACCCAGGGTGGTGTGGAGTGCAAAAAAACGATGGATTTAGGCCCAGATCTTTGTATTGGGGTGAATGTATGACATTGTTGACATTCTGTCCATCAACTGTGTTTTTTGCAATTTTCACCCCGAGTGTGCTGGGTATGCTCAGACGTGAGTCCCAGGCTCTCCACACCACTGGAGTCAAGCTATCCAGGCTGATGAAGGCTGATTGCCAGAAACCGGTCCTTGGATGCTTGATTCCGGTCTGGGAAAGACATGGCTTGGTAGTTCGGACTGGACTGTTCCCATGAGGCACAGGGTCAGAGCTGATTTGCATATAGCCAGTGTCTAACCCAGGGTGGTGTGGAGTGCAAAAAACGATGGATTTAGGCCCAGATCTTTGTACTGGGGTGAATGTATGACATTGTTCTACATTCTGTCCATCAACTGTGTTTTTTGCAATTTTCACCCCGAGTGTGCTGGGTATGCTCAGACTTGAGTCCCAGGCTCTCCACACCACTGGAGTCAAGCTATCCAGGCTGATGAAGGCTGATAGCCAGAAACCGGTCCTTGGATGCTTGATTCCGGTCTGGGAAAGACATGGCTTGGTAGTTCGGACTGGACTGTTCCCATGAGGCACAGGGTCAGAGCTGATTTGCATAAAGCCAGTGTCTAACCCAGGGTGGTGTGGAGTGCAAAAAAACCATGGATTTAGGCCCAGATCTTTGTAATGGGGTGAATGTATGACATTGTTCTACATTCTGTCCATCAACTGTGTTTTTTGCAATTTTCACCCCGAGTGTGCTGGGTATGCTCAGACGTGAGTCCCAGGCTCTCCACACCACTGGAGTCAAGCTATCCAGGCTGATGAAGGCTGATAGCCAGAAACCGGTCCTTGGATGCTTGATTCCGGTCTGGGAAAGACATGGCTTGGTAGTTCGGACTGGACTGTTCCCATGAGGCACAGGGTCAGAGCTGCTTTGCACATAGCCAGTGTCTAACCCAGGGTGGTGTGGAGTGCAAACAAACGATGGATTTAGGCCCAGATCTTTGTACTGGGGTGAATGTATGAAATTGTTCTACATTCTGTCCATCAACTGTGTTTTTTGCAATTTTCACCCCGAGTGTGCTGGGTATGCTCAGACGTGAGTCCCAGGCTCTCCACACCACTGGAGTCAAGCATCCAGGCTGATGAAGGCTGATAGCCAGAAACCGGTCCTTGGATGCTTGATTCCGGTCTGGGAAAGACATGGCTTGGTAGTTGGGACTGGACTGTTCCCATGAGGCACAGGGTCAGAGCTGATTTGCATATAGCCAGTGTCTAACCCAGGGTGGTGTGGAGTGCAAAAAAACGATGGATTTAGGCCCAGATCTTTGTACTGGGGTGAATGTATGACATTGTTCTACATTCTGTCCATCAACTGTTTTTTTGCAATTTTCACCCCGAGTGTGCTGGGTATGCTCAGACGTGAGTCCCAGGCTCTCCACACCACTGGAGTCAAGCTATCCAGGCTGATGAAGGCTGATAGCCAGAAACCGGTCCTTGGATGCTTGATTCCGGTCTGGGAAAGACATGGCTTGGTAGTTCGGACTGGACTGTTCCCATGAGGCACAGGGTCAGAGCTGATTTGCATAAGGCCAGTGTCTAACCCAGGGTGGTGTGGAGTGCAAACAAACGATGGATTTAGGCCCAGATCTTTGTACTGGGGTGAATGTATGACATTGTTCTACATTCTGTCCATCAACTGTGTTTTTTGCAACTATTTTTATGAGGCAGTGGTGGACCAGAGACCTTTGATGATGCATGGGAGCTTGAAGCTGGCGCCTCCTTAGGGCGAGGAGCTTGCAGGAGAGTGGCATCTACCTCATAGTCCATGCTTTCCAGCGAGTCAGCCTCCTCGCGCTTGACGTGGGGGTTGAGATCTTTCTGCTCAACTTTGTCCTCAAATAGGGCCAGAGTATCATTCTCCTCCCAAGCGATCCGCCATGGATGCCAAAACAATGGCTTCCATTAACTTCTAAGAGTTTTCTGTTTACAGAATGCAAAGCATGCAGGCAGCCAGCCCTCGCAATGGTCAGGGACAAACAGAGGTTACAAACCTTGTGATGGTTTGTTTTTGGGTATTTGTGGTGGCAAGTATGGCAGATCTGAAATGGAGTCCTTTCCATCACGTGGACATTCTCAGATGTCAAAGTGCTGGTAGGCCAGAGCGGCAGAGCCCAGACCAGTAGAAGCAGTCTACCGGGGTATAGTCGAGGCAATACGGGATGGTGGAGACCAATGAGTAATGAGGACTGCAGAGTTGACAGACAAGTAACGGATCCAAGGGTCCAGCGAGAACACCATCCAGCGTCAAACTGGAGTTCACTGATACATATCTGAACCCGATGGCAGAGAAAAAACTGTCCAACAGTGGAGCCGATGCCCATCTGCATTATCAGAGATAGATGGAGTCATAATACCTCATGATTCAAAAGAGTTTTTCAAACAAAAATAAGTTGTACACGCCCGAGCCCAAAATTAGATGTCAGGAGTATGCACAGCATATGTATCTACAGCTATACACACATACACACGCACACACGTAACTGAAAAATATACAATTTGGGGAAATTAAAATCTGTCATTGGGAAGTGACCATCGTGAATGAAAATGACGTCTTCACTAAGAGGAGAGATACTAACTTGAAGTCTTTAGTTCATATTAGGCCCAAACACACAAGTCCACTGTCCAAAAATATAATAAAGTCACACTCCCAAGCCAGAGTAGGTGTCCGATTCAGGTTCCTGGCTTCAGGACAAAGTAACTAGACATCCTTGCTCTCCACTTTACCATGATTTATAAATCCTCCTCTGACGAGGACATTAAATGACTGGCTTTGGCAGGACCAGATACCACATGGGAACAATGAAACAGAGGGGTAGCAAGGAAAACCGCCAACACAGACAAACTGGGAGATAGGACTACAGAAGGTACGGCTGGTTGAAGAGGCAGATGACACATAAGAGCTGCTGTCAGTGAGGTTGTAATGCCACATAAAGGGGCCGATTAGGATGGCGGTTTTTCCGCATCCTCCGGGCCGGCGGAAGTGTCCGCCGGCCTGGAGGATGCGGAAAAACCGCTGCGGAGCCTCCAAAGACCCACCGCCAAATTAGGATGGCTGGTGGGTCTGGAATTCCGTCCGCCGCTTTTCCGCCGCGGTCGGCTTCCGACCGTGGCGGAAAAGCTATAACATGGCAGGCGGTGTCTATGAGACACCGTCCGCCATATTAGGATGTTCGTGAATACATGCTTTTCCACGGCGGATTTTCCGCCATGGAAAAGCATACGGACATTCACTTTGGGGGCCCGTTGCGGGCCCCCTGGGTGAATGGGGGGTGGGGGGTGCACATGGGGGGTACCTATGGTACCCCCCTGCATTTGCGTGCACAAAGCAGCAGGCACCGTGCGGTGCCGGCCGCTTTGTGCATGTAAATGTAAAACATGCTTTTTTAACATTGCGGCGGGTGCAGCTTGAAGCTGCACCCGCCGCAATGTTAAATATAGAGGATGTGACCGCCACCCTGGCGGTCACATCCTAATCAGCACGGAGGGAACGCCGCAGCCCCTGCGGACGTTCCCTCCTCCTCAAGGGTGGCGGACGGACGCAAGTCCGTCCGCCATCCTAATCGGCCCTAAAGTTTGGAGCTGCCAAGAAACCCTCTTTTGGAGCTTCCGACCGCCCCAAACAAGTTCCTAGATAGCCAGAAAAAGTTCTCCCTGAACCTCTCTAAATGGTCTCAAGACTTCCTTGTGAACAGCCACAAATACATATTCTGGAGAAAGGGATTAGGTAGCATAGGAGGGGTGTTGGATATTGGGCGCAGAAGTATTCTTTGACTCAGGTTCTTCTGGGAGGAGATAATTCATGAGGAGGAGGTGGAGCTGGAGTTTTGATTAAATGGGTGCTCAAGAGTTAAGGAGGGAATGGGTGCATGCCCACATGGTGTTAGCAAAACAACTACATTTGCCAGTACTGAGACGTATTTGTTTTTTATGATAATCACAAGAAGAACAGAAATGAAACACGTTCTTTGAATTAATTGTTTTTTGATTTAATCTATTTATTTTTTGATGCAAACTTGTTCTAAATTATTTGAACTGCAACTTTTTCGTTTTTTGAACATTGAAATTTAAATGCACAGGAGAAAGAAAGGAAAAAACAATCCTATTTGTGTTATTTACATTCATTTGGGGTGCAAAAATGGGTGTGGATTCATATCATTTCAATCATACTCAGGCATACTTTGTGAAGACAATGTGGTGAAGACAAGGGGGGTGGAAGGGAAAAAACATGAATTTAAATTGGTAATACAAAGAAAAACTGAATTTTTTTTTATATATAAATGGTTAATAGCCTTTAAATATATTTACAAATGAATCATTGGCTGCTTTAAACAACTGGCCATCTGAAATGTATAATATTTTGTACAATCTATTCTCATTTTTTATATACAGATTGGCCTAATGCGGTATGGTCGACGCGTTTCGAGTTCCTTTGGGGGGGAACTCTCCTCAGGACCTCTATTTTGGTTCTGTAAGACATAATGGGAGGACTTGACTTAGTATTGTCAAAGTGAACTGGTGCCCTTTAGCTCGGCAGGACGGGGGCGGTGCGCTCTTACCTATACTGGTCACATCCTTTGTCGTGAATTAACACCAAACATGCTGTGAAGGAAATCATACAGGATGGAATGAGTAACTCTGGACAGATTTGGCTGAGGGGTGTGTGCAGTGGTTTTGTTATTGGATGGACTTTGTTCTTACTTGGATGTTAGACATCGAATATCCCAGCACAAATCTAGGATTAGAAAAAATGTGCAATCAGCCCCCCTCGTGAACCACTGGCACTCACACACACACACAGAACAAGAACTACAATGGACCATTATTTCAAAGGTCGATCAGGATGCGAGGGGAGGAGATCTGGAAGCAAAATTGTCAAAACGAGAGGCGATGTTAATTATCAAATTTAACACGGCCATAGACGGATTGAATGAACTTTCAGAAATTTTCCATCTTTAATAAATCTGCCGTTCACTTGCAAAAAACAGTTTGCATTCACCACAGGCGCTTTCATCAGAAACGTTCCGTCTAGCTCACTCCAACTGAACTTGAGGCCAAAAGAATTAAATAAAACACCACACATTCAGCCCGCAGGACCGATCCAGTCCACATTGCATTGGTTGGAAAATCGACCCGACTTCAAGAAATCGCCAAACTACAAATCCCAGAATTCCTTCAAACCTAAATACCACGAGACCAACAGCGGATGACAGAACGCCACTCAACGCGGAAGTCTTGGGAGAAAGCGGAATGATGAGCCTGCCGAGCTAAAACGCAAGGTAAATTCAACCCAATCAAGCCATAACGTCTAATACAAAGAGCAAGCTAGATTTGCGCAAGTCGGCTGTATTTGGACCCACCGACATGCAGAGTTATTTCCACCCTACTAACATCGAGTCACGTTACCATGTCCAATGCAAGTTAGAGACGGCTTCAAAGTTTCCGCCCTGGGCCAACACACGCTATCATTGTTTGTTTCAGATTAAACCAAGCCGTCCCACGCTCCAAATAATCAGGAAGAGAGCATCTTCAAGATAAAGAAGGTAAGACTCTCTTGTATACCAACCAAGTTGAGCTGCCTGAGTTTCACGGAGACACAAACAGACGCTAATAAACAGCGAACTTCACAATTTTGCATTACAGACTCGCAGACACCCCCGAGCGAACAAGCCAAGCATCCAAATAAAGTACATAAATTCGAGGTTGGACACAAGAACATCCAAGTAAGAACAAAGTCCATCCAATAACAAAACCACTGCACACACCCCTCAGCCAAATCTGTCCAGAGTTACTCATTCCATCCTGTATGATTTCCTTCACAGCATGTTTGGTGTTAATTCACAACAAAGGATGTGACCAGTATAGGTAAGAGCGCACCGCCCCCGTCCTGCCGAGCTAAAGGGCACCAGTTCACTTTGACAATACTAAGTCAAGTCCTCCCATTATGTCTTACAGAACCAAAATAGAGGTCCTGAGGAGAGTTCCCCCCCAAAGGAACTCGAAACGCGTCGACCATACCGCATTAGGCCAATCTGTATATAAAAAATGAGAATAGATTGTACAAAATATTATACATTTCAGATGGCCAGTTGTTTAAAGCAGCCAATGATTCATTTGTAAATATATTTAAAGGCTATTAACCGTTTATATATAAAAAAAAATTCAGTTTTTCTTTGTATTACCAATTTAAATTCATGTTTTTTCCCTTCCACCCCCCTTGTCTTCACCACATTGTCTTCACAAAGTATGCCTGAGTATGATTGAAATGATATGAATCCACACCCATTTTTGCACCCCAAATGAATGTAAATAACACAAATAGGATTGTTTTTTCCTTTCTTTCTCCTGTGCATTTAAATTTCAATGTTCAAAAAACGAAAAAGTTGCAGTTCAAATAATTTAGAACAAGTTTGCATCAAAAAATAAATAGATTAAATCAAAAAACAATTAATTCAAAGAACGTGTTTCATTTCTGTTCTTCTTGTGATTATCATAAAAAACAAATACGTCTCAGTACTGGCAAATGTAGTTGTTTTTGTTATCGTAGGCTTGGCCTTACTGTGAATAAGCCAAACCCTTCTTTTGTATACGATATTTCTAGCGGGAGCAGTCCCACGAGGTACGTAGGACGAGACAGATCGTCTGATCACTCTTGAATTTACTATCCCCAACCTCCTAGGGGCCTCTACCAGATAAACTGCGGTTTATCTTCCAGGATCTCACGCCCTGAGGTACTGTGTATCTGAACACCAACAGGATAGACAGAAGTTGAATGAGATAACACGGGTGCACTTTCTTAAAATCTTTCCTTTCTACTTTTTCCAACTTCATTCCTTGCACACATCAGAATAATCACACTGGGCGGGAGAGTCACTGACATTATCACATAATGTCAGAGAATGAAACTTTCGCCTACAGCGAAGACCACATACAGAAATTAATTAGCAACCCCCCACTCTTCAGTTCGGCGGCGCTAAGCTCTACCGCTAAAATCAACAACGAGTCTGAAAAACTGATCAGATTGAAAAAGAAACAAATACGAACAGATTTACACGGACATTACTTAATACAACATCTACGTGCAGGTACAATTCCCAATGGACTGATAATACGCAATGTGCCAGTGATTTTCACCGAGGACCCAACCTACAAAAAAGGATACAGTTTCATAGAAACCAAGTGCAGCAGAGACCTAATGGTCCTGACTGTGGAGACAGCACAACGACTTTCTAAGGATCAACTCTTGGAAATAGAGAAATTGGAATCAGAAATCAAAACAAACCAACTCATTACAGATTCAAAAGCTCTATTAGACAAAGTTGACAAAGACATCCTAGAATTTAAAGATTACACAATAAATCAGAAAGAAACTAAATTTGAAAAGCACAAAAAAAGTGTCTCTTTAGAAAAGGCATACCCTTATCTACAACAGGACTTTTACTCAAGAACTGAATCAAGACGCTACCTGACAGATCATCAAGGTAGATCAAGACAAAACTTCATCACCTTTTCAGATACATCATCGGCATCAAGTGGCAGCGATACAGATAATAGTACTAACAGGACTGGATTCAATAGACGAGGGAATTTCCAACAAAACTTCCAGTCAAATCCACAAGCACAACAACAGCCTTTTTTAGGGAGAGGCCAACAAAAAACACGTGGGAAAGCAAGATTCAACGACCCACCATGGGAGATATCAACAAGAACACGGACATACAGAAATTAAATGAAACATCGATACATAATCTATCATCCAAAGTTCTAACAACAACAGAATTAAGTGCATTAGAGAAAGGACTCTCTTTTGTGCCTACAAGACCAACAAACTTTGTACTATTGAAAACAGAATTCATCAATTTCTGTCGCAAGATCAGACTAACAACCTTTTTCTCAGGCCAACAACCATTAGAAAGTATGGAAACCACGGGTCTTAAAAAACCTTCAACTTTTTGCCCACCAACTAACAAGATACCAAAGGAGGTGGTCACCTTTGAAAAGACAATTTTATCTGCAATAAACACACAAGAAAAGAAAAAACAAGGCTATATTAAGTATAATATAACAAAATTGCAAAAAGAAGCGCTTGTGACGTTAAAAAATGACCACTCAATAGTCATAAAGCAAGCGGACAAAGGTGGCTCTATAGTGATATGGGGCACTACAGAATACACCACAGAAGTGACCAGGCAACTCTCTGATGAATATTGTTACAAGAAAATCCAAAAAGATCCCACAAGGGAATTACAAGGTGAACTGTTTCAAATTTTACAAGTTGGTTTTGAAAATGGGTTTCTTGGGAAGAAAGAGTACGCCTATCTACAAAACAAACACCCAAGAATAGCGATTTTTTATGTCCTACCAAAGGTTCATAAAGATGAACATAATCCGCCTGGACGACCCATAGTCTCAGGATGCGAATCTTTATTTGAGCCCGTATCGAAATTTGTTGACTTTTTTCTAAAACCATGGATGGCGGAAGTCAAATCATACATAAAAGATACAACTGACTTCATTAACAAGATATCACTACTGGAATATAATGAACAGACTGACCTGATGGTCAGCATGGTTGTAACATCTCTGTACACCCAAATCCCCCAAGACGAAGGACTAGCAGTACTAGAATTATATCTAGACAAACGACCCAGACCGATGAAAATACCCACGAGTTTCATTCTAGAATTAGCCGGCATGGCTTTAAAAAGAAATTACTTTAAATTTAAAGAAGATTTCTACTACCAGATAAAGGGAGTAGCCATGGGGTGTCCTTTTGCCCCAGAATTAGCTGTGCTATACATGTCTCAATACGAAGAGAAATTTGTATACCATAACAACCCCTTTTTCCAATATATCGGATGTTGGTTCCGATATATTGACGATGTCTTCCTGATTTGGAAAGGCTCGAAAGATCAATTGGATGGATTCCACGAATGGCTAAACAACAGAACAGAAGACATAAAGTTTAGTATCAATGTCTCAAATACAAAATTACCATTTTTGGATGTGGAAATATACCCCTCAGAAGGAAGTTTAAAGACAACATTGTACAAGAAAAAAACAGACAAGAATAAATCACTCCACTACACTAGCAATCACCCTCGCAGCTTAAAAGACAATCTACCAATAGGGCAATTTCTAAGAATCAGACGCAACTGCTCGTTCAAAGATGAATTCTTCTTCCATGCCAGTAAACTACAGGACAACTTGTTAGACAGAGGCTACCCCAAAAAGATGCTGAAAAGAGCAATCAAAAGAGCATGGTGGACTCCCCGAGAGGCACTTTTGCAATCTAAACAAAAGGAATCTGTAGACCGAATAGTATGTGTTTCCACATACTGCCCTTCGTCAAATTGGCTAAAAAAACAAATAAAAAACAGCTGGCACTTAGTCCAAGATTTGGACACAAAATTGAAAGAAATTCCTCTCTTTGCTTTTAAAAGAGATAAAAGTATCGCAAACCAAGTGGTACGGGCAGCCCTGCCAAAAGAGCGGAACATAACATTACGAGACTATGTGAATTTGCCTCCGCTCAAAGGCCATCACAAGTGCGGCACTTGCCTATGCTGCAATTCAACTGCAGAAGGGGATGTATTTACCCACAAAGGAATCTTTTGGAAGCACGAAAGCTTCACAAATTGCAAATCCAAGAATGTTATTTATGCAATTTGGTGCCCTTGCCGGCAAATCTACATCGGAAAAACAAGTCAAGAAGCAAGACATCGAATATCCCAGCACAAATCTAGGATTAGAAAAAATGTGCAATCAGCCCCCCTCGTGAACCACTGGCACTCACACACACACACAGAACAAGAACTACAATGGACCATTATTTCAAAGGTCGATCAGGATGCGAGGGGAGGAGATCTGGAAGCAAAATTGTCAAAACGAGAGGCGATGTTAATTATCAAATTTAACACGGCCATAGACGGATTGAATGAACTTTCAGAAATTTTCCATCTTTAATAAATCTGCCGTTCACTTGCAAAAAATAGTTTGCATTCACCACAGGCGCTTTCATCAGAAACGTTCCGTCTAGCTCACTCCAACTGAACTTGAGGCCAAAAGAATTAAATAAAACACCACACATTCAGCCCGCAGGACCGATCCAGTCCACATTGCATTGGTTGGAAAATCGACCCGACTTCAAGAAATCGCCAAACTACAAATCCCAGAATTCCTTCAAACCTAAATACCACGAGACCAACAGCGGATGACAGAACGCCACTCAACGCGGAAGTCTTGGGAGAAAGCGGAATGATGAGCCTGCCGAGCTAAAACGCAAGGTAAATTCAACCCAATCAAGCCATAACGTCTAATACAAAGAGCAAGCTAGATTTGCGCAAGTCGGCTGTATTTGGACCCACCGACATGCAGAGTTATTTCCACCCTACTAACATCGAGTCACGTTACCATGTCCAATGCAAGTTAGAGACGGCTTCAAAGTTTCCGCCCTGGGCCAACACACGCTATCATTGTTTGTTTCAGATTAAACCAAGCCGTCCCACGCTCCAAATAATCAGGAAGAGAGCATCTTCAAGATAAAGAAGGTAAGACTCTCTTGTATACCAACCAAGTTGAGCTGCCTGAGTTTCACGGAGACACAAACAGACGCTAATAAACAGCGAACTTCACAATTTTGCATTACAGACTCGCAGACACCCCCGAGCGAACAAGCCAAGCATCCAAATAAAGTACATAAATTCGAGGTTGGACACAAGAACATCCAAGTAAGAACAAAGTCCATCCAATAACAAAACCACTACACACACCCCTCAGCCAAATCTGTCCAGAGTTACTCATTCCATCCTGTATGATTTCCTTCACAGCATGTTTGGTGTTAATTCACGACAAAGGATGTGACCAGTATAGGTAAGAGCGCACCGCCCCCGTCCTGCCGAGCTAAAGGGCACCAGTTCACTTTGACAATACTAAGTCAAGTCCTCCCATTATGTCTTACAGAACCAAAATAGAGGTCCTGAGGAGAGTTCCCCCCCAAAGGAACTCGAAACGCGTCGACCATACCGCATTAGGCCAATCTGTATATAAAAAATGAGAATAGATTGTACAAAATATTATACATTTCAGATGGCCAGTTGTTTAAAGCAGCCAATGATTCATTTGTAAATATATTTAAAGGCTATTAACCGTTTATATATAAAAAAAAATTCAGTTTTTCTTTGTATTACCAATTTAAATTCATGTTTTTCCCTTCCACCCCCCTTGTCTTCACCACATTGTCTTCACAAAGTATGCCTGAGTATGATTGAAATGATATGAATCCACACCCATTTTTGCACCCCAAATGAATGTAAATAACACAAATAGGATTGTTTTTTCCTTTCTTTCTCCTGTGCATTTAAATTTCAATGTTCAAAAAACGAAAAAGTTGCAGTTCAAATAATTTAGAACAAGTTTGCATCAAAAAATAAATAGATTAAATCAAAAAACAATTAATTCAAAGAACGTGTTTCATTTCTGTTCTTCTTGTGATTATCATAAAAAACAAATATGTCTCAGTACTGGCAAATGTAGTTGTTTTTGTTATCATAGGCTTGGCCTTACTGTGAATAAGCCAAACCCTTCTTTTGTATACGATACCACATGGTGTTAGGGTCTGCTCTTTGAGTGGCACAGGATGGGTTTGCTCAAGGCCCAGAGACCTAAGAACATCCTTTCCCTTGCTGGTAATGTCCACATTCACTGCCTCCAGGTGACTGTTCAGCCGTCGCCCATAGTCTATTGGAGCAGGTCTTGTTAGTTTCCAGGTGAATGCACTATCCCTGCTGGTGGTTGTTTCCTTCTGCTCACTGATGGATTTGAGTTTCCATGCCTGCCTCTGAGCATAGAATCGGTCTTGTTGCTCCTGTTCCTGCTGTGATGGTTGCTAGTATTACAAAACGAGATGCCAATACTGCCAACTAATTCAACACACTTATTTCATTTCGTGCATCTGAGTTAAACTAAATGCAAGAGAGACTCTTATCATTGGGTTAATCCATATGAATTTGCATTTTATTTGCAAATATTCCTCTTTTCTGTATTTTTCTCAGAATATTTTTTGTTACAAAAATGACTTTTTGAAGCACATTACAAATAAACAATATGTGAACAATAATCATGGAAAAACTTTGCTTTCATCCTTCATTCATACTGGGGACATATTCAATCGTACTAAACAAACACTCAAACAATTATCGGTCTAAAAGATCATACAATTTTTTACAATTTATATACAATTCATATTGTGAAACCATAGATTCTCATTAACCGTGATCTGATTTCACGTGGAAACCATAAGATATTTGAATACATCTTTCTTGAAATCAGAGAGTTATATCACTAATGAGAATCTATGGTTAGTTGGCAGTATTGGCATCTCGTTTTGTAATACTAGTTAAGGCAGGGTTTGGCCTTACTGCGTGGGAACCCATACCCAGTGGTGATTATAGATTGTGATGGTTGCTGGCCAGCCCAGTCATCTGAAATGGAATGTGAAAAAAAAACTTTGTTAATTCAGTGAGTCACTACTGGCTATCTACACAAACGTTCCCATATTACAAGTGCTGAAAATGTATAGAATTTCATAAACTTGTCAGTATTCTGTGCTTTTATACTCAAATGTTGTTAATTAAAAATCCTTAACATTGAAAATTCACATTATAGCTATGGAAACAGCCATTAAAAGGAGGTGATAGGGTGGTAATAGTTGCAATATGTCAAAATCAATTTTAACCTATTGGAAATGTACGCTCTCAATAGTTTCCACACCTTGGTTATCTGAGAGGAGACAGTTTTTCAACCAGGCAACAAAGCATTGTAAAGGAAGTCGAACTAGTCTATATTTTTTACATCAGAAGCTCCACACATTAAGTGTATGAACTTTTAAGATGAAACTTATGGTGGTTAGGAAGTCAAATAAAAGTACACAATGTCAGCATCACATAAACTTACATTGGCAAAATGAAAATGTTATAAATTTCTAATAAATAACTGAGTTTTTACTTTTGTGTTGCCAGAAATTCAGAACATTTGGAAACATTTCCATTATGTCAAGATCATGAAGGTGAGTAAAGAACTTTCAGGACTTTCTTACCACAAAAATACACGAGATAAGGTAACGACAATGTTCACAGTGAACACATGACAGGACATCACTATCAAAAGGTAATTCAACCAATAAACCCAAGTTTGAAAAGCTAATACACACATACTTACTATCTGCTGCTTGAACTCTTCCAGCTGAGCATGGAGGGGGTTGGCCAGGTGACTTTCAGGACCCTCCGATATAGTGGTGTCATGAGGAGGTGGTGCTTATGCGGCCAAGAGGACAAGCTCATCATGTCCTGGGCCTTTATCCAGACCCAGCATCTAAGGCCCTCCCAGCACTAGTGACACAGCTTCCCATGCAGGGTGTGTACTTCCACTGCATTGAAGCAGGTTGCTATATCTCACAAGATCTGGGCCCGATCTGTGTTGTTCAACTATGTATGTGAACCCCCATAAATCTGAGGGTACTTTTCAACATTGTTGAGGAAGTGATGTTTAATTCACTCTCAGATAATGTGTTGGACCGTCTCGTCAAGACCTTCAGTTATGTTAGGGGGAAATAATTTTCTATGGAGCAGCAGGATGGAGGAGGAAGGTGTCTGGAAGAGATGATGACTCAGAATGAAAACAAAATGGCTACTTCCTCTCCCTGTATGTTATTTTCAATTGATGCGGTAGGCTCAGATCTCCACCTTTACTGCAGAGTGGAGCCGTAGCCTATAGGCGGAAGGCACACATGTAGGAGGTATACAACCAACCTATGCTACAAAAACTACCAATGTTAAACAGCATCAAAATCAACGCATTAATGGTGTGTGCACCTAGCATGTGTGTGTTAAGTTAGGATTTTAGTATGTTAGCCTTAGAACATGAGTGTAGCATGAGAAATATTGTCTTTGAGTGTTGGTAAGGATAATTGTTAAAATGCATGAGAACACGCAAAGTCAACCATTTTTAATGTTGAGCATAGCATGTTAGTTGGCAAAATTATGCACAGTAAACAGAGTTGTCTCAGCATGGTATCTCTGGACAATGTGTTAGTCGGCAACCACTCATCATTACCAAGATGCTGTCCAACCACATAAATACAACAATCAAAATAGCAACTTAAGAGAAAAATTAGTTGACCAACCTATCCCGCACATGAAATATCTTGACCTCTATTCTGTACCCCACTCTGAGTACTTGAATGTGGGCAGGGTAGAGATCGATATATGAACTATGTCGTATGGTGATGTGTAAAACACAATTTGCTACAACAATCTTGCATACAATTTCTGGAGGTACATCAATACCAACACCAACCCACAGTCAAGGAAAATGAATTGTGACTTGACCCAAAAAACACATGTTCAATAATGGCTTGTGTAGTATGCATGCTCAACTGTACCTCTGCTGAGATGTGGTGGCTTGATGAGTGTAGGATGTGAGGAGATGGGACCAAACAGTCTATCCGGAATAACTTGCAAAACATCATTTTTTAACAAATTCATTAAAATGTGCAACATCATGATTCTCTATATGCAGTGTATGTCAGGGTAATGTGTGTGTATATTGTGCTGTTGTGTTCATTATGCTTGATGTGCCACCCCCAGATGCAAATGTAGGCCCAGCGTGAGGTGCTTACTTACCAATAAGCCACATGGGACCGAAGTCCCCAGCAACCAAGTGACAAAAGGTGACTGTTGGCAAATGTAACTGTTGTGTGTGCTTCCATGAAAGGCAGCATAGAATCAGTAAAGTATTCCCTGGCATCGCAGACAGCCAGCGAGTTGAAGCATTACCATTGCTAAACACAACCCTTGGAGGGACTATAGATTAAACATTTCCTCAATCTCCAAACCAGAGTATAAAACTCACCAGATGAGAAGGACAAAAAGTGGATAAAGGTCCCAGTTACCCTAATAGGGAACTGGGAGCGTGGGGAATAAAGACAGTAAGGGAGGGAAAACCTACTGGAAAACCCAAAGGGTTGTTAAAATTGCCCTCGCCCACTGAGTAGAGGCAGGTTTCATCATAGGGCCAATAACACACCTAGGTGTAGACCAACGCTCAGGGTGGAGTGCGTATTTTGAAAGGGATCCCAATTGCAGAGAGAAAAAAAGTTATTTAAAATAGTCTAAATGGGTACCACTATGCTTATTTATTCTGACCTCCCTTGACAGGGTTAAAACATTAATTAGGCGGGTATATCAGAGAAACTATATCTCCATTACCCTGTCTGCTAGTATCAACATGCTTTAGCCTATTCCAAACTGCCCTAGTGGGTCAATGGCCTTCTTCAGGACACAGATCCCTTATTAAAGTCTTGATCCCTCCTAGTTTACTAAACTGAATGGTAGTGATAAATATATGGCAGTACTTGCCTTTAGTAGAAACACACCATACCCGATTATCATTATTACTGCTCCAAACTCGGGGCCAGAGTGGCAACGTCGTCGTATAGTCACACTTTTATCAAGGTGCGGCGTCTCTGTCTATGCCACTCTGCACCCTTCGATGATCACTAATGGTGTTTGTTGCAAAACAGGTGAGTTCTGTAGAGAGGTGGCTGAAATGCTATATGAGTGCAGTCAGTCAATGGCACCTTGCACACAAGGGAAGTGGTAAAAGGCAAATAAGGATAAGTTACTTACCTCTAATCCTAGTTCTCTTCCAGGGGTATCCTCATCAAAGTCATAAGCACTGAATATTCCCGCCCACGTGCAGGGACCCCGGAAACAATGTAAAAATATATATGTAAATCACATATAAACAGCTCCACATATGTCTATGCACTTATATCATTTTCTCTCACACCAATGCAGCCCCAAAACTGAGGCTAAACAATGTAATTACTCATACATGCACTGAAATTAGCAAGGAAATAAAAAACACATTAGATCAAATAGCCCTTGAACTTTGTGTCTTAATCAGCAAAAACACTCATAAATCCTGAACATTGCTAATAAATAGACATTGTTAGCCACAGGCTGCATTGAAAAGCAATAGCATAGAAAATGAAAGCATTTTCAACAAAAACTGGCACTGTGCCTTTAAGGCAGCCATGACCCCTGGGTTCCCATCATGCCTCAGGGGTGACAGTTAGGTCAGTTGTTCTTTGTATAACCCTGATGTCAGGGCTCAACCATAAGCCAGAAACACACAAATCTCATTTACCTGGGGAGGCGGTTGGGTTGCTTATGACTTTGTTGAGGATACCCCTGGAAGAGAACTAGGATTACAGGTAAGTAACTTATCCTTCTCTTCCAGGGGATCCTCATCAATAGTCATAAGCACTGAATAGAATAGCAAGCCCATCAACCACCTGCAGGTAAATGAGAAATACATGACCCAACCAAAACAAGAGTAAAATGACTTGGTTACAAATCCCTTGGGGCACTCCTTTGGGGATCAAAAAAAGCTCCTTAATTGTGTTCCCTTAGATTCATCCTCAACACATTGTTCCACCTACTATTTAAGGAAACGTGAGTAGACTTCACGAGTAAATTTAAGAGGCTTGGCTTTTCACGAATATTCACGAATGTTTATTTTCTTTCACACTTAATGTCACTTGGTTCAAAATGCATGCATAAATTAGAATGTTTGAACTTGTTATTTTGAATTATGGCTCATTGGCTGCATTGTATGTTTATTTCTTTAGAATACACTCCCTGATGAAGAGCAGTTTGCTCGAAATGCATTGGAGAATTGTTTATGAATTCATAAAAGTATATGGAATATATTGATTTCTACTGGAGTAATGTGAAAAATCACATCTACACATGGATGTTATAACACAACTGAACATTTAAACGTCATGAAATTATTGAATGAAATAAAATTCAATTTATGAATGAACTTGAAGCTTTTTTTGATCCCCAAAGGAGTGCCCCATTTAAGGGATTTGTAACCAAGTCATTTTGGGAACACACAACAAGCAGCATTTTGCATACACCACATATAGAAGCGCTTCCATTTACAGGCATAAGAATGTCTTGTGGGGGGAGGAGCCTAGCTCGCGACCAAGATGGCCGCGTTTTAGCTCGGCTCCGTTCAACCACCTGTTTTCTTCGATTATCCTGTATTTCTCCTGCCCCGGGAAGCCCTCCTTGCGGTGTTTCGGTACCGCGGGCACTTTGCGGACACTTACCCGTTGCTCCGGTGATCCTGGGTGCTGTCGATCCTGTGCGGTGGTCCCGCTCGGAGCCTTCGGGGCGGACTGGCCTGGACCTCCTGGCAGCGACGGGACGTGACGGAGCGCGATGGTCGGCCCTTGCTGGCGCTGTGGATCTGGTTGCGGAGGCTGATGTGCGAATAGGCCGGCTGTGCCCGTTGGCGGACCCGACTGGCCTGGGCCTAGGGGTGCGGACGCTGCCTCCTGCGGGGGAGCCTCCTCATTTATCCGGCTTGGTCCCCCCCTTTGTTCCCCGGCCCGGCCATTTTGAATTTTCCGCCCGGGCTCGGAGAACGGGGCCGGCGGCACGAGGGGGCCGCCGAACATCCTTCTTCTGGTGGGTCTCCTTCCTGCCTTGGGGCGCCCCGCCGCAGTTCGGCTGACCTCCTTTTGCTTTGGTGTTGCTCCGGCCGGGGCCCCCGTCGACCGAGGGCTTGCTGGGCTCCTAAGATGGCGGCCGACCCTGAGAGTCTCTGCCGGGCCTGGGCGAGCACTGGGGGCCCGCCACACGGCCCGGATGTCGGATCTTGTGAAGGGTTTCCTGCACTTCAAGTTGTCCTGGATGCACTATACTCCTGGCGGACTTCCGTGGCTGCGCCTGTTTCCCCTGTGGAGGCGGACCCACTTTTTGATTTAGGCGGGCCCCCATCGTTGGATTTTGCTTCCTTGTTGCAGGGTACGGCTGGTGTGCTCCTGGTCTCTGTGCCTCCGGCGGAGACCGCATCCTTGAATTGGAGACTCTCCGACGCCCTTCGTCGTCCTGCTTTGTTGCCTCGGCCGCTGGTCTGCGGTCCGTTTGCATCCTGTCCAGGCCTCGATGATCCTTTCTGTTTCTCATCGCGTCGGCTCCCCGGCCGGGGCGCCTGTGCCGACCCAGCTGGGCTTGCCTCGTTGGACTTGTCCATAGAACTGTGCCTGCGGTGCGAAGATTGTATCGTAACTTTTTTCTATTCTCCGTATTTTCTTTCACGTTTCTCCTCAGGACTGCCGCTGGATTTCCTCCTGAACCCTGTGTCCCTCGTCGTTTGGACTTTGTTTGTTTGGATGATTACAACCTTGGACAAAAGCGGACAGGGCTGAAATGACTTATTATATGCGGTAGTCTTGTTTTTGATCTATGACCGACATGTGCTGTTGTGATGTTGCGTAACTTCGTGGGACTCCTGAAACTTATCCTGATGTCGTTTAACTTCCCGTGGGCTCTGCCTCTCCCCTTTTCACAGGTGGTGGGATGGTTGCAGATTATCCTGTTTTTTGCCCTCTCCCGTGTGTAATGTTCCTTCCTTTCCCTGGCCCTTCTTTTTGCCTTTGTTTCTACCTTGTTTCTTTCTCCTATATTTCGGGTTCTATTTTAGGGCGACAGGCACGCTGCTGGGGGGTTGGCCGTAGCCTTCTGCAGGGGTGTAGGGTGGGCTTGAGGGGTGGGTGGGGGGGTCTTTTGCTGTTTTTGGGGGATCTTTTTCCTCCTTTCTTCTCCCTTTTTGGTTCTATGGCCCTTGTGTATCCCTTCTTTCGGGGCTCTGTCTCGTCGTCTGTCCCCCTGGTGTCTTTCTGGGGTATTTTTCCGGTATCGCGATGATTCTGATTTGATGGGTGTGTTTTCTGTATTTTCAATGTCTATTTTGTACCGGGTTATGGTTTTCCTGTTTCGTCGCCCGGGGGCGGGTGTTTGGATAAGAGTCCCTTCCTTTCCTTCTTCCCCCTTCCTTCCCCCCCCCCCCCCCCCCTTATGCGGGGTTCCTTTCTTTTATTGGGGGTCCGTTTCGTATTGTTCTTGTATTTGGGTCTTTTTCTGTGCTGTTTGGTGGGACGGGTGGTAGCTGCGGTGGGCGGGCATTGAACGGTGTGTGCGATGGCCTTTCCTCATGTCTGTTGTTTTGACCGGTGCTTATTGGTATGCCTATTTCGTGTTTGTTTCTCCTGTGTTTTTTACGATCATTGTATTGCTGCCCGCCGCGGCCCCGCCCCTTTGGATTGTCTCTTGGCCCGCCACACTCCTGTACTCCCTTACCCGTCCTTTAAAAATAAGAAAACTACCTTTCTAATTCTTATCTCCTGTGATCGCTCTAAGATGCTTGTTATTTCTCCTGTTTCTTTGCCTTTGTATACTGTGATACTCTGTGCATTGCTCCTGACATTCGGCTCTGTGGTGGCCAGCCCGGTGGGTTGTAGGCCCGTATTTGTGAGCTCTTTTTGTACAATAAAGGTTTTCAAAAAAAAAAAAAAAAAAAAAAAAAAAGAATGTCTTGTGGAAGAACGTCTCGCTTCCTTCAGGACGGACATGCAGTCCTGAGGCAATCCTAGATGGCCGTATTGTATGACCTCAGGAGACATGCTGCCAAGCTCAGTGACTGAAGGTTGGGATGATGAATCCTCCCGTTCATTTTGGATAACAGGTCTTGTGAGGAGTCACTGCCAGGTGAAGCAGGTCCGTGTACCACCATTGCCTCGGCCAGTCGGGGGCAATGAGGATCATCGTTGTGCACGAGTGTGTCAGCTTGCTCACCACCTTCGGGATCAACGGAAGTGGTGGAAAGGCATACACAAATTCCCCTGACCAGTCTATCAAAAGGGCATTCCCTTTCGATCCTGGACGGTAAAATCTTAAGGTGAAGTCTTGGCATTTGGTGTTTTCGTCGTCCGCGAACAGATCTATGATGGGACGACCCCAAGACTGGAAGATGCCTTCCACTACCTCGTCGTTGAGAACCCAGTCTTCTCTGTCTTCGAAGTGCCGACTTAGCGCGTCCGCCATCACATTCTGTTCTCCTGGGAGGTGGACCGCTGTGACTGACAACTTGCGAGACAGAAGCCAATGCCAGATGAGCTGGGCTTCCAATGAAAGAGTCCGTGAGCGTGTTCAAGTAGTACATCGTGGTGGTGTTGTCCGTTTATACTAATACTGATGTTTCTTGAATCGAGGGCAGGAACGCTTTGAGAGCTAGGTGGACTGCTCTCAACTCCAACATATTGATGTGGTAAGTACATTCCTTGGGGGACCACAGACCTTGCACCTGGAGGTGACCCATGCGTGCCCCCCAGCCTGGCAGAGAAACGTCGGTGATCAACGTGTGAGCAGGAGGAGATTGATGGAACAGAACTCCCACCTGTATATTCTGCTTCTTTGTCCACCAAGAAATGGAGGCTCGAGCTGTTTCTGACAGAGTAATCTGGTTGTCCCAGCGAGCTGACTGTTGGTCCCACTTGTCCTCCAGATCCTGCTGAAGAGGACGCATCCGAAGCCTGGCATTCGGGACCAGAAAAATGCAAGACGCCATCGACCCTAGAAGGGAGGCAATTTTTCGCACTTTCTGAACCAGACTCTGCCCTCTTTTGCTAATAAGGTGTCCAGAGCAAGTCTGTTCTGTAAAACCATAGATCTGATCGCAACCATTTCGGTATTGACCAACAGAAATCCATGAGCTGTGTCGGTAGACAACAGATCCACTATTGTTGACAATTTGCAAATTCTGTGTGTGTTCAGAACCACTCCCACTCCAGGTATCAGTGCACTAAAGATACTACCCATTATTTCACCTACGCTTTCCCTTTTACTACGCACTAAGCCATTAGTGTTTTCACTGCTTCCAGCAATTTCATTCACATGGTATATTTTCGGGAAGACAATGCCAAAGTAGCAGCTTCCATACCAGTGATCCGGCAATTTGAAATAAGCCTTGTTTACACATATATAATAAATTCCGGGAAACACAGGTTCTGACCCATTTTTGAATCCCCATCCTCCAATTACCTTGTAATTGTGCTCACATTGACTTGAACCAATGAAAATGTTATTATAATAACTAGTCTTTTCACGGTGAAGACAGAGTTTCCCTTTTCTCTCGAAATCCAGCAACAAAGCAGGACCAGCCCCACCATTTGAGGTGCTTTCCATGTTTTCAGCCCATTTAGGAGTTTTCTGTCTTTTATCATTTGCCTTTCTTTGGAAACTTTCCCTTCTTTTCTTAGCCATGTTTAAAAACATTTTCTCTTGTTCATGTAATGAACAGGTCAAGTTATCTCTGTGTGCTTCACCTAAATCTATAGTACCTATAGTCAGAAAGTATTCTCCCATATAACGTGTAACGTCACTTTTAGTATGTACAGGATTCAGATTTCCACGTATAGGAAGTTCAGAAAATATCACGTCTGAGGTAGAGTAGTAGTACTGTAACGGTCCTCTTTTGTAGAATAAGCTAGCTAAAATACTACAGGAAATTCCATATGTCAGTGGCAGGTGATGGTAAGTCACTCCCTCGGCTACAGAAGTAGGCAGCTTCATGCACACGTAACAGTCTTCTATTTCCATGGTTTCTACATAATGTACTAACTGAGTCTGGTTCTTAATTCCATGATAATGCAGTCTTTCCTCCTCTGGTGCTTCTAAGTCTGATTTTGTTTGTCTAATGCTAAGTGCTTTCTCGCGTCTTTCTACACTTCGTGTTGTCAGTTCTTCAGTGTCTTTTGTCACAGTCTGTGTAGGGTCAATATTAGTACTTTTGCTCATCATATAAGGAATGGTAATGGTTAATCCTATCCATAATATTAACACTAAAGCTATACTACATATACATACTTTGCAGCATGTTTTACAACAATTACGTCTAGGCCTTCCATTCACATTTGAATCAGACATTTTCGCTTAGAAGAAGTTCTAAACCCCTCTTTGTAACTTTGCACAGGTAGCTTACACTGAGCAACTTCAGGTTGGTTCGTCTTCTTCGGCAGACTGGTCAGCTGTCTGTTCTTCATCACTTTCGTCAGTTATATCAAGATCCTCAAATTCTTCCAATACCAAATAAGTCCATTCAGGATCTTGATATTTTTCGTTCAGTCTTTTTATTCGATCACTTCTTCGTTTGGAGTTCTCTCCAGTTTGCTCTGCTATACGGGAACTTTGCCTTCTTTGTTCAAGTTTTTCTTCTACTGTTTTTAGTCTCAGTCTCAGTCTTTTAATGAACCTTGGTTCTTTATTTTTCTTCTTGAGTCTTTTGGCTGGCACTGTATTTTGGCTTTCTTCTAATGCTCTTTTATTTTCGTTTGACTGTGGCACTTCTACTTCTGCTTCTTCCCTTCCTGTCTGACTAGTCCCAGGTCTTATATCTGTTTCTTCTGCCTGGTTACTAAGCTGGCCTTGTTCAGGTGTATGCTTAATTAGTCTTTTGGGTGTTTCAATTTCTGTGTCCTGAACACGTTCGTCTAATTCTATCTGTACTGAATGAAGTCTATCTGTAATCTTACAAAGGGACCCCCTGACTTCCCAATTTTTCCCATTTCAACTACTGTTCTCTTTCCAGCGTTGAACTGCTGACATGTCAAGCACCTCTGGCAGAGTGACTCTGCTACTTTCCTGAACTTCGGGTTGTACCATGTTTGTTGAAAAACACGGATCATGGCATCCCTACCAACGTGTGTATCTTCATGTATCAGTCTGGCCATAGAAGCAAGCAGGCGGTTAGGCAACACAGGCATACCATCAGGGCCCACAATGACACCATCCTCGCCTCTCTGTTGACAACCAAGCTTTCTCCATTGTCCCTTTTCCTTTGGTGTCACAGCATGCTGCCAATCTCTCAATTCTTCCCATGTAGGCACATCCTCAAACACCATAAGTTGGCAGATGTTTCCGTATCCCCCCAATTTGATGTTAACAGACATACGATGTCTGGCACAATGTTGGGCTACTTTGTCAGCATATTGATTTCCTACGGTCACATGGTCGTCACCCGATTTGTGAGCAGCACATTTGACTACTGCCAATTCTTTTGGTAACTGGATTGCGTCCAGTAATTCTTGTAAAAAATTTCCATTTCTGATAGGAGTACCGGAAGAAGTCAGAAACTCTCTTTGTAGCCACAATTGGCCGAGGTCATGCACAACCCCATAACCATACTGACTGTCAGTATATACGGTTACTCTTTTATTTTTCCCAATTTTACAGGCTCTTGCCAATGCAACCAATTCAGCTAGCAGAGTAATATGCTACTGGACGTCTAGTCAAACCATGCTCTTGAGTTAGGACTGACAGTGCACAATTGTCTCGTGTGTCACAAAACAGTGCAAATTCTTTAGAATAATCAGGCATGCCCAAAGCTGGGGCTGTACACAGACATTCTCTTAATTTAGTAAATGCTATCAAGCTTTCCTCATCCCATTCCACTGGGTCCTTTGCTCCTTTCTTTGTCATTTTTATCAAAGCTTTTGCTAGGACTGCAAATCCCACAATCCATTGCCTGCAATAACCTACGACTCCAAGGAACATTCTGACTTCTTTCTGAGTATTGGGTAACTGCATGTTTCGAATTATCCTAATTCTTTCTGAAGTAACTTTCCTGATACCTTTCTCTATCTGGTGCCCCAGATATTTTACTGATTTGGTACAGAACTGTAGTTTGTCAGGTGATACTTTATGTCCTCCTTCACCTAGATGGTTCAGTAAGGCAATGGTGTCAACAACACAGTCTTTCTGACTCTTAGACGCCACCAAGAGGTCGTCTATATATTGCACCAAAACCGAGTTCCCAGGTAAGACTAAAGATTCAAGGCATCTTTTCAGAATCTGATTGAAGATCGAGGGGCTTTCTGTGTACCCCTGAGGAACGCGATTCCAAACAAACACGTGACTGTCGAATGCAAATGAGAAAAGAAATTTGCTATCTGGATGCAATGGGATTGAAAAGAATGCGTGACATAGGTCAATCACAGTGAACCACTCAGTATCCCAGGGAATCTGATACAGGATCACTGCTGGGTTCGGAACAATAGGACAGCAAGGAACAACTATTTTGTTTACCTTTCTCAGGTCCTGTACTACCCTATACTTGCCACTAGGTTTCTTGATTCCAATTATGGGTGAGTTACATGGACTGCTCAATACTTCTTGTATGATGTTGGCTTCTAGCAACCTTTTTATTTCAATAGCAACTCCTGCTCTCACTTCTGCACTCATTTTGTATGGCTTGGTATTAGGGTAAACTGCATTTTCCTTCATAGCTATTTTGATTGGGTCTACATTTGCCATCAAGCCTACATCCTTTCCGGTAAAGTCCCATACTTCTGGTTTCACTGTCTTTTGGAGTTCTTCGGGTAAGTCTTGTATAGTCAGTTGTTTAATTTCTGAGTCAGGTCTAATTAACATTAATTTGTATATGCCATCTTCGTCGGGGGTCTGAATTTCGACGCCCTTTGGTGTGCAAAAGATGGTACAGTTCATATTACACAACAAATCACGTCCCAGTAAGTTCACTGGACTGGTATCACAAACCACAAATCTATGCATTTCTTTGAAGTTCCCTATTGTAATCTCATGGGCTCAGTAACTGGGGTACTAATCAATTGATTAGATATACCCACTACTTGGATGGCTTCTCCCGAGAGGGGTAGGTTTGGAACGTCTGCTGTTCTCACAGTAGAACGGGTAGCACCAGTGTCCAACAGAAAGGTGACATCATTGCCTTCAACCTTTCCTTCAATGTATGGTCCTGACTGGTCCACCAGCAAGGAGGCGCCAAGTACGCACTCCTCGTCCCCCCCTCTCAGGCACCGTCAGTATTGATCGTCATAAAGGAAAGTATCACTCAACAAAAATTGCGAAGTTGCTGCATTTCTATCCTCCTGTCCTCCCCAGCTTTCTATGTCTTCACCCTGCGGTGTTTTTCCCTTATAATTCGGTTTAGGTGCACGGGGCAACTGACTCGCCTTTACCTGTTGCTGGGTCTTTCTTGGCTTTTCATTCTGCGTCTGTGGATTTAAACCATGGGTTTGAGGGTTATTATGTTGTGCGTATGGACACTCGTCTCTCCAGTGCCCTATTTCTCCGCACTGGTGACAAGGGAATTTCCTTTTGGCTTCCTCTCGACTCATTTTCACTCTGGGCTTCCCTCCTCCCCCAGAACCTTGATTTTGGAAATTCTTATTCAGTTTACCCAATTGCTTTTCCTGCTGTTCTGCTAGTTTTACTGTATGTTTTAAACACCTGTAAAAGGAATGCACAGTCTCATCCCTTTCCTGCGTGGTTCTATCTATCTTGGTCCAATCAGTTTCTTTTGCAGACACCTTTTTCTTCAGGTGTAACATTACCTGATCGTATTTTCTCATTACCTCTTCAGAGGGAGCACCTGTAGCAGGGTCCCTCGTGTATTCTTTATTAGGCCAATCAACGGCAATCTTACACTCAGTCCATAAATCTACAGGAACCACTATGTCGAAAAACCCATCCAGGTCTTTCCATAGGAATTTTTGCACCTTTACAAACCTTTCTACCTGTCTGTACCACTCCACTGGCTTTTCTCGTAATTTTGGAAAGTCATTGGTAAAGGACACAATATCCTGTCTGGACCATGGAACGTGCACATATTTTCCACCTGGCACTTCGCGCATAGGATATAACTGCTCTGGCTTGTCAGCTTCCTTTAGAACGAACTCAGAAGACGTCTGTTTGGATCTAACCTCATCCTTTTTCTTTGCCCACCTGGCTTTCCATTTTCCTAAGTCTCCCCATTTTTGCAACACGTTCAACAATTCCTTGATCTGTGCCTTCTTTCCTGACACATTCATATTCTCTAGATTCTTGTCTGAGAATTCTGCTCTGTAGGGTTTTTGCAAGGGCTTTGATTTTCCAATATCTTTTCCCATACTAGCTGCAGTATCTGTTAATTTCTCATGGAACACTCTGGTATCACGGGTAAGTATCTTACAGATAAATAGAAGTTCTTCCTCGGAATAGGTATTTAATCTGTCTAACCCCACATTTCCTGCCACTAATTCTTCTATTTCTATTCTCAGCTTGTAGATATCTAAGGGTTTTGACTGAGGAGTTTGTCTCTCTAATTCTCGACTCCATCTCTCAATTTCTTCAGGAGTCACTAAGGTGACACTCTTGGTACCTGAAGTTGATTCCATTTGAATCTCTCTCGTATTGAAAGGATTATGTCTCTTCGGCAAACTCTTTCCTGCATCCCTGATCGGCAAATCCATTAACGAGACCTCAGACTCACATTCACTCGTCTGATCATCTACGATTAAGGGCTCTTTTCTTGGCTGTACTACAGTTGGAGTAATGATCGGAGTCTTTGGACTTCCCTGATTATTCCCATACAAAGGAACCACTGGTCCAATAGTTACTGGGACCGTCAATGCTTCAGGACTTGTATTTAACTGGGAGATTTTCTGAATTTTTTCGGTTCTTTGTTGGGCTAGAGCCTCTCGCTCTCTTTCCTGTAGTATTCTTTCCAAGCTTATTTCAGGTACTATTTGCGGAGTCAATGTTGGGGCAGTTGGATGCGTCATACTAGGTCCTTCACCATAATTAGGTTTTGGGAACAGGCTTCCTGTATTTAAGGGTCTCGTTTCTTCCTCATACAGAGGTCTCGGACCGAAGTCCCTCTCACCTGAGTATCTTGATTCTCCACTAAACGGTGGTCTTAGACAAGAGTCTCTAGCACCTATGGGTCCTAGGCCCTCGTTATATGAAGGGATCTGACAGCTGTCTCTTGCATTTACGGATCTATTCCCTTCCTCATATGGGGGTCTTTGCGAAGCATCCCCTACACTAGAGGATCGGGGTCCTTCATTATAAGGAGGTGGATTCTTCATGAACAGGTCCTCCAAATAATCATCATCCGATTCCCCACTAGTTACCCAGTGTTTGGTCTTTTCTGCCTTTTTCTCCCCCACAGAACCACCAATCGCCATCATTGGATATAGTCCTTCGACTATCATATTCTGTCTCCATTGTTTCATCTTTTTATCTCGGGTTTCTTGTTTCAGTTTTGGATACCATTTTGTTAACCCTTTGTCCAATCGGGGCTTGTCTCTTTCAAAAGCTTCGATTTCCCATTCCTCTAATGCTTCGTACTGCGTTAATCTAGGTCTAGGATGCAAATCATTCATTCGGGTTCTCAAATTAAATAGAATCCTACCATTAAATGTACCTTCTAACGGAAAAGCCAAAATTCCGTCATCTTTCGTGTATTCCACCCAATTTTCCAACCATACACAAGAGTGGTACCCTTTATCAAACATCATGAAAGATGCAGGAGTATTGGGTGGTGGAATGACAACACCTTCTCTGGTTTTAATAGGTTTGTCCTTTTTGAAATAATTCTTCACTTTGTTTACAAGGGACAATTTTCTCTTATTTCCGTACATAAAGCTGGTGTTATGCCCTTTCCACTGATCGTTTTCAAACCCTAAATGTCGTGGATCAGGTCTAGTATTCGGTCTATACGTGTGCCACATACGATTTTCTGCGAGTGACTTTGTTTATAAATCACTCCCAATCCAAATGCGTCTTTTATTTTTGTGCAACCAATAAGATGCAAAATTTCAAATAACCTCGACCAATGGGTGCGCGGCCTTTTCGCGAGACAGTTTCTCACGCTCCGGCACTCACCCCGCCTTTACAATTCCAGCTCCGCTACACACCCGCTGTCTCGACCAATACCAGCGCAGCACGGAGTGACGTCAGAGCAGCTTCGCAACTGACTCCCTCCTTTACAAGGTAACGGAAACTTGATTTCTCTTTTAAAGTGCAAGTGCTTTAGTTATTTAACAACGTAAACACATTCGCCACTGTACTCAAGTGTCTAGAAAGGAAAGATACGTTTTACTGCAAGTAAACTTCTTCTGTCTACTTTTCATACACTACGGATAGATCTCTTCTGCCTACCCTTCACTCAAGCATTAGGGAACCTGCTACTTCTTTGACTCATCCACTTCTTTTCGGGATATATACCAAGTCTAAAGTTTCACTAGCGAACCCCTTTGCTGTCACCCAACCTCAGATGAACCTGCTACTCCTCCCGTGTGACCCTTACTAGGTTATGCCACAGTAGAAGTTTTGCCAGCAAACTCTTTGCTATCATTTATTCAAGCATACGTTCAGAAAACCCTAATAAGTGCTTCCAGTTCTGCCTAACCTGCACCAATTTTCCTCTAGTAAGTGACCTCACTACGGCGTGGATTCTCCTCACCACCCGCTATTCAATTCCCCGGGGATTCCAGACAAACATATAACATTTACTTACGAGTGGATTAGTACATATATCAATATATTAGTAAGAAAAACAATTTAAAACATTTCATAATTTTTCAAAGCAAAACATTTCACGTGATCGATCAAATTATTATCAACAATATAATATTCACAGTTTTAGCAGCAAAATCTTTATAGCAGCATCCGACCTATCTAGCTTTTTTAACTAGTCCTACCTAACTTTAACTAGTCCCTAACCATAGCTCTGCTACCAGAAAATTACTGATAGAGCGCGCAGGTCACCCAACCAACAATTTTACCATATACGCATCGGGCCCATAAACTTCAATCTATCATATACATTAATCAGGTGACCTTACACTCTACTACCAGCAACCCTTGTTCCTTCCTATTTAATCCTACTGTACCCGACTTACCATTCCACCTTTACGGGTACCTATAATCACAATGGATCAGGGAGCTAGCTGTAAAAGAAAGGCATATACCAAAAATACTTTCTATATTTGCACTCATATAATAAACACAAACTCAAGAAGTTTTTAAGATCTTTATCTAAAGTTCAGATTCAGAAAGCATACAGTTTATAACCAATAAGCAATCAATAATCAAGATAACGAAAAGCACATAACCATACAAAAACCAAATCAAGCTAACCATTTGTGAGTTTACGGGAAGGTAAGAACTAGAAACATGCTAGTCAGTAAATTCAGAGTTTGGACTTAAATAAAATGACTAAATTACGGGAAATTTAAGGACGCACCAGAAAGTCGCTATGGGAAAAATACCCCTGATGTACGGGTAGGGAGAAGAACTTTAGTTTTATATTGCAAGACTCTGGAATACTATACACCTATAGGGAAGGGAAGAATGGAACACGCTATAATTCTAGGAGCATCAATTCAGTTAGCAAAAGGAGATAGTTATAAAACACATCTATATTTCATAAACAAGTCTGGAGAAATGTGCTTAAAGGAAGGGTAACATAGGAACATGCTAAAAAAACAGCAATAACGTATGAGCTTTCCATTCAGTAGTTTTGCAAAAAGCATGGAAATTCAATTATGCGCAAAGTATGTCTTTATTAAAGCAAAAGACAGAAAAATAGAAAGTGCAGAATAGACCTTTAGCACTATATTTACCTAGAATGGTGTGAAGACCAACCCTGGCCACAGGTCAGTTAAGGACAGGAAAAACCCCAAGGAAGGACAGTCATCAGTGGGACAGCAGGTGCAGAATGGACACCCCAGAACAGGACAGGAAACCCAGATTAGGATCAGGACAGGACCACCAAGGAGCGACCAGCACCCGCAGTTCGGAAGCAACGCCTGCGCTCCACCTTCTCTGCAGCTATCAGCCAGAACCCCGATTGGATTAGCGAATTCCCCAGCAAAGTGCTCTGCCAGCACTTAGGGTTTCTTTAGCAAAACCCCGTGAGTCTATGGAAATTATGGACAGAGTGCTACGCAGCTCTCTGTATCAGTCACCTATTGAGTGCGTTGGGTCAGTGACAGGTCAGCTATTCGGACAAGTCGGACAATTTCTCTAGCTAAACCTAGGCTAGTTATACTGTTTTCGGGTCAGTGTACCACCCCCCAAATGTTGCAAGTGTCAGAATCCCCAATTTCGATTGGTCCCCAAGTAGGATAGGTCAACACACCGATCACAATTTATTCTTACAAGCCTAGTTTTGCATATTCTGGGACCGCCTATTGATTTTGGGGTTCCCATGACCTATTCTACAGAATACAATAGGAAGAAATACATTTGTTGCTAATGCAGGACATTTCAGCTTCTCCGGCTGGGTGAAGGTGCATCTTCCCAGGCATGTCTTGGCAGGGACCTTCAGTTGGCACACTGTCAATGCCACCGGCAGAAGACTGTCATGCGCGGAACAGCATTTCAATATGGATTCTCGAGTGTCCCTCAGACCCTCAATATCGCGGTACATGAAAAGTAAGCGAAAACAAATTAAAACATAGAAATAAATGAATACACTGTATACCATGAATAGCTACTCTATACCCCTTTACTTAAAATATACTATGGCGTGAGAGATTAGTGCAAACAGACAATAACATGAAAACATCAGCGCAAGCTTCACCATGTGAGGACACCGGCAGCCATCTTAAAAGCCAATGCGCAAGCGCAAAAGATTCCCACCAGAACTGCAAGTACGTCACGTCACGTGAGTGTGACTAACGCATGCGCAGAAAGAAACCCCGCCAAGCAGCGGCCATTTTAAGGACAATTGTTATTGAGTTAGTAAACACATATGCCAGCGTCACTAGGACACCCCGATGTCAGAATAAAGGGAAATTAGTAAGACAAACAGGTTGAATTAAATTGTTACAAGTTATTCGAGGTTCATGAATCCAAGCAAGTCGCGAAATATGCGAATCCTTGCTCCATCAGAAGCAGCTGACACTTCTGAGTTATAGAACACTTTCTCCCCCCTGAAGGAAACACTTTTCCTACCTCGGAGTCTAGCAGAGCTCCTAGGAAGTGAATCATCTGGGTGAGCTGAGAGACTGACTTGCTGAGGTTGACATGTAATTCCAACTGCTGACAGAGTTCGATGCAGGTCTGGAATTGATTTCTTACACTGCCTGGAGAAGGACCTTTCAATAGCCAATCGTCTAGATATGGGTACACAAAGACCCCCCTGCGGCGTAGTGCGGTCACTACTACTGCAACACACTTTGTGAACACTCGGGGAGCTGACTTCAACCCAATCGGAAGGACCTTGAACTGGTAGTGAGAGGTCCCCACCCGGAACCGCAGGAATCTTCTGTGTTTGTGGTGTATCGGGACATGAAAGTAGGCATCTTGTAGGTCCAGCGAACACATCCAATCTCCCCTCTTGAGATGTGGATATATTTGATGAAGCACCAACATGCGAAACTTTTATTTCTTGATATGAAGGTTGAGTGCTCTCAAGTCCAGAATGGGTCTGTATTCTGCCTTTTGGCCCTTTTTTCTGACCAGAAAATATCGGGAGTACACTCCCTTCCCCCTTTGAGCAATTGGCATCCTCTCGATGGCTGACTTCTCGAGGAGGATAGCTACTTCCTTTTTCAAAAGGTTTAGCTGATGATTTGATGTTGGCATTGGAGGAACGGGTGGAGTTAGGTGTTTGAAACGAAGACAGTATCCATTCTGAAGTGTAGTCAACACTCATTGGTCTTGTGTGATGCTTTGCCACTCTGTCATATGATGCGCAACGCTTCCCCCCATTGGAGTGGTCAACGGCGCTGGGGAAAGGAAGGACTCATTGCTTGGACTGGGACTTGTTGGAATTGTTGCCCTGGCGCTGATTTCCACCTCCTCTGGAATTGTGCTTGCCTCTGAACTGAGACTTCTGCTGCCCCTGCTGGTCCTGACCCTTCTGCCAGTGAGGGGTTTGAACCATCTGTTTAGAAGAGCCCTTCTTGTAGGCGCTAGACTTCCTCCGAAATTCTTTCTTCTTCTCAAGCCCTACGGCTTTAAGAGTGTCCAACTCTGACTTCATTTGCTGCATTTCCTCATCAGTACTTGACCCAAACAAAGATGTACCTGAAAAAGGCAAGTTCAGGATTCTAGCCTGAGCCTCTGGTTTTAAGGCTGTAAGGCGCAGCCAGGAGGACCTTCTGGCAGATATCCCATGCGCATAGCCATGCGCTGCGACGGTAGCGCCGTCCACTGCGGCGCCTATGATCTGATTGGAGATCTGACTGCCCTCCAAGAGAATCTCCTCAAAATCCTTTCGGTCGTCTTGCGGGAGTTTTTCTACAAAACGCTGCAGAGAATCCCACAGGGATCTGCCATAACGCCCCAGAAGGGCTTCCGCATTCGAGACCTTGAGAAATGAGGCTGAGGTGTTACAAACTCTTCTCCCCCACGAATCCTGAGATTTACTTTCCTTATCCGGAGGCACTGCGGAAGAGTAAGCTACCGCACTGGATTTTCTCGCCGCCGCTATAATCACCGAGTCTGGTGGTGGATCGGCCCTGAGGAAAAGAGGGTCCCCTTCTGGTGAGCGGTACTTTTAGAGAATCCTTGCTGGGGCGGCCTTTATCGTCGCTGGAGTGAGGAATACCTCCATCACAGGTTCTATAATCCCGTGTACCAAAGGTAACAGAGGCTTGGGTGCAGATCTGTGATGCAACGTTTCAAAGATCACCGAGGTTTTGACTTGAGGAGTTGTCATGGGCACCCCCAGTTTCAGAGCACCTCTGCCCAAAATGTCTTGTAAAGTGAAAATATTGTCTTTTGGAGATATTCTCGATGGAGGACTGTCCGTCAAGGTCGGAGAATAATCTCTATGAGAGCAGGTCGGGGAAGACGAAAAAGTAGTTGGAGATCTGTGTTCCGGTCTCCTAGACCTTGACCTTCGTCTACTGCTGCGCACCTGGGAGCGTGATCGTTCTCTGGGCTGCAAAACATGCCTGCCTTGATCCGCTTGCAACCTGGCCGCTGTTTCCTTGTCTGGAGCCCAGTGATGAAGAGGCCTATTCCATCTTGGAGATAGCCTGATGGGAGGCGACTTCTGTGTGTGTTCCTCCGGGGGTGGTAAATCCGCCTGCTCATGCCGCAAAAGTGCAGGAGAATGCCTTGCTTCGGTGTCCTGAAAAGCCTTCGGAAAGTTCTCGATCTACTTCCCACGGCAGCTCGGAAGACGCTGGTACATGCCCTCGTAACATCACGTGTAGAATATGGCAACCTGCTCTATCTGGGGGCAACGGGCAAGGTCATCAGCCGTCTTCAAGTGCTGCAAAATGCAGCGGCCCGTCTGGTCTTGAGGCTTCCGAATAGATCGCCATCAAAGACAGCTCTCCAATCACTCCACTGGCTTCCAGTAAGAAGCAGGGTTGACTTTAAGGCTCTTTGCACATGCCACCGCATTCTGTGCGGGAAGGCACCTGCACCGCTACAAGACCTGGTTACTCAGTACCAGCCTGCGCTCTCCCTGCGCTCTTCTGGATCAGGGCTACTGAAGGTCCCCAAAGTAAAAAAAGCGCATATGGGGGGTAGGTCCTTCAGGTACTTGGTTGCCAAGAGCTGGAATGCTCTGCCAAAGGAACTGCGACTGGAGCTCTCTGAGCCCAGATTCAGGAAAAAACTTAAAACATATCTGTACACCCGGTAGAAAGTGACCACCGCCGGTTGGGGTAACCCTGCCACCACCACTTACCACAGCGCGGGGAGACGCCGGTGCGCGTAACCAGGCGCTTTATTTGATATTTGATATTTGTGGGGTATTTCTAGAGCGCGACGTTCGCTCCGGAGGGAGCATCTTGGCGCTTGGGAACCTAAATGAAACCAGTCCAGGGGGTTAGATGGAAGCTTTGGAGTAATCGTCCGGGAGATTAAAAATCCATGTCTTTAGCAGCTTTCTAAAGGGTTTTTCCTGGGTTTGTTGTCTGAGGGTTTTGGGCAGTTTGTTCCAAGCTTTAGATGCAAGGAAGCTAAGGGTCTTCTCACCCTTCGTTTTCAGTTTGTATTTCGGGAGAAGAATGAGGTTGTCATCGGTTGAACGAAGGTGACGGCTGGGCACGTAGTGGGGAAAACGCCTGGTGAGGTATTTAGGGCCTGTCTTGTTGTAGGCACGGAAGGCTATAATCAGGATTTTGAAGAGAATCCTTTTGTGAAGGGGGAGCCAGTGAAGTGAATGAAGCGCTGCAGAGATGGAGGATCTGCGGGGTAAGCCCAGGACGAGACGGGCGGCTGTGTGAAGTACGCTCTGCAGTTTTAGGAGGGTGCTCTTTTTGACTCCTGCAAGCAAGCCGTTGCAGTAATCCAGTCGCGAGATTATGAGTGCGACTGTCACCGTCTTTCTGGCATCGATGGGGAGAAAGTCGAAGAACTTTCTCAGGGATCTGATCATTCCGAAGCATTTACCTGCGATGGTTCTGGCGTGCTGGTCAAAGGAGAGTTCAGAGTCAAAGATTACGCCGAGGTTCCTGGCTGACGACACCGTCTGGGGAGGGGCAACAGAATTATCCGGCCACCATAGTGCTGGGCAGAAAGAGATATTTGTGCCAATCGGGAGGATCTCTGTTTTGCTCGAATTGCATTTCAGGTGGTTATTGTCCATCCATCGAAATACTTCGGTCAGGCAGTGTTTCAGGTTGAGTTCAGCTTTGGTAGATAGTTTGTCAAGTGGCACAATGAGTTGTGTATCATCGGCATATGAAGTGACGGGTATGCCGAATGATTCTATCAGATTAAGGAGGGGAATGAGGTATACGTTAAAAAGGAGAGGGCTTAGGATAGATCCTTGCGGAACACCTGAGGAGACAAGTTTGTCTTTGGAGTGGAATGGGCCCAGAGTGACAGTTTGGGAACGGTCCGAGAGAAAAGACGTAATCCAGGATAGGGCGGTGTCGGAGATACCAATGTCCCTGAGTCTACTGATGAGGATGGTGTGGGAGACGGTGTCAAACGCCGCCGTTAGGTCGAGAAGGATTAGGATGGAATTTTTTCTCTGATCTTGTAGAGTTTTTATGGTGTCAGACAGTTCAATGAGAGCGGTTTCTGTCGAGTGCTTGGGGCGGAATCCGGATTGTTGGGGATGAAGAAGGTTGTTATCATCCAGGTAGCGTTTCAGCTCGCTATGGACTAGGTGTTCCGTAATTTTTCCCAAGGCCGGGAGTAGCGAAATTGGGCGGAGGTTGGTGAGATCCGTCAGGGGTTTATTTGCTTTCTTCATAAGGGGTTTGACGATACCTTTTTTCCAGCAGCTGGGTACTGAGCCTGAGCTAAGCGAGGAGTTGATTAGGCTGTTGATGGTCGGGTTGACCTCATCAATTAGTTGGTGAAGTATCATGGGGGGACAAGGGTCGGACGGGGCGCCAGATTTGCAGGCCAAGATGGCTTTTTTCGACTGCTCAAGAGTGACAGGGGAGAAACGACTTAGTGCAAGGCCTAGGGGGACCAGTGGAGGGGACACTGGGGGAGCAATGAGGGGGGGGGAAATTGATTTGGAGCGCGGCAATCTTTTCCTCGAAATAATCAGAAATTTGATCGCAAAATTTCTGGGAAGGGGGGATTTCAGGCTGGAGTACCTTTGGATGCGTGAATGATTTAACAATCATGAACAGAACCTTTTGTTTTTGGCCTGCGTTTTTTATGGCATTGACATAGTGGTTTTTTTTAGCCAGTTTAATTTCCGAAAGGTAGTTTTTCCTTGTAGCGATATAGGAGGAGCGGTTAGTAGCCTCGTATGTCTTCCGCCATTTTCTTTCTGCCTTTTTACATAGCAGATGTGCTTTTGCAAGGTCTGGTGTGAACCAGGGGGCATTGATTTTAGTTTTGGTTTTGCGCCGGGAAATACAGGGGCGTGAGGGCGGGATTCTGGATTTGATTTCTTGAGTGATCCAGTTTTGGAAAAGATCGGCGTCAGTGTCGACATTGCCGGAGAGAATAGGAGCTTGAATTTGCATTAAAGGATTAAGAGTGATGTTATCCTGGACCTTTTTCCAATTGATATAATTATCGGGGTGAAAGGCAACTTTGTCACGATTGGGTAGGTTTTTGCTCAGGATATGGAATGGGATCAGGGAGTGATCAGACCAAATCTGGGGCAAAGGGGAAAGAGTGATCAAGGAAGGGGAATTAGTGCAGACTCCATCAAGGGTATGACCTAGAGAGTGGGTGGGTGAGGTGACGAGTTGCCTAAAATTGAACATCTCGAGGGTTTGTACGAACTTGATGGTATGAGTATCTGTTTTCGATTCTAGATGGAGGTTAAAATCACCAAGGAGGGTGAAGAAAGGGTTATAAAATTCCCTTATTATTATTATTATTGACCTCTCACTGTCGGAGGAATAGATGACCACATCTGGCGATCTATTACGGTGAGAAGAACAAGAGCCTGAAGAGGATGATGACAGGCTCACTGGAGACGTGTTTCCTCTTGAAGGGTGCTTAGAAGGAGATCTTGTATGGCTCCGAGAAGCACGATCCTCTGATACTCTCTTTCTTTTAGCCGCCTGGCTCATAGTCACTGGAGAATGTTCTATCGATCTAGACCTTCTCCCTGAGAAGGATTCTCCTTCCTCAGCTGAAGCCGACCTTGGAGACCTCTGTTGTGACCGAGGCCTATGACCTGGCGACGGAGTTGGCAAACTCGACGTCGTGGTAAGCTTAGACGCTTTGGATTGGGACTGCGCCGAGGGTTGATGAACCCCCTCTGGAGTCTTGTGTCCCGAAGACGACCTCCTCTGGGAACGTGAGGGAGAGACTTGCCTCGACGACAGATGCGTCAACGTCGAACGTCGGTGGTGCAATGTCGACGGAGATCTTCTCGACGTCGAGCTCCGGTGACTGGGCGACGACGGAGTTTGCTTTGACGTCGAACGTTGATGGAGTGACGGCGACAGAGACTTTCTCGACGTCGATGGTGTGACGTCGACGGAGACTTTCTCGACGTCGATCGCCGGTGACTTGGCGTCGACGGAGGTTGCCTCGAAGTCGAGCGTCGATGACCGGACGCCGATGGAGGATGCCTCGACGTTGAGCTCCTATGCTCAAACGGAGACCTATCTCTCGTCGGCTTGTTGACGGCAGCGGAGGTACCTTGTCTCTCGACGCTGAAGTCTTCGTCGTCGAAGGAAGGTGACTCGTCTTCGCCATCGCCGACGGCATCTTCGACGCCGATCCCGACGCCGAAGGAGAACAGGTCAGGACTTCTCTCGACGTCGACCGCGTCTTTCGTTTTTTCTGTCTCTTAGGAGACCTACCTCTCTCAGAGAGTCCATAAATCCTTATCCTCTCTCTGTCTTTGAGAGTTCTTCTGGACAAAGTCTTGCAGTGTTCACAGGTATCTGCAGAGTGTGTCTCAGGGAGACAGAGGATACACACAGGATGTGTATCAGTCTTGGCCTTCTTCTTCCCACAGGAAGGGCAGTTGTCAAAAAGAGTAGGTATTTTGACAAACATTATCCTCTTTTGAAGCTCAAAAAAGGTAGCGCTAACTCTCTAAGGTTAAAAACCGTTGAATGAAAGCAAAAATTGAAGGAAAACACCAATAATGTTTGACAGAAAGTAAAAAAAGGTGGGAGCTGTTAAACCAGGGTCCTGACAGAAGGAGCCGGAAAGAACAACTGACCTAACTGTCACCCCTGAGGAATGATGGGAACCCAGGGGTCATGGCTGCCTTAAAGGCACGGTGCCAGTTTTTGTTGAAAATGCTTTCATTTTCTATGCTATTGCTTTTCAATGCAGCCTGTGGCTAACAATGTCTATTTATTAGAAATTTTCAGGAGTTATGAGTGTTTTTGCTCATTAAAACACAAAGTTCAAGGGCTATTTGATCCAATGTGTTTTTTATTTCAGTGAATGTATGAGTAATTACATTGTTTAGCCTCAGTTTTGGGGCTGCATTGGTGTGAGAAAAAATGATATATGTGCATACACATATGTGGGACTGTTTATATGTGATTTACATATATTTTTTTATATAGTTTCCGGGGTCCCCGCACGTGGGCGGGAATATTCAGTGCTTATGACTATTGATGAGGATCCCCTGGAAAAGAATTTGTTGATACCTTTTACTTTTCCACCAGCGACTGTGGCATGGCAATAAACAGGTGCACGCTTCAGTTGATGCATCTCAGTAACCGATGCAAGCATCTAGACTGGTTTGCCTGCGAGATGTCAACGTTGTCAGAGGAGACCCTCTGGAAAGATTGGGAGACCATGAAATATGCTTGGATAGCCTGGGAGCAGGCTGTAGTTGAATACAGCTCCTGGTTCCAGTCAGCACCGATGTCCAGAATAACATCAGATACGAAGCGTTTTCTTCCAATGACAGCTTCCATGGGCATAAAGATGTAGATTCTTCGGCCAGTAAAACCTCTCTCTCATCTACCTCAAATAATTCCTCCTCAAAAAAGGGCCAAATCAACAAAGAAATTCAGCAACATAAAGAATGCAGCTAAAGTTATTTGTTGTGTGAGCCCATTTCTTATGTGTTCAGCCTTGCTGTAATTGTTAGGTTTTGAAATTAGTTTCAGCTGGAAATGTGGTGGAGTTTTGAACAATCAGTCATTTCATTAACAGATATGTTGTAAGTGTTGAAATCTGTGTTATGAAAAATTAAAAAGTCTAAGTAGAAAATAATAGTGAAAACATTGTTATGTTAAATAATATTGTAAATTAACTTTACATATTTATGTTACATTTTGAACATAAAAAAGCGACAGCACGATTAACTTAATTTTGATTGAATTATTTCTTTAATAACACTATATTCAACTATATAAAAATATTTTTCTGAAGTTATATTGAAAAAAATAATATGTAATGTAAAAATATTAAAATTATGTTTTGCCTTTATAATTTGTACAAGTGAAGAATCAAATAATTAAAAGAAATGTATTTATATTTTATTAACATTTAACCTTTCATTAATCTTTATATAAAAAATGGTTAACATATTTTAAATTAGAATAATATGTATTTTATTTTTCTATTAACATTAAGTCAAAGTCAACATTAATATATTTTCCTTACATTTTAACTATTTCAAATAATTGTTTTGATTTAATATTATTTGCTTTGGGGTTTAATTTTAACTTCCAACTGCCATTATTTTTTTTTAAAAGGGAGAGTATTGCAGAACCAATTACTATTGTTTTGGGCACTTTTTAGTTGTAGTAACTTCATAAGTGCAGTTTGTGAATAGCAATGGGTTTCAGGAGCGACCCTTGCAGGTAAGTGGGGCTCGGTTGGTTGGGGGGGAGGGGTCTTTTGACAGACGACCAGATGAGAAAAATTCAATAAATAATTAATTTTCCCTTGTCGTCGTCAAAATTCCCGCCACACGGCCCCACTTACCTGCACAGGCCACGGCTGACGGGTTTACTCTTGTGTTGGGGGTGCATGTCCTCCCCTATAACCCTGCCCCTTTAGTAGTAAGAATTCCCCATTTTCTAGCCAGTACCCGAATCTCGCCCACATTTACTACTAAAACATAGAGGATAAACTTACAGTTGTGGAGACTCCACAGTAGGGGCACAGATCGTCACACATAAAAAGATGGGAGAGGCGGTGGCTGGAAACTCTGCACATAGGTTTGTGAATAGTATTTTGTAGTTCTGTGAATAGGCCACAATATGTATTTATGATTATGAATAAGGTATAAGAAGTTCTTAGCTGATGAGATAAGTATTGCTATCAGTAGGAAGCAAAGAATATCAATGCCTTTTTACAAGAGTGAAACAGAAACTAAGTGTATCTTCATCTAAGAGCACATAGTGTCAAGGCTTGAGGTAATTATCCTTTTAACAGAGAGGTCGGGTTGATGAACATATATACACATATTCATTTCTTATGATTCAGTTTCAGGACTATTAGCATCCTACCAGAACACAGGGCTGGTTACCCAGAGACACTTTTAAGGCATTTCCTTTTGACTGTTAAGGATAGATGCAGATCTTTAGATATCCATATCAATCCGCATATGTCACTACTTACCGATGTGGTGAGTCAGGGTTGTGATATCTATTGTCATTTTATCTTTCTTATCCCATTATCCTTTCATTGTTTCTACTACTGCCCCTCATATTCTCATAATAAGAGGTCAATGGCTGAGGAAGTGAGAGGGCAGAGGGTATTGTTCCTGCTACATCAATTGTGCAAGATTAGTGATTTCTGCCATTTAGGCAAGGAGGTCTTCACTCACAAAGCCACCTTAGCCTTCAGAAACACTGTGAAGAGATGGTAAGCCAAGACCTGTAACTCATCTACCTCCTGATCAAAGTCACGGCTACCAGTAATGTTTTTAAGCTGATGTCTCACTGGAGTAACCTCAAGGAGATAGGTGGGTATTTGTTCTGTTAACCCTATGGAGAACATTTTTTTTTTTTTTTTTTTTAAACCTTTATTTAGCAAAAGTATGGAAATACAGATTCTCGCCTACAACCCTTCGGGCCGGCCAGGAAAACATCACAAGGTATAGCATAATACACAGCTCATCAGCCGACAACCAGGGGTCCGGCAGCCATGGTAAGAAAATCGTTAAGTTCCAAACGACAGGATACGAGCGGTTTCATTTTATAACATTCAAACAACAAAAGAAACAAGGCTGCACTCCGATCAGTATGGTCGTTTCGTATGTGGCAGGAAGAAGCGGTCAGGAAACAATATGGTAGACAGGAGATGGTTCAGGACAGAAAAAAGAAAGGGAGGGAGGGACAGAACGGGAGCCCAGAGCCAGTGAAAATATCGATAAATCTGTACATGTGAGAGCCGAAGTGTACAGTCAAGGGGGACAAGGAGTATCAGGGGGATCTACGAGGGGGGGTTCACAAATGTCCCCACGGAATGCATTCCACTGGTTCCATATCCTACCCCATTTTCGGGGCCTGCCACGGGAAATGTAGACAATTTTCTCTCTGAACATGCACCAGTCCATGTTATCTTTCCACCCGGAAACCAAGGGAGCCCTCTGAGACCCCCATAACTGCGCAATGTCCCTCTTTGCGATCATGTTGCCTAGAGTCACCCATTGAGTCTGAGCAACATTACAGTCGGTCGGTTCCCACACATTCAATAGACAGCGCCTAGGTTCAGGTAGCAGCCGAACATTCGTGACGTCATTCATCACTTCATGCACTCCCCTCCAGAAGGACTCAACCACCGGGCACTCCCATACAATATGGAGGAAAGTAGCAAGCATACCACAACCCCGCCGACACAGTCCATCATCAGAAAAACCCATACGCATCAGTCGGGGACCAGTGACATAGACTCGGTGCAGGACTTTCAGCTGAACAAGTCGCAAGCGCGCCGGAATCGCGACCTCTTTAGGAGAGGACACCGCAGCCTGCCAATCCCCATCGTCTAGCTCCAGCCCATCGGCAGTCCAGGCGCCACGCAAATGGACAAGCAAGTCCGACCGAACATTAATAAGTTTTTTGTAAATAAGAGAAATAGTGCTGTCTGGAACATGACCGTCCAGCACCCTATCCTCCAGGGGGGAACTCTCCGGAATATCAGAACCGGTCGGAAAAACCGACCCAACGGCATGGCGAACCTGAAGATATCGAAAAAATTCCGAGTCATGCAGACCATACTCTTGCTGTAGTTCCGCAAAGGTCCCTATGGAGAACATTTAATCCAATATAAGCTTGAAATTTGTACCCTGACCAGGGTGAAAATATAAGCTGAAACACATGTATTTGATAGTACTCATGTTGAATCCTTTCTCTGATTACAACACTGGATGTGTAAACCTTCAGAGGCTACAAGGGGCCCAATGAGTTGGATTGACACCGCTTGCAAACAGTCAACATGGCTCAAGAACACTGCTCTCACAAAAGGACATATTTCACAAAAAACTCAGTTCAGAGTGGGAAAGGGCTTGCCTTTCAATTTCCAAGCCAAAAGAGTATGAGGCTAGATCTGGGTGTGGCATCTGTCAATCATACTGTGAAATATAATTCTGAAGAGGATTTGGCTCCAGTGGCTCTCAGCACAGATGTAGTAAGCCTGTAGTCCAATAACCATGCATCCACTCTAGTGCAATGGGGATGACATGTGCTTTGTTGTGTCCTACTTTCAGGACAGTCCTCTGAATGAAGGGGACTGGAGACAGCACATAATAAAGGTTGAATGGCTAAACCACATTCAATGCATGCTTGAATAAACTTGAAGCATCACTCTAGATGGAGCAAAACAGCAGACATTTTTAGTTGTCACAAAAAGATCTACCACCAGCAGTCCCCACATCTGACAATATCTGTCCATTACATTCTAATGGAGTTACTGCTAGGGATTTTGGATAGCCTGAACAACTAGTGGCTTCCAGATTTTGACTCCCGGTAACATAAGCTGCTGCCATGCCAATTTAGTTGTACATGAATCAAACACAAAATCCATTGCTTTTTCAGACAGACCTCTTGAACAAACATATGTCTTTTTACATAGCACAATCTGGTGATATTGTCCTCCAGAAAATACAGTTGAAATCTGCGTAATCTTAGGCATAACATGTTGAAAGCCAAGCGTATGATCCTCAATACCAGAACACAGATAGGCATACGCTCTCATCAGAATTCCATAAAGTGTTGTTCTCAATACCCCTAAGTGACAATCACTTATGTCCCTGGCAATAAGAAAAACTCTCCTGCAAAAAACTTTGCTGGAGAGGCTCATCAATAAACTGCCTAATTCGGAGCCTAAAGAAGTTGAATAGAACCTTTGGTGTTCAAGGGGAATTGGTTATATTGTTCCTTTAGAAACTACTACAAATCTGAGGCATAATTAAGGTACAAGAAAAATGTAACACTTCCTTCTTCAGTCCCAGCAAACTGGCCATATGAGTTGAAGTCTGGGAGAAGTTTGTCATTATTTGCCAAATGTCTTGCAGTACAAATTCTTTCAAGGCTTGAGTGTCCAGGACGGCAGAGAATATATAGGAGTATGAGTAACACCAGTGAGAAGAGACCAGGAGTTCATTCAAAAGGTTACTTGTTACAACTAGATACTGCTGCATCATGACTGCAGAAGATTTGCGCGCTAACGCTAACCAGTAGACCAGATATGCTCATAGATGGATCCACTGAAAGTGTAAATTGGCCCCTGCCATGACCTTTCTAAACACTCTGGTTCTGGACGAAAGGTTAAAATGAAGGATAGCACATTGATGGCACTTTGTAACTGATATATGAAAGTATTTGTACTGGACAGCGAAACCATCAAATCCTGAGCCTGAAGACTAGAATAAAGAGAATAGTTGTCACTTTGGCATTTTATTATCTGAGGAACACCCCCAAATATCTAATATTTTCTTAATGTGCCCCCTTTCTTGGGGTCTATGGAAACAGCAATCTCGCCCCCTCTGGTGTCAAGGGCTTTCTAGAATGCATCATGTGCCAATAACGATGAAACTTCCTTCATCAAAGAGTCTGCTTGGGGGTGATGAAGGAGAGGATTGGGCAGGAATGGTAGATAGCCTCCTCAGAAAAGGCAAAAAATAACCTGATTTTATTATCTGCAAGGCTCACAATAGTATCCATTTCCATTGCTAAAGTGCCATCTTTCCCCTGACTGGGTGCTTGAAGTCCTAAATTGGTATGTGTACATAGGTATTGGGATAATTGATGCACAGCAAGTCAAGAAGGTATAAACTCATTTTAGCTGGCTGCTCTCGAAAACTGAGGAGCTCAAACACACGTTCTTGTCCCTCCTCTGTTAAACAAGAAATCCACTCAATCACGCTCCTTCTCTGGAAATGCGCCTACTATCTGGAATGCACTCCCTAAAGAACTCCAGTGCAACCCCTCCTACTTCTGCTTCAAAAAAGACCTCAAACTACACCTTCTCGGCACATTTTGGGGCCCTTAAGCCCTTCTCTGGGTTCTTATCCCAACCCGGTTTCCTACTGTTTAGGATCCCCTCGTCTGATCTCCCGATGCCCTTTCTCCACCTCCTTTCTTTACTTCCTTCTTTTCTTCTCCCTCTATCTCACTAATCCCTTTCGTAGGCTCTTCCTGATTCACTTGATTTTTTCTTTAACCCACATCACATCCTCTTACCATTCTTACATCCTGCCCCCATCTTCTCTATCCCCCCTTTATCCACGACAATCCTCTCTTCTCTTGATTTGCTGTTGAATTTCGCACTTTGTTTTTAACCGGATTGTATAAATTGCGCTGTTATCTACTGTTTTATTGGACTGGTGTGCTACCTCATTGTATTTTTTACTATTGTTTTTATTTTATTTTTATTTTTATATATACTCATGTGATCATTGTAAAGCACTCTGATACCCTTGGGTCCAGCCAGCGCTATATAAAACCTTTAAAATAAAATAAAATATTAGGTATATCTTTTCCTGGCCTACACCTCTTACCATCTCGGGCAGAACAAAATGCTGCTGCTGAGCAATTTGCTGAGGTGGCTTGTGAAGTCTGTGAGTTTTGTGGATAGAGCCCCAAAATGTCCTGCATTGATTTTTTATTGGCTTTCTTTATGAACAGCAGTAGTGTCCATTAACATACTAAGTGTTCTTATTTTATTAACTAAATAATATATGTATGCATGCCACCAATCTTACAGCTAATTTCTTGTATCCAGCATTAACCCCAATTGAAATGATATCTTGGGGTCTATAAGAACATACAACAGTACCACAGAATCCCCCCAATGTCTATTCCATACCATGTGCTAATCTCAAATTTCCCCATATTTTTTCAAAAGTCTTAATGCCCACTCCTGATATTAAAATAATGTGAACAATACTAGACCTAATAGTCTTCAATTTCAAGTTGATTTACTCAAACTTTACATAATACATTAGCCACTTCTATTGCCACAGTCATCATCATAATCAAACCACTTTATTCGGTTACTAAAAACCATAAAAGTACCATACATTAAATCACAATATACTACATAAAACACAGTACACAATAAAAACACATACATTATCCAGTAAAATGTAATAACCGAATCAGCAATAATAGGGCGATTTTAAGAAAATTAGGGAGGGTGTAGACAAAGTTCATATGGTACATAGAAATTTTGGCTGTGATTATATCAATTAAAAACAATACATCACTGCATTAAAAATAATTTTCTAAAAAAGGCAAGTATTAAAAGGGTAATAACATGAACTTTACAGATTCTCTTATGCTAACATGGGGTGCCGAATTTTCCTAAGTCTCACGGCTGCGACAAGAAAGCTTGCAATATTAAAGATCTCCCATGGATCATTAAGCATTTGTAATACAATAGAGCATGTTTAGCCCGGATAAAACCTTTCCCTTTTAAAATTGGGACTAAAAACCGCCTGCTATAGTGGTTGCAAAACATAATAAAGTGCATTGCATCCTGTACCGAGAAATTATCACAGGTACAAGGACACACAACCTGCTCAAGCCTTGCAAGTTGCCCATAGAAAAATGAATTAAATTAAAGCGAAATCTGGTTAGGAGCAGATGGTGAAACGGCTTCGTAACCATCCTCAGATAGGGTTCAATCTCGAGGGTAGTTTTTAACAAAAAATTGACTTTAACTGTCGGTTTCATTAATTCAATCTTCTCTCTCTCTACCTTGATCTGATCTAGTGAGTGTCATTTTACCCATGCCAAATCATCTTTTGTTACTTTATCCGGGGAATTGAATAAGTCTGGACGTCCAAGCTTAGTTAAAATATTTTTGACACAGTTTAGCCATGGGATTTTGTTAGCTCGGTCCAGGGTGACACAATCCCTGATTATCTTATAATTCAGCGTTAATTGGGGGTTAAGCCAGGTTTTGAGCAAGCAAAGCACTGGAGCCTGCCTCAACCTGTCTGCCACATAATCAACCCCTAATTCCTGAAGAATTGAGAAAGTGGGAGTGGATTGGGGTACAGACAGGAGGGAAAGTAGAAATGTGTTTTCGACTGTCTCTACCCCTTCCATTGGCTTATAACCCCAAATGGATGAGCTATACGAATCAATCGCCATACATTTAGACTTATAGATAATGAGCATTGCATCCATCGGTTTAGCCCCCGGACACTGCGCAAATCCTTTCACCGTGGCTGTTGACCTTGCCATTACATTTACTTTAACTTTCATTTGGGGTGTCCAGGAACCCCTCTCATCAAAAAGTACTCCTAGATAAGTAAAATAGGTCACCTTGGTCAGTTCTACACTTTCACACAGAAAATGTTTAGATTTTCTATATTTCAGGCCCATGGTCATTACATGAGATTTTGCAATGTTTACCACTAAGTCCAGAGATTTCATGTAGGCGCCAAAGGAGTCTAAAAGCCTTTGGAGCCCTACAGCTGTGTGGGCTAATAGGACGGCATCATCCGTGTAAAGGAGCGCCCGAATGAGCCTGTCCCCTACCCGTGAGATGTCCAAACTTGCCAATTCTAAAAACTTGCCCAAATTATTAATATACAAAGTAAAAAGTAGTGATGCTAAAGTACGAGTTACTTACCTTCGGTAACGATGTAGCTAGTAGAGACGATTCTAGCCGCAGATTCCTTAATGTAGACTTATCCCCAGGTGTGAGACAGGATCGGGAAAACTTTTCTGCTACAGCATCGCTGCGAGCCTAAGTTAGTTTTCTTCGGAGAACGTTTCTGCGCCACAACGCGGGGCCATCACAACGAAACTGAGAGAATACTGGAACAGTGTGTAAAAACCCAACTATGCAGACGGGAAAGAAATGAAAGGTGAGGAACAGCACCATCCAGAATAGTGCTAGGCACTAAGGCACAAGTCATGGAATGAAAGAATAAGAGCAGCTACTGCAAGCAAGCCTGCAACCAACACAACAGCCTCCCTGGAGGCAGAAAGCATGTGAAAAAGGGCACAGCAGACAAAGAAGTCTGCAACCACCGCCCGGAGCCAGAAGCGGTCCAAGGCCAGACTGGAAGAGCAATGACAAGTCATCCCCCAACAACACCAGCAGGAGGGATCCCATAAAAAGAACCAAGGGTCGAGACCCAGCCAGGGAACCTCAACCCCAAAGACTGTAAGAGGCAGAAGTGCAAGCAACACAAGGAAGCAGGGAACCAACGAACCCTCCATTGAAGACCAAATGCATGGGCACCGAAGTACCCAGGCATTCATCACTCAATCACCAAAAAGAAGGAATGGAGCAACAACAACAACAACAACTGGGCGAGCATCCTCCTAGGGAGGGAGTAAGAAAAAGGCACTCGCAGAGGAACGCCTACCTGAAGCAGGCGAGTGCAGAAGACCAAGAAGGGTCCCCGCAAAAACGGGGAGGAAGGGCGGGTCGTGAAGGAATCTGTGGCTAGAATCGTCTCTACCAGATACATCGTTACCGAAGGAAAGTAACTCGTACATCTGATAGAGACTACAAGCCGCAGATTCCTTAACGTAGAATAGATACCCTAGCCATACCCATGGGGAGGGAGGGTCTGCGAAAGGACCTCCCCAGCTCAGGCGAACACAAGACCCCGACAGGGAACAATCGCCAGGACAGGGAAATAACCAAGTCCTCCCCAACAGGGATGAGCCACAGGGACAGGGGAAAAACCCAGTCCCCACCCCCAAGCAGACTAGAACCGCAGTGTAGCAGAGAACACCGTCCCACAGGGGATGTGTCACCATGGCAAGCGTCAGCCCCACCCTCACCAAGCAGGAGAAGGGAGGGCAATATGAAAGGAGACCATCAGCCAAGGTACCAGGGACCTCCACCGGAAGCCCCAGGTACAGGCATTACGAAAGCAGACCATTAGCCAATGTACCAGGGACTTCCAAAGGAAGCCCCAGGTACAGGCACTACAGGCACACACGGAAAGGCATTGCACAGTAGAGCGCCTTGAGTAGAAGGGTGGGAAGAAAGACAGACCAGGTCGTGCGGAGCAGGACGATGACGGTGCAGTAGAGCCTGAGGCACCGGATCGCCAGTGGCAGGGCATCCCCAAGACCCCTAAGAGAATTATGAAGTGACGCTTCAAAGGGAAGGAACAACTCCCGTCCACCAGAGCCCTGGTGGAGAATCTCTAAGAGGTTGTCTGTAGGAAACGGGGTGACAGGTTCACCCATCCAAAGAATACCAGCACCGTGGAAATGGCCCGAACAAAGGCAACACTGTCCTCAGTAGGGCGCCGCGGAGGTGAAAGTAATTCCTCCGTGGGTGACGGTTGCAGACTGAGCCGCCCATCCCCAAGTCCAGGGGGAAGCGGCCAGCCCCGGCATGTAGGATGGTCCACAGAGGAATGGGGAACCTGAGGGGCCTCAGGGGAGGACAAAGATGCTGGTGGAGAAGCCAGCCGTGAGCCACGGAAAGAAGGGTTCATGGATTTAGGCAGTGGGGACGGCGAAGAGCCTTCCCTGGAAGATGCTGGTGAAAAGGCAACTACACGGCGCCCAGTCACCGGGGAGGAACACACCAACAGGTGACGGACTTCAGGAGAAGAAGGGGCCTCAGGAGACGAATCCAGAACCCGGTGCAGCTCCAGTGGAGTCTGCCATTGGCGCAGCTCTGGTGGAGTCCAACATCGGCGCCTGATCGGCGTCGACCGGCGCGGGAATGGGCCTCCGTGGAGCCGGCCGACTCCTGCCACCACGTGCTCTCCAGGGGAATGGGGCGAGGCCGACGCCGAACCGGCAAAGGCGCGGCTCTGAAATGGCGCCGGCTCGACCTCAGATGGGGCAGCCCCCCGCGCCGAGGATAGAGGGGGATTTGGGGCCAAGCCCGGAGTCCCGGCGATCGCCTGCGACACCACAGGGAGCCCCGTAGGAATTTGCGGCTAGGCAGGGACGCTAGGCACTGACGAGGGAAGCCCCGAAGGACCATTCCCCGACGATGCCACCCTCCTACGACCTGAAGCCGATTACTTCGGCGCCGGGGATAGAGGTGTTGGCAGGCGTCGCAGCTCTCTGAGTCGTGGTGCTCGCCCAGGCACCACATGCAAATCGGTTGAGGGTCCGTCGCCGACATGGGACGTGCACAGGAGGTACACGTCTAGAAGCCCGAAGGCATTCGCACACCGTTCCACTAAACGCCAAAGCATTAAAGAATGTAAAACCAAAAAACAGGCCTGGACAATAATCCGGATCCGCGTTGCACGGGGAAAGAGAAAAAACTGACGCAGGCGTGCCGGGGTAGGACTTATGTATCCTCGCTGACATCACGCACCCGGATGACGTCAGGGCGGAGTCAGGTGGTGCCGTCCCCCCGGCGCGCAGGGATGCTGTGGCAGAAAAGTTTTCCGGATCCAGTCTCACACCTGGTGATAATTCTACGTTAAGGAATCTGCGGCTAGTAGTCTCTATCAGATATACAGCCTTGGCGAACGCCTCTACCCGATGTAAAGTGTCTGGTGCATTTTCCTTCTTGGTTGACCCTCACCTTTGTGGTGAGATCCCTGTGTAGGTCAGCAGAGAAGTAAACTAAACTAGGGTCAAGGCCCATATCTAGCAGGATATGCCAGAGCTTGGACCTATTTACCAGGTCGAAAGCCGATGTAAGATTCATGAAAGCCAGCTGTAGCGTCCCTGCTTTTGCTATAGTGTATTTGCTTGCTAGTAAATATAAATTGATGCACTGATCCATTGTACCCCTACTACTTCTAAAACCATATTGTAGATTAGATAAAACCTCATTTTCTTCCAGCCAGTCCATTAATTTCATTGAAATCACTCTCCCTAAGACTTTCACTGCAGAGTCTATTAGTGAAATCGGCCTATAACAATGGGGGTCCCCTCTCTGGACCTTTTTAAAAATCGGGATAATAGTAGAGGATGTCCAGGATGATGGAAAACCCTGACAGCTCGACACATTAAATACATTTGTCAGGATTTTGGCCCAAAAGGATGGATTTTGATTATATAAATCCGCCGGAAAGCTATCAGGGCCGGGAGCCTTGTTACGACTCATTTGCATGATTGCCAATTCCACTTCAACTTCGTTAAAAACTATTGTGTGGGAGGCCCTCCTAGAGTCACAACTAATTAGCACTTCCTGGCTATCGGTGGCCTTATATATGGCTTCAAAATGAGAGTCATTGGTCTTCCGTGATGTTACATTCAACGGGGGCGTTCCCCATCCCAGAAAAAAATGGTTTGTTGACAATGGCCCAGAAACTAGAGCTGTCTTTTATGACCTCCGCTGATAGCAGAGCACACCAAGCTTCTTCTTTAATTTCTTTTTGCATGTGATAGTGCAAGCTTGTACTCTTTACGTAATATAGACATGATCTCGTGGGACCCTCTTCAATTCCGCTATCAATTTTTGGTGTGCTTCAGAGCAGTTGCTATTGAACCCTTTCTCACCTAAGGTATGCCTAGATTTTGTTGGTAAGGTGAGGTCTGACGTTACCTGCACACAAATGCCCTCAAAGGCCAAAAGAACTCCCGACCCCCGATTGGCATCATCAGGACATGTAGCAAACATATCCCCAACCTTCTCAACGAGATCATGAATAAAGAGGTCTGGAAGTACTTTGGCCCATTTTAACCTCCGTCATTGGTTGGTTGCTTTCAGACAGGTTTCACCCCCTGGCTTTTCCGATTTCCCCTTTAGGCCACAGCCCCTATCCAATACCAGGATTACAGGATTATGGTCACTAAAATGAGACCATTTTGCATTATAAGTGGTTACTTGGGGTAGAAGAGTTGGGGAAATAAAAATAAAATCAATAATGGTATCCCTCACCGTGCTTTAAAAGTGGGAATTCTCTCCTCAGGTGGCCAAGAGCTCTTCCAAACACTCCCCCGTTGTGTGTGTTCAAAGTGTGGCATTGGGAGATTGGCCAGCCCTAGAGGTTCTTTCCCCAGACAATTCAAAGTACACATGTGAATATTAAAATCGCCCATAATTACAATTGAATAATACGTGGTTTGTTTCATTCGATATATTGTTGAGAAACATTTTAGTCTGAGTAAATGTTTGTTTAAAAAGCTAAATTGTCTTGAGTTATAAAAGTTTACAAACAACACTTTGTTATGAGTGGTAAATTCAATTGCCAGACAATTGTGAGAGCCCACATCCACCATCCTATGAGCCTGTGCCAATTTAAGTGAGAAGAGCATAAAGAGAACCCCTCTAGCCCTACCTGACGGAGATGGTTGCGCAGGGACTCAATAGGATTTATATCCGTCCACTCAGAAATTGTTGTCCGTATCCCAGGTCTCCTGTAGCCCAACTATATCATACTCTTTTAACAGACACAGACACCTAGGGTGCTCTTTTTTACTCCTCAGCCCCGCGATATTCCAACTAATAATGTTGCAGTAAGGAGTGATACTATCTTTTAAGCCCTCACCTTTATCAAATTTACTGATGTTACTCTGTTGGCCAAGCATTGTCAGTCATTAATTTTCACCTAGTGTAGACAAGGGGAGGAATCTATTTTGGCAGTGTAGGTTATTTTTTTCCACATTCCTCAAATTACCTCTAGTATTGGAGTGGGAAATGGGGCGATTTCGGATGTCCAAAGAGGGGTCGAGGCATGTGCCCCCTTGGGGGTGGGTAAAAGAAGCCCAGTGGCATTGTCCTAATGCCCCACTGCCCCTCATATGGACCGGCCCTAAATAACTGCCCGAGATATCTGCACAGTCAAAATTAACGTTAATGCAGTCGCCATCAATCTGTTTCGTTTTTGGGCCAACCCACCATACACGTCTAACCATTATAATGTGTGAAAAGACATCAGGCCTACTGGCCGTGGTTGATTTTACGAGCAACTCCATGGTTGATTCCAGTTTATACTCCATCAGTGGAGGGACCCGTGTGAGTATGACAACTAGAGGGGTGGCTTCTGGAGGCAGATGGACTCTGCTACTGTTAATCCTACTTATAGCCTCATCAGTCCCTTGGTGTCTGTTCTGAGCCTGAGCATTTGGAAGACGACCTCTACGTGACTCGTTCTAGCGACACGTATCTTCCCCTTCCTGACTCCCTGTGGGTACAGCGGGATTAGTAACAGGGTTACATTCTGAGCTAGTCTTTGGTGGTTTTTGATTTCCTTCAACAGACTATCCCCTGCGGGCCAGGTTTCTGCCTGACGAGTGGAATTGCAGTTGGTGATGTTGGGTACCACTCTTGTGCCCCCTAATTGAGTCTCAAAGCTATCCAATTTGACCGTAATCCCTTCCACGGTGTTAGCCAGCACAACAATGTCTTCAACAATGTTTGAGAGAATGGGCTCTAGCCGTGAGGTGAAAATGTCCATCATCACTTTCTGCACAACTGCCTCAACACGTGAATCAAAATCACCAGCCTGCTGGTGAGTCACATTGGTGGATAAATGTCCAGGAATGCTAGACCTTTTTTTCCCTTCTTCTTCCCTGGATTTGGCGGTGGGGCCCTCGGCCTAGTTCCATCCCCTCTCTGGACCTCTTCCTTCATCACGCCATTCCCCCTTGCCAGTCTAACACAAGGTGCTCTGTATCCCCACTCTTGTACCCTGATCAATAATCTGTACTCTTGGTTCCAGGGGAACAGGATTTGTCTGTGTGCTATCAGTAGCGATTATATTTACGCTCCCAGGTATTTCTTGGCTAAGACCCAGTTCAACCTCTGTGTTCTGTATTTCCTTATTCAGGGCCCCCACCGCCGCAGATCTGAAACAATGGAGGCGGAGTTTCTGGGCATTTTCACTCTTGCGCTCCCCAGCTCCTGATTACAAGGTGTTTTACGCTTACCCATAGTCTCTGTTGTAGATGATGACGTAAATGTAAAATGTAAATTGACACTTGTATAGCGCACTACTCACCCGCAAGGGTCTCAAGGCGCTTGTACGAATACCGCTGTGGAACTCATCCTGGCTTTCCCTGTGAGGTGTCCACTCCTGGGCACCCCCAAGGTGGAGGCCAGGCATCCTAAGCATTGTGGGGACCGTTGTGGAGATTAAACAAGCTATTGCCCAGAGTTGCAGAGTGGGACCCCATGATTGGAATAGGCACTGAGGCGAGAATTATCAGGCCCGTGGAATTTTTTGAGCCCAAGACCCGCCGAGGCGGGGAATTGAACCCTGGTCCCGGGCTAGACCTCTGCATCAGGGTCTGCCGCTCTAACCATTGAGCCACACTTCTCAGGGTGATGGCCCAGCCCAGTCTCCTTCGGGCTCGGATGGGCGCACATGGACACGCCTGCGCGCCGTGCCGCGGGAGCCCCTAGAAGGTTTAAAGGCGCCTCCTGGCACAGGACAGACGTTGGCGGCTGCGCTGGATGCCGCAGGGGATGCTGGGGAGTGTAGTCCTGCACTCCCTTAGCTCCCGGTCCAGCTCTCCTGCCCCCTTTGGTCTCCTCCAGTCTCTGGCCCCCATGTAGGGCAAACTGGCAGCAGGAGGGCTTCGACAGTCTCGACACAATACAATGATTCCGCCATTTTGGGAGTTTCCTCCTAACTTCAGTTGGTATTTACGATGATCCTAAATATACTAAATGATCTGTTTCGAAAGCCAGTCTCCACACAATGAAATTATTCACCCACTTGCGAAAAATTGTTTTGAGTTTCCTTCTTTCCCCCCTACCCCGGAGTTTTAGATAACGCAAACTTGACCCAAAGGTATCCGAGCGATTTATATGAGCACCAGTTGAGTTACAGACGGACACATTCATTTTGTTGGGCACGGGGAGATTAAGTCCAATTCTTATCATGCTTTTTAGTTCGCCTACATATTTAGGAAATCAAACTTCCTTGAGACTGCCAGCAACAGCAATGTTGAAAGCCGAAATGAAGGCTCTGAGGTCTCTCACTTTCTTCAAGTTATAACTTTCCCAGACAGGTGTTTCCAATGTTAATTTTCTATTCTATTCACTCTTTGTCACGGATGTAACTCTTATACCTGTGTAGGGCCATTGTTGTGATATAATAACCCAGTCATTCAATACTGTTAGTAGGCAGGCCCACTAATATTTCCTCAGATTAAGGAAGCTATTCCACCCTCATATACCCTGCTCTTCAATATTGCCAAATAGATTTTAGAAGTGTCCCCATCACACAGCAGGGTAAGCTGTGTTTTACCTATCTGTCTCAACAGAGACGCAGGGATCCAGAATAACTGCTGCAGCACTTACAACAATTTGGTAGAGTAACCATTTTGAACATTGTTGCTCTTTCCAACATGGAGACTGGCAGTTTTCGCCAGTATCCCATATCTTGTCTAAATTTTGCAATGACTGTCTTTAAGCTTAAGTCTATAAATAGCTCTCTGTATTCCAAGACACTTAAAATGATTGTATATTGGGCAACGTAATGTCTTAATAGAGCTCTCCTAGGTGGATACACAGGAGCCTTTCTGTTGAGGAGTCCAGCTCTGCTAAAAACTGGAGAAGTTATCTATGCAGTCATCTCAGTTTTCTGCCCATCTAAGTCCTCTTGTCAAGGGGTATCCTCTTGGCCAGCAAGCCAGGGGTTATACCACCACAGCAAACAAGACTGGTGAGAGAGGACGACCCTGTCTTGTTCCACTCAGCAACTGAAATAATCTAGACAAGATTCCAATAATCCTAACTCTGGCCGCTGGTGCTTTAAAGAGTAGTGTCACCCATTCTCTGAACTTTTCTCCTAATGCCATTTTCTGTAACACTCTGAATATGAACCGCCATTCACTAGGCGCAAAGATATGCCCTGAATCCATCACGATGACATCTCCAGGGTTTTGTAAGTTAACCGGCTAGTCTTTTAACAAACTCTATTATTAACTTTTTCAGGTTGGGAGTTTTACTGCTTTTTAAATGGGCTAAAGAGTGACGTTCCATACCTCTGCCCTTCCCACTCTTGTGGGCCCCAAGTTCTCTTTAGAGGTCACTAGTCACATGCTGCCATTGCTAGGAAGGCTGCTGCAGTAAATCTATGTGCCTGTAAGTGCAGCACTAGCAACAATGTAACATTGTGTATGTTCTATATGCCTCTGAATAAAATGAGAAATTGCTAAACTCCTATTTATTTCCCTCCATAAGTCTACAAATCTCACTGTTGACATAAATTTTCCAAGCCTGGAGGTTTCTTACTATAGATATATTAACTGAGATCTTACTGGGAGATGGCCCAGCCTCTCTAGTGTGCAAATCTGCAGGGACGCCAGTAGGTATACAACACAAATGCAATTTGTTCACTTTCTTTACTTTATAGCTTGTAACATATCATGTGATCTACCCAAGCCTGATCTCCAAGGAATTGAATTGGCTTTTTGACAAAAGTTTCCACTCCCCTCTCATCTGTAGTGAATCCGTCACGTGTGACCGGCGTGAATTTATTCCTGCCTATAAATTTGCTTCTTTATCCTCCCCCACCACGGGGAGTCTCCTATAACATCACATGCGGGGTAAGTCACTGCAATAAGTGGAATACCACCCCTATCTTTATTTTCACTTAACAACCCATTCATGCTCCATGACAAGATTTCTAGGCACGGCTTTGCAGCAATCGTGCTATGTATCTGGCTGTCTAAAATAGGACACTGTAAGGGTATCTGTTTGCCTGAATGTAAAACAACAGTGGCCTCAAATTAATAAGAACTTTCTCAACTTCTTCCCAATTCATTCCCTCTTCCTATATCCTTGCGTTTAGGCCTGAAAACAACCCCCTCCAATACCCAAGGCTCTGTTGTCCTAACTTTAGTAAAACAACTAGTTTTCACATGTGTTGTTTAACTGCTATCCAAACTCAAAGTGGGAGCACGGTCAAATACAAAACGTTTCAAGTTCCATCTTCAGCCTCCTATAATCAATTTCACAGTTGATCGTATAATTGCCTAATCTCATTGATCTCTTGGGTCTTAACCCTTTTCCCCTTCTTCACTCTCCAAACCTATTTCAATTTGTTTGCCCGTTTGCTAATAATTTCTCACTTGTCCTTTCATTGCCTTGCCACCATCCACTACAGTTTTTATCCCATCCAATATTCTAGGTGCATGTGTTTGGTGTTTTTCTATATTCCGGTACTTTTTCTCAACTTTGCGCCATCCCTTCAACAAATCTGCCACTTCTACTGGAGATATCAATAACCAAGATGTTCCATCCACCATCACTTCAAGTTAAGCAGGATAGATCATCATGTAATTAATATCTTTATGCTTCAGGTCACTCTTGATAGTGTCAAAAGGTTCTCTGTAGCTGCTTCACCAACTGTGTAAAATCTGGTAAGAACAGAATTATTGAATCCTTCACCCGCGGCTGGAGCCTCAATCTCAAGGTTTAAAGAAATGCATCTCTGACTGTGAGGCCAAATATTCTTGCTATTATTGCACGTGGAGAAGCACTGGGTTTGGGTGTCAAACCAGGGATTCTACAGGTCTGCTCCACAGAAAACAATTGGACAGTTGTTTGGGCTTTAGTGATATAGTAGCAAATCCACCACACACAGCTCAGTACATTTTTCCTTCACTGGTTCTGAGACCCTAACCAGGCATATAATATTGCGCCTTGAGTGCCCCTCAGTGTCTTACATCTTGGCAGCAAATGTTTTGTGAGGGCCTAAAGTCACTGCTTCATCAGAGTTCGTTTAAGTTTTCTGCTTTACTTTTCAGGTATTTTCGGGACTCTTTTTCCTAATAAGTTGAGATCAGCCACAACTTCGTCTATCTTAAGTTCGAATACTACTTTGGATTCTTGTACAGCCACCAATATACCTTAGAGGGTGGCTCATGATCATTTGGGGCTACTGTTATATCTTGCTGTTCGCCTTTCTGTTTGTCTTGGGGTGGTGTTTTAATTTTGGAAGGCATGTTTCTCTAGGCTTTCAGCATTTTTTAGGTTTGCCTCACTTACCTTAATTGCTGCCTCCTTTTCACTTCTTACACATCACCGTTTTGTTTTTGTCACGGGTATGCTGGCTTTTTCAGTTACCCTTCCAGTATTCCCAGCATTCAGTTTATTGCTTGTCATCGTCCTCTGGCTCAAAAGTATTTCTTAGGTTTCCCCACTGCAGATGATGGTGGAGGCTCACTCTTTCGCTGTTATTCAAGGTACTTGTCTCCCCCTGCAGTGTTAATGCACTGCACCCCGTTCTCATGGAGACTATTTTAAGTATGACTAGTGGCAGGGTTTGGGAGGGGGTGTTTAGCTATCACATGTGAAGAATGTGATTGGCGTATTCAGTGTCAAGAGACTTGGGAACGGTGGGACACTCTCGTGACGCGAGGGCTTCACAATGAATATGCTACTTACCAGTATGCATCTGTTCTTGGCATGTAGGGCTGCTAACATTCATATCTATTGCATAGATCGCCGCCTAGTGTTGGGTCCGGATGATTGCACATTGTTGTCCTGGAAGAGTCTTCGAAGTATCACGAGATAGGTGGCTACTCCCCTGGACTACAGTGCGCATGGGCATCGACCCCATCCCCAGATTGTTTTTAGCCATTGTGGCAGAGATGGAGTGAAATAGTGTAAAGGATGTCCATGCTAATGATGAATGCAAGAGAGTATCTGCAGCCGCTACGGGCACCGGGGAGGAGGGCGGGCGATATGAATGTTAGCAGCCCTACATGCCAAGAACAGATGCATACTGGTAAGTAGCATATTCAGTTCGAGGCATGTGGGCTGCTAAATTCATATCTATTGCATAGAATACATAGCAGTCCCTCCATTAAGGGCGGTTGCCCGTGCCAGCTGCAGAAGCTTGAAAAAGTGTCTTGAGAACAGCCTGTCCTACAGCTGCTTGCTGTTTGGAATGCACATCAACACAGTAATGTTTGGTAAATGTGTGTGGTGTAGCCCATGTGGCTGCTCTACAAATGTCTTCCAAAGGAATGTTCCCCAGGAAAGCCATGGAGGCCCCCAACTTGCGTGTGGAGTGCGCCCTCGGGGGTATTGTTAAAGTACGCTTAGCCTTCTGATAACAGATTTGAATGCACTTAACAATCCATCTGGCTATTCCTGCTTTGGAAATGGGGGTGCCTTTGTGCTGCGCTGAGAAGGCAACAAAAAGTTGTTGTGTTTTCCTAAAGTGTTGCGTTCTGTCAATGTAGTACATCAACGCCCTCCTAACGTCCAGTGTATGAAGCATTCTTTTCGCTACTGTTTGTGGGTTTTGGAAGAATGCGGGTAGGTTAATAGTTTGGTTGATATGAAACTGTGACACTACCTTAGGAAGGAATTTGGGGTTAGTGCGGAGCACTACCCTGTTTGAATGTATTTGGATGAATGGCTCTTGGATTGTGAGCGCTTGCAGCTCACTAACACGTCTGAGCGATGTAATAGCAATGAGAAAAGCCACTTTCCATGTTAGAAATTGAATTTCGCAGGAGTGCAGTGGCTCGAAAGGTGGACCCATCAGCCTAGTGAGGACCACATTGAGGCTCCACACTGGAGCTGGTGGTGTTCTTGGAGGAATGACTCGCTTCAGTCCCTCCAGGAAGGCTTTAATGGCAGGCACTCTGAAAACAGAGAGATGCTGCCTATTCTGGAGATAAGCCGCTATGGCGGATAAGTGTATCCGAATGGAAGCGTACGCTAGATTGCATTTGTAAAGATGTAACAAATAGCAGATGATGTTAGGAATGGATGCATCTAGCGGGTTGATATTGTGGTCTGTACAGTAAATGACAAACCGCTTCCATTTTGATGCATAGCAAGCTCTGGTAGTGGGCTTTCTTGCCTCCCGGATGATGTCCATGCATTCTGGAGGCAGGTTGAGGTAGCCAAATTCTAAGACCTCAGGAGCCAGATCGCCAGATTGAGCTGTTGCGGATCTGGATGCTGAATGTCTCCATGGTTCTGCGTCAAGAGCCTGGATGTGAGATGCAGCCTTTGATGCGGTACCACGGAAAGTTCTAGAAACGTGGTGTACCATGGTTGGCGTGCCCATGTTGGAGCAACCAGGATGAGAGTCATTGAGTGTTGCTTTAGCTTTCTTGCCACCAGCGGAATGAGAGGCGCTGGGGGAAAAGCGTACGCAAATTTGCCTGACCAGTTCATCCATATCGCATTCCCTTGCGATTCCGGGTGAGGGAACCTGCTGGCAAAGCTTTGGCATTTTGCGTTTTCCCTTGTGGCAAACAGGTCTATCTCCGGATGACCCCACTGCTGGAAGTACGGGTGGAGTACTGATGGATGTATCTCCCACTCGTGCATTTGATGGCTGTATCTGCTGAGCAGATCCGCCATCTGATTGTCCTTGCCCGGGAGGTGTTCTGCCATGAGGAAAATGTTCCTCTGAATGGCCCACTTCCACATGCTCTGAGCCAGACGAGACAGCTGTGGCGAGTGAGTGCCTCCCTGTTTTTGGATGTAGTACATGGCTGTCATGTTGTCCATCCGGATCAACACGACTTTGTTGCACAGATGTACTTTGAAGGACTTTAGCGCCATGAAGATTGCCATCAATTCTAGGTAGTTGATGTGCAACTTCTGTTGCTGGGTGGACCACAGTCCCTGCACAGTGTAGTGGAGCACATGGGCTCCCCACCCTTGGAGAGATGCATCCGTCGTTAGGATAATCTGTGGCACTGGCTCTTGGAACGGTCGTCCCTTGCAAAGGTTGTGTGGATTCCACCAATGCAGAGAGTTGTATGCCCGACCGGTCACCAACACTAGGTCTGTTAGTTGTCCCTGAGCCTGTGTCCACTGATTTGCCAAGCATTCTTGGAGCGGACGCATGTGCAACCTCGCGTGCGGGACTATGAAGATGCAGGAGGCCATCATGCCTATCAACTGCATGAACACTCTCGCTGGTAGAGAGTGTTGCGGTCTGAACTTCTGGATCAGCGATTGAATGTTGTCGATCCTGACTGGGTTTGGCTGAGCCATAGCAGTCAGGGTGTTTATTGTGGCGCCCAGATACTGCCGCACATGGCCTGGTTGAAGGTGCGACTTTGGGTAGTTTAGCGAGAACCCCAGACTGTGAAGGAGGTGAATAGTGTGGGACATGTCCACGGCACACTGTTGTTCCGACTTTGCTTGAACAAGCCAGTCGTCTAGGTACAGGTAGACATGTATGTTCTGCCTTCTGAGGTGCGCCGCCACTGTCGCCAGACACTTTGTAAACACTCTGGGGGCAGTAGTCACCCCGAAGGGTAGGACTTTGAACTGATAGTGCCTGTGTTGAATGGTGAACCTGAGGTATTTTCTGTGGGATGGGTGGAGTGGGATGTGGAAATAAGCATCCTTGAGGTCCAAGGTTGCTAGGAAGTCCCCTTGGTTTAGCAGGGGAAGAATTTGTTGCAGTGTCAGCATGTGAAAGTGTTCTGACAGTATATACATGTTGAGAGGGCGTAGATCCAGAATGGGTCTGAGGGATCCAACCTTTTTTGGGATGAGGAAGTACAGGGAATAGACTCCTGTTACTTCCTCCTCCACTGGTACGAGCTCGATTGCGCCTTTTTGCAGCATCCCCACAACTTCCTGCTGCAATAAGTGCAAGTGCTCTACCGACATAGGACGGTGTCTTGGGGGAATGTTGGGAGGAGTGGATGTTAACTCCAAACAATAACCGTACTGGATAAGTTTTCTCACCCACCTGTCCGTGGTGATGGACGTCCAGACTGGCAGGAACTGCTGGAGTCTCCCCCCGACAGGTGTTGGATGGTCGGGGGGCAGTGACAGAGAGTCACTGTTTGTTGGGGGCAGAGGAACGGGAGTTGTTGTTCCCTCTGCCCCTGCCTTTGGCACTGTTACCTCTGTAACCCCCTCTACCCTGCTTGGGGTACGAGGATTGTGCACCACTTTTTGCGAATTGTGTTTGTTGACCCAATTGTCCTCTGGTAACACCACGTGCTCCTGAGCGACGAAAAGTGCTTCCCCTGAATTGTTGAGACTGAAGCGCCCCCATGGACTTAGCAGTCTCATTGTCCTTTTTAATCTTTTCCAGGGTGGTGTCAACATCTGGACCAAACAGTCTGGCTGGATTGACGGGCTGGTTGAGTATTGTAGTTTGAATATCGGGTTTAAATCCAGATATGCGAAGCCAAGCTTGTCGCCTTAACATGACGCTAGTGTTAATTCCCCTAGCCGCTGTATCAGCCACATCAAGTGCACACTTTATTGCTGCGTTTGAGATGAGCTTTCCCTCTTGTATGAGCATTTCGGCCCCTTCCTTAAACTCATCAGGTAGGTGTTGAAGGAGCTGTTCTAGGGTGTCGTAATGCGCCCTATCGTATCGTGCCAATAGTGCCTGTGTGTTTACTATACGCCAGATATTGGCAGCCTGCGTAGCCACCCTTTTGCCGGATGCCTCAAGCACTTTCGACTCCTTGTCTGGGGGAGGAGCTTCACCCGTTGTTTGGGAGTTCGCCCTCTTGCGGGCATTGGCGACCACCAACGAATCCAGAGTAAGCATGGGCGGATTTTGCGTATTGGCAATCCGCGGATCTGCGTATTTGCGGATTGCGACAATACGCAAAATCCGCGGATCCCAGCGTATTTTTTTTTTTTGCGTGTTCGCACGGGTTTTTGCAAGTTTGCGAGGGTTTTATTGTACAAAACGCTCGCGAACGTGCAGAAACCCGTGCGAACACAATGTGGCTACTCATGGCCAAACGGACGGGCTTCCATGCGAGTGGGCATGCCTCTTGTGTGTATAAAAGGTCAGAGGCCGATCAGAGCAGCAGATGAAGATGCAGAGACTCCTGGTCACAGGGACAGCACAGGGATTGTGCTGCACATGCCTCTTGTGTGTATAAAAGGTCAGAGGCCGATCAGAGCAGCAGATGAAGATACAGAGACTCCTGCTCACAGGGACAGCACAGGGATTGTGCTCGTGAAAGTCAAGGATGCAAAGGCCTCTCTATCCAGCATCACAGCTGACTTTCGATGGTAGATTGGGTAAAGAAGGCACATTGCCCAGCCTCGACGGCGCTCTCGATTGTTTCTGGGCTGATGAATGAGTCACTGCATTTGAGCTTCAACAAGTTCCAGGGACCATGTGTGTACTGTTTCCATCGGCGCCAGCAAGCTGCCAGCGCCGTTGAAAAATAGTTACAAAGTTAGCTGCACCTGCTCTGTGCAAGCTAACTTTGTAACTATTTTACAACGGCGCTGGCAGCTTGCTGGCGCCATTACATGAGTGGGTGGGGGGAATCCGTTACATCCGCGGATTTTGTCAGATTTTTGGGAAAATACGTAAAATACACGGATTGCGTATTCACCAAAAATCCGAAAAATCCGTGGACGTAACGGATTTGCCGCCCATGCTTAATCCAGAGGCAACTGTCCCCGAATGTATGCAGGGTCTCCAGGTGCTGGCCTGTATTTCTTCTCGATACGTGGGTTTACCACTCTCGCCCTGGTAGGTTCCTTAAAGATTTCGGGTGCATGTTTAAGGACACCTTTGAGCATAGGAAGTATTTTAACTGTTCTGTCTGAGACAGAGAAAGTGTCAAACAAAAAATCTTCCTCTACCGGGTCAGCATGCATGTCCACATCATGATTTGCCGCTGCCCGCTCTATCAAAGCATTAAATGCTGCTGAATCCTCTGTTGGTGATGTACGTGCCCCAAACCCCTGTGGATCTTGTACCACCTGATGTCCACCTTGGTCCCCAGTATCGCCATATGAGTCCAGTTCAACATCAGGGTCATTGTCAACTGGGAAATTGTACTGGTCATCTTGGTCATCATCCTCTCCACCTGATTGGTTGGGGGAAGGTGATGGACTCCTTCTTGGTGGTGGCAAAACAGGTTCAACAAGGGCAGGAATGTCCTGTGCCGGCCTTTTCTTTTTCAGTGGAATGACATAGGATTCCAGTGGTTGGGAAGTGATTTTCCTTTTGTAGAGGGTCAATTTCCCTGTTTGGGCATCGATGTAATGCTCTGATTGGTCTTCAGTGGCTTGATGTCGATCCAAGCTTTTGTGCGTCGAAGTTTCCGACGTGTCAGCGATTTTCGGCACCGATCTGGGTGCAAATGCCTTCGGTGCCACCTTAGGTGGCAGAGAGTAGAGAAGCTTGGTCGAGGTCTTCGGAGGTGTGTCCACCGATTTCGGAGCCGACGGCGTGGGAGCCGTTGACGACAAAGTCTTCTCCCGAATACGTTTGAGGGAGTCGGTGACCTGCTTAGTGAAGGAAGCAGAGGGTTTAGTAACCGACGGCCGATGTTTGGTAGCGTCGGAGTCCCTCGGTGTCGACGAGTTTTCCGTCGACGAATCTTCGTTTCTAACGGGTCGCGGCTCAGTTGTAGCCTTTGGCGCCGACGCCGTTGCTGCAGATCCGGCATCTTTGTGCCGATGCGTAGTGCCTCCTATCTTCGGGTCATGGCTTTTAGTTGACTTTGACTCGACTGTGCGCTTACTGGTAGGCGCCGCAGTGGCGGCTGAAGGCGTGTCAACAGTCTTCGAGGTCCGCGCCGGAGCAACTGTGCTTGACACTGGATGGACGTCCTTCTTAGAGGATGGTTCCTTGGGCACCTTTTGCGGTGCTGTCGACTCGACAGCCTTCTTCGACTTCTGTGGGCCGGAGGGCGACGGAGTCGATGAAGGAGCAGGCTTCGCTATTTTTTGTTGGACGTCGGCCATTTTAGGTGTTGTCGAATCCGATGGTTTCGGTTTCGTTTTTGATGGGACATCGGCCATCTTTGGTGCCATCGAATCCGAAGGTTTCGGTTTCGATACGTGTAATGGCGGCTCCGCTTGAGTGTCCGTGGCCGGGCCAGAAGGCGGGGCCGGGGATAGCGGTGCCGGGTCGTGGGTAAGGCCGAGTGGCGATCCCGTGACCTGAGCCTGAGTCATGTAGCTTTCGGGGCATAGCTCTTCCTCTGAGCTATCTTCCGCGGCCCCATAAACTTCTTCGTCGTCCCCTACCTCCTCGACGTATTCAAGGTCCAGGGCCTGTCCTTTGACTTGTTCTTCGGGCTCTGCCTCGACCTCCGTCGACGGTGGAGAAATCTGAAGATGATGGCTACCGCCTTCTTCTGCGGGGTCGTCGAATATGTCGCCGGGTGCCGGGGCCGCTCGCTGGGCCTCGAGGCGCGCCGCGCGCCGATGCTTGAGCGTCTTCTTTAACCTGAATTTTGAACAGGCCATGCAGTTTTCCTCGTTGTGGTCCGGCGAGAGGCATTTATTACAGACCGGATGCACGTCGATATGTGGGTATTTGGATCCACAGACGGGGCAGAACTTGAACGGGCTCCGCTCCATGTTAAGTTCGTCGGGGTCTTGCTGCGAAGAGAGGGCCTCGATGTCTGAAGATTTACTCTACTCCGCAGAATTCCGGCTCAGAGAGTCGGAGGATGCTCGAGACCGTACGCAAACAATACCGACGCAGGTAACGAAGGCCTTTTGGCCTTAAGAACAACGTTTTTCGGTTCCGACACGGAGACGTCGAAACCACATCCGAACCCAATGGCGGAAAAAAACAATCTGGGGATGGAGTCGATGCCCATGCGCACTGTAGTCCAGGGGAGGAGCCACCTATCTCGTGATACTTCGAAGACTCTTCCAGGACAACAATGTGCAATCATCCGGACCCAACACTAGGCGGCGATCTATGCAATAGATATGAATTTAGCAGCCCACATGCCTCGAACCAGTGAACTCCTCACTCTCCACTGTTAGTTATGCCACCTTGTCTGGTCGCCACAGAAGCCTGGGGTTTTTACACCTCCCCACTGGTCAGCAAGTGCCGAAGGACCTCTACATACTGAGCCACTTCTCCACAAAGACACCTGTGTTCTTATCTCTGAGGGTCTTCCCACAGGGTGGCTATTGGCTAGCATCCACTAACACCATTGTCTTCCGCTCATCACCAGACCCCAGGCCACGTTGCTCCACCTCCATATCCCAGCAGACTGTTCCAGTAGGTTCAATCACTTCCCAGGTTCTCACTCTGTGGCTCATGGATCCGCCTACAGAGCCCTGTCTTATCGATGATGCCTGATCAGTCCTCGCTCACCTGAGCAGCTTGATGTTCTGCTACCTTCTTAGTGCGCTATTTTATCTCCTTGCTGTAGCATATAGGAGGCACAGCTCACTTTGCAGACAATGTATGCACATGTTGCTGGATTTATTACTTGGGATCTACAAGGGCCTCTCTAGGGATAGGTGCACGCTTACTCTCCATGCTAGGCAGATGATTCCAGAAGGGCTTTGTGGTAATAACAGGACACAAAGTCTAGGTCTGCCTGAGATAACCGTTCTCTAATACTGAAGCACAGGCGTAATGCGGACCAATTGGAAGAAAAAGCTAAAAAACTTACAAAGTAAGCCAAGAGTATCAGAATAAAGTTGCAAGAGAAGTGAGCTCTAATCCACATGATGTGGTGGGAGAGGGATAATTGGCAAGGGTGCAGATATTGCCAAAGACATGGTGCCAAATGATGCACTAATCTTCACACTATACTGTTGAGCAAAGCTTGGTTTAATCAATCCATTGATATTTGTATAGCGCCGCTATTCACCCGCGAGGGTTCCAGGTGGTAAGTTCTTGCTAGGATCAGTCGAAAAGCCAGGTCTTGAGTCCCTTACTGAATCTTGGGCTAGAGATGATGATGTTCGGAGGTGGTGGTGGAGGAGGAGGAGAGGAGGCAGTTCCAGTACTTAGTGGCGAGGTAGAAGTAGCCTCCTCCACTGTGGCTTCGGTGAATGCAGGGAGTGTGAGTCAGGGCAAGGGAGGTGGAGAGCAGGTATCTGGAGGGTTGGTAGAAGTTTAGGTGGTGGTTGATGAATGCTGGTCCTTGGTCATCGAGGGCCTTGTAGGCATGTATCTGCATCTTGAATTGACATCTTTTCTGGATGGGGAGCCATTGGAGGTTCCTGAGGTGGGGGTTCAAGCGGATCAGTTCGGGAAGATTGGGGATGAGCCTGGCGGCTGAGTTCTGTATCGTCTGGAGTCCCTTCAGGCATTGGGTGGTGAGTCCAGCCCGCTGGTGACTAGGACTTGAGTAAAGTTTTTCCTGGTGTTGGCGGGAAGCCATCTGAAAATATTTCGGAGCATGCGGAGTGGAAGCAGGTGGAGGAGACTGAGTTGATCTGGCACTTTATGGTGAGTTTGCTGTCTAGGATGATGCAGAGATTGCGGGGTGGTCTGTCGGTGTGAGTCCAAGTTCGAAGGGCCACCAGGTGTCATTCCACAGGGAGGTGTTGTTACCAAATATCAGCACATCCGTCTTGAGTTTCAGACAGTTGGTCTTCATCCAGTTAGCAACACTTGTCATGCAGTTGTGGAAGTTTGTCCTTGTGGTGGATGGGCCTTCGGAGAGTGAGAGGATGCGCTGGGTGCTATCTGCATAGGACATTTATGGAAACAGTTTCTGGAACCAACACTAGGTGCAAAGTACAAACAAGTTGCAGATGAGTAAGAGAAAGGATGTTGGAATACATGCATTAAGCACTTTTCTGCTCTTTGCATAATCTTGGAGTAACTCCTCATGAAAATTTTGCATCAGGAAAGCTGCATCCATTGTTTTCTACCAACCTCTTCATGATTGTTAAGCTCATACTGAATCTTTCCAATAGCACAGAAACAGGAGTTACCCACAGCATGCACACAGTGACCATGCTTTCCTGGTGTCTCTGCCAGTTATATAACTGAGGAAGATAAGAGAATTGATTCTTCCATGTGCTGAAACAACCCAGTTGGCTAATTATAACCGTGTAGATAGCACAGACTGATCATACCTATTACAGAAGATGTGAATGTGTAAATAAAGTTCACATTACAGCACCTAGTTTACTGAGTACGAATCGTGAAAGACACGGTGGTATATGCAAATAATATTTCCTCAAGCCCAACAATAAGTTGGAGGCACTAAGATTTATTTGTTGATAATGGTCAACCATGTCTTATTTCCCTGCATACACATCAGACTGGTATTTACTTACTTACTTATGCCTACTACCTTCCTGGCGTATAGGCCATCAGCCAGGACTCTGCAGCCACTTCTGTCTTAGGCTTTTCGTCCAATCTGATTTCAGTCAGCCTTGAGGTTTGTCGCCAGGTGTCTCTTGCCCTTCCTCTTTTCCTGTACCATTGAGGGTTCTTTTGTTGGTGGTGGTCACTGTTGTCCTCGAAGTTTCTGCTCCATACAGAAGGGTCAATTCTACATTGGTGTTAAAAAGCTTGATCTTGGTTTGCAGAATTAGGTCCTTGGAGCTCTGTATCTTCTTTAAATGAATGCGGCAGCCTTTGTTTTTACCGATTCTTACCTTGACATCAGCGTCTGTGCCGGCCCACTTGTCTATGACACCGACCTGGTAGGTGAAGGCCTCAACCTCTTCCAGTGCATCGCCTGCAGGAGTAACTGCAGTTGTGCTGGCAGTGCTAGCCTTCAGGATCTTGGTTTTTCCCTGTGAATGTTGAGGCCAAGATGTGCTGATGTGGCTGCCCCCTTGTTGGTCTTCTTTTGCATACGCAGATGGGTATGGGAGAGTAGGGTCAGGTCATCTGCAAAGTCCAGATTGTTGAGCTGCGTCCAAGTTGTCCAAAAGATCCCATTTCTTCTCCTTGCTGTGGGTGTCTTCATGATCCAGTCTATGGCCAGCAAGAAGAGAAAAGGTGAGAGCAAACAACCCTGTCCTCCCATAGAAGGCTTCTGTGAGCTCTTTCCATGGACTATCCCGCAGGCAATTCCCTCATAAGAGTTCCGATGATTCTTTATGAATGTATCTGGCACACCATACTGCGGAGGAGTTTCCAAAAGGTCTCTCTTTCCTCGCTGTTGAATGCCTTCTCTTACTCGATGAAGTTGACATAGAGGCAGGAGTTCCATTCCATAGACTGCTCAATGATGATGATGCGCAGTGTTGCAATCTGGTCTGTACATGATCTATTCTTGTTCCTTCATTCTGTACAGGATGACTTTATTGAACACTTTGCCTGGGGTTGATAAAAGAGTTATCCCTCTGTAGTTTGCTCAGTTTCTCAGGTCACCTTTCTTCAGGATCGTGATAAGATATCCCTCCTTCCAGTCGGACAGCACCTTTTCCTCTTCCCAGAACCTTCCAAACATGGAGTACAGATTGTCTACTTATGTTTCAATGCCTGCCTTCAGTGTCTCTGTAGGAATGTTGTTGGATCCTGCTACCTTCCCATTTCTCAGATAACTGATGGCTTGCAGTATGTCTTCCTCGATTGGTAAGTCCTTGTCAACTGGCTGTATGTCTGTTGGAGACGGTGGCACAGGCTGGGTCAACAGTTCTCCACAGTGCTACACCCATCTTCGTTGTTGGCCTTCGAATCACATGATTGTCTGCCGGAGAGTTCCCTTGCTATGTTGTAGAGTTCTTTCAAGTTTCAATGGTTTTGCTGCTTCCTGAACTACAGTAGCAAGACCATTGATGAATCTTAGCTTGTCTGCTCTAAAGCTTCTCTTTGCTTCCTTGTTGGTTTATTCGCCTTGAGCCTTTGCTGTTTCTGCTCTTGTTCTGCTGGTTTTGACTTCAGTTTTGTTTTTCTTTCGCTCTTGCATTTTGCAGAGAGTCTCAGTGAATATTCATTTGTTATGCTGGTGTCTCTTGGGACCAAGTTCCTCCTGGAAGGTTGATGTCACTGTTTCTTTGACCTTCTTCCGCTATCTTTCTACTGGGTCTCTGTCGTTCTCTAGTTCTTGCAGAACTTGAAACTTGTTACTGGAGGTGACTGAGTATTCCCTTTGTTTCTGTGCTTCATTGAGCATGGTGGTGTTATATATGCCTCCTGGAGCCACGATTTTCTGTCCGGACTGTGTCCATCTTGCCTGTCTCAAACATGACCCTCACGCACGTTCCAGGTCCCAATGGTGATGGGCTAGGTTGAAAGCAGGTGGATAGGCTTTGAGGCATCCAGGGATTTCTGGCTTTCACCACAAGGTGTCATGGCTATCCGTGAAAGAGATTCCTTTCTCTCACTGGCTCCAAGAGGAATGCTGCTGTATTCTGGACACAAGGAAGAAAGTGCCCAACATAATCAGGGAGTAGCACTGATGCTAACGCCAGTAGGCAACAGAGCTCTGATTTGATGAGAAGCCCATTGTCCCAGAATCATCACAGCGACCTTTCGCCAAAGAAAAAATGGTCCAGTGCAATGCACCTAGATATTACAGCAAAAAAGGCGAAAAACAACACTTTTACAAAAGACATCAGACCTGTGCCTGCTTATTAGTTCACAGGCCAGTGCCAGATCAGACACTTTGCTTGATGGAGATAGCGTCACAACTATAGGGAAACCATGGCCAAATCTGGATTTGGATTGTTCCAGCATTACTGTGTAAATATTATTTTTAGCATTAAAAACTACCTGATATTTTCTCCATGTCTTCTAACATTTTTTCAAGATCTTTGTTCAAGTCCCGTAGCATTTTTGTCACACTGTCATAATTCTTGTCATAATGTTCAGATTCTGCCATCTGAAATAGATAGATATCAAAAGTCATTTCACTTAGAGGAATCTGATGCCACTGGCTATCACAACTTAAACTCCAAATATGAAGAATTTTGATTAGACCCAAGGGATAGCATTCATGGGACCAAGCAAGGCTCCTCAAACACCAGTAATCAGGAGAACTGTAGAAATTCACAGCAGCGACTCCTCCATTAAGGCGAAGGAGCATTACCCCACTGCTCTCAGCAGTGAAAAAAGAAAAAAGAAAATGTTAATAAAACATGTTAGTATCATTTTAATTTTCCCTGCTGAGCCAAGTCCAGAGCGGGGCGGAGCCAGGCCATCCTCATTGACAACAGCAGTGGTAGAACTGCTGTAAATGTGCATGTTGGTTTGGCCGGACATCACATTTAGATCTCTTCACCCGAGCTATGTTGCACACCCGGGTGGATACAGGTGCAGGCTCTCAGGCCCTTACTGAGTGGCAAACTAAGCCACTCAGACCAATCCTGGTGCTGCTCTCATGCTGGGTATTACCAGCAGGAGAGCAGCGTCTAGATTGGTGTAGGGAGTCTGCCGGAGTTGACAGGAGCAGAAGAGGACAGAGGACAGAGACAGAGACAGCGGCCAGCAGGTAAGTGCTTTGTTGTTTTTTTATTTATTCCCCGAGCTGCTCCCTGCGCTGCCCTCCCACATTTTTTCATAGCAGCCGCTACTGGAAATTCATAACTTCAGCTCCAATCGAATGATGTGCAGCAAATGGTTTTATGAAATTAATGTGACTGATAGTCTTATCCTATTAAAGTATATTTCTTTTATTGTTTTCTACAGCAAACCTTTTATTCACCTAGCTATTGCTCTTTTCAGGAAGTCCTTCAGAGAAGATATTGTTAGAGGCAGAAAGTAGTAGGAAAAAGGATGCAAACTTCTATGGGTATTTGGAGAGTACAACGAGTACAAGGAGTGTGAGATCGTTTGAGAAGTAAAAACTATAGAAATAGGTTAGAGAGAGAGCTCTAAAAATGAAACAATAGGAGAAAAATAAAGGCAAGGGGGAGAGCATGTGCGGGAAGAAAACAATATACTGATGAAGAGAGGGCAACGAAAGATAGAGAAAGGGAAAAGGTAAAGAAGAAACAGAGCAAAATACAGAAAAGGAAAGTGTGTACATGGAAGCTGAGGGAAGAGGAAACAAGATGGAGAGGACATGGGATGGTTGAAGGGAGAGCAAAACTGTGAAGTCAAAGACAGAAAAGGTGTGATGCAATGAGGGAAAGAGATAAAGAAAAAGGAAGGAGTAAGTAAGCAGTCTTCAAAGCATACATATTTCATTTAGTTTAACCATTAGTGACCCTTGATGTTTTCAAATTCACAATTATGCATTATTTTCTAAACTCTTTCTTTCATCTCTCTTGAAGAAGTCACATTTTAGGTTGAGCCTATAGTGGCAGAGCGCATGCGCTGCTCGCTCTGCGAGGCATGCAGTGATGGGAGTATGGAGTGGAAGCTCCGCCCACTCTCCGCCCATGTTTTTAATTGGCTTGCGTCATTGTCTTTCGTAAAGGCTGCCTTCTGATTGATTATGAGGCTTGTTAGTCCCTCCTTATTATGGCCATGTTGTCATTTGTACCCTCCCATGGCTACTGGCCTCTTTACTTTGAGTATTACACGGTATGTGGGATTTAGACTGTGAGCACTATTTTCATTAAGGCCTTTTCTACTCCCCCCTTCCTCCCGTTGTCCGTGCTTTCTCAACCACTCCCCCGCCCGCACTCCCATTGTCCGTGCTCCCACCCCCGTTGTCAGTGATGCAATCAATAGGTCTCGCGTAAATGTGAGTCCTATTGCATTGCAAATGCTTGTTAGTGTAGTCCTGTCCGCCTGCGCCCCTTGCGTTATCAGTACTTGAGCGAGCGAATAACTTTATTCCTTGGCCACAAGCTTTTGTTCCCTACTCAGAGAGCCTTTTGTGGTGCTTGTCGTGGGTCACTCCAGTTTTCCTGGGAAGGCTGTGCCACTGCCATTCTGAGAGCCAGGCTTTGCCCATAATCTTTGCCAAATACGCAGTGTCTGAATGCACCTGCTGTAGAGTTTGCTCTGCTACCTGAAGACCGCAAGCTCACATCCCCCTTATGGCATACTCTGTATTTCGACCTGTGGAAGTCCAGAGGGGAGATCCGAGGCTAGCAAATATCTACATTCATTTCCCTTACCTCATAAAAAGCGGAGTCACAACATGAAATGGAGTTTTGCTCTGTTGACTGAAATTCTCCTAGACTGTCTCATCTTGACTGGAGTATCCAACAAACACAGGGGAAAGAAGAGAAAGATGGAACGGTGTCACAAATTAAAAAAGAAAAAGCAAGATAAAGGGACTGAGGTGGATGCAGGACTACAAAGCCTTGGTGTAAGACGCGCTGCCATTTAATAGGCCATAAGTATCTGGGCAGAGCTTTGGCCACCTGCATTTATTTTTTCACAAATTAAGCACTGTCTGCATTTCATTGGCCAAACCCTTTCTCCTCGTGACCTTTTATGTTTCAATGTTTTTTTATTAGAAGAAAATGTATGATGTGCCTACCAACAAGCATTGCAACGTTCCTTCCTTTCCACTGATATATGAAACCGGTACACCTACATATCTTAATCGGTTAAACTGCAAACATTACATTTTTGGGGAACGGCACAAACAAATATTTTCCTCTAAACCAAATGTAGTGCAATAGGAAAAAGTGTACAGAAAGAAAAAGAGGGAAATGCTAGGTAAAGAAAAGACAGTGGAATATGGATTGACGTGCAAACTGTTCAAAAAATTTGCCCGGCAAGGAAAAGTGTGAAGAAAAACAAATGGAAGGGAAGAAATAACTGAACTTACTTTAGGGGAGCAAATAGGCAAATGTAGAGTGTGGCACAGCAGAAATAGTGGTGTCACAGTATAATTATTAGTCTTAAACTCTGCTAGCTTACACGGAGATGACTCCCTCCAAACTCTCTATATGGATACAAGAGCCCACAAGACGACTCCGATGGTGGGATTATCACTCTTGTGCAAACTACAAGTATCTGTCTTTGTAACTCCTGTACATTTGACTCTGTCCAAGAATTAGCCTGGTGCATCATGTTGATTGAAGATGTAACTCTTATCCTTCCACAGCACCTACAGCAGTGCTCAGTACTTGAGTGAGCATGTAATTTCGAATGTCATCAAATCCTTTCTCACCTCTTATAACTCACTGCTCTCAGTCGTTGCTCTGAGGCCTGGAAAGAAGAGAATGTGTTGACCCTGAACCTGTGGATTATGATTTCGCGTCACCGCCTTCCTTAACCACATGCTTGCGGCCGCTATTTTCGCGCTGTGCGGCTTTTTGCGAAAAGCCGCGTTACATGACGAGCTGAGCTCATCATGATCATGCGAGCGGCGTGACTCATGACGAGCTCAGCTCGTCATGCGCATGGAAGGGGTTAATATAGGTTTGAGAAGGTCCAGGCCACACAGAGTTACAGTGACTGTAACACCAGCTGGGAACACAGAGACTTCAGAGGATCTTGATGGCAGTTTGTAGGGTTTCCTCACCACTTATTTGCCATCGTAATCCATGGGTGGCTGCTGAGCTGCGAACGGGAACTGCTCCTTTGCTATTTTTTTCTCAGATGGTACAATCCCAAAGTTGTTTGCTTAACCACCTCAGGTTTTCAATCTTGCTGTTTACCATCAACCGTGCCCTTGCGATCCTACACTGAAAATCTTGCTCTCGAACCTCTTTTCTACACAGTTAAGCTGCTCTACAAGTAATTGTACTCTTTTGTCCACGGCCAAAACAGGAACCTCCTTTATAGTCATCCCTTTCTCCAGGTGTGTCAGTCTTGATTCCATCGCAATAGATGCTCTTTCAATACTGTCCAGTTTCCCCAAAATTGTTTCTGAGGTCACCATTATCTCCCTTTGTCCAGGCCCTAATCCTCCTGCTGGCCAGTCATCACCACTTTCTTCAGTTGTTCTTTTCTTGTGGGTAGACGGCTGAGAGAAATCTTTTTTCTCTCTCTGTATGTATGTATGGCTGTCTCTGATATCGCTTCCCTGACCTTTTCAATCCATGCTATCAACCACGGTTGAACCTTCCAGTAGGCCCGCTGGAAAATGCTGCACCTGTCAGGGTCTTCTTCCCTGCCACCTTTATCTCCTGTAGCCAGAGGGTGTCAGGTACTAACAGATGTGCCAACTCACACAGTACCACAGAGTGTCACACAATATCAGCCCCCTTCACGTGGTCCTGGTGAAGAGCTGACCTCACACTGTGTCCACAGTGAATTGGAAACCGCTACAGGGAGCGAGTTTCCAGCTCATTGTGTTGAGGCTCTGCATAGCCATCACTCATTGCGGTTTTAAAAACTTCCCAGGGCATTGATGGCGTCCTCAAATCTTTGATACTATATATATTTAGGTCGAGCTGGAGAAAGCAATGCGAAGCATTGCGGCCATGCGAAGTATCTAATGTTGCCCGTTTTCGGGAATCTGAAACAGGGGATGTGCACGCGGCGATTTCACTTTGTGGACGCGCACGCCCAGCCCGGCGCCGTGCACATCTCCTGTCTCAGATTCACAGCTAGACAGCCTCTCGCCGCTTTCAATCGTGCGCACACATAGCCATACTAACGCATGCGCACACACACACACATACACCCGCACAGGCACAATGCATCAGGGCGCACGCACACAGACACACAGCCCCACATATACACACGCACAGCTAACAGACACACAGTCACACATATACATACACACACACAGCTACACACACACAGCTACATCCACACACGCGCACACCCCCCCTCCCCACTCACCGGGCTCTTTTCTTGCTGGAATCCCTGCTTTCTTGTCGGCTCCTTCTGCCCGGCTCCCGATGGATGGACGGGCGGGGGCGACGCGGCCAGGGGCTCCAGAGCAGAGAGAGGCTGACTACTTCCAGCCTGCTAACTTTCTGCTGCTCTGGCGGGACCTGCGGTGTGCTGCGGGAACGGCGGCTGCGGTGCACGGGCGGGGCAGGACGGCGGCTGCGCAGGATTCGTAGCCTCTGCCCTTCGGCCGGCTCTGGGACGCCGCCCTGCTAGCATGCCATTGGCTGAGTGCCCCTCAGCGCTGGTTATTGAGAAGGAGTTCTGAAAGGTAGTATTTGCTATACCTTGTTATTGTTTTGAATTGTCAGTATTTTCCTTTTGGATGGTATGTACAGATAGTCAGGTCGCCTTACATATCCATAGACCGTCACTCTATTCAGTCTGTCTGTATCTTATTCCTGACTGCGAACCATAGCCTGGCGTGGCGTCATGTTTCTGGGCTTGATTTACAAGTCCCACAGAATGCGTCCCTTCCAGAGTTAAATAATAATTGACGGAAGTGACTTCCCCGAGCCTGCAGACCACGCCCTCAATGCTACTGTTTTAGTATCAGCCAGGGCCTCCCCGCCCAGTTGCTATGAAACTTGTCGGGAGCTACCATTCGTACTCGGCACCGGGGAGAAGCTTTGTTTCTCTAGAGCTGCGCCAGGAAAATGAAACAAGCTTTCTGTAGAAGTGTTTCCTAAATGCAGTGATTTCTGCTGTATATCGTTTTTAGCCCCCAGTGTGAGACGTGTTAAGATGCTGTTACCGACGGCACAGGTAACCACAAGCAGACAGCCCCGCTGCAGGTATGACTGCTTCCAGGCACAGCAGCGTCCGCTCCGTGGGGCACGCGAGGTCCCAGGGTGCCGGTGCTCTCCCCGAGGGGGGCAGCTTCCGATTAGGCACCACAATGTAGGCCCCCTGGCTTCTCCTCCATTTCACCTGCATTTCTTGCATTTTACAATGTCCTCTATGGAACCTGTGCATGAAGAAGAAAGCTTTGAATATGACTCTGAACATGAAGGCAGGGCAGTGCACGGCGACACCCCTGAACAACTGGACTTTGTGGAAGAAGGTAACATTGTTATTTGTAATATCAATACATCTAAGTCACGTAAATACAACACATATTGCATTAAAAGATCCTAAAGGTGTTACATTTGCGAAAGTTAAAACTATTGCCATTGTAAATGACATAGCTATTAATTTCGCTATTTTCCAAACCAACACATAAATAAAATATTTGTAATTTACAATACCAATAGCTCAAACTTTCCTAATGCGAGACCTATTGCATTGCAAATGCTTGTTTTTTATTGAGGGTGGTGAGGGGTGTGCTCGGGCAGTGCGGTCTCTAAGCCATGCCCCCTTGCCTTTGACCCTGACCCGGCCACCCTCCTCAAGGCTGACCTGGAGGTAGGGCTCAAAGCCTGGACCCCAACATCAGACCCCACCCCTCCTCACTTGGTCGAAATTTAGAGGGTTTAAAGCCCCGCCCCTAACAAAAAGCCCTACTCTTTAATGCTCCACCACCTCCGCACAGCATAACATGAATCTCTCAGTTGGCAGGTTTGTACCAAATATGGCACGGCTCAACTAAAAAGTGACCTTTTTAAACCTTGCTGGAGATTTAAGTTTTATCTTCCTGCAAATTAATTTGTGTGCCTTCGCGTTACAGCCAGCCTCTTCTTTTTCACATTTAGGTATTCAGTTTTAAACATGGGTTTCAAAAGCACCATTTTGTTCAGTAATATCCCTTCAAATGCAGCATGCACGACAAGAACAATTAATGGAAATCTTTCTGGCAATGTCGACTCAGCCGTGTCCCAAATCTTCCTTGGTGACTTTAACCTTCACTGGGCAAACCCAAAGACCTTGCAGTATCTTGCCTTAAAACTTTTTTAAATGATCAAGATCTGATTCAGCACTGTGACCAACCAACCCATTATAAAGGAGAAACTCTAGACCTCATTATCTCGAAAGGGCAGACCATCACCCTGGATTCCATTACCTCGTGTGACTGGTCAGACCACCACTGCATCCTCTTTTATATTAACAGGCAGGTACTGATGAGGAAGGCTCAACCAACGAAATAAAAGATATGGAAAAGGGACCTCAGATCAATAAACTCTGTTGATCTTGTTGCCCATTGTAAATCTGCCCTCTCCTCCAAAACTGACTTGTTTGAGGTGCAGCTACTCAATGACTCCTACAATTTGACCATCTCCAACATCATGGATGACATTGCTCAACTCCAACTTAAAAATGCCTCAACAAAAATGTCCAAACCGTGGTATAATGAAAACGTAAACACAGAACGCTGCAGCCTTAGGGCAGTTGAACGTTCCTGGAGATCAAATCCCTCGTCAGAGCAACTTAAACTCCTGAGAGATGTTTGGAGCCTCTACTATAAACAAATCAAGAGAGCTAAGGCTAACTACTTCAGACACCAATGGGATCAAGCGGCAGACCGTCCCAAGAAACTTTTTGAATTGGTCAAACAGCAATCAGTTGTAGGTCGAAACCTCTCTGAACCTGGAGGCAGCCCACCCTCTGCAACGAACTTGCTGATTTCTTCTTGAGAAATCAAGGCTTATCTCCACTGACCTCGCCTCTAAGAAGGCTCTACTGCCCTCCTCCAGGGCAGCTTACCCCTTAACCCCTTAGAAAAGCTCAACTCTACCACCCAGAACACCAAGAACAATGTGTCATGGGGCACCTTTACCCCATTTAGTGAACAAGACATCAAAAAGATCCTCCTGAATTTAAACCCATCCGACCACTTCAGTGACCCGTTACCCCCAGCCATCTTCAAAGAAATCAAGAATGCACTTATCGGGGAGGAGCTACGCTAGCAATCAAGATGCCCGCGTATGCTCCCGGCTCTGCCGACCTCCGCCAGCAGCTCGAATATCCTGCCACCAATCCTGAACTCGCACCAGATTCCTGTGTTCGTGAAGTTTTTCTGCTTCTAAAGGTGCAATCCTGGGTTTTCTATCTTATCGGATGACGATGATACGCCGTGTTTCCATTCTCGGCCTAACAACGTGTGGAAGCCGGGGCCTCGATTTCTAACCTATCCGGGTTGGAGTTGATCAACATCGGCCGCGGGACCTGGACTGAGCCCGGTCTCCCGAAGTGTGCAGTAAATTGTTGATTTTTGGTGACGATATTGTGAAGGGTCTACACCGAGGACACACCCGCGTGCCGCACCGGCTGCCGTGGTCGGGGGTCCAGCGCCCGGAGACCCTGCTACCTTCCCGGGGTGGACGGGCTGGGGCCCTCGCTAACGGCGAAGGTGTCGATTTTGCAAGACGAGGAGCGCCCACTGTTGTCATCGGATTTTGCGTGGCCTGTTACCCCGGAGTAGCCGGCCTCCGGTGTTCAAGTCCTGCTCTATCGCCTAGTGAGAGGGGATGGAGCGGACGGAAGGCACACCATCACTGCAGGCCGTCATGGCCGCCATTGAGGCGCTCCATTCGCAAACCATCGCTGTGTTCCGGACACTTATTGTGAAAGTGGACGGTATCTTGGGACCGGATGACGATTCTTCGTTAAGTTTTCAGCTAGCTGTGGTACCAGCGGTGCACTGTACGCCTGAGACCGAGGACCCCGTGCGGAACCCGGATTTCCTGAGCTTTATCGGTTCCCAATTAACAACCAGCAAGCCCGTGATTATCGCCAGCGTCCCCTGCTCGATCCTGCTGCCGCCTAATACATACATTGATGGTCTTCTGTGCTGTAACAAATTCCTCAGTGACTATTGGAGATACTCGCTATTCTTGAACACCTTTCCTCGCTCGATTAGTGGACATCGTGAACTTTTATCCTGTTATCGATCCTCCAGCACTGACATGAACTTTTATGAACGCTTTGCATTTTCCAGCGCGATTGCGGTTCGAGTGAAAAAGACTCTTACGAAAGACCGTACTGGCTAGGGCTGAACTTGACTGCCTGGGTTTGATAAAATAGATTTATTTCATGCCGGGATTGGGCCTATAATGTGATGGGAGTTGGGTGGTTATTTGCTAAACTCCCCCGATTGGTTTGTATATTTTGCTGAATATTGGTTTGACTAAGTCTCGGGGTGGTCGCCTCTGGCGGGGGGTACGGGAGACCGGGGGTGTATTTGCTTTCTCCTCCTCCACTTTATCTTCTTTCCTTCTTTTAGGGCAAGTTCTTGGGCGACATGCACGCTGCTAGTGGGGTTAGGCCGTAGCCATTGCAGGGGTGCAGGGTGGGGGGTTAGGGTTTTTTATTTTTATTTTGCCTTTGTTTTGTTCTATGGCTCCTTTTTTCTTTCCTTTTTCCTTTTCAAGAGAGGTGGGCTGTTTATCCTTCACTGATTCTTTATTCATCTGGGTGTCTACACTGGCTTTAATTATCCTGTATCATTGAAGACGGGGTCTTGCGGTTGGGATTGTTCTAGATCGTCTGATATATTGTTTATTCCTCTTTCTCCAATATGCGTAATCGAGATGACGTCCCATGTTCCCTTTGCATTGATTATTTGCCTGTATATTTCCCCCGCCCGTCCCTGTTCTGTATTTTATAGTATGACACCTGATATCTGTAATGCCTCCTCTTGTTTTATTGCTAAAATAAAAAAATATATATAATAAAGAAAAAAAAAGAAAAAAGAATGCACTTATCCCACCTGGAAAAGGATTGTAAACGCTTCTCTATCACAAGGCACGATCCCCGACTGCCTAAAAGCAGCTCAGGTATCACCTATACTAAAAAAACACTAAAGCTGATCTCACTAACTTCCGACCTATCTCCAACATCCCCACCCTAGCAAAACTCCTTGAAAAATGTATTATATCCCAACTCTGTGCTCACATAGAGAACTACCAACTCCTAGACCAGCATCAATCCGGCTTTCTGAAGGGGCACAGCACTGAATCGTCTCTCACTCATGTAATGGATGACATTTTAAAAATATTCGATCAAAACGAATCCTGCCTCCTGATCCTCCTTGACTTTTCCTCCGCATTCGACACGGTTAATCTTGACAACCTCCTATCCATTCTGCAAAACAGGATGGGTTTTTCTGACCAGGTGCTACAATGGTTCTCGTACTTCGTCCACCACAGATCTCAAAGAGACAGGGCAAATCACTCTCTCTCCCAGCCCTCTCGAGTACTCTTGGGGGTCCCCCAAGGATCTGCCTTATCTCCTATCCTATTCAACTTTTTCTTGGAACCATTAGCCAACTCACTAAATTCCACGGGTATTCTTTTCCATATGTATGCTCACGACACGCAACTCTATTTGAAAATCGCATCCCCGGAAAATATAATTTCACTCAACACTACCCTAACGTCTACTCAAAACTGGTTAACTGAGAACCATCTCCTGCTCAACACCTCTAAAACGGAATTCCTGCTCATCTCCCCTCCAAACCACATCCCCAAGCTAGACCTTTGGATGAGTCACCTCACTGCTTTCAACTGCACTCCTCTCATCATAGACTCAGCCAAATCTCTCGGAGTCACCATGGACAAGCACCTGAATATGAAAAATCATATCAGCAATACATGTAAGGGAGCAAACCACTTGATAAGGACACTCAGAAATATCAAACCTTTCCTTCCACTTAATGATTTCAAGCAGGTGGTCCTAGCGCTTGTCCTGCCGAGGCTAGATTACGGCAGCGCTACCCTCTGTGGCCTTCCCAAATACACCCTGGCTACACTAAGGACATCACTGAATGCTGCTCTAGACTGGTTACAGGCACCAAATGCAAAGAGCACATATTCCCAGTTTTAAAATCTCTTAATTGGCTCCCCTACGAAGCACAAATTCAGTTAAAGATTGCCGTTATGACGCACAAAGCCATCCACTTCAATACTCCTAGGTACCTGGCGCAAAAACTTGAACCATCTTGTGGTGTAAGAGCCTCAAGAAGCGCCACTACTTTCCTCTTGAAACCACTCATCCATAGCAAAAAGAGAACTTGTCACGGAGCCTTCTCTGGTGCTGCCCCAAAGATATGGAACTCTCTATCATCGGAAGTACGCAGAATCTCAACGACGGTGTACAAACTGGAAGTCAAAAGATTCCTTATGAATAAATTCCTACCGTAAGTGGGCTAGGCTCTCCTGCTCAATGTCATTGTTCTTACTACAATGGTACCATCATTTGCTACTACTCTTCTTTACCACATACTGTGCCCCCCTCGCTACCCATGTACAACTGTTTATTATAACCCTCCGTGTTGTAATTGTCTTGTAATCTGTGATCATTCCTGTTTTTACTCCTACCTGAAGTTGATTTTGCATTATCGTCCTTCCTTCCTAATGTAAAGCGCTCTGATATCCTTCGGGATCTTGTTCGCACTAGATAAAACTTTATAAATAAACTAGTAGCCCGCCCCGGCGTTGCAGCATCGCAGCAGGAGAGGCGCAGCAGAGCGGCCGCTTTGTTGGTCCTGTCCGCTTCTGCCCACGATTTGTTTTCCCTGACGTCCCGACTTTGTGGAAAAGTCGGGACGTCAGGGACCGCTCGCGCTGAGGTGTTATTCACGAACCTTTGCCTGCCGCTACAGGAGTAGCCGTCAACCTTCCAGTGTCCCAGCCCTTGCAGAAGAGGAGGAAAACCACCGCCGAGGCCGCAGAGGAGACGTGAGGCGCGGCCCCGGGACTTCGAGGCTCAGCGTTTAATTCCATCAGCTGTTGCCTCTTCCCGTGTGAGCCGCGCCCCCTCCCAGTGCCCGCCCCCATTGAACTGCTGATAACCTCTCGCGGCCCCCGCTTCGCGGGAGCCGCTCGCGCTGAGGTGTTATTCACGAACTTTTGCCTGCCGCTACAGGAGTAGCCGTCAACCTTCCAGTGTCCCAGCCCTTGCAGAAGAGGAGGAAAACCACCGGCGAGGCCGCAGAGGAGACGTGAGGCGCGGCCCCGGGACTGCGAGGCTCAGCGTTTAATTCCATCAGCTGTTGCCTCTTCCCGTGTGAGCCGCGCCCCCTCCCAGTGCCCGCCCCCATTGAACTGCTGATAACCTCTCGCGGCCCCCGCTTCGCGGGAGCCGCTCGCGCTGAGGTGTTATTCACGAACGTTTGCCCTCCGCTACAGGAGTAGCCGTCAACCTTCCAGTGTCCCAGCCCTTGCAGAAGAGGAGGAAAACCACCGGCGAGGCCGCAGAGGAGACGTGAGGCGCGGCCCCGGGACTGCGAGGCTCATCAGCTGTTGCCTCATCCCGTGTGAGCCGCGCCCCCTCCCAGTGCCACGCCCCCTCAGAATCTACAGGGATTTAACCAAGGGCATTGACGCGCATCGCGGGACGCGCGCGGGTCGTAGCCCAGGGCGAAGCCCGGGCAAAGGGCGGGCCCGTTGTTGCCCGTTAGTGCCCGGTAGAGACCGGACCGGGCCACCCCCCTTGGATTCAACAGTTTCAACAGTTACTACTGATACCATCTAGTGTATAGGGCTCCATACAACAAATGTCCACCATGCGCAGTAGAACCAGAAGTAACACTAAAAAAGCAATGGCCGTAGCACAAGTTACTGTGCCTATAGATCACTTTATTTCACGGGTTAATGAAACAATCGACCATAGCATCATCCTGATGGAAAAAAGAGTATCCTTGGATCTTATGAATGCCAAAGGCTCGTCCTTGGGCCTTTTGGCAACTGCAAGTTCACCTGTCCAGCAACCTTTAACTAATTGTTCCCTCCCTTTACCTTCAACTGCTGCTGGTACATACACAGTCCCAAACGCTGTCGATCTATCAGTAACTCAATCAGATTCTGACCCGCCATATGTTGATCTTGAGGCCACTCCAGACTTAGAAGCCTGTCAACCATCTGAAAAGTCAGAGTTGAGTGTAGACAAACATCCCCATGTATCAAATGTAGGAACGATCCCTGTATTGCCTGATCCAGGGAATAGAGGTACTACTAAGAAGGCGTTTAAGACTAAGGAAAAGCCTAAAACTAAAATTAGGAATCACAACCTTGTCTCACCTACCCCTAACTCTGCATCAGGCATACCCTGCTGGGTCGAAAATATGGTAATAGACTTAAAATCGGATCTTGAAGCTACAATAGCGGCTCAAATCAAGCCCTTAATATCTAAAATTGATAGACTGACGTCGCTAATCAACTCGAAATGGGCTAATAAGGCAAGTGGGAATGTGCCTATACAGACGCACGGGGCAACAAAAGAAGTGCCTCTGGAAAATGCACCTAGTACCAAGCCCTTGAGAGATCCTCCCACTAAGGCCAATACTTTATCAGATAGTAAGGGAACAGCAACACAGCACTCGACTCAAATAGGGGGAAAATCTGTTGTATCTCCCCCAACTCCTAGTGTGATTGGTCCCATCCCGACTATACAAACACCTTCTGGCCTAAACAAAGTGAGTAATCAACCAGCAAAGGGTTCCAATGGTTTGGTCACCAATTCGACAACAACTTCTTCCTTAAACAAGACTCAGGAACCAAAGACAAGGCAGGCCCGTTTTAAGACAATTAACTTGCCGCCGGAAGTCTCTCCCTTTGTGGTTGTTCTGACGGGTGTACCACCACTGAAGGAGGGAAGAAGAGAAACCTTCGTTCAATTGAGAAACAAATGTGCCCAGTGGCTTCAGTTGCACAAACCCCTACCCATCCATATGAGCGGTTAAATTCTTTCTGTACGTAGAGGAGATTGGGTGGGCAGGAACACTAAGACCATAGCAGGAGATGTTATTACTGTTAATTTCAGGGATACAGGGGCAGTGAATTATATATGTAATACACCCAGTAGTGGACCTGCTACTCAAATTAATCCACTTCCCTTGTCTTACTTTTTACCCATGCCCCCAAGACAAAATCCCCCTAGGTTCAGCTTCCCAAGTAATAGAGGGTATACACATGCTCCACAACACATTACTCATCAGTGGCAGCAACCATGGCAAGGATTGCCTCCCCCATTTGACCCCTTTGTTTCACAGTTTGCCCACTGGAATAGATTCTGTGCGTTGGATGAGGTTGACTGACTCAATTCTGACGAAGCTTCCTCCATACATCTTGATATTAATAGGGGTGAGGAGGAGGTTTCTTCAGTCATATCCCATCCCTTTTGCCCTAATCTTCCAACTGTGGCGGTTACTAAGCTAATACCTTATGCCCTAGATAGGGATTGTGTAGATTCCCTTAACTCTAGAGATACTATCGACACTAGAGGAGAAACCATCAAGGATGAAATAAAAATTCTCAGTTGGAATCTTGCAGGAATCAATAGGAAGTTAGGTCTGCCCGAGTGGAGCGATTTGGTTGAAGCACATAAGATCTGTGTATTTCAGGAGACCTGGAGCACTGAGCCACTCTACCGAGCTGGGTTTGTCACCTATTTTGTTCCAGCAGAAAAACCCAGGCAAGGGAAGGGGCGCCCCTCAGGGGGGCTCATTATTTGGGTAAGCATCTCCCTCAACTGCTGAATAACCCCTAAGCAGATAGATAACCCAGATATTCTTGGCATCTCTCTGTTTAATCACCGTAGAGGTTTGACTTTAGATCTTTACAATGTCTATGCTAGAGGCACTAAAAATGGGTGCACCTCATCTGTAATATCTGATCTCGAGGTGCAACTTAGGGATTATAAAGAAGCTGACCACATCTTAGTAGCAGGCGATTTTAATTGCACATACGAGCCACTTCCCCTGGATGGAATACCTGATCTAGGTGAAGAAGATAGCAGATGGGGTATTCCCACACTCTCCATCCCTCCTATCAAACGCTGGACTCGTAGTGCAGTGCAGTTAAATGCACTGACTCTGGAGTTTGGGTTAAGAGCCACCAATGGCCGTACATCTTCTGACCGGATGGGTGCTCCAACGTTCAACAGGTTTGGTCATACCTCGAGGATTGACTATATTCTGTTGGACTTGGGGCTCTGGAGTTCGGTCATAGATATGGTAATTATACCGACCGTGGAGAGCGACCATAATTCACTTTCCCTAACTATCATGAATCCCTGGTCTAATGGAGCATTATTAGCACCACCTAAATGTACACATGGGGTTACTGTTTCCTCTTGTGGAAGACGCCTAAAGTGGAACAAAGTTTCCAGCAATGTTGATAAACTCTCTACCATAGAAGAGGTCCTAATAGCCTCACAAGTAGAGATTAGTACTATTGATCTACTCACGGCAGCAGACAGGGCAACATCCATTTTTGAAGCAGCTATAAAAGCTATAGGGGAAGTTTTTTGGGTAAAGGGTACCGCAGGGAAGACTATGTCCCAGAATAAATCTAAAGGGATACATGATTGGTACACTGCAGCATGCAGGAAAGCTAAGACAAGGCTAATTGAGGCCGTTAAAGGCAAGTCCCAATCCCTAATACAGATAGCCAGGAAAGAACACAAGAGAACACTGGGGTTAGCAAAAAGGGAGTGGGAAGAGGCCTATTGGTCTACTCTTAAAGAAGCTAGCTCTAAGAAAGACTCGAAATGGTTTTGGGATACTATAAGAGCTCGCAATAGGCCAGATAGTGACCTGATAACCTGTAATATCCCAAGCCAGGCGTGGGTCAAACACTTTTCAAAGCTTTATACCCGTCATGACGATCCTGATGGGGGGGAGGTGGCCCCACCATTGCTCCCTCAAATTTGTGACATTCAGCCCAACAACTTTGATTTTACAATTAAGGAAGTGGAATACGCAATAAGCACTATTATTCCCCAAAAAGCGGCTGGTCCGGACGGCATCCCTGGCGACCTTTTAAAATCTGATATCTTGAAGTGGGGGAAACTGATCCATTCCCTACTTGTTGCTATTTGTAAGGGCGCCCCTATCCCCTCTTCGTGGAAAGGGGCTGAGGTGGTCCCTATCCATAAAAAAGGTTCTAGAGATGACCCATCTAACTATAGGCCCATTAGCCTGTTAGATATTAGCCAAAAAGTAGTCGGTAAGGTCCTGCTGGTCAGAATGAATTTTAAACTGGATAGAAGAAAACAAAATTCTTTCTGACTATCAGGCAGGCTTTAGAGTGGGTACCGGGACAATTGAGCAAGCTTTTAGACTCATGATGGTGTATTGGAAGGTTGTGGTCATAGGCAAGGGCAGTCTTTATCTCGCGTTCATCGATTTAAAGACTGCCTTTGACCTCGTACCCAGGGAGTCTCTATGGAGTGTATTGGCTGACATGGGGTTGCCCCACTACTTGCTATCCCTACTTGTCAGGTTACAACACAATAGCTTTGCCCAGGTTAGGTGGGGCCCTGGGGGGGGGGAAAAAACAAACAGTATCCCGGTTGAGAGAGGTGTCCGCCAGGGATGTGTCCTAGCTCCCACCCTCTTTTCCCTTTACATCAATGGGGTGGTTGAGCACCTTCGGAAACATCCTTCAGACGAACCATCCCTGGCTGGCGAACGTATACCAACCCTCCTCTTCGCGGATGATACGCTTTTAATTTCTAAAACCCCCATGGGCCTCCAAAGGCTCTTGGACAACTTTCAATCTTTTTGCACTAAACGAGGTCTGGTAATTAACACAAGTAAAACTAAATACCTTGTGCTGAATCCTCCCAAAAAACAAGCCCGCTCTCCTACCCTGAATGCTGAACTCCTGGAGAGGGTAGAGGTCTTTGACTATCTTGGGATACGTCTTTCACACAAAATGGAATGGACCCCACACTTGGACAAAATGCTGTTAACTCATAAGAGGATCACAGGAGCCCTTTTGAAAGAACAACGCTCCTGTGTAATAAGACCAATAGCTACAGTCCTTGAGATTTATTCAGCCAAAGGTGTTAGTTATGCTCTTTATGGGGCCAAACTTTGGGGCTCATCCATTACCGACGCTTTGCCAAGATCAGAGAATAAATTTTGTAGAGCGATTATGTCTCACCCGCAGGGCACCCCTACAGTCCCGCTAATGTTGGATTTAGGTTGTCGCCCAATTGATGACGTTGCAAAACTCCGTCCATTACTGTTATGGGCACGCATGTGGCGTGTGGAGGAACTCAGCAGATACGCCCAAGGCCTAGCAGAAATCATGTCACTACCAGGGTGGCATAAAATTAAATGGTTGAGGGATATGAAGATCCTGCTAACAAATTTGGGCTTGAATGAAGCATGGACGAATAGAACCTCACCCCCGAAGTTAGTTCTTAAGAAGCTCTATTGGGATTGGATCCTTTCTCAGAGGAACACTAGTACCACCATGGGTAGACTCACGGAGGACTTCCTGAAGTTCAAAGATCAACCCAAATGGGAATTGTACCTTGACATTATTGAAAAACCTTTTGACAGGGCTTTGTACTTCAGATTTAGAACAGGAACCCTTCCCCTCAATTCTTTCACTTCACGTTGGAAATCTCGCGTGCAAACTACAGAGCTTTGCCCAGCATGCCTTGATAAGCCAGAGACATTGGCACATCTTATGTTTGAGTGCAGAGAGTACACAATACCCAGGAGGGCTTGGCTCAAAAACTTATGTCGGCAGCTGGGCACTAGGAGCCATGCGGTAGCAATCAGGATACTAATATCTGACAGCCGTGCGACCTACGTTTGTGCCTTAGCCAAATTTTTATCTTGGGCTTGGTCCATTCGAGCCAAAAGGCTAAAATTGACTGTTTAATTCTATTTTAAATTCATTGCTCAAATGATCTGCCTTATGAACTGCTTTGTAAATTTGTAAAAACTTAATGAACTAAAAGGCTAGTATCGTTTGCTTAAACTTTTTAAAATTGATTGCTTAATGCACTGTTTTGTCTTGTTTGTTAATCCTTTCTAAATAGGTTAAATCTTTATTGTATGTTTACGCTCGTTTTTAAAATTGTTCTATTGTGATTTTTGTGCTGCTTTTATGATAATTTTTTATCGAAATAAAGCCTTTTTGACTTGACTTGACTTGGAAAAGGCTTTCTGAGCACTCAGTGTTCATGGCCCCCGCCCGTCGTAGGTCCTGGCCGTTCTGCCCACGCTTTGTTTCCCCGACGTCCCGACTTTGTGGAAAAGGCTTTCTGAGCACTCAGTGTTCATGGCCCCCGCCCGTCGTAGGTCCTGGCCGCTTCTGCCCACGCTTTGTTTCCCCCGACGTCCCGACTTTGAGGAAAATGCTTTTTAAGCACTCAGTGTTCATGGCCCCCGCCCGTCCCTTGGTGCGCACCCGCGGCTGCTTCACTTACCTCATCCGCCGCTCCTCCCCGCACTGCTGAGTTTACCGCTCCACTGCTCCTCGCCGCTCCTCACCGCTTGTCCGCTCGCCGCTCCTCCCCGCCTGTCCGCAGCTCCTCCCCGCGCTCATGTCGGCCGCTCTTCCTCTTGCTCCTGAACGCCGCTCCTCCCCGCGCTCCCGATGTCATCACGCACGCGGCCGGCGCTACTTCCAAGGGACTACTTTTTTTTTATTCGTAAATTTTTTAAAGAACGTATATTTTTTTATTTTTATATAGCCTATGTCCTTCTGCTTGCCGTGACGTTTTCAAAGATGTCTTGGGTGTTTGAATTGGTGGTGTACTTTTCGAGTTTACCTGGCTCAAAGGACACAGTTCTCTCTTTATAATAGTAGTATGGATATAGATTGTGTTTTTGTTGTTATTGTGCTTGTAAGTAGTGTGACTATTGTAGTGGTAACACAGACTTGAATTGTTATGTTGCTGAAAGTGTATTTTTTTTCCGTATTTCTATCCCTTTAAAAAAAAATTTTTTTTTAGGATGGCTGTGAGTAGTGTCACAGTTTCAAAATGGAAAAATGTGACCTATTTTCTGATGAACTTTTTTTGGGAAGTCTCTTTCTTTGTTTTACGTTTTTTATGCCTTAAATAAAGTTTCCGTTTCCTTTGTTGAATTGTGTGGGCAACCCTTGGCACTGTTCAAGTGTTTTTGGGCAGTTGTGTTATTTTTGTAACAGTTCTGTATTGCTAGTATCGTTTGATGTTGTCCGCAAGATGGGAGGAAAGTGTTGTGTGATCTGTTCAATGAATCAGCTTTTATTTTCAAGTCTGTTGTTTTCCTTTTTGTATTCCTTTAATAAACTTTCCTTTCCTGTTTGTCAATTGTGTGTGCAAGTCGTGGCACTGTTCGAGTGATCAGGGCCAGTTGGGTTATTTTTTTTGTTCGTATGTATTGCTTTCAGCGTTTAATGTTGTCCGGAATGTGGGAGGAAAGTCTGTTTAATGTGCACTTGTTTGCGTTTCGACCGTGAAGAAATGTCGGCTTGCTTTCTTCGTGTTTCCTCCCCTTATCACGTCGTTGGGCAATGGTTAAAGAGTTCTTATTATTTTTCTGAGAAGTCGTGTGTGTATTTTTATTTCCGCGTTGTGATTGGTGTACTGTCTGAATAACCCTGCACCCTGTGTGACGTCATTTTGGAGTCATCTTCGATGGAAGTCACGGCCGCTTTTTATTAATGTAATGGGACAAATGCGTTTTTTGTATGTATTGCTTTCAGCGTATTATGTTGTCCGGAATGTCTCGTGAATGTGCACTCGATGTCGGCTTGTTTTCTTCCTGTTTCCTCCCCCTTATGACGTAGTTGGCCAATGGTTAAAGAGTTTATTTATTTATTTATTTAGAGTTTTGTATAGCGCGAACAAGACCCTTGGGTATCAGAGCGCTTCACATTACATGAGGTAGTTCTAATCTGTATCGTAGTAGCAACTTTCACAACATTAAGAGGTAGGTATATATATGGAACATAAAATATAAGAACAAATTTCTACAGGAATATAGATTATATCAACATAAGTACGTTGTTATATTTTGTATCCAAAGTCCTGTGTGTGTTTTTTTTGCTGCCTTGTGATTGGTGTACTGTCTGATTAACCCTGCCCCCTGTGTGACGTAATTGTAGAGTCTTCGTGGATGGAAGGCACACCCGATTTTTAATGTAATGGGACGAAGGCGTCAATGTTGTCTGGGTAACTGCAAGGAATGTGTGTGTTTTACTACATTTGTCATTCCGCGCTGTATTGGTGTACATAAATAGATTGAAAGTACATTTCCGATGCATGTTTTGGGATTTGCAACTGTTTGTTATAAATTTAGTGAAAACGCATTTCCTCTCTCGGTCTGCATATTATGCGTTATAAATTCCGTGAAAGCGCATTTCCGGTCTATGTGTGCAATGTAAGTGTGCATTTCCTCTCTCGGTCTGCATATAAATTCCATGAAAGCGCATTTCCGGTCTATGTGTGCAATGTAAGTGTGTTGTGAAGGCATGGCCCTGTAAACGCCCACATTTGTTGTTTGAGACGGCCACGTTCTTACACACGACCACGCCCCCAAGGGACTACTTTGACACTTTTGGTGTTTTTGCTTTTTTAATGTATATGGTGTAGACATGTATAGCCTATGTCCTTCTGCTATATCTCCCTTTTCAAATGGTGTATTGGGTGTAGTGATTGGTGCATTACTTTTGTAGTTTACCTGGCTCAAAGGTTTGTGTTCTCTCTTTATAATAGTAGTATAGATAAACATTCCAGCCAAGTTAAACTTTCTTCCTAGCATCTGTGAATCAGAGAACTTTTATCTTTAATCTGAAGAAACATTAGCCTGTGGTGTGACGTTTGTGTTTTGTTTGGGCACTTGTGAACCAGGCCAGTTCTAGTATCCGAGTGCTTCAAAGGAGTGTGTGAAATGACGTCATTTACCCCCAGAAATTTCATGACATTTTGGGCCAGATGTAGGTCGGTCGGTAACGGCCGAAAATCGGTATTTTCGGCCGTTACCGACCGGTATATGGGTGACAGGTATGTAGGGGGCATTATTTTAACGAATCGGTAAAATTACCGATTCGGTAATTTTACCGATTCGGTAAAATAAAAAAATCGGTAAATTTACCGATTCTGAGGCACCGAGATGTAGGTGGGACTCTTCAGAGTCCCAGAGGCCTTACAGAATCGGTATTTTACCATCAAATCCAATTTGATTGTAAAATACCGATTCCGGTGTGCATGCACATGTGTGCATGCACACCTATGCCATGTGACAGGCAGACCTGCCCTTAGGGCATGTATTGCTTATATCAACGAAAGAGCGCCTACAAAAGTGAATTGGCTATACGGCAGTTTGTCACAAGTGGAAACCTACAACACAGTGGAATAATCAAATTACTCTAATTCAAGTGGTCAAAAAACAACAAAAAGAAGGGGGGCAGTAGTGAAGGAAAATCTATTATTTTCTAAAAGAACCCTCACTCACCCTAGTGGTGACATGCTTCATCATGGGGTTCAGTCACAGGTGGGACCGACTATCCCCACCTGTGTGCTTCAACGCCTGCAAGTGCAGCGGAGCAGGTATGTGTGAAGGAGTGATCAGTGAAGGTAAGTGTTTTTTAAAAGATCACAACTGTGCCTCAAACTTTATTAAGGGCCAGCTGTTCACAATAAAAACAGTGAAGTTACTGGGATTTTGATTTAGAATTCCAGTAACTTAGTGTGGATGGTCGACATGTTTCTGCTGGTGATGCTGTTTCGGCTCAGCTTTCTTCAGGACCAAGAAAAAGAAAGAAAAAGAGTCCTACGGGGGTCCAAGCATGCTAAGGCCTGCCCACACCGTTAGGATTGCAAGAGAGAAGACACAATAAATTTTACTCTCCTTATCAAACTCACGGTTTTACCCGTCTTCAGAATTCCTGCTAATCGTCAGGATGAATTTGGTGCTTCAAGGATTCAACAAGCTTCGTAGGCTCGCAGAGTCGGGCATGTTTTCACTTCCAGCTTAATTTCTTGCCAAAAGACTCGCCGCTCTAGACCTAGTGATCTCACCCCTGTGGCCCGGATTAGGGCATGTATGCCTGCCACATGGCACCCGAGCCTGTTTTGGGGGTGCCAGAGGGTGTCAAAGTGACACCCCCTGCACCCTTGTGCAAATCGGTATTTACCGATTCGGTAAATACCGAATCGGGAATGCCCATTCATTCCTATGGGCTTCAAAGCCCATAGGAATGAATGGGCATTACCGATTCGGTATTTACCGAATCGGTAAATACCGAATTCTTCAGAATCGGTATTCCAGCACATCTGGAATACCTACATATCCACCCCTTAGATTTACCGATTTTTAATTACCGAATCGGTAAAATTCGGTAATTAAAAATCGGTAAATCTATTTTTCCTACATCTGGGCCTTTGCATTTATTGCGAAATGTGGTTTGCCTGAATCATGTATAACTTTTTACACATAAGGGCATACGTGATATAAAAAGTTCACACGAGGTACACTGGTAGGGGACTGGTTCATGTAGAAAATGTCTTTTGCGGAGGCGGGTGAAAAGTAAGCAAAATTGTGTAATGTGAAATTTGAGAGTTTTGCCAGTGTAATTTACATTTTGGGCAAATCAGCAGTGCGTTTGTTGACACCATCAAATATGCTTGCACAGACTTGAAATTGCACTGTATATATTATGATGTCATTAATAATGTCAAATGTTAGACTGATGTGTAGTATCATCAGAGAAGCCATTGAAGCCCTTTCAAATGGCATCTGTTACATAAAGTTTGAGATCTTGAGCAGTCTTGTTTTGTAGACGAGTTACTGTTTTCGTGGTGGGTGTGAGTTTTGGTTTGTTTAGCAGATCCTGATTGGGCTTTATTTAGAATTATAACATCACTAGCTTTTTTTAATTCCTTAGTTATATTTCACCATGTGACTGTTTCAGAGATTGTGCAATCTGAATTAGAACTGCGTTTTTAAGTGAATATCTATCAATATCTATAGATGTATATGTTCGTATACATATATCTAATACTCTGAATAGGGTCTCATCATCTGCAGTCAAATGTTCATCTCACACTCTAGCTCTTTTGCTCTTTTTTGCAGTTCGCATCATCACATCATCGCATCAATAATACTTTATTGGCATGGACCTCTTATGGGTTTTTAAGTATTTAAAAAGCTTCTGAATTGACTGTTTAACATTGTTTTCCTGCATCCCAGCTTCTCTGCTTGTTCAATCTTGATAAATCAGTGATCCTGGTGGGCATTTTCCCTGTTGTAACAGTTGTCTTTTTTCTTCATATGTGGGGCAGTGTATGAGAAACCAGTCTTCCTTCTTGACCTTCATATACTCTTCATTTCATTATCTATCCTGAGATTGATGAATCTGTTTCGAAATTACATTTCATTTCTGTAGTATGAATCCTATGCTTGAAGCATATGCTCTGCTACAGAGTAACTCATTTAGCATTCGGAATCATTTGATTTTTATGTGTTCCTGTGTATTGCGTTAAGGTGTGTGTGTGTGTGTGTGTGTGTATATATATAAAAACGCGTCGGGCAGATCCCGTACGGAGCGGCATCTACGAGTGGATCCCCGTCCTCACCTATACATAAACCAAGCTGCTGTTCGCGTGCTACTCAAAGGTGGACACCTTCCAGCATTGATTTATACGCGGCCGTCCAGCCGCGGAGTATGCACCACCCCGGTACCCTGGGGGTCACGAAAGTGAAGCAGCAGTCGTACTTGGAATCGAGGACGGGCCCACTTGTGGAGTCCATACAGGACTTGATTGTGTGCTTCCCGGACCACACTTCCCAGAATGCACAGTCTCATTTGAGCCTCCCATCGGTGGGTGTGTTATATATAAAATGGGGAAGTGGGTCGGCGGTTGCGCACACCGCTTCCGTTAAAGCCCCTGAAGAGAAGCATATGGAGCTTCGAAACGCGTCGGGCAGATAACGTACGGAGCGGCATCTACAATTGGATCCCCGTCCTCACCTATACATAAACCAAGCTGCTGTTCGCGTGCTACTCAAAGGTGGACACCTTCGAGCATTGATTTATACGCGGCCGTCCAGCCGCGGAGTATGCACCACCCCGGTACCCTGGGGGTCACGAAAGTGAAGCAGCAGTCGTACTTGGAATCGAGGACGGGCCCACTTGTGGAGTCCATACAGGACTTGATTGTGTGCTTCCCGGACCACACTTCCCAGAATGCACAGTCTCATTTAAGCCTCCCCTCGGTGGGTGTGTTATATATAAAATGGGGAAGTGGGTCGGCGGTTGCGCACACCGCTTCCGTTAAAGCCCCTGAAGAGAAGCATATGGAGCTTCGAAACGCGTCGGGCAGATCCCGTACGGAGCGGCATCTACGAGTGGATCCCCGTCCTCACCTATACATAAACCAAGCTGCTGTTCGCGTGCTACTCAAAGGTGGACACCTTCCAGCATTGATTTATATGCGGCCGTCCAGCCGCGGAGTATGCACCACCCCGGTACCCTGGGGGTCACGAAAGTGAAGCAGCAGTCGTACTTGGAATCGAGGACGGGCCCACTTGTGGAGTCCATACAGGACTTGATTGTGTGCTTCCCGGACCACACTTCCCAGAATGCACAGTCTCATTTGAGCCTCCCATCGGTGGGTGTGTTATATATAAAATGGGGAAGTGGGTCGGCGGTTGCGCACACCGCTTCTGTTAAAGCCCCTGAAGAGAAGCATATGGAGCTTCGAAACGCGTCGGGCAGATCCCGTACGGAGCGGCATCTACGAGTGGATCCCCGTCCTCACCTATACATAAACCAAGCTGCTGTTCGCGTGCTACTCAAAGGTGGACACCTTCGAGCATTGATTTATATGCGGCCGTCCAGCCGCGGAGTATGCACCACCACGGTACCCTGGGGGTCACGAAAGTGAAGCAGCAGTCGTACTTGGAATCGAGGACGGGCCCACTTGTGGAGTCCATACAGGACTTGATTGTGTGCTTCCAGGACCACACTTGCCAGAATGCACAGTCTCATTTGAGCCTCCCATCGGTGGGTGTGTTATATATAAAATGGGGAAGTGGGTCGGCGGTTGCGCACACCGCTTCCGTTAAAGCCCCTGAAGAGAAGCATATGGAGCTTCGAAACGCGTCGGGCAGATCCCGTACGGAGCGGCATCTACGAGTGGATCCCCGTCCTCACCTATACATAAACCAAGCTGCTGTTCGCGTGCTACTCAAAGGTGGACACCTTCGAGCATTGATTTATACGCGGCCGTCCAGCTGCGGAGTATGCACCACCCCGGTACCCTGGGGGTCACGAAAGTGAAGCAGCAGTCGTACTTGGAATCGAGGACGGGCCCACTTGTGGAGTCCATACAGGACTTGATTGTGTGCTTCCCGGACCACACTTCCCAGAATGCACAGTCTCATTTGAGCCTCCCATCGGTGGGTGTGTTATATATAAAATGGGGAAGTGGGTCGGCGGTTGCGCACACCGCTTCCGTTAAAGCCCCTGAAGAGAAGCATATGGAGCTTCGAAACGCGTCGGGCAGATCCCGTACGGAGCGGCATCTACGAGTGGATCCCCGTCCTCACCTATACATAAACCAAGCTGCTGTTCGCGTGCTACTCAAAGGTGGACACCTTCGAGCATTGATTTATACACGGCCGTCCAGCCGCGGAGTATGCACCACCCCGGTACCCTGGGGGTCACGAAAGTGAAGCAGCAGTCGTACTTGGAATCGAGGACGGGCCCACTTGTGGAGTCCATACAGGACTTGATTGTGTGCTTCCCGGACCACACTTCCCAGAATGCACAGTCTCATTTGAGCCTCCCATCGGTGGGTGTGTTATATATAAAATGGGGAAGTGGGTCGGCGGTTGCGCACACCGCTTCCGTTATGGAGCTTCGAAACGCGTCGGGCAGATCCCGTACGGAGCGGCATCTACGAGTGGATCCCCGTCCTCACCTATACATAAACCAAGCTGCTGTTCGCGTGCTACTCAAAGGTGGACACCTTCCAGCATTGATTTATACGCGGCCGTCCAGCCGCGGAGTATGCACCACCCCGGTTCCCTGGGGGTCACGAAAGTGAAGCAGCAGTCGTACTTGGAATCGAGGACGGGCCCACTTGTGGAGTCCATACAGGACTTGATTGTGTGCTTCCAGGACCACACTTCCCAGAATGCACAGTCTCATTTGAGCCTCCCATCGGTGGGTGTGTTATATATAAAATGGGGAAGTGGGTCGGCGGTTGCGCACACCGCTTCCGTTAAAGCCCCTGAAGAGAAGCATATGGAGCTTCGAAACGCGTCGGGCAGATCCCGTACGGAGCGGCATCTACGAGTGGATCCCCGTCCTCACCTATACATAAACCAAGCTGCTGTTCGCGTGCTACTCAAAGGTGGACACCTTCGAGCATTGATTTATACGCGGCCGTCCAGCCGCGGAGTATGCACCACCACGGTACCCTGGGGGTCACGAAAGTGAAGCAGCAGTCGTACTTGGAATCGAGGACGGGCCCACTTGTGGAGTCCATACAGGACTTGATTGTGTGCTTCCAGGACCACACTTCCCAGAATGCACAGTCTCATTTGAGCCTCCCATCGGTGGGTGTGTTATATATAAAATGGGGAAGTGGGTCGGCGGTTGCGCACACCGCTTCCGTTAAAGCCCCTGAAGAGAAGCATATGGAGCTTCGAAACGCGTCGGGCAGATCCCGTACGGAGCGGCATCTACGAGTGGATCCCCGTCCTCACCTATACATAAACCAAGCTGCTGTTCGCGTGCTACTCAAAGGTGGACACCTTCGAGCATTGATTTATACGCGGCCGTCCAGCTGCGGAGTATGCACCACCCCGGTACCCTGGGGGTCACGAAAGTGAAGCAGCAGTCGTACTTGGAATCGAGGACGGGCCCACTTGTGGAGTCCATACAGGACTTGATTGTGTGCTTCCCGGACCACACTTCCCAGAATGCACAGTCTCATTTGAGCCTCCCATCGGTGGGTGTGTTATATATAAAATGGGGAAGTGGGTCGGCGGTTGCGCACACCGCTTCCGTTAAAGCCCCTGAAGAGAAGCATATGGAGCTTCGAAACGCGTCGGGCAGATCCCGTACGGAGCGGCATCTACGAGTGGATCCCCGTCCTCACCTATACATAAACCAAGCTGCTGTTCGCGTGCTACTCAAAGGTGGACACCTTCGAGCATTGATTTATACACGGCCGTCCAGCCGCGGAGTATGCACCACCCCGGTACCCTGGGGGTCACGAAAGTGAAGCAGCAGTCGTACTTGGAATCGAGGACGGGCCCACTTGTGGAGTCCATACAGGACTTGATTGTGTGCTTCCCGGACCACACTTCCCAGAATGCACAGTCTCATTTGAGCCTCCCATCGGTGGGTGTGTTATATATAAAATGGGGAAGTGGGTCGGCGGTTGCGCACACCGCTTCCGTTATGGAGCTTCGAAACGCGTCGGGCAGATCCCGTACGGAGCGGCATCTACGAGTGGATCCCCATCCTCACCTATACATAAACCAAGCTGCTGTTCGCGTGCTACTCAAAGGTGGACACCTTCCAGCATTGATTTATACGCGGCCGTCCAGCCGCGGAGTATGCACCACCCCGGTTCCCTGGGGGTCACGAAAGTGAAGCAGCAGTCGTACTTGGAATCGAGGACGGGCCCACTTGTGGAGTCCATACAGGACTTGATTGTGTGCTTCCAGGACCACACTTCCCAGAATGCACAGTCTCATTTGAGCCTCCCATCGGTGGGTGTGTTATATATAAAATGGGGAAGTGGGTCGGCGGTTGCGCACACCGCTTCCGTTAAAGCCCCTGAAGAGAAGCATATGGAGCTTCGAAACGCGTCGGGCAGATCCCGTACGGAGCGGCATCTACGAGTGGATCCCCGTCCTCACCTATACATAAACCAAGCTGCTGTTCGCGTGCTACTCAAAGGTGGACACCTTCGAGCATTGATATATATATATATATATATGAGTATATACAAGAACTGCAGCACTTGGCTGATCCACCTCCTATGACACCGGTGCCTGCAGCAGCAGCGGGCTCCGCCATATTTACGCCAAAAAATCTTTCAGGCAATCCAAAAAGAAAACAGTGGCACACCAGAGGACAGCACAATTGTTTTATTGTGCACACAAACTATGCTTTTTTGCGAAGCCTTTTTCAAGTGCGAGACCTGCGCACCATCCCCTGTAGAAATACAGTTCATGGGATGTGAGAAAATACTACAGTTGTACTCAACATGTACTTCAGGCATGTCTACCTTAATAACGTTTAAACCTTCAATTTCAATTAATACAGCTTTACGCATAATAAACATGAAGAAGCATGACACATTGGATACAGACTGCTTTGCACTAATGAAACGTACGATGTGATTCATGATCGTAAGCACAAAAATGCTCAATGGTAAATTTCTGGGTGCCAAAATACATTGATGTCCAGACTATTCATAATCAAAAATGTCATGTGTTCGACAATGCCATCCCTGAATAGTAATGCGTGAAAGGTGCAACAAGAGCAACAGTAATTGCATGTGCCTGCTCTCAAAACCATGAATAGATGTAAATGCTGACAAGTCAATCTAAACAGATGTAAATTAGGACATTGTAATCAAATCAGCATGGCGCATGTATCATCTTGGTATCCCGTACCCACAATGAGGAGAGGGAAGGAAACAAGTATGTAATTACCAAAGATATCAAGGGACCAAGGGGATATAAAGAGTAAGAAAAATCACAAACATATTTCATGATTGTAAAGTCATATAGCATACAGGCCCAATGATAAGAAATGTTATACACTGAATCCATCAGATGAAATGCTACTAGCCTCTATTTACAGCAGACACGTTTATCATTCAACTGCGACCACAGGACTCTCCCACATATAAATTGAAAGTGAATAAAACAGCAAAGCTGACTAAAAATCCCAAACCACAACTGTCAGAAAAGGTCAAACTGCAAGGTCATGGATTAACCATGCCCTATGTGAGTTGCTAGCTCTTCTCCAATATTAAGCCCATGCTGAGTTTTGGTGTCAAGCTCGATTATGTATCGGGAGTCAGCAATGCATAACAGTTTCTCTCTGTCTCCACCCCTGGGGTGTTGTAAGGGGGCTGCCAACTTCATCACCACAAGCCGCAGTGCAGTCTGCGACGCCCCCGCAGCGCATCCTTCCAGCATTGCGGTTACACTCCGCGACCCTTATGTCTAGTCGGGCACGCTGCAGCACCACGCGGTGGCCCGTTAATGCTCATTGATACACAGTAGGAATATGGAGCTGCGGTTCATGGAACTGGTAAGAACATTACAAGTTATGACACGGGTTGAAGATCCTGCTATGAAGGGGGGGGCCTGGAGGAAGGGATCCACATTGGAATCTGCCTAGGAGAAGAAAAAAGGGGGGAGTATGCAATCCTTCATCGCCACCACCTTGAAACAGGCTGTTGGACCGCTGTGGTCCGCTCACTGAACTGGCAACTTGTAGTACACACAGCAGTAAACTTCCTCTACATGGGTGGGATTATGGAATGTAGAGGATCTTTATTTTTCCTGGGAATAATAGGACAATGTTACAGAGATGAATGTTATGTTACGTTGGATGTAAAACAATGTGGCTGACACGCATTTTTAAAATCATAGGTAACCCTGACGAAGGCCAAGGAGCCGAAATGCATTGGGAGTGATGTGAGGACTCTTTGGGAGCATTAAAATTCTTAATGGCTCACTGATAGGCCAGGGATGGGCAATCACGGAGAAAATAACATGCATGAGAATAACACATTTTGTACCCTTTGACGTGATACAAAATATTGGAAAAACTGTGGAATAAATATGGATGAACTTGGACAAAATATGGTTGAGGTGGATTACTTTGAACTACCATGTTCATAAAGCTGTGCAACTCGCTGACCCGCAAATTGTGGGCCATATTCTGTTATTTACGCAAAGTGCTTTGGAACGGAGTACTAATCGAGTGCATGCGCGCTAAACTAGCTATAGATTAATGTAAAAGGAACTCTACGGATAAAAGGAGAGGGTGTGCTTCGGGCTATCGTTTTTCTGGACGTATATAACAACATGCATAGAGGCCACAGGCAAGCAGACTCTGCGTGTAGGCAAGTCATTATATAACTCATGGTCATGTACCTGTATGATGGAGGAAAGGGTTTGAAATACCACGATGGAACTCACCTCCCTGTTGTGGGTGTTTCTCCTCAGCAGGAGCGGCGAGTCAAACAGACACCTCGGAAGATGGTGTTCTGTGAAATAAAATGTACAGAGTGCACAGGAAGCGAGTTAATGGGGCAAAGGTGGACTGCCGTATTATAAAAGCAATCCACTACTCTATGCATGCGGACAATCGTCATGCGGATGGACATCTCCACTATGCCGGTGCCCACCCACAAACGCTAGTGATATCCAGGCACTGGGCGTGTGTGCTGACACTTCCCTCGTGAGAGTGCATGGCAGACCTAGTGGTCACATTGCACAATTTCTGGTTAAACCCACCAAGCGCGTGGGGTAGGCTAGTAGGAATGGAGAACGCGGTCCTTGTGACAGACTGATCAGCGCCCTGCATATAGAGCGCAGTGCTGTCAAGCCGGTTGGTCCTGGGCCAATGCTCACAATCTATCTCTGGTACTCACATAACCAGCGTGGGGCCGCGGCGGTTCACCTACCCTCTTCGTCTGCACCGGGATGTGTTTAAGTGACATCCAGGCAGAGTTTAAACCTTATTTCTAGATAACGTGCAGGCTGGGGGGGCGGGCGGAGTCCGGTCCACGTGACCTGTACGTGGTTCCAGGCGGACTAAGGCACACTTGCGGGCCGCTATGACGGCCATATTTGAGTGGGCCAGATGGTCTCATACATGATTGGAGCCGATGGACCATGGTTCATTCTCAGTGTAGCGAGGGCGTATGCCAAATGTGGAAACAGGGTACGGGTAATCACTGTCACACGGTGTGATTGCTTGTAAGCTGTGGAAAGGGTGGGCCAGTGGCACCTGGTACCTAGTGGTAGGGTAGCAGGGGGGCATACCACATATGGAACCCAGTTAGGGCTACTCCTTATCATAAGTAGTAGTCATTAGTGAGATGTGAGTAGGGTGGGCCAGTGGTACCCGGTGGGTTAAGAGTTCACTGTTATCCGCTATTACCTAATCAATAGACGCTTGTGGTCCATGTGTTGATCAGACTAGGGTATATGGTTACCGACACTCATCGAGTAAACCGTCACTTGGAAAGGTGCGGTCAAAAAAGTGCCTATTATCGCGCCGGGTGTGTCTGGTTGCCCCATCAGTTGTTGAGTATGTGCCAGCATAATGGAACCCCCCGTATGTGAAGTAGTACCAGGATGGTAGTGAAAAAGAGTTATTCACATAATGGAGTTCCTGGCTGGATAGGTGCTCAGGTATACATACTTGGATATTCATCTGTTGTTCAAGGCTGTCCACGGAATATCATCGTTCAGGCCAAGAGTGGATGTGGATAGCCGATGTATCCAATGTTGTTCTATCCTAAAGAGTGCCTGTTGGGTAATCCTAGGATGGCATTCCAAAACCAGCCACTGTAATGATTCAGGGTTGTGTCCCTGTTCCCGGTAGTGTGTGTACATCTTATTTGTGACCCTTTGGCATCTGATGTTGCTCTTATGTTCTGTGATGTGAATCCTCACAGCTCTCATCGTCATACCCACATAAATTTTGCCACAAGGGCAGGTGACCAAATAGATACATCTAGGTGTGTTGCAATTCATGTGTCTCCTTATAGTCCATGTGAAAGTGTCAGTTAGGTCTATTGTTTTCACCACCCTTGTCTGGTCACAGACCACACAGTTGCCACAGGGGTAATGCCCCGTGACGGCGGGGAGGCCCCAGAGTGTTCTTTGGGTGTCATTCTGTCTGGTGCGGGGTCTAGTATGCACAATCACATCTTTCAGATTGCTCGTTCTCTTGAAGGCAAACCTAGGTGGGGGAAACTATTTCGCCCATGCTAAGGATGCCCCGATGCTGTTTAATGATTCCCTTTATGTGCGCAGAATTTGGTGTGTATGATGTGACGCATGTTAGTGACTCCGTGGGTTATTTTTGTGTGTTTTGCAAGAGTGCTTCTCTGGGGTTGTTCAGTGCCCTCTTGACGGAGTCCTTTACCAGTTTGGCAGGATAGCCTCTCAGTTTGAGGTTGTTTTCAATCAATCAATCAATCAATCAACAACAATTATAGAGCGCGCTACTCACCCGCTAGGGTCTCAAGGCACTGGGGGAAAAGGGGGGGGGTGCTGCAACTGCTCGAAGAGCCAGGTCTTGAGTTGCTTCATGAAGGAGAGATGGTCCTGGGTCAGCCGTAGGTGGGTGGGGAGGGAGTTCCACGTCTTGGCCGCCAGGTAGGAGAAAGATCTTCCTCCGATGGTGGTTCTGCGAATCCGTGGGATGGTGGCGAGGGCGAGGCTGGCGGATCGGAGCTGGCGGGTGGGTGTGTAGAACGTGAGGCGGTTGTTGAGGTATTCGGGGCCCATGTCGTGAAGGGCCTTGTGTGCGTGGATGAGGAGCCTGAATGTGATCCTCTTGCTGACGGGGAGCCAGTGCAGGTCTCTCAGGTGGGCAGAGATGTGGTTGTGTCGGGGGATGCCCAGGATGAGTCGTGCAGAAGTGTTCTGTATGCGCTGGAGTCTTTTCTGTAGTTTGGCTGTGGTTCCGGCATAGAGGGCCTTCCCGTAGTCCAGTCGGCTGGTGATGAGGGCCTGGGTGAACGTTTTTCTGGTTTCGGTGGGGATCCACCGGAAGATCTTTCGGAGCATGCGCAGGGTGTTGAAGCATGAGGACGAGACGGCGTTGACTTGCTTGGTCATCGTGAGGGAGGAGTCCAGGATGAAACCCAGGTTGCGTGCGTGGGCTTGGGGGCGGTGCCCAGTGCAGGAGGCCACCAGGAGTCGTCCTAGGCAGAGGGGGATGGTCCGAGGATGAGGACTTCCGTTTTGTCTGAGTTCAGTTTCAGACGGCTGAGCTTCATCCATTCCGCGATGTCTTTCATTCCCTTCTGGAGGCTGGCTCTGGCGGTGGCGGGGTCGTTGGTGAGGATCAGCTGGGTGTCGTCAGCGTAGGAGATGATGTTTAGGTTGTGTTGGCGTGCGATGGCTGCGAGGGGGCTCATGTAGATGTTGAAGAGGGTGGGGCTGAGTGAGGAGCCTTGAGGAACGCCGCAGAAGATCTTGGTGGCCGCTGAGCGGAAGGGGGGGTAGGCGGACTCTCTGAGTTCTGTTAGAGAGGAAGAAGGTGATCCATTCCAGAGCTTTTCCTTGTATCCCGGCGTGGTGGAGCCGGGATGTTAGGGTGCGGTGGCAGACTGTGTCGAATGCGGCCGAAAGGTCGAGGAGGATGAGGGCAGCAGTTTCCCCGTTGTCGAGCGGGGATCTGATGTCGTCGGTGGCTGCGATGAGGGCGGTCTCAGTGCTGTGGTTTGCTCGGAAACCGGACTGTGATGGGTCGAGGGAGCCGTTTGTCTCGAGGAAGGCGGTTAGCTGATTGTTGACGGTCTTCTCGATGACTTTAACGGGGAAGGGGAGGAGCTCGATGGGGCGGAAGTTCTTGAGGTCCATGGGGTCCGCGGTGGGTTTCTTCAGGAGGGGGCTGATCTCCGCATGCTTCCAGCTCTCTGGAAAGGTGGCAGATGCGAAGGAGTTGTTAATGATGGTCTGGAGTTGGGGTGCGATGATGGAGTCGCCTTTGTTAAAGTTGTGGTGTGGACAGGGATCGGCTGGGGAGCCGGACTGCATGGTGTTCATCACGTGGGTCGTGTTTTCAGTGCTGACGGGGGTCCAGGTGCAGAGGGTGGTGGTGGGGGTGTAGGGTCTGTGGTTGGGTGCGTGGTCTGGGCGCCGAAGCTGTTGTGTATGTCTGCGATCTTGTTGTGGAAGAACGAGACGAGTGAGTTGCAGAGGTCTTGCGAGGGCGTTATGTCGTTGTTGCTGGCGCTGGGGTTGGAGAACTCTTGACGATGTTGAAGAGTTCCTTGCTGTTGTGGGTGTTGTTATCCAGTCGTTCTCTAAATGCTGTCCTTTTGGTGGTGCGGATCATCTGGTGGTGTTTGCGGATGGCGTTCTTGAGGGCTGTCATGTTGTCTGTTGACTGGTTGTGGCGCCAGGCTTTCTCAAAGATAAGGCAGGATTTCTTGGAGCTTTTGAGGTCGTTGGTGAACCACAAGACTTTCTTGCTGACGGGTCTGCTGGGAGGATTCTTCAGTGGTGCAAGGGCATCGGCGCAGTTGGTGAGCCACTTTGCGAGGTTGCAGGCTGCTTCGTTGGGGTCCGTAGTGTTGGTGGGAGGGTTCTGGCTCAGTGAGGTGGTGAGCTGGTCGGTGGTGATCTTGCTCCAGCATCTTCGGGAGACCTGTTGCTGGTGGTGGTGGGTCGTGGTTCTCCTGAAGTTGAAGTGGACGCAGCTGTGGTCTGTCCAGTGTAGTCCAGTGGAGTGGCTGAAGGAGATGTGGTTGCTGGAGGAAAAGACTGGGTCAAGCGTGTGGCCGGCCTAGTGGGTGGGGGTGTTTACCTGTTGCTTGAGTCCGAGGTTGGAGAGGTTGTCCAGCAGGGTGGTGGTGTTGTTGTCATTGTTGTTTTCCAGGTGGAAGTTGAGGTCCCCTAGGAGGATGTACTCTGAGGAGGTGAGGGCAAGCGGGCTGATGAAGTCTGCGATGGCTTCGCTGAATTGTGTGCGTGGACCCGGGGGTCTGTAGATGAGAGTCCCTCTGAGGGTGGTCTTGGGGTCAGTGTGTATCTGGAAGTGGAGGTGCTCGGCGGCGGTGAGGGTATCATCAGAGTTGGTCGTGATGCGGTTGGTGTCTCTGTGGACGATCGCGATGCCTCCTTCGGTTTTGTTGACGCGGTCCCGCCGGGTGATCTTGTAGCCATCTGGGATGGCTATGGCGATGTCGGGGGCTGAGGAGGCGTTCATCCAGGTTTCTGTGAGGAAGGCGACGTCCTGTGCTGTTGTGTCGAGGAGGTTCCAGAGTTCGACTGCGTGCCTGTGGACGGGGCGGGTGTTGAGCAGGATGCACTTGAGGTGACTGTTGCTGGTGCCTGGTCTGGGGGTGCGGTGCAGGTCCGCAGGCAGGTGAATTTGCAGGCTTGGCAGGTGAAGGGTCCGTGGGTGCGTTTCGGGGCGGCTCGGTGGCAGGCGGGGGTCCGGCCGGTGTTGACTGCGTGGAGGGTGGCAACGTCGTAACTCAGTTGGGTGGGCTGGCATTGATGAGAGCCAGGGGTCCTGGCGCTGGGCGCGGTCCAGGCGCGGACGGGCGCAGATGGGCTTGCCTTAGGCGCGCCAGCGGCGCGTCCGCTGCGCGCGTATGCTGCGCGGCCTCCATATGAGGGGGAGAGGGAGGGAGGAGCAGCTGGGAGGCGGGAGCGGGGCGGCCAATGGGTAGCGGTGGGGCGGGCCGCGGGGAACGCGATCGGCGGGAAAAAGGTGGCACAGAGGGCAAGAGGGGGCAGGGGGGGAGAGACAGCGGTACAAACAATAAAAATAACTAAGGGGCACAAAAGAGATGAGGGAGAAAGGCCAAAGCACAATCAACAGTTAGCAAGGAACAGTAAAACACGAGCAACAAACCAGTCTGCAGAAGGCAGCAGACAACAACAGCAGCAGTGGTGCACAGGGGGTCTGCGCGGTGGCAGAGGAAGCGACCTGCCTGGTCACAGGGTCAAGGGTCGCTCCCCTTTTTTCAAGTGCCTTGGCCTCCACCTTATAATCACTGGTGGTACTACAATTGCGTCTAAGGCGCACTAATTGTCCAAAGGGGAGGTTATCTTTAAGGGCCCTCGGATGGTGACTTTGGTACAGTAATAGGCTGTTCCTGTCGGTGGGTTTTGTGTATAGGTTGGTGCTGAGACCCGTTTGTGTCAGCTGTAAATTGAGGTCTAGAAAGGGAATATTCGTCTCAGAAATGGTGTGGTTGAACCTGAGATATTGATTCTGTGCATTGACCCATCCACAGAATTCCTCGCAGGTGGTGCGGTCACCTTTCCAGACCACCGAAATATCATCAATAAACCTCTTCCATAAGGTAAGGTTATTGATGTATGGGTTGTTAGCGTTCCTGATGGTGTTCTCTTCGAATGTGGCCATGTAGAGGCAGGCCACACTCGGAGCGAAGATACTCCCCATCGAAGTACCTTGAGCCTGGTGGAACAACTGTTTCTGGTACTCAAAGAAGTTCTCAGTTAGGGCCAGTGTGGCACACCCCAAGATGAAGGAGATTGGTGTGGGGGAGCTCCAGTCCTCCTTCCTAAGCCACATCTCTACTGCACTGAGTGTCTCTTGTTGGGGGATATTTGTGTACAGCGCTTCTACGTCAAGGGTGAGTAGAAGGTTGATTTCAGTGGTGTCTTGTATCTATGATGCGTAATATGTCGGTGGTGTCCCGCACATATGAGGATGTTTTCTTACCGATGGGCTGTAAAAAAATGGTCGCAGAATCTGGACAGGGGTTCCAAGAGTGACCCTATCCCCGATACTATAGGCCTCCCAGGAACCAGGGAAGTACCTTTGTGGATCTTTGGGAGTGTGTAGAAATAGGGCACTTTTAGGTCCTTGGTGACAAGAAAGTCGGCCTCTTTCCTAGATATCCACCCATTGGCTTCTGCCTCAACCACCATACTACTAATCTCAGTCCTGAGTCTAGTGGTGGGGTCTACCGAGATGGGGGTGTAGTACCTGGTGTTGTTCAGCTGGCGTCTACACTCACGCTCATAGTTGTGACTGGATTGGATCACCGTAGCAACCCCTTTGGCTGCTTGCTTGATAGTAATGCTTGCATCTTCTGCAAGGGATTTCGCTGCTGTTTGTTCAGCATTGGACAGATTGTGGAAGAGCTTTGTCAATGGAATCCCACCCAGGTCCTTGAGCACTGCTTTCTCGAATGTAATTACCTCAGGGGGTACCATTCCTTTGTTGGGAGTGAAAGTTGAGGGATTCCTTAGGCCTGAGTCATCATTCTCAATTTGTGGAGTGTCGTGGAAGAATGCCTTCAGGCGGATTTTCCTGAAGAATTCTTGATTTTCACAGGTGTTCCAAAACTTATCAGTTCTAGAAGTAGGTACATAACCCAGTCCTTTCTCCAGTACTCTAAGTTCAGTTTCCGTCAAGGTCCTGTGTGATAAATTGCAGACTAGTTCTTGTAGTTCCTTTTCCCCCTGGAGCGACTCCTGGTCTCCATTGGTTGAGCCGCCTGGTCCTGCCATTGCACACCTTTTGGTGCCCCTCTGTTGCGCCCTCTTCCTCTGCCCCAACCTCTGCCTAAAAAAGGAGGGTTTTCGAAGGGGTAGTATTGTGGTTGGCCCTGTGGGTACATGGGGAATTGCCAAAAAGGGACATGTGGGGGTGGCGGTGGCCCTTGGTACCGGGGTGCATTGTTGTTGTTTGGTGGGGGTGGTTGTAGTTCCTTCTCTGGGTATTGCTGCCCCTACTGTCCGTGCTGGAGTCACTATTAGAGGAACCCCTTCTGCTACTGTCAGTGCCTTCATCCGATGAGTATCCATTTTTGGATGTGGTGTAGCCATCTTTTAGGTAGGGGTAAATTGTCTCTTTATTAAATTTCTGAATGTCCTTTTGAAGCTTAGCGATCTTGCGCTGGCAATACTGCCTGTCCAACCAGATATCTCCGTCGGAGGAACATCTTACAGGTTCATCGAACCTGGAGGCGGATTGGTGCTCCCGCCATTGGAAGGAAACCAGTCTCTGGAAACTTCATCCCTCAGTCTTCCTGGAACTCTAGGTTTGTTGGGGCCCCTTCTCGATAGACCTCTTTGCCTCCCGACTGGATGCCCAACTGGAGAGATACTACAGTTGGCGTCCGGATCCGGAGGCTCTGGCAGAGGATGCCTTCCTTCAGGATTGGAGCGAAGAGCAGGGGTACGCTTTTTCCCCCTTCGCAATGATAATGCACTGTCAAGCCAGATGAGGAGACAACAGGCGAATCTGGTGGTGATCACCCCGATTTGGAGATCGCAAGCCTGGTTTCCGGTTCTGATGGAACTTTCCTGGAATTTTCCAATCAGTATACCCCTAGGTCCTGCTCTGCTCAGAGATTTTCAGGGGAATCCCCATCATCTCCTTGCCACAGGCGGACTTCATCTGATGGCCTGGTGGGTTCCAGGCAACGCTGGCAGGTGCCAGGCCTTTCGGCAGACGCTGCCTCGCTTCTCGTCAAATCTTGGGCAGAGAGCACCAATAAGTGATACCGCTCCGCTTGGTCCCGTTGGGGGAGTTGGTATCTTCGACAACAGGTGGATCCGATAGGGGCATACGTTGTCTACATCCTTAATTTCTTAGCCTCGTTGGCAAAGGAAGGCTTGGCCTATCGGTCAATTAAAACCTTTCGTTCAGCAATCTCGGCGGGCCACAGCCCAGTAGATGGCTGTCCTCTTGGTGAACACCCTTAGGTGTGCAAGCTTTTGAAGGGTATACGGTTATCTGTGCTCACCGAACCTCGTTACTCAGTCCTCTGGGATGTTAATAAGGTTTTGGTCTTGTTCAAATCCTGTATGTCTAAAAAGTACTTATCTAGAAAGCAAATGTGGGCAAAACTCGCACTTTTTTGACTAATATCATGCCGCAGGGTTTCAGATGTAAGAGCCCTGGATCTTACGGGCAGAACCTTTACTCCTGATGGAGTCAGTTTCAGTTTCAAAATGCTTTATTCGGTTTGTACAGGTACAACCATGTAGCAACATACATAAGTACAGTTTCAAATCATATTTATGTAAGTTTGATAATGAAACATTTAAAATTACGTCAATATCCAGGCCAGTCTTATTTAAGTCAATAAGGTGTATCACTTGAGTACAAAGTTAGATTTGATCACTATATACGTTTTAGCAGCAGTTGTTATAAAAAAAATTTGTGCAAAAAGTCAAAAGTCGCCAATGTAAAGTGCAAAATCAGAAAGACCTATTATATGCATAAAGTGCTATTGACATGTGCAAATATGCAGAATTAGAGGTAAAGTGCAACGTCTGTTTGGTCACTTTAACATTTTAGCAGCAATTTGTTTGCAATAAAGGTTTGTGCAAAAACGCCAGTGCAAAACTGCAAAAACCGAAAGACAGTCATTACAGGTGCTTTCGGCAGGTGTAAATATGCAGAATAAATATAAAAGTGCATATAAATAAATACACATACAAACAGTGTAACTCAAACGATAAGTCATAGATAAAATAAGACACATTCGTAGCATAAAATGTAACAGCCAGGGGATAGACGGGGTAAACGGGGGGGAAAAGTCATATAATGATTGATTTCCTATGCCAGATACATTTTAGGATATAAATGGCCACATGATAACACACATCCGGGGAAGCCAGGTCAAACAACAATTGCATTGCAGCTCTTGTATTGCACATGTTATGTTCTAAAAATAATTGCTTCAGATAAAACTTTCTAAAACCAGTATAAAAATTACAAAAAAGTAAAAAGTGGCAGATGCTCTGCTTAGATTTCCCATCACATGGACACAGACATGTCCCGGGTTTTTTTTTACAGTAGGGAAGGCCACCAAATGGTGGACTATTCCCAGCCTCAGGCGAGCTAGAACAAAGCGATGGGAATTAATGCTGACAAATGTAAGATAAGAGGGGAGACCTGTGCTAAGATTGTACTCCATGTATAATTTAAACGTACTTTGCATTGCATACTCCTTCATTCTGGTCCCTTTTACATGGTCCAAGTAAATGGATTTGAGGTCACGCTTTGTTAAAACTGATTCAGTTAATGTATCTTTAAAAATGTCCTGACCAAAGAGGGTCTTATGCCAGGAATGAATGTGTTTTAGCCAGGGGATTTTCGAGTGTTGGTCGAGTTTAATGCAATCCATAATTACTTCCTGGGTAAACCTGGTTTCTTCTTTGGCCCATATGGACCGCCATAGGGACAGGGGACGCAATGCAATCAAATCTGTAACATAATTTATGCCTAACTCTCTGTGAGTAATCTCGTTTGAGGCAGAAACAGGGAGGCATAATAATCGTTTCAAATACTTGTTTTCCTCCTGCTGGATGGACAGGGCAATCTGAGGATTATATCCCCATATCCCTGCTCCATACAGGGCAGAGGACATACATCTTGAATTGTAGATGGAGATCATTTCTCGGATTCTACGACCCCCCAATTTAGAGGCAAATCTGAAGATGCAATTTACATTTCTGGTCATCTTCAGACCAGCACAGGATTGCTCGTTTACCCATCTCCCATCTCCTGAAAAAGTAATGCCTAAGTAGCAGAAATGTTGGACAGCCTCGAGTTTATCCCCATCTAGAAAGAATGACTTGTTTTTCTTCGTTTTCTTTCCACAGGTCATAGTCATTGTCTTGCCCTTGTTGATTTTGAGCTTTCTGCCCTGAATAAAAGTATGGAACTTCTTAATTAACTTTTGCAGCCCGTTCGCGGTCCTGGAGATCATGACCGCGTCGTCCGCGTATAAAAGGACGGGTATTTGCTTTCCATTGATGATGGGGGCATCAGCATAAGATTCTTGTAAAAATTGGTCAACCTGATTTATAAAAAGGGAGAATAAAAGGGGGGCAAGCACGCACCCTTGTCGGATCCCTCTGCCAATTTTAAAAAAGGGGGTACATTCACCGTCTGTTCCAAATCTAACCTTACTAGAGAGACTACTGTACATTCTGGCCAGGAGGGGGATGATTTCAGGTGGTGCACCCATAGCAAGTAGTGTTGGCCAGAGCAGTGCGTGTTCCACCAAATCAAATGCTGAACTTAGATCGGCAAAGCACATGAACAGGTTCCCTTCCTTAGCTTTTGTGTACTTGCCGATAATAAGTTCCAGGTTCACGCACTGCTCCATAGTTCCTAAGCCCCTGCGGAACCCGTACTGGATGGGCGTAAGAATATTGTTATCTTCTGCCCAGGACTCTAGTCTCACCAAGAGTACATGACTCAAGATCTTTAATGATGAGTCCAAAAGTGAAATTGGGCGATAATTTCTTGCTTCTGCCCTAGAGCCCTTTTTAAAAAGCGGCACTATAATAGATTGACCCCATGAAGTTGGTAACTTATCTTCAATAGCAGCATTAAAGTAACGGGTCAAAATGGGGGCCCATAGGGTAATCTCAAATTTGTAAAAGTCCACAGGGACCCCATCCGGTCCCGGGGCTTTCACCCCCTTACTCTTCTCGATTGCGTCAATCACCTCGCTTAATGTCACAGAAAACAGTAATTTCTCCCATTTAAAACAGGTTGGTGTGTCAGTTAAAACATTGGAATTAGAAACAGAAATAAAACCAGAGGTAAAATCAGCGTTAAAAATCCCTGTGAAGTGTGCTATCCAAGCCTGACAACTGACATGCGAAGTTAATTCAGGAATGTTGTCGTTCTTCAAGAACGGACTATTTACAGTGTCCCAGAAAAGTTTATGATCTTTAGTATCTGCGGCCAGATCTAATTTCGCCCAAGCCTCATCCTGCAATTCCTTCTTCCTAGTGGAGAGTGCAGTTTTATAGTTATGGCGCTCTTCCCTGATCTTACTGGCGTCTCTTGGAGTGGCATCAAGTGAGGTTTTCAGCCTTTTTAATGACTGGGCACAATAGTCATCAAACCACACCGCCATGACCTTCCTTGATTTCCAAGCTTTATGCGTCAAGGATTTCTCAATAGTTTTTGTTATAGTTAGGAAGTTGGATAACAAGGTTCGTGGGCATGGTTTCGAGGACAGGCAATACTCGACTTCTCAACAGCAATTTGTGATCACGTTGGCAACAAATTGAGTGGGGTCAACTTTAATCCATTTCACCCTCATCCCATTTGGTCTTTCTGCTGCAATGTCCTGGATTGGTTGACCATAGGTGTTCTTTTTGGTTCCCCAACCCAATAGTTCAACGGTTACACTGTTATGGTCACTGACCGTTTGTTCAATCACCCAGACGTTGATATAAGCTACGGAGCAAGATATCATAATGTGATCAATGAATGATTGGCTGTTTCTCCCATGAAATGTCGGACACCTGACATTGTTCGTATTCTTGTTGCATTCTAGGAGATCCAGGTCATATTTAGCAAGTAGGTTATTTAAAGCACTGCCATAGTTATTGTGCGGGAAATGATTATATACACTTGTTTCCCTTCCCGAGTACTCCTCCCTGTGGCCACATGCCCCCTTGAGAGCATAAATACATGTTTTGATGTTGAAGTCTCCTACCCATAGGATAACAGCTGGTTTGGATGTACTTGATAAGATCACATCAATGGCCCGCTCTATGTCAGAGATAAACATTCCCCGTTTATGCCCCGCAATGTTGTTATAGAAGTTCACTACTATTAAATCTCTGCTTCTGCTATGGGCCATACGCAGAACGGAGGCGTGTTCTCCTAGGACAACATGATCACTAACACGAAACTCAGTCAGTGCGGTGGATATTAGGGTCACAAGTCCGCCCTTGGCTCTACCAGCCTGGGATGCCACAGCCTGTACACTAAAAGAAGTGTAACCCTCAACATGTACTTCTTCCCTGTCCCAAGTTTCTTGCAAGCAGATTATATCATAACCCTGTTTAATAAAATCAGCCCATATGGGGGTGTTTACCTTAGAGGCTATCCCAGCTATATTCCACGTAATAGCCCTCAGGTTCTCTTCTAAAGCTACTTGGGGCGGATCGGTAACTGTTATGGCTGGTGATGTTATCTGGTTCTCCGGGTGATTTTCACCAGTGCATATGGTAGCATCTATCAAAGTTGGATCGTTAGAATTTGCTACAGTGATGTCTGTTGGAAATTCCTCAACTGTTTTAACGGCCATCAACCTAAGTTCCTCAGTTACAGATGACTCGTCTGCGAGAATATCCCCGAGTCAGTCATTTTCATCTAAGGAATTGAAAATCTGGAATCTATTGGATGTTGGGACTGCATATTGTCCATAAATGCTCGTTTCCGGCCCAGGGACATTAAGGTTATTGAAGTAGTTGCGGTTTGATGTTCTGAATAAGTTCAGTGGTTGCTGTGGTGTATATTGGTTATATGGGTCATAAGGAATCAAAGGGTGCCTGATTGATTGCGCTGGTGCCTGCTGTACAGGTGGATGAGGCATGTTTATTGCTCTAGGGTGTTTGAAATTCTGCACGGGAATTTTAGATCCCGCCTGATTTCTGTAAAAGTAGTCCAGTGGGAACAGGGTGGTGTTGTAATCATTATCAGATGGGATTGGCGCGTTCAAGATGGAATCTCTTGCCCATTCGGTGGTTTTGTAGTTTATGATTACACAGTCCCCACTTATTTCCTTTTTACTAGGGCCCACCCACCCTACCCTTTGGGTTGAGAGAATCTGACTTGCCCCTCTTAGGGGGAATCCACAATTGTTGGCAAGCCAGTGCAAAATTTTGTTTTTAAGTGTTTTGCTGTTTTCGGGTTGGGAGGGTTTCAATTTCGGGACATTGGCAAGAATTGCCACATATGGTCTACTTTCTGGGGGAAGATTAATCACTGCAGGAATAATGTTATTATAGCAGCTGCGTGCTGGTGGATTCCCGTTTACTGAGGTGTGACCCGTTGGCACTCCACCTCTTACCCCAGAGGGCCCACTTGTGGTGTTACCTGGGGTATTGGTGTATGAGTTAGTGGGCTTGCCAAGGGCAGCCGTGGGGGCCACATTTCTAGCGGAAGGAACCTGTGAATTAGTTGTACTAGTAACAGTCATGTTGACCTTATTCCCAGAGGGTGCATGCGAAGGAATTGGAGTAACATGTGGACCCAGATGTTCAAGGATGTCTAATTTAGCTAGACCTAATTTCTCCAAATTTTCCACCTTTTTACAGATCTGCTCAAGTTTGTCATTTAGGGGGGCAATGAGGATCTTCATAGCATCCACAATGTGACACATTATAGACTCCCCATTGAGTGTGATGGGGTTGATATTGCCTCTTGGTCCCAAATTTGGGCTTAACTGCGGTGGAGGTGACTCTCTTCCGTTGGCCTGTTCTAATAATGATGAAGTTACCTTCTTTCTTCTGCCCCTTTGTTTCGCGCACCCCCTACACGGGGCCAGTAATTTTCTATTGCGTGTGCGTCTGGGTCTGGGTCTGCGGTGGACAGAGCCGTTGCCAGTCGTGATATCTACACAGCTATTATTGAGTGAGTCAATTGGGGGGATGGAATCATCATTATCACAGGAAATCAGAATTGCGCTGGTCTCAAGCGCATTACTGGGCCCCGGTTCCTTGGGTGGTGTAACATTAATCTGTACATTGGGAGTTAGGGACAGCCGACTGTCCCTATCTTGAAACACTGCAGGAAGGATGGAAGGATCTTCCACGTGAGTTGACACAGCCCCTGGGAGACCCGTATAAGATTGCATTAATATGGAATTGTTTGATAGTGATGTCACATTTATGTTATTTACATTACAATCCTCGGGTTGAGATATCTGCTGGGTTAAACAGGTGCTTGGTGGTAACGACAGTCGTCTCTCGGTATTTTCAATGGCGTTCGCTACCACTACGATTGTCTGTTGAAGCATGCGGTCAATTGCAGTTAACGTTGGTAGCGGTGTTTTTGTTGGGACAGTGTTCCTTGTGACAGAGCGTGTATGAATGGGCGTTTTTTTAACCGTGTTCTTGGCATTTGACTTGGGCTCAATAGGTGCCATTACAGTGGGCTTTATAGTTCAAATGTGTAAATACCTTTGCAATAGGCGGCGAAACGGCCAGGGGGTATTGCCCAGCCCAGTCTCTGCAGGCCTCTGAGGGCCACAGAGGGCCCGCCCTTTGCCCGGGCTTAGCCCCGGGCACGGCCCCGCGCGCGGTCCCACGACGCGGGAAGGCCAGCCCCTTTTACGGCGCCTCCGGGCGCTAAGCCTCTACGCGACTTCCGGGCCAGTCGCGGAGGCTTCTGGGGACTGTAGTCTCTACTCCCCCACTCGGCGGCAGTCCCGGTGTTGGAGGGCTGCGGCGGGGGGAGGAGACAGCAGGTGCGGTGTACTGGCAGCAGTTTTCCCTCAACAGGTCCCTCGAGACCTCAGGCAGACGAGGCTGAAGGCAGGTCAGGGTCCCTGGGTGGCAAGCAGCGTGCAGGTAGGCACACACACGGAACTCCGCTGGCTTTGGCGCTATCACCTGATGGGAGTCACTTTTCATATTTCTAGACAAACCAAGATTAATTCAAGGTTAGTGTCCTATCCTGCCTTTCCTGATGTCTCAAAATTATGTGTGGTCAGCACGCTCAAGGCCTATGAAGTGGCAACAATCAACATACGTCCACAGGGTGTCAATCAACTGCTTGTAGCCCTCACTAAACCACACAGGTGGTCTCATCCCCCACGATTGCGAGATTGGTTACTTGGGCTATGCAGGAAGCAGGTAGAGAGGGAAACAACCTTTACAATGCCACTTTTACAACGCACTACCATTGCAACAAAACTTTTACAACGCAAGATCCATTACATCGCATGCTATTACAACGCAACCATTACATCACATGACACTACAACGCATACCATTACAACACATGTCATTACAACACAGTCATTACAACGCATACCATCACAACGCATAGTACCCTTACACTATCCAAAACTTACCCTACTGTTGCACCCCCTGGAGTTAGAATAGTAATTTTTACCCCTACACTATCCAACACTTACCCTACTGTTGCACCCCCTGGAGTTAGAATAGTAATTTTTACCCCTATACTATCCAATACTTACCATACATGCAATGTAATTGTATGCGTTGTAATGGTGTGCGTTGTAAAGGTAGTATGCGTTGTAATGGAATGCGTTGAAAGGTATTTTTTAGACAATTCGTTGTAATGGCATGCGTTGTAATGGAATGCGTTGTAAAGGATGTTGCGTTGTAAAAAATTTGTTGTAAAGGAATGCGTTGTAAAAGTATGCGTTGTAACGTCATACATCCGGTAGAGATACTTCACGTTTTGGTGCTCATTCGGTGCGTGGTGCAATGGCATCTAAGGCTTTTTACACGATACCCCTAACCTTCCATAATAAAATCTTGGGAAAGATTCAGGGGAAGATAGGCAGTTTTATCTGGGCACATAAGAACGCCCGGATATCTTGGAAAAAACTGAAAAGGAGATTGTTAAAGGGGGGTCTGGCGCTTCCAGATGTTGTGTGGTATGCTTTTGCCTTTCAGTCAAAAAATATCCGAACCCTTCTAACTAGCCCGGATAATTCTCACTGGGGGCAGATCTTGAATACAATGTTAGATCAGGATGGGGGGGGGCCTGGATTTTTGTATAAATTTGGTGCACCAAGATTTTACAAAACAGTTCGCCTAAAGCTATTAAAATCTGCCTTGATACTTTGGAATAGAGGTAAGGGATGCTGGGGTATAAAATATAATTTTGATTTTGCCCCTATATGGGATTCCCCCGGCACACCGCTGTGTCTCCAAGATAGTCTGTCTCTTTCAGTTAGGAGAGCAGGAATAGCAATCTGGTCAGACCCAGTGTCATCTGAGGGGGTACTTCCTTGGGAGATCCTGCGGACTAGGATTGGGGACTCTTTTTCAAGATTTAAATATATTCAACTCTGTTCATGGTATTCCGCAGAGAAAGACTACTTTGGTGGAAATTGGGACATTGAGGTGGCGCTCCAGTCCCCGAGTCGCAGGAAGAAGGACTCTGTTATAGGGAACTGATTGAGGCTGATGAAATTCTAGCCCCCCGCTATATCTCGTTTGGAGACTCTCTGCCCTGGAGGCCCCTTCGGCTGACCTATACAATATATCTCTTCAATATTTATATAGGTTTGTCAAGTCTGCTTCTCTCAAGAAGAACCACTACTACGTCATAAATAGGCTCTATTACACTCCAAAAAAAAATCGCAAAATTTGTTAGTCCATCTCCTTTGTGCCCCAGGTGCGATATGCCTGAGGCGGATGATATCCACGTTTTTTATGACTACCCTATGATTGGCACCTTCTGGGCCAATGTGGAGAGGACATTGGAGACTGTTTTTAAGATGAAGCTTAGTTTGAATGTTGTAAGGGTCTTTTTTGGTCTTGACACTGATCTTATTGGGGGCTAAGGGGGATACAGGTGGCTTTATTTTTTACCTTAATTCCTATTGCACGAAGAGAAATATGTAAGGTATGGAGGGATGCCACCCCTCCCTTGCATGAAAATTGGCTTCAATCTGTTCTGAGAACCACGCGCTTTGAAACTGGTGCACCACATAATAGGAATAATATGGTATGGCGACCTTTGATGGAGTGGGCTATAGAAATGAGGCTGGTAACAAATCCCGAATTTGTCCAATGATTACACCTGGCCCCAGAATAAAGGGGTTGCCGGGTCGTCTCCAGGTACAGCAAGAACTTCAACCCTGGGCGCCCAGGATGGAATGGGGTTGCGAGTGTTCATTTGTACGTGCCAAGGTGAGATGAGGACAAAAAAAAAAAAAGGATGCAGAGGCGGGGATTAGCCCACCCTTGCAGTAGTGCCCTCCCAGAACACCTCTGTATCTGTGGTGAGTAAAGTGTTTTCATTTTAGATGATTCCATATGCCTTTGGATGGTGTATTAATCTTTCTGGATTATGATTGACAACGTTTTCTTTTGAGATTGTACATGGGATGTTACATTACTCAAATTTACAATTATGCTTCTTTAATTTAAGATTGGACACCGGCAAACAAGATTAATCGGAGAAGGGCTTAATGTGGTAGCAGGAAGAAAGAGGAATATAAAGCGTCCCACGAAGGAAGTTGTTAGTGTTCCTGGCACAGGATTGGCTCATAGCTGTTGGACCTTTTTCTCTCACATTGTCCCCTTGCATCATGGGAAATGTTGTTTTTCTTGCTGGTATATAACTTTGGTAAAGCTGCTGGAGCAAAATAAACGGAGGAAGAAAAGCCTAATACTCGCCTGCGCGTCCTTAATAGAATCAAAATCTTCCTGTACCATAGCTAGGAAATGTTGTATTCCCCTGGGTGTTTAGTTTTTAAAAATGTATCGATTTGCTAGGTTTCCCTAGGTGCCGGCAGAGCTAGGGTTAAAAACCTACAGCTAGGCACTTTGCAAAAAAAGGGTCTGTTTTCACTGTGGAAATGTGGTGTGTCCACTTTGCGTTTTGGGCCTTTTCCTGTCGCGGGCACTAGGCCTACCCACACAAGTGAGGTACCATTTTTCTAGGAACACTTTGGGGAATGCGGGGTGGATGGAATTTTGTGGATCCACGCAGATTCCAGAACTGGGAAAAGTATTTTGTTAAAACAAATTTTTAGGTTTGCAAGGGATTCTGGGTGAAAGAACCTGGTGAGAGCCAGTCAAGTCACCCCATCCTGGATTTCCCTGGATGTCTGGTTTTCAGAAATGTATAGGTTTGCTAGGATTCCCTAGGTGCCGGCAGAGCTAGGGTTCAAAATCTACAGCTAGGCACTTTACAAAAAAGTTTTAACTGTAAAAATAAAGTGTGTCCACATTGCGTTTTTAGCTGTTTCGTGTTGCGGGCACTAAGCCTACCCACACATGTAAGGTATCATTTTTATTGGGAGACTTAGGGTAACACAGAATTGTACAGCAATTGTTATTACCTATTGACTTTCGATGCATTTCTGCCTTCCAAATGAAAGACAACGTGTAAAATAAAAGTCATTTTGAAAAATGCCCTATAATTCTCATGCTAGTATGGGTACTCACAATTTCCGAAATGTGCAAATATCTACTGTTTCTAAACTCTATATTTTGTTCCAATTTCAGAAATACATAGGTGTCTTTCATACCGATTTTTCCATGTATATATTTTCCCAAATTAATTGCTATATACCCAGTACATAATAAAAAAACCTTGCAAGATGCTGCTCAGTTACTGGCTCTTGGTTCGTCGGGTTCTTGGGGAATCTACAAGTCCTACATATCCCCACAACCAGAAAGGTCCAGCGGACGTAACAGTATATTGCTTTCAAACAGCTGTCATAAATAGAAGAAGTTACAGGTGAAAGCGTTGACACAAATGGCTGTTTGTTTCAACTAATTTTCAATTTTTCCTATATTCATCTATTAGTTTCTATAAAGAAACCTTGAAGGATCTACACAAATGACCCCTTGCTGAATTTAGAATTGTATCTACTTTTCTCAAATGTATAGCTTTCCAGGATCCATTATTGCTTTCATACCCATTTCTACCATTAATTGGGAGGAGGTTGAAAGCACAAAAAATAGCAAAAATAGGCTATGTCTCAGGAAAATGTCAAAATTAACTGTGTAAAATGTTTTGATTTTCTGACAAAAGGCTGCTTGTCCCTGAAAGCTGGGAAGATAGTAATTTCAGCACCACAACCCCTTTGTTGATACCATTTGAAGGGAAAAAACAGACACTTTCATCTGTAGCCTTTTTTCCCCATCACCATCCCCCCACCCCCCCCAAAAAACAGATTTAGCTGTATTTTAGCTAATTTCTGGGCCCCCTTCAGGAGAATCCATAAACCCTGGGTACCACTAGAATCCCCATGATGGTGGAAGAAAAGGACACAAATTTGGCGTGGATACCTTATGTGGTTAAAAAGTTATATGGGGCCTAAGCGCGAACTACCCCAAATAGCCAAATAAAGACTGGGCATAGGGGGGGAAAGGGCTAGCAGTGAAGGGGTTAAGACCTAGCAAGGGTTGGCTTCACAACGTAATATATCAAAAGACAAATATGAACCTGTGGGGTCTACAGGGGTGTGGAATTCGGATCACTGAAAGAATATCGACTACCAAAATATCGACTACCCAAAATATCGAGGAAAAAATATCTACAGCAAAAATATCGAGTTTGTATGTACAAACAGGTAAGTACAAAAATATCGAGTACAAAATATCGTTTACAAAAATATAGTTGTAAAAAATATCGTATTTACTAAAAACAGTGTTAAATTAAATTAATATTAATAATTAATTACTAAAATATACTTAAAATTACTTAAATTAACTTATAATAATTAAATAATTAATGAAAGTTAAATAAATATTTTTTTATTTCATATTTATTAAACATATATATATAGTAATAAAATATAATAAAATAATACCCAAAAACTGAAAACTGACCCTGAACCCTAAAAATACCCCTTTACCCAAAAACTGAAAACTGACTCTGAACCCTAAAAATACCCCTTTACCCAAAAACTGAAAACTGACCCTGAACCCTAAAAATACCCCTTTACCCAAAAACTGAAAACTGACCCTGAACCCTAAAAATACCCCTTTACCCAAAAACTGAAAACTGACCCTGAACCCTAAAAATACCCCTTTACCCAAAAACTGAAAACTGACCCTGAACCCTAAAAATACCCCTTTACCCAAAAACTGAAAACTGACCCTGAACCCTAAAAATACCCCTTTACCCAAAAACCCAAAACTGACTCTGAACCCTAAAAATACCCCTTTACCCAAAAACCCAAAACTGACCCTGAACCCTAAAAATAAAAACAATTTATTTTACTATCTATAGTATATACTTACATATTTTCACTTTCTATATTATTTACAGTCGATATTACTGCACTTACCTTAAAAACGATATTTTGGCTGTCGATATTCTGTCCAGTCGATATTTTGTCCAAACGATATTTTTTCCTCGATATTCTGTCCAAACGATATTTTGGAGTCGATATTATGTCTGTGCACCGTGGAATTCCTATAGCCTGATGCCCAGGACATATTGTTTGGGGTCAAGGACAACAAGTTTACATGTTTATTCTGTTCTCTGGACAAGTAGCCCCAACCACCTGCAGCACAAACCATTTTGCTGTTGCCAGTTTACAGTATCACCTTGTGAGTCAGGGAAGGGAATTGTCTGCAGTTAAAGTAATATTTGAGTCCATATGTGAATGCTGTACGAACTTGTTTTTATGGTTCATTAATGCAAAGCCTTAATTATTAGGTTGAGTGCTCTATGTAAGGTATCCAGTGGGGTATCCCCTGAGGCAAGAGATCCCACTCTACCTAGATTAGACTACTTCACTACTATTACAATAGAGCAAGTGGAGACTCTGCTTGCACAAACTAAATCAGGTGCTCCAACAGACCCGGTGTTGCCTTTTAAAATGGCTGAATTAGCATCTATTCTAGCTCCCTCTCTAACTAATGTCTGTAATATCTCCTTGCATACAGCCTTTTCCCCAAGTAAGTGGAAAAAAGCACATGTAAAACCGCTGCTAAAAAAAGCGCTGGCACATCCAATGGAGCTGCAAAATTACAGGTCTCCCTTCTCCCGAGCAGTCCAAAGGTCTTGGAGACTTTGGTAAATAGGCAACTGATGCTATATTTGGAACAGCATAGTCTACTCGATCCTTCGCAATCAGGATTTCGCCCGGCCCACAACACGGAGGCAGCATTAGTGGAGGTCACCGATACCATCAGGATGTCACTGGACAGAGGGGCCCCCACTATGCTTGTGCTTTTAGATCTGTTGGCAGTTTTCAACACCATCTCCCATTGTTTCATGTAGGACAGACTGCAGGAGATTGGTGTCGGAGCTGCTGCTTGGGCTTGGTACAGAGTTTTCTGAGCAACAGAACTCAATGTGTACAATTAGACACATTTGTCTCTCAGACCTTGGCAGTAGACAAGGGCGTTCCACAGGGCTCAATTTTAAGCCCCACTCTATTCAACATCTATGTGGCTCCTTTGGCTTCCATCATCAGAGCCTGTGGATTTGAGACAATCTCGCATGCGGATGATACGCAGGTAATAGTCCCCATCGAGATAAATCCAGCCCACACGAAAGCCAAGTTCAAGTCTTGTAGGCTGCAAATTGCTGTCTGGATGAACCAGAACTTCCTGCAGTTAAACTCTAATAAAACTAAGATTCTCCTATTTGGGAAAGCAACAGAGATATGGTCTGCAGATTGGTGGCCATCAGAACTAGGGGAGGCACCAAATCCTAAGACACATGCACGGAACCTGGGAATATGGATCGATAATAAAATCTCGATGGAGGAGCTTGTAAAAGCAGTATCAGGAACCTGCTTTGACATCATTAGAATGCTAAGAAATTTCTTCCCATGGCTCCCTATGAGTGATAGAAAGACCCTAGTACAAGCTCTATTAGTCAGCATGCTTTACTATGGCAATGCCCTCCTGACTGGCATCAGAGAAGATCTTGCAGCACACTACAGGTGGTGCAAAATACTGCTGCCTAATGAGTTCTTAACAAACCCTGGCGTACCTCGTCTCGCCCTCTTCTGAAACAGCTGCATTGGTTGCCTATAAAGAAGAGAGCATTGTTCAAGCTACTGGTAATGGTGTTCAGAGCACGGCAGGGGATTGGCCCCCTATATCTAAGGACAAAGATTATAGCCTATACCCCTGGGCGTGTTTTAAGATCCAGTAATCGAAATTTACTCTGCCCATGCAAGATCAAGAAAACAAATATAAGAGGACGAGCATTTTCCTATTTAGCCCCTCTCCATTGGAATCGCTTACCGGACGAGCTGCGTGTTTGCCCTAGCCTGAAACTTTTTAAGAAGCTACTAAAAACCTGCTTGTTATAAAGTCGCAACTCCTGGATTAGCCATCTGCATGTTGCTGCCAAAAGCTCCGAGAGATCCCTCTGGGGATGATTCGTTTGCGCGATATGCGTTTTTAAAAATAAAATAAATAAATAAATATTGTAAGCTAAAACTGCACTACTGATAGTGGTTCCAGTAAAACAAATGTGTAAATGTTTCCAAAGTTTAATATGAGGTTAAGTATAATGCTCCCAGAATGCGCTCTGATTAGATGCGGATATTTGTAGGAGTTTGAACGCAAGATTGATGATTCTTTGCTTTCAAAATAAAAAGCTCACAAAAAAATGCAAATAGGGAAAAATGTTTTGCTAAATTACTGTGGAATTTTAGGTACCATTTCTTAAAAGCTTCATTTTCAAAATGTGAATATGCATGTTCGTATTTCCCAAAAATTTCATAATGGACCATCAATGTAAGCAGTTTCAACAAGATTATGAGAAACATGAAAATAAACAAACATAGGCATGGCAAATAGGTCTGACATTAGTGGTCAATATTTTTGTTTTGTCAAAGTGTGTGTTGTTTTGACATGGCTTTTATTATGGTTGTGAGAACTGTAGGTCCCTCGCCATTGTAACAAACATAGGCAAAAAGCAAGAATATTTTTTGGTCTCAAAAAGCACACATTACCACAGTAGTTCCGGCTTGAGGCTCTGTCACTCGCCGTCATCGGCGACCCGCCCCCCGAGCCACGCCCACTCACACCTGGCCACGCCCTGAACGGCCCTATAAATCATGTGCTTCCCCCGTCCGCGCAGCGGACGGGCGCAGCGGGCGCGCCGTTTGCGCGCCAAAGGCGCGCCTAAGGCAAGCCCGTCTGCGCCCGTCCGCGACGGGCCGGGACCAGGGCCCAGAGACGCTGCCCCTCTCACCATCTATTCCCCTGCTTCACTTAGAAGCCTCCAGCGTCCCCCGCGTGCCCTCCCATCTACAACCTGGGACCGCTTGGTGTCCCTTGGCATTTCGGCCGACCTGCCTTTCCCTACACTCGCTCAGGCACCCATGCCGGCCCCTATTGTGCATGAGACCTGTCTTCGTATCCTCTATCTTAATACTCGGTCTCTCCCACAACATCATGCCGACATCTTCCTCCTGCTGACGGCTGAGAACCCAGACATCTTGCTGCTCACGGAGACCTGGTTATCCGATTCCTCCCTCCCTGACATCCTGGCTGCCCTACCCCCCAATTACTACATGCTGAACGCCAACCGGCCTAATGGCCGGCGTGGCGGTGGGGTGGCGGCAGTCATACGTAAAGACCTGCCTTCTATCACGTCTTCCTCACTCTGCCTTCCTGATGCCGAGAATCTCGTCATCAGCCTGGCAACTGAGGTCGGCGCCTTGTCTCTTATTGTTTTGTACCGCCCCCCTACCCTGATGCCCCTGTTCCCCGCTGCCCTCTGCGAACAACTTTCTGCCTTGACGACTTCTTCAGGTCGTCTCGCCATGTTCGGAGATTTTAATTATTGGTACAATGATGTCAATGCGGGCCCCCACGCCACTGAACTATTCGAGACACTCCTCAGCCTAAATCTGACTCAGCATGTTACCTCCCCCACTCACACCGGGGGTCATATTCTCGATCATATCTGGACACAGGGGGTATCGCTCTCCAGCCCGACCATCTCCCCCTGCGTCTGGTCTGACCACCTACTGATCGAGACCTCCATCGTTGTAAAAGGACCGGTTAGGTCTCATTCCTTAGCAGGAGGGACTGCTCGGAAATGGAAGCTCCTCGATTCATCGGCCTTCCTTTCCTCTCTTGCCGAAACGCAGCCTTCAACTATTGACATCTCAGATGTTAACACCCTTGAGGCTAACATCTCCCATTGGCTCACGACGGCCAGCGACTTATTTGCACCCCTGTCCTGCTTCCCTCGAACATGCCTTAATAATTCTCACAAGTGGTACAACTCGGCTTTAAAACAACTACACCTCGAGCTACGCCAATCGGAGCGTAGATGGAGGCGCAACTATCTCAGTGCCGATAGGGAAGCGTACGTAGCTGCACGGAAAAACTATAAAAAAACCATCATATCCACTAAGTCTGCTTTTATCTCTGAGAGAACCCTAACAGCCCCTAACAAATCTAAAGAGATTTTCAAAGTCCTTGGCGAACTAACATCTGACGCCAGGACACTCCCTAACCTGCCCCCCTCCGCTGAGTCATGTAATGCGCTAAACTCTTTTTTTATCAACAAGATCATCACTATCAAAAATTCCATTCCCCTCATCCCCCCGTCAAGTACAGCATCACCTCCCCCTACCAATCCAACCACCCTGGCTCGATTCCCTACACTCGACTCTGTTTCTCTTGCCAAGTTGTCCTCACGAGTGAAATCCGGTTCCCCGAAGGACTGCTGTCCTCCGTCTGTGCTTCGGGACATTTGTCATACCCTTCCACATTGTATCCTTCCCTTACTTAACTCCTCCCTCAGCACTGGCATAGTCCCCAGGTCATTCAAGGAGGCCGTACTGGTGCCCCTGCTAAAAAAAACTGGCGCGGACCCAGCGGTTCTTGCTAACTACCGGCCCATCTCCCTCCTGCCTTTTCTGTCTAAGGTCTTGGAGGCACATGTCACCACTTGCCTCTCGCAATTCATCGAGGAGTCCAACTTCCTGGCTTACAACCAGGCCGGCTTTAGACCAGCCCATTCCACAGAGGCTGTGATCCTTGCCGTGTTGGACAACCTCAGGAGTAAGGCCGATAGAGGATTACCCCAGGCATTAGTCCTTCTTGACTTATCGGCGGCATTCGACACGGTGGACCACAACATCTTACTCCACCGTGTCGAGTCCGCCGGAGTCTGCGGGCCTGCTTTGTCTTGGGTTAAATCCTTCTTAGAGGGGAGATTTCAGGCAGTCAGGCTGGGCCCTTTCAGTGCCACCAGCACCTTGTTATCCTGCGGGGTCCCCCAGGGCTCTTCTTTGTCCCCCCTTCTTTTTAATTTGTATCTCTTACCCCTCCTTCATTCTTTAAGCAGGTGGGACGCCGCCGTGTTTAATTACGCGGACGACCTGCAAATCATTTTCCCCCTTACCTCCCCTGATGCTGTTTCTAACTTCCAGTCGGCTATGACACACATTCAGCACTGGATGTACCAAAACCAACTAAAGCTCAATCCGGGCAAGACGGAGCTCCTTCTCCCCGGGAGTAGTGCCTCTTATTGGGGTCCTCAGTTCTGGCCTATTGAGCTTGGTACACCCCCTTCTCCTGCTGACAGTGTGAAGAGCCTCGGGGTCATTATTGACTCCGGCCTCACTCTCAAGGCTCAGGTGAGCGCGGTAACATCTTCCTGTATGTTCCAGCTATACAGGATACGGAAGGTCGCTCACTTCCTGACTCCTGAAGCGCTGCTACAAGTCATCATAGCCTTGGTGATGTCCCGCCTGGATTTCTCAAACTCCATCTATCACGGTCTCCCCAAATCCCTGCTATCTAGGTTACAAATCATCCAGAACCAGGCTGCCAGACTCGCACTTAATCTTTCCAGATGGCAGTCGGCCCGACCCCTACTGTACCAACTGCACTGGCTTCCAGTCAGTGAGAGAATAGCTTTTAAGGTCCACTGCCTGGTCTTCAAAGCCCTTACTGGTCCTTCCCCTGTCTTCCTCAAGTCCCAGATCACTCCCTATTGCCCCTCTCGAGCCCTGAGATCCACCCACCTTCATCTCTTGGTCGTTCCCCGCGTTAAACTCACTAGATCTGGTGGTCGTAGTTTTTCTCACCTGGCCCCTAAGCTGTGGAACTCTCTCCCTCTTCCACTCAAGACCTCCTGTTCCCTTCTTGACTTCAGGAAATCCTTAAAAACTTTGCTTTTCTCCCACTGCTATTAAATTCTTCTGTTTCAACTTCAGGATCCTATAGCGCCAGGAAACTCACGGTGACAGTGCGCTCAACAAGTACCACTTAACATTAACATTAACAGTTCCTGGCACTGAACAAAAGTATTTTGTTTCCTGATACGCCCCTTGTGAAAGAACAGAATGCTGTCTCTCCCAAGGAAGCAAGCTGCTAGATAGACAGAATGTAATAAAAAACAAGACGTCTTTGTTATTACCACTATAATTAGGGGCCGAATTCTGAAAGAAACTCACGAAAGTCTACCCATGTTACATGTCTTAGCATTAATGCAGATTTACGTATGTCATGAATTCACAAGAATTTAAAGTAGTAGACCAGGAAATCTTACTCCTAGAAAATATTTGTTAACTGTATTTTACCAGTAGCAAACATGCATATGTAGATTTGTCCTTGTGAATTATCTGTTGAGCGTTTGCAAGCCCACTTCCCCTTCAACCTCTTTTTTACCAACCCTGGAAGAAGTTTTCCTTCTGCCCTTGTCAGGAGTGCATTTCCAACCTTTCTCAGTATGGGAAAAGATTAGAGAAGAGCTGGTGAAACCCCTTAAAACATGCAAGTTAGTAGGTTTGCACAGATTCGAAATGGCATTCCAACCCTGGAACTCTTACTTACTGCTTTCTCAAGCCCCAGTATGTCGATCTGCAGAAAGGAGGCAAAACAAGGAAATCGCTAGTATTCAAACCCTACTATAGTATTTGCCCTGACATAATCAGAAACACTATTATCAGAGCTCTAATATAATGAGATTGCTGCCATAATTTGCTACAGCACTACATGACACCAAAGGGACAAGTAAATGTTTTTTACAAGGCATGTAGATTTATGAAGAAACATGTCCCATGGACAATATGGAAAAGTCGATATTTTATTAAATTCCACAACCCTGGGTCTAAAGTGCAATGTTAGCCTGGCTGGAAAAACATTCCTTCCTAGAGAGTCCCTTTTATAGGACGGTTTCCCTCCCCCGCCAAAGGTGGCATGCTTCTTCATTGGGGAACCTCCTCGTATCAAGATGCCTAGTCATGATACTGGCTACAACCCCCTCACTGAGAGGTAGGAGTTCATGGATGTTTTTGTACTAAGAGATATATACTAAATACCCAATTGTAGAGATTGGTGATAAAAGTGATTAAACCTAACTACAGGGTCTGCTGTTATTAATCTTAGCCCAGGACTGTCCCAAAAAATTCTTGCAGCGGACCCTGTCGTTAGTTTTAATCACTTTTTCTTACTTGCTCTTCTGCCCTTACCACACCAAGCTCTACAATTGGGGATATATATTTAAGAATGCACTGGAGGATTTAAACAACTACTACCAATCAACGGTTTGCGTAGCCATAGACAGACACAATTTTTTCCAATGGAGACAAACTAAGATAGAAACAGTCAAGGATTACATTGCTGCACTCAAAGGATTTGCAATATAATGCAAGTTTGGCTCCTTGCATGATGAACTCGTCAGGGACCAAATCATTATGCATTCCAGTGGGTGGGTGGTGTTGCTCCTGTAAATGAGATTATATAGTAACTGTTAAGAACGCAGAGATGTTAAAAAGGTGTGCCAAGGCTGTGTTACAAAATGGTTAGGAAGTGGTGTCTATGTGCAAAATAACAAATATGAACAGAACCGTGAAAAATAATTGGAAGAAAAATTGGAAGAGTTGTGTTTTAAAACAAAAAGATAAGGCAAAGAAGGACAAACGTCCTGCCTATTTAAGATGTGGTAATAGGGGCCATTAGGCCAGAGACAAAAATTGCCCTGTGGTAAGATCCAAATGTTCATACTGTGGGCTCGTTGGTCATTTCGCTAAGGTCTGTAGAAAAAGGAATGGAGGTGACATGCTGAATGAAGAGGAGCAGGAAGCTGAGAATGAGTTGTTATGTGACGATGGTATCCCGAGCATTTATGATGCTGTTTTGGGGATCAATGAGGTAATTAAAAAGAAAACCTTATGCAGAATGACCATTGCTGGTGTGAACATACAGATTGTGGTAGATTAGGGGTCACCATACACTATTGTGCAACCTTCTGTCTAGAATGATGTTTGCAAGTGTCTTGGTTGATCAATTGATTCCAACTGATGTGCACCTAGTTACTTTCATGAGCGAAAGAATTCCTATGGTGGGATACAGATCCCTAATGTTTTAATTTAGAGGCAGGAGATCACAAGGGAAGTTGCATGTAGCAGAAAAGGGGCCTTTGGTCCTTGGGTTGATGGATCAGGGGGCCCTAGGTATCACACTGGACCCCAACAGTAAAGACCAGGTCTTGTTGTTGGAGGACCTGTGTAGTTAATGGAAGAGGAAGTGGTGAAACAGCTTCCCAATGTGCCATCTGGAACTGTAGGGAAACTGAGTGGGTTCACATACAAGATCATGTTAAAGGAAGGTGCAGAGCCAGTGTGCCATTGAGTGAGGAACATACCCATGAATGTGAGAGAATGAATTATGGAAAGATTGGATAAGTTAGAAAAGAAGGGGACTATTTATTTACCGTATTTATAAAGTGCAAACATTCATCTTCTAGGGGAGATCGAGGCGCTAGAAAGCTACCTATCTTTCCAACTGTGAAAACTGGAAATTAGGCTTAGGATCAACTGCTGAAGAATACCGTAACCTTTGAAAACGTATGTTTTTAATTTTTTCTAAACCACAAATGATTATAAGTCAGGTGAAGGTCTATGGGTAGAGTGTTCCAGTGGGCCGCTGGCAGATGTACGGACTAAGGAGGATGTTAAAGATTTTAAGGTGTAAACGCCCGCCATCTTGAGCTGGAGGAATGTCCGCTAGAGGAATGGTTATAAAGGAAGTAAGGGTTGAAAATGAATAAAGATAAAGTGATAGAATGAAATTATGTAAGAAAAATGTATTTACAATGAAGTGTGTAGAAAAAACAGTATAGAGGAAAACCGTAATCATTGCAATACTTATTAATATCATGCAGCTTGTCTACATATTAGCTTTCACAATCTTACTGTGCATATAAGATACAGATTGCACGCAGGCAACTCATGAGCAATAATTATAGGTAACATCCTAGATCTACTCGATCATTGATCCCTTTTGGATCTTGAGAATCTAGTTTCGCAATCTACAACATGATTTATTTTTTATTTTTTTCTAGATACAGCCCCTGAGGAAGGGCCAAGGGGCCCGAAATGCATAGGGCGGGCAATGAAAACATGTTCTTAATGTGAATGTTATGATTATGAAATGTTTAAACATGTAATCCAATGATATTTACAATTGGTCACTAAATGTTTAATTTTGGAAACGTAAAGTAATAACTATGAAAGTCACAACACCATGAAGGTTTTTTGTCATTCAAAAGTTACGTTGTTTATTGAATGCACAATCTAAGTTTACAATAGAAATAGTAGCAATCCAGCTGGAAGCGCAACAGTGCGCGGTAGGTCAAGCGTTTTTTGCTTGGTTTTTTAGGTCTCGCCCTGCGATTGCAGGCCAAAGGCCTGATGTCGCAGAGCGAGACTATTGTTATCATTCCGGCTTTCAAGGACTCAAAGGGAGCCGGAGAGGACAACAGACTGTCACGCGCACGCAGCAGCAGCAGCAGCAGCCTGCCGGGATCAGGTCGCGCGCATCAACAGGCTCTTCACAACACATGCACAACACACATACAGCCCCCCCACGCATACACACACACATACATACATACATACAGAACCCCCCCCGCATACACACACGCACGCACGCACACACATACACAGAGAACCCCCGGCGCTTACACACACATCCCTTACCTCGTCTCGGCGTCTTCGCGCTCCCTTGCCCCCGCTCCTCTGGTGCGCGCGCACCACTAGTTTCGATTCCCGCGTCGGCTCCTCAGCCAATCAGGAGGCAGTACTCCTTTTAGACATGCTCCCTCTCTGGTCCGCTATCATTTCTAACTGCAGGGTGCGTCGTGGCCCCAGCAAAAACGGCAGCATGGGCCAATCACCTTTTTTCAAAACGTGACTGATATGCATCCCAGGGGTCTCTAACCTTTTCAGTAATGAGAGCTTCTTATGGCTAATGAAAATCATTCCAAGCTACTAATAATACCGCTGTAATTTTCGACGTAGACCCCAAGCGCCCAGATATGTCGAGAGGTGCTGCTCTCTATAAATTAATGTTTCACCTATTGGTGTGCTCAATGTTTTTTTAAAGATGTTGCACAGCAGCATTAACCGTGCCATGGTGCTTTTTTCTATGCACATTTTCCATCGTGTACACTGGGTCTGCAGCGAGTAATCTTTATCCCTCCTCCCGACAGGACCGTCGTGCCGTGATGCAAATGCGTGGAAGCCCCAGCACCGGTTTGCGCGCCTCGATGAGTCATGCCGGCTCCCTACGTGCTCAATTACTCTCCCCCAGGGACGGGCAGAGAGCAGTGGAAGACGCAGGTAAATGCACAGTACTGCACGTCCGTGCCGAGGCACGGGACTCGAACAAGGAAAAACACCAAAGCTGCCACGCCTCAGTTATTTCACGCTACACAGCTGCAACACAAACATATACATTGAAATGCCCTTAATATATTTTGCATTTTTGATGACAAAATGCCGGAAGTACTACCCGTGATCATTATTTGTTATGAAACCTAGCCGATGCTTGGCTAAACTTAGCGTTTAGAAGAAAATAGTAACTCAGAAAATGTAATTTGGAATTATGCCTTTGTTACAGAATTTACCTTGCAATTATCTACGATGCTCAATATGTTGTCTTTTGTAATGTGAATGCACATAAATGCACGCAGTAAACAGACACACGTTATCATGAAGTCTAGCAAAAATGCAGTCATCCGTGCACACAGTGCAGCAGAGATACAGCCAACAATGAACACAGCCAGGTATCCACCACACAGGGCACCAGAAGGTAAAGGGTTATGGACACAAGCTGAGCATCAGATGATTCATAGTGGAGTTCACAAGGTGATGTACAAGATGATGTGCATCAGGTGGTTCATGGCATGACAATATTACTCATGCATCTAAGGGACCCATCCGGCTGATATGTGACAGGGGAGTTCTGGCTGATGCACCTCATGAGAGCTCTGGGTACGTGCATCGGGGAACACTGGGTGTTGAATACGAGATGCGAACTGGGTGATGTGCAGTTAAGAAGTGCAGGAATGTGTGCATTATATGGAAACATGCTGATACGCAACATGGAACCAGGGTACAATGGTTTCACATGGTGTTGTGCAACAGGCGAGACACATTAATGTGCAATTGTTGGCAAATGGTGATGTCACACTGGATCAGGGTGTCCCTCATCAGGCATGAGCAGGTCATCCAGTCCTACTTTGTCTCTGTGTTTTAAGACTGGTAGTGTTATTCTCAAAAAACAAATTCTGAACTACTGCGGCCTAGCCCTGCATCTAACCCCCTGCAGGCAGCCTCCCCCACGCCAAGTTTCACACAGCCTTTCTACTATTAACGGCGAGGGGTTGGCTGCTTGCACCCCACCCCCCACGGACAGCCAGTCCCCCGGCAGTAGACAGCATGGGGTTGGGCTACAGGCAGCCAATGCATCACCACATATGGCTGCAGGCAATCAATCCCTTGGCATGCATGGTCTTTGGTCGTGTGCAGCGTGAGGTTGGCTGCAGAGCCTGACCTGCGCTCATCTCCCCTTCCGGGCACAGCCTTGGGCCATGAGCGGCATGTGATTGGTTACAGGCAGCCAATGCCTCAGATGGCTGAACCAACAAGCATTGGCATAGCCAATAGGTCTCGCCTTTGGGACCTTATAAGTGTTTAGCTATGCAACAGGTGATGTTGTTGCACCAAGGATATTATGCTGCATAACTAAATACTTATAAAGTCCCAAAAGCGAGACCTATTGGCTATGCCAATGCTTGTTGTTGGAAATCCAACTGACATATAAGGTTATGTATTGATCTAAAGGATCTTAACAAAAATCATTATGGTAGACAAATTTCCACTTGGACGGATCAATGAGTTCTTGTCTAAAACTAAGAGGTCAAGTGATTTTTCATGATCAACCTAACTTCTGCTTATTATCAGATTACACTGCACCAATCTAGCAGAAGTTTGACCTCAATTCATCACACTGTTTAGGTGTTACAGATTTGTATGCATGCCCTTTGGTCTGGGGTTGGCAGTCACCGTATTCCAGTGTGTGATGCATGTGTTATTTAAGGCTCTTGAGGGAGTGACGCATTTCCAAGACGATATACTAGTGGTGGGAACAGACAGACAAGAACATGATTATAGGTTGAAACTGGCCCTGGAAAAATTAGCTGCTAAAGGGATTACAGTTGAATAGAGGAAGTGCAAGTTTGCTTGGAGGACTGTGACGTACCTAGGACATAAAGTGAGTGGAGAAGGCATCTCTCCTAAAAAGGACTTAATCGAGTCTGTCAACAATGCTCCCGCTCTAACCTCGAAGGAGGAAGTTAGGTGGTTCCTTGGGTTAGCGAAATTTATTCTAAGTTTGTGAGGAATTTTGCTATGAAACATACAGATTGGGGCGGTTGTTGAAAGAACAGAAAGAGTTCAACTGGAGTGAGAAACTACACAGAGACTTTGGAGCTATTAAACGACACATTTGTACTGCTGTCCTGTTACACAAGGATTTGATGAATGTGCACCTACTGTGGCAACTACTGACGCTAGTGGCAAGGGACTAAGCGCCGTGCTAATGCAGATTTCCAATTTGGAAATTTAATGTACAGTAGCGTTGAGATGTTGGCGTGGTGTGGGCCTCAGAGAAATTCAGTCAATATCTGTTGGATTCCAGGTTTACACTGTGCATTGATAACAAGCCTCTTGTGAATGTTTTAACATCTGATGGGGTGGTTAAAGTGATCCCTCAGATTGCTAGGATAACTCTAACGCTACTCTATTTTGCGTATAACGTGGAATACCGACCAGGAACAAAGTGGTACAATATTTAAGTCACTCCCCGTTCCCCTTGAGTGAATATTTGAGTAGTGACTGTGATGAGTACAGTGTTGCAATGAGATGATTATAGGAATAGATTGGATTTCTAGCTATGATGAAGACAAAGATTTGAAGATGGTGAAGTAAGTTATCACAAAGGGTTGGATGGATAAAAACAAACTACATGAAGAGTGCTGGAAATTTTGGGAGAGCAAAGAAGAATTATTCATGAATGGTGCTGGATTCATTTTGAGAAGTGACAGGGTAGTACCTCCAAAAGAGCTAAGGAAAAAGATTTTGGAAATCAATCATGAAGGACATTTGTGTATAGAGAAGTTGCAGAGGAGAGTGGAGACATTGATTTGGGGGCCAGGATAAGATGCTGATGCAGAGATGTATGTGAATGTTTGTCTATTTTGTGCCAGCTTCAAAAAGGCACAGTCAGTCTTTTGTCCCTCTGGGCACTACAAAATGTTCAGAGAATCCGTAGGAGGATTTGAGTGTAGATATATTGGGACCCATTTTAGACTTGTGGGGTGGACCTAAATATGTAATAGTTTTCACTGACCAATACTCGTAATGGGCAGAAATTGAAGTGCATAACAAAGTGGATGCAAATACAATGGTATCCTTCCTCTTGAGGGATGGGATTCCCAAGTCCTTGTTAAGTGAAAATGGACCACAATTTACTGCTGACAAACTGGTGAAGTTTTTATCTAGGAATGCAATTAGATGGAAGCACACCCCGATTTATCGTCCCTCTGGGAACAGAGACATAGAAAGGTTCAACAGAGTGACCATGGGTAGTGTGCAAGCTGCCATTAATGTTGGCCTAGACTGGGAGAAGGAGTTGGGGGAGAATGGTTTGGGCCTCCAGAATCACCCCTACCATGACAGGCTTCAGTCCCTTCTGGATTTGAAGGGGTAGAGAACTCTTTACCAGGAACAACACCACTTGGATGAACATGAAGTTGTGTAGCAAATGGTCACTCTTTGTGGACCAGAGTAACCTGTTAAGAGAATTTAAGGAATATTACATTAAGAAACATGGTGTGAATATGTGTACTTGGTGCCATGTGACTGGGTAAGAGTCAAACTTGGTTTTAAAACCAAGAAAGGGTGCATCAGATTATCTGGCCCACTTTAAGTGACGGAAGTTTTCTCAAGGTTGACATTGCTAAGTTATGAAAAGAGTTAAGACTTCAGGAGGATGTCAAGATGTAATAAGATTTTGACTTGGAAACGTGAGGGAAGGAGCCATGATAGTGGCATGAAATTCAATGAGTGGTTGTGGGATGATGATGAATGTGCTTCAGAGTACTCTAGATGGACCAAGAGTGCAAGGGTGAGTAGAGAGGAAGTTATTGGAACAAATTACCCCTACACAAGACTAACTCTGCCGTGCCCCCGCACCCACAACCACCACCATCCCTAAGTCCAATTGCTCTGTGCCATTTGCTTGTCAGAGCAATTGGATCCTTTAAGTGCCTCGGAATTTTCTGAAAATTAAGACCCTCGAAAATGGGGTGGAAAATTAGAGAAAAGTGAAAACAACCAAAAATCAAACACTCAAGACAAAATACAGAAGATCGAGAGATCAAGAGAGAGACAATGGAAAGCTTGGAGAAAGGAATGTAACAGAATACCAGAAAAAGAATTAACAAAGAAAAATTAGTACAAAGAATAACAAGCATTGGCAATGTCAATAGGTCTTGGCAATCCGAGAGCTATTGTCTTTGGCAATGTCAAAGTAATTTATCCGTCGTTTAATTAATTGGTTAAAACATCTGTTATTAGTTCCACATTGCTATGAAGAATGCTCTAAATGACTGAGTTAGCAGAGTGCTGTAAGTGCACCATTAAAAGATTGAATTATGTATCCTTCTTCTTTTATAAATAACTAAGAATTAATATTCTACAAAAAACAACTTTGGCAACACTGCACTTGTATACACAACTATCTTAGCCCCAGACAGGAATACAGCGCATGTGTTGTTTTGGTACAGGGCATTAATCCTTTAGGTGCGTCGGACGGTTTGGAGCTGTCCGCATACACGGTGGGCTCCAAGCAGTCCTCGCACTCACCCACGGGAGAAGCACAGCGCTCCCCCTGTGGATTACCCCTCTACAGGCCCCACCAGACTCCCCCAATCGGGGCACTGTGGCGCTTACGGCATGCCAACCTCATCAATTGCAGCTGGAGGAGCCCTGGAAGCCATTTGTTTACAGCGTGTTGTGAGAAAGGGACTCCCTTAGGTGAGTCCTTCTCCAGAGGGTGGATAGGTTTAAAAACAATCAGACACCGGGGGAAAGGAAAGAGTTTTTTCTTTCCCTATGTGCCTGTTTGGAGTGGATTCCTGCTCCACGACTGCGCCGCGCATGTGGAGCAGGAATCCACACTACAAGGAATGAGCTTTTCAGCATTTTGGGGAAGCGACCCCTTATCCAAGGGTCTGCTCCCCAGGGACCATACAATAGCTGTGTTTCGACCACCCAGGGAGCTAGTTCTGCCATATTTTTTGTTAATCTGCCCTTCGGGGGAGAGGGGGGGGGTCAAAATGTACTAAGTGCTTTGGATCTTTGTATTATGATGATTACGGTGATCGACTCCTTGGCAAGGTTCGCACACCTTGGGGGAAACTTTTTGGGGGGTATCCCCCCCCACCCCACACCAAAAGGGCAGATCGGCTGTTTTTAGGCCGATCCCGCCATCTAGGGGGAACTATGTGTAGTGTGCTGTCTTGTGTGTCATTTTCTTTTATTTTGCCTTTTTAGAGGGATATTGTTGGTGCTTGCTGTGTATGTGCAGAGTAGGTACAATTGATCCAAGCATAGCTGTCCCTGGCAAGTGAATGGTATCCTATTTGAGTATATAGGTATTTGTATACTTTCTATTGATAGACTTTGCCATCTAGATAACTACATGCCAGTAGTTTTACTTTCTATTTGATAAAGCCACACTTCGTTTATTACTTATTTTAAACAATGTTGGTTATTGTTGACTTATTTGTCATGTAACTTTTATTAGTAAGAATTATGGCTAGACCCAAGATTACCGCTCAGCAGGTTGTTGGTATGCTTATCGAATCTTCCTCTGACATTGATTATGAGACTGACTCTGCATCTGAGGCAGAGGAGAAGTCCAAGATTCTGGGAGTGAATTTTCTGTCCGAGAGGAATCGTCTGATAATGAAGCTGCTCTCAGTGCGGAGGAAGTGCCTCTTTTAGAGGACGACACTAATGTGCAGCAAGAGGCTTCTGAATTGCAGCCTGGGGCTGAAAGGCTTGCCATTGGAAGTGCTGAACTCTGGGCTTCCCCAAACATGGTGCAGCCGGCAGTGGATGCCATTACTGGTGTCATAGGGTGTAGAGTGAATACTGAAAACTATTTGCCCATAAATTTCTTTGAGTTGTTTATGGACGATGTATTTTTGGATGAGATTGTTGACCAGACTAATTTGTATGCTGAACACTATTTGAGGGACAACAGTGCCAGACTTAAGCCCCACTCTAGAGCTACCTAGTGGACTCCCGCAAATCTGGATGAGATGAAGAGGTTGGGGGTTCTTCACAGTCTGAGCTGTCTTTCCCTTTGACTGCTTTGTTCCCCCTGAAGTACTTTCCCCCTTCCTGTCTACCTATCTGCATTCCTCTCCCCTGATTATCTTTCCCTCAACCATCCTTTCCCCATAAAATGCGTGTCTTGGCTATGTTACACGCTAATAACTTAAATTATCGTGTAATCTCATGTTTTTCTCCTAAGCCTATACTTGTAATTGCAACTGTAACTGTAGCTGATATAATTTTCGTATCCTGTCACCCGCTGATCCTCATGTAAAGAGCTCTGATACCTCCTGGTCTAGCCAGCGCTATATGAAACTCTGCAAATAAATAAATAAAATAAAATAAGGTTCTTCAGTTTAGCTTTGTTGATGGGATTGATAAGTCATTGTTGTCTGCATATAGGTGTACTAGTCCCTTAATGGCAACGCCTATATTTCCTGCAACCATGAGTCGTGATCAGTATTTGCTTCAACTTCAGATGTTGCATTTTATTGATAATGCTTCAGAGATGCCACAACATCACCCTGATTGTGACCATCTTTTTAAGAGTCAGCCTGTTTGATCACTTTGTAAATTGCTTTTTCTGAGATCTATGTTCTAGGGAAACAAACAGCTGTGGATGAGTCATTGGTCCTGTTCAAGGGCCAGTTGGTTTTTAGGAAAAGAAGAGAAAGGGGCTAATGGATCCAGGTATTTGTGCACTCCTGTGGGTAATTGAGGATATTCTTTGAATATTACTTGTCCTTGGCAATGGGGAGACCCCTTCCCCATTAATTACGAAAACTAAAAAATGTGCCAGGGCAAGTAGAAATATTTGTAGTCTTTTTGAATCCACTCTTCAGAGTCATTAAAAGCAAAATACAAATGGAAGGCAAGAGATTTGTAACATAGCCGCCAACACATGTTTCGCCCCCACAGTTGGCTTTTCAGCCTGGGGCTTCCTCATGGCATAGTAGGTTAATCATAAGTCGTGGTATCTTTCGGGGTTCTGAAGGTGTCCCAAGGAAAGCGTTCTATTTGTTTTCTAATGGGATGTTTTTTCTATAGTCTTTCTCTGTACAAGTTTCCTGTTGGTGCGGGCCTTTTGGTTTTTAGGCAGTACATTCCTAGCAAGAGGGCATATTTTGGAATTAAGATGCATATGCTGTCTGAGAGTAGTTCTGGATATGTCTATTATAATTTCAGGGTGTACATTGGTAGGGATTCCACTTTTGACAAACCTGGTTGTCTGTCCACTTTGGATTCAGAGAGAAAAAGGATTTTCGCTGTAGGAGATACAGAGTATGTATCCGAAGAGATGTGCGGAAGAAGATTTGTATTTACTGCCCCGAGTGTCCTTCTAAGCCTGCCCTATGTGTGCCTGCAAGTTTCAAATTGTACTACACACAACAGAATTTTTGGGAGCAACCAAGAACATACAAGTAGACTGACTGGTCTGTATCGTTTTATATTTTGTGTTCACTTTCACGGTCTGCAGTACTTTGATGTATATAGTTAGACCTGTTGTGTTTGAGGTAATGCTCAGACGTGAGTCCCGTGCTCTCCATGCCACTGGAATCAAGCTACCTGTCTGATGAGGGCTGAAAGCCCGAAACTGGTCCTAGGATGCTGGTTTCCAGACCAGGGAGGACCTGGCTTGGCAGTTCGGGCTGGACTGTTCCCATGGGGCACAGGGTCAGGACCGATTTGCATATGGCTAGGTTCAAACTGGAATGGCATGGTGAGCAAAACAACGATGGATTTAGGCCCAGATCTCTGTATTGGGGGGAATGTATGACATTGTTCTGCACTCTGTCCATCAATTGCTGTTTTTGCATTTGTCACCCCCGAGTGGGATGGGCATGCTCAGGCGTGAGTCCTGTGCTCTTCATAACACTGGAATCAAGCTATCCTGGCTTATGAGGGCTGAAAGCCCAAAACAGTTCCTAGGATGCTTGTTTCCAGTCCAGGGAGGACCTGGCTTTTGGCAGTTCAGCTGGACTGTTCCCATGGGGCACATGGTCAAGACTGATTTGCATATGGCTAGGTTCATCTGGAATGGCATGGTGAGCAAAAAACGATGGATTTAGGCCCAGATCTCTGTACTGGGGTGAATGTATAACATTGTTCTGCATTCTGTCCATCAACTGATGTTTTCGTGTTTGAGGTAAAGCTGTTTTTATCTCCTTCAAATTGGTTTGTGTTTTATTTGCTAGTGGTGTACGTGGACTGGCGCATGGCTGGCAGTGTGCATGGACTGATGCTTGGCTGGTAGTGCGCATTGACTGGCGCTTGGCTGATAGTGCACATAGATTGGCGCTTGGCTGGCGGTGTGCATGGACTGATACTTGGCTGGCGGTGTGCTTGGAACGGCGCTTGGCTGGTGGTGTGTGAGCTAGCATTTGACAGGCAGTGTGTGTGTGTAGTGACTTTATCCTGGTCACTACACACACAATTGCAAGCCTGTTCTGTGTTTTGGGCCCTTTTCTGTCAGAGGAATTAGGTCTCCCCACACAAGTGAGGTACCATTTTTATCGGGAGACTTAGGGGGGGTGCCGGGTGGAAGGAATTTTGTGGCTCTCTATAGATTCCAGAACTTTCCATTTCAGAGATGTGAGGAAATTATTTTATTAGACACAGTTGGAGGTTTGCAAGAGATTCTGGATAATAAAACATGGTGAGAGGAACGCAAATCAGCCTACATTGGAGTTGATTTTTATTTATACTTTTGTAAAGCAGGAGCAAATACCCAGAGGCGTCTTGGCACTGACTGACAGGGATAGTGACAAACTGATGATTCTTTAGGCTGAAGATCTAGGTATGTAAGCCTTTTGGGACGAGCTAAAATCCTATTGGCTAAACAGCCATTTTTTTAAAGTCTTTCTGAACAGGAGCAGAGATGTGGCTGTTTTTAATTGTGAAGGTAGGAAGTTCCAGTTCCGTCCAGTGCAGATAAAAAAACTCCTGTCTTCCCAAGAAGAAAGCTTGTAGGCAGGAACAGCCACATTATTGGCAGCACTTGAACAAAGAGTCCTGCTTAGTACATACCATCTAAAGTTTTCCTTCAGATAGCCTGACCCTGAGATGTAAAGGGTCTTTTATGCAGTACACAGGGCCCTGAATATGATGCGCTTTCGCACAGGCAAACAGAGCAAACTGTTGATAGGTGAAATCTGGGGACCTTGGACCTTGAAGGAGAGCTCCCTTTATTGACTTGTTCCCTGTAGGTCAGTCTGTTGTCAATTAGGACACCAAGATTTTTCACTCTTTTAACCAGGATCGGAGGAGAGCCTAGTTCATCTAGCCACCAAGAAGGTGACCAGAAAGTGGTGTTATTGTCAAATAGGATGACTGCAGTTATTGATTAATTTAATTTAAGACAGTTATTTTCCATCCATTCTCTCACAGCACTCATACTTACGAAAGATGTTGTTTATATCAGGACATTTACTAGAAAGAGAAACTACAATCTGGGTGTCATCAGCGTATGACACTAATAGCAACGCAAAAGATTTCACTAGGAAAGCCAGAGACGTAACATGCAGGTTGAAAAGAGTTGGGCTTAACGAGCCCTGTGGAACGCCATATTGTAAAGAGAAGTGTTTGGATGTAAAATCATTCAGGGATAGCCATTCTTGTCTAGTTCTTAAAAATGTACAGGTTGGCTAGATTTCCCTTGGTGCTGGCTGAGCTAGGGTCCAAAACCTGGAGCTACCCACAAAGGGAAAAAAGGGTCCGATTTTGGTGGAAAAATGTGCTGCATCCATGTTGGGTTTTGGGCCATTTCCTGTCATGGCTACTAGGTCTATCCACACAAGTGAGGCACCATTCCTATCAGCAGACTTGAGAGAATGCTTGGTGGAAGGAAGTTTATGGGTTCCTGCAGATTCTAGAACTTTCCATCGTTGAAATTTGAGGAAAATTGTACTTAGTCAAAGTTTGAGGATTGTTTGGGATTCTGGGTAATAAAACGTGGGGAGAGCCATGCACGTCAGCCCATGCTGGATAACCCTAGGTATCAAGTTTTTTGAAAACGTACAAGTTGGCTAGGTTTCCCTAGGTGCCAGCTGTGCTAGGAGAAAACATCTAGAGCTACCCACATTTGAAAATAGGGTCCATTTTGGGTGGAAAAATGAGCTGCATCCATGTTGCAATTTGTGTTGTTTCCTGTCTTGGGCACTAGGTCTACCCACACAAGTGAGGTATCATTTTTATCGGGAGACTTGGGGGAATACCGGTTGGGAAGAAGTTTGTGGCATCCCTCAGATTCCAGACCTTTCCATCACAGAAATTTGAGGAAAATATTTTTGTAGTCAATGTTTGAGGTTTGTAAGGGATTCTGGGTAATAAAACGTGGTGTTGGGTTTTGGGCTTTTTTCTGTAGCGGGCACTTGGCCTACCCACACCAGTCAGCACCAACTTTATTGAGAGAATTGTGGGAACATAGAATAGTAGAACACTTGATATTACCTATTGGATTTCGCTGCATGTTTGCCTTTCAAATATAAGCCAGTGCCTAGGGAAGATGACATTTTGAAAAATACCCTCCAAATCTTACGCTAGTGCGGGTACAACAAATTCAGAAATGTAGAAATAATCACTGCTCCTAAACTCTATATCTTGTGTCCTATTCTGAAATCATTTTTCACTCTGTATATTTCGCTATAAGAATTGGTTTATACTCAGAACTCAAGGGATTAAGCAAAATACAAATACTACATTCTTTACACCAGCTATGTTGAAACTAAATTCACACTTTTAAAGTATGTTATCCATAACAAATCCTGTTACATTACTAAACAAAAGACTGGAAAATAAGGGTAACACTACCTTCCTTCATAACACAACTTTCCGCAGTGTTTTGTCTCCACCGTAAATCATACTGAAATCCCTGTGTTTGGAGGTTCTTGGCATCTCGGTTGTAAAAAAGTGTGGGGGGGGTTCTCGGAAGAATCCAGATGGCTGCAGCAGTTAGACGAAAACGTTTATGGTTTGAGTGCACAGCTTGTCTTTATGTGTAGTGCATTTATTTTGTCTACTGTACAAAGAAGACAGAGTAAAGCGCACATAGCAAAAGCCCAGACAGCTGATTGGGTGGGAGGCGTGGTTCAATACTTCCCTGCTGCAAGGTCTAATACAATTTCCTGTCTGGTAGTATTAGCTGGTTTTCTCTTTCTCTACTTGTGAACTGTTTGAACAATTTAAGAAAAACAGTACAACCAGTAGGAAGCAACAGAAGCCGATAGAAAACCGCAAATTTATCAGCTTTAAGGTGCAATTTTAAACAAGCGGGTGCTGTGCAGGAAAAAGAAAGGCACGTGGCCTTCCGAAGCGGCCACCATGTTGAAAGATGAAGCACAGCGGTCGTAAGCATGCGCCAAGCTGACCAATGGAAACGATGCTGCTCTACTTGGCTGCCATGCCAGTAACTAGAGCCCTGTGCGGCATAGTAGAGACGGTGCCGCGCTGGGGCAGAACCAATATACTGCAATGGAGTTCAGAGAGAGTGAAAAAACAAGCATTTTTCTAAAGCGCTCCACATCCAAGAAAAAAAGTGGTACTGAAAACATTAGCTAAAATGGAAGCTGGGGAGCGATAGTAGTAATTGTTCCATGCTCTTGGGGAGGGCTAAACACAGGAAGAGGCATGAGGCAGGCATGCCAAGCACAAATGGGAAGAAGAAATATATAAGCGACAATAGAGCCAGAAAATAGGAAGCCTATGGGCAGGCTGAAGCCTAGAAAGTATATACATTTCTCTTTGAGACAGCATATGCGCTTTTTAGAACAGAGACCTAACAAATGAAAGAAACATGAGATGAAAGACTGAGCAAAAACAAACCCAGGTCATGAAAACAGACCCAGAGAGGGAGTAAAGGGGAAAAGAATAAAAAACATTATGACAATTGCAGTAAAGAAATTCAGACTGTGTCTACAGTAGGTTAAAATGCGAGTGTAAAGTCACATGAGGTTAATATGTATATAGAACATTTATGTATCAACTGTACGTCACGAGGCTCAATTCTTGTTTAACAGTTCAGTAGGTTGGCTCACCAACTGCTGAAATATCTATGAATACAACAGCACAACAACCTCTCTGTACAAGTACTAACTGTGAATTAGAATGTGTTACAAAAGTGAAGACTATATATCACCTACATTTGTATTACACCTACTGAAGCCTGTATAATACTGATCCTCCTAAAAAGAACCATCATTCCTCCAGAGACTTCTAGAAAGTAACCCTCTTTGAAAACGTGCATCACCCCCCACCCACCCACCCAATTTATTTTTCCTCCAATCACTTCAAACGGACCACGCTGTAAAACATCTGGTTTCCAATGCCAACGTGTTGATGTAGGCACAGGTTCAAACCCTGGGAAGATCATTTTCAGTCCTGCATGAACAGCACGAGTTTAAAAATGTACAGAATTCAAGAGTGGATTGAAAATTAAAAATATGTATTTCTAAAACCCACCGAGATCACATCAAACCACACCTCTACACTACTCCATACCTGGCCCGTCCACTCAAACGACGCTCTGTACACTACTCCATACCTGGCCCGTCCACTCAAATGACGCTCTGGACACTACGCCATACCTGGCTCGTCCGCTCAAACGACGTTCTGTACACTACTCCATACCTGGCCCGTCCACTCAAACGACGCTCTGTACACTACTCCACACCTGGCCCGTCCACTCAAACGACGCTCTGTACACTACTCCATACCTGGCCCGTCCACTCAAACGACGCTCAACCAAGCCTGTGTTCCCTTAATTCCGCCACTGGCTTGAAGTGTCGCGTCCTCTCATGTTTCCCAGTAGAACAAATGCGGTTTAAGCTACGACCAATTCCTTCTACTCTCTACGTGTTTTTATTTATTTACCTCAGAATCGAAGGTCCCGACGTCCTCTGTCAGGACGTTCCGTTTGGCCCTCAAGCCTCCGCGTGCCCAACAGGCTCCCATTGAGGTGGTGCGCGAGGAGCCACGTGACGCAGCCGCATTCAAAGGGCGCGAGGCGGATGGACGTTCGCTGCGCGCGCCGAGAGTCTCCGTGCTCCCGCGCGCCCGAGGCGGTTGAGCGGACGCTGCCGGCGTTAAGGAACCGTTCACAAACGAGATAGGCGTGTATCCTCATCAGACCTACTGTATTGTGCGCCCGAAGGATGGGCACTGTGTTTGTGTTGCTGTTACTAGCGGGCATGTTTATGTTTTCATTGTTTTCTAAGCCTGTGTCGTTATTGCTAGGCCTTGTACACGATTGAGGGGATTGGCTCTCATTAGTCATTGGCATCGAGGTCAATATATACATGTAGGGTTACCAACTGGCATGGTACAAATTCAGGACGGTCAGTGTCTAAATTCAGGACAAGGGGTCAAAATTCAGGACAAAAATTCAGGACAGAAGGTCAAAATTCAGGACATAGGGATACAGAATAGGTCTTGGCCCAATACAACATTTGTGTAACTTTAGACCGACGACCACTTACGAACTATGACGTTTATTTGGTGAGGATAAGTACCGTGAACCGCCACATGGCGCGGCATAATCACCGCGTCTGTCTATAATTGGTGGATCCGAGATTTACTTTTACCATGCTGCCACAATACTTTTTCCAAACAGTACACAGTTCATTAATGGGCTTAACATATGGTCGCACTTCAGAACTTAGTTAGATCATGAGACTCCATCTAACCCATACGCATCATTACATCATTACTACTGACTCATTCCGCCTCAAAGTGTAGTTTCAGCCATGGTGGTCTCTACTGGGATTGCTATAATGAATGTAGTGCATAATATTGGCACGTTTTTTTCGAAATTTCTCAATTTGAGATTTGTACAAAGTGCTGAACTTGTACCCCCATGTCTGTTTTTTCTGTTTCTTCTATTTCAGGAAACTCAACCGTTCTAGAAACAGAGTGTTTAAGATTAACACTACTGAGTACTTCACAAATTGTGTAAGTAACTGATTTGTTGTTCGTATTGTCTGTCCTGACGAATGCTCCGCAGACCCGGCTGGGCAAAATAGAGCAGAAACATATCGACTTTGTCAACAAGTGACATAAAGAGATCTAGTAACACGATCTAAGTTTATACCCACCCACTTTTAATAACAAAACCTCACCTTTTTTAAATTAAAAATCGTTTCGGTGAAGTCTTGCTTTTTAGACATAGCCTTCCAATTACCCTCCGTTTCTTTTTTGGGGGAGCCCTCCTATCTCTGGACACTACTACTCATACCAGAGGTTGCCTCAGGCTTGAGGCTGGCATACAGCACAAATTTGGACACCCAATGATAATGCCGTAACGCGTATGAGGGGCGGAAAAACGATATACACCGCACAATCAACTTAGCGTTTATGAGGGTGATTCAACTTAACCTATGGTTACGTGGTTACAAGTGTCCATTCTCCCACTTGGTTATGTGGTAAGTGCAACCACTTGCCAATTCCTAACCTTCCCTTTTCTTACATGTGTGCCACCCCTAAGGTAGGCCCAATGTACCCCAGTGGGCAGAGTGCAGTGTATGCGAAAGGTAGGACATGTCTTGGTGTGTGTGGCATGTCCTGATAGTAAAATGCTGCCAATTTCGTTTTTCACTATTGAAAGGCTATCTGTCCCATAGAATAGACTGGGGAGTTTACTTATAACATCTTATAAGTGTAACTGCTGATGGGAAAATGGAGTTTAGTATGCCTGAGCTCAGAATCTAAAAATGCATCTTCTAGTATGGATGATTTTTACATTCTTGGTCTGAAAAAAACACTTTTAGAAAGTAGGTATTTTCTTACTTAGCCAGCCAGTGTGCATCTGCTAGGGTTGTGCATTGACTGTCTGGCTTTGGAGTGACAGGGGCTGGGAATGTGCATTCTGTTCAGACAGCCACTGGTGGTGTGTGGGGGTGTTCTGCCTTTCCAGGGTGAGTCAGGGCTGGGCTGAATAGACCTGGCTGCATTCAGAGTAAGGGGAGGATATTTCTTTCACACCTGAATGGACCTGGTCTGCCTTGAAAAATCTGTCTGCACCTCCTGCCAGGAAGCTGAGCCAGAGAGGACAGAACTGGTTTTTGCTGAGTATAGACACTTTCTGCCTCCAGAGAACAAAGGATTTTATATTATAAAAAGTGGGGCCCAGACCCCAGTCTTTAGATCACTTTTGGAATTCAAGAGGAACCTCTGCCAAGGAGAAGACCTGGGAGAAGCTGGAGGAGAAGTACTGCCCCTTGGCTGTTTGCTATCTGGGGTAGGCATGCAATAGCTTTTTCTGCCAAGGAGAGGAACTGTGTGTGTTCCTGCTTGACAAAGTATCTCCAAGGGCTTGAGGTAGAGCTTGCCCTCTCTTCTAGAAGTCTCAGCAGCAGCAAAGACGTAACCATCCTTTTGGGCACCTTTTCTGAAACCACTGCTTTCAGCCTCCACAGAAGAAAAGAGCAGCCGAGTCTGTCACTGAGTCTGTCACTGGTTCTGTGTCCTGAAGGCACCACCCGCACTGTGCACTGCATCCTTGGTCTCACTGATGCCGCTGGGCAACGGTCACCGAGCCGTTGCTTGAACCGCGTCCTGTGGGCACCGCACTCCGCACTGCCTCACTTCACTCTGCCCGAACGTCACCGACACCGTCGCTGACCATCCCGAACATCGACTGGCTCCTTCGCCTGCACCATGACCTGCCAGTACCGCATCGAGCACCACCTCACTCGGCATCGTGAGCCTTGGCCTCACCGACGTCGTTGGACAACCATCAGTGAGCCGCTGCCTGCACCGCACCATGAGGGCACCACACGCTGCACCGCTTCCACTTCACATCACAACAGTTACCCCACGTCCCGCACCAATGTATCGGCCACAAAGAGAAAGGTACTGTCTATGAGTCTGTCGACCCTTTAGCTGACCCGTACCAATGCGGTCGGCTGAAACTGTTAGACTCTGTTGTTTTCAGCAGTAACTATTTTTATAGTACTATATGTTAGGTTTTTGTCATATTTGGTCTTGCTTGGTTTAGATAAAGATTTCCTTTTTTTTCCAAAAGCTGGTGTAGTGTCCATTTGTAGTTTTTTCACCGTGTTACTGTAGGCAAGCACAAATGCTTTACCCACTGCCTCTGAGATAAGTCTGTCTGCTCGTGCCAAGCTACCAAGGGGTGAGCAGGGGTTATTTTAGAAGTGTATCCCTCTTAACCTGACTAGGAAGAAGGGTCCCTACTTGGACAAAGGTGCAAACCATTGGTAACTAGAAACCCTCATTTCTAACAAGAGGGAAGTGAAGTATCAAGGGCCTGGAAAGAAATGCTGGAGAACTTGGGTCAAACTAGGCTGCCAACGAAATAAAATGACAGGGAGAAAAGGTGGTCAGATAATATCAGGGCAGAGTGAAGAAGATAACTAGACTAGGGCACAATGGGGCAGGTGAGAGTTATTGACTGTAACTCACAAAGGTAAAGTGCATATAGAAAAGGCAGAATCTACAAACCAGCAAGGCTTGACAATGGATTGTGGCTCTGCAGTGACAAGTGGTGTGATCTTAGTTCCATGAGTGCAGTCTTGATAATGCAGACTGCATCCTGTAGAGGTCAACAAATGGAGTGCCATTAAATTGAGAAACTGTAACAATCTATATGTAAATTATACATAAATATACAGTATAATGCATAGAAAGAAGTGATGTGCTGTACAAAGTGCTGTGGTTCAAGCAAGATTTTAGTAGTTGTGAAGACCTCAAGAAGGCGTGAGTGGTGTTGTGGCTCATGAGCATGCAGTGAAGGAGACACCTGTGACATGTTTATTTGCTGGGGGAAAAGTCAAGTATGGGTTGCAATTGGACCACAGAGTGGAAACATGGGGGCTGAGTGAGGGATATAGTGATGACTTATTTGTGGGAATTCATGGAGGGGTGCAAAAGGGATGCTGGGAGTAGAGGTAGACAGGATTGAGGAACAGGAGTTAAAGGCACTGAGCAGCAGGAGGAAAGACAATTTCAGCCACAGGGGACAAGAGACTATAGGCCCAACCGACTGAAAGATCCCAGACAATCACTCGGCATGGGGGGGTGAACATGAGGCAGGCATCTATAAGTGTTCATAATTGTCAGAAAAAGGTTGAACCACTTTGCTCCAATGTTCTGGTTCATATAAGAAGTCTCCACTCCTGACTGCAGCAGTCCCACACACTGGAAGGCTGAGGAGTGCTCAATAAACAGGAAACACAACATGCACATCGAGGGAAATTGCCTCAAAATCAAGACACGAGCATTAGTCTGGCGCAAAGTCATGGGAGAACAGACACCCTCTGGACGCAAATCATTCCAGGCGAAAACACCGTATTTAGCAATCTGAAATTAAAAATGTAGAAGTTCCATCAGTGATATAACTACCAGCATATTTTGTGTACATTCACTGTAAATTGCATTTCCTAGTACACAAATATAATATAATACACCCCTTTTGTCATTCAATGCAACTTTAATTATGTTTGCTTATTTAGCATGAGCCATTTTGAAAACTATTCGTGTGTCAAGGGCACTGCACGTAAAAGCCAGCGCTGATTCCATACATAACTTGACACCTATAGCTGCAGATGTTTATGATCATCGGGTAGAAGCTTTTTTATGTAAAGAGCCGTGCAGACAGGGGACTGAAATATCACAGGTTAAGTCAGTTCATAGATTGCTTTATTCAAATAGGCAATATTTGTACATTTAAATCTTTGGCTACCTGCTGAAAAGGTGTAATAGGATCGCCTAGCAGGGGAAGCTCCTCCGCTTCAGCGCAGGAGCATCGCCGCCCCCGCACACAGGGTTAAAAATAAATAAAAATAAAACGATAATAAACTTGGGTTGATAGTCATTTTATTTTGTTTCCCGGAGTCTTGGGGGCAGGGATAACAGGTACCCAAGGGGAGTGGTATGCACTGTTATCAGTGCATGTGACGGTTTGGCCAGTCGTCTCAGGCCGGCCAAAGCATCATGCGCACTGAAGCTCTCTCCAACCCAGCTGCTTTGCTGGGTTAGAGACAGTAAAGCACAGGCTCCCAGTCTCCCTGGGTGTGCAAATCATTGGTGCTCAGGCTACAGGGGAGTCAGGGAGCCTCTGCCTGCAGTGGAGCCACAAGATCAACAGAAGGTGGCGGGCTGCAGGCGGCAGTTAAGTTCTTATTTTCTCCTTTTTTAGGTCGAGCATTTGAGACCTCTTGTATATACTTTAGTATATATTTATATGTGTATGTACTTTTTGGGCTCTGGAGATCAGCCCTAGGACTTGTCTGCTTCCTCTTAGGGACTTTTTTTTCTGCTCAACTGCCTCTATTTAACTTTCTTAATTGAAAACGACCAGCAGGGTCAGTAAAATACTATAATCACTTCAGCATTCTCTACATTTCAGTCCATTGAAATTGTCTTCCAAGAGCATCCGTAGACAATATTTTTTTCATATATTGTATTTTCACAGATATGACCACCGAAGGCCCTGATTTTATATTAAAAACAGAGCTTTGGACTATACCATTTCTTGCTGAAAGGCAATATGTGTTTCCATACCTGGCGTGTCACGCAGTTTGGTGCTTACTTTCCCTCCATGTTAAAGAACAGTAGATGTTTCAGCACCCAAGCTAATGTGCTGCATAGTTAAAAACATATAAGGTCCCAAAGGTGAGACCGATTGCATTGCAAATGCTTGTTTGTTATTCATCTCCTGCCCCTCCACCCACCCCTCTCATCTGACACCGACCGCTACTGTTGCCTAGATCACTTCAGAAGTATTTGGGGCTCTGTGTGAAATATGCTAAACCGCTGCTCACAAAGTAAAAGATCAGCACAATCTAAAAAAGTGCGTAGATCTCTTACAACAGGGGCGGAGTAAGTGGGAAACCAATGACCTGACAAATGAGCAAAGAGGGGGGCTATGGAGAACGGGTGTGAGCAAAGGTCTTGGAGAGTCTACGGACATGTTCGGGTGCAACCCCAGATCGGTAATTAGGGTAGGAAAGAAGGCACATAAGTTCAAGTGCAGATCAGTTCGGAGACTGAGGACAGGAAAACATATCAGGTGGGTCCCAGCTGGCAAGGACGGAAGAGTTATCCGAAAGATTATACAGAGGAGAGGGCATATGAACAGATGTGGGCAAAAAACTGGTACCTTTGAATACGACCATCCAGTTCCCTGTGAATGAACTAGATGCCATGTTCAATGCACCTTTACCTCTGCTTGGCAAATGTTATGCATTGGGTAAACAAACTGTCACCTGAAGCATATGGAAACAATCCCCATTCATGCACACTCTTACTGACCGACAGGAGAATTAGAACATTTAATTAGCATTGTGTAGGAAGCTGGCTCTGTATATTCTATACCAAAGTAAGGTATAGCGTGCCCAGAGTCTAATGGATTCCCAGAGGCTTAAGTAGATAATACTAAAATCTCTGTTTGCTGTAGTGTGGTCAAGCAGTTAGGCTTATCAGAGGGCTGTGTTAAGCATTTGTTGTAAACAGTCATGCAAGAAATGACTACACACACTCAAAGACTGAATCCAAGACCAATTGTTTTGTATTACGTTATTACTTTGTTGTTTTATTTTTAAAACTAAGAGGACCTCGGTTACAGGTAAATAACAGATTAAAAATACCAATACTCTCCAAATGCAGTAGGTATTGTTTTGCAAAGACTTTAAAGTACTTAACAGGAGTATTAGAAATACTTTGGTAAGGTCAATCAAACAGTAGTAAACTTATCAATTGTAGAGTTAGACATTTAGTGCAATAGGCAGAGATACAATGCTATTCTAAGGGAGGAAAACAGTTATGTGCATTTATGGGTAAGGACTCGACTTACACATCCAGTCTTCGGCGGTTTGGACCAACACTGGGCAAGGGTCAGGCCAAGGTTGGTACTGCACCACCAGCGGCACTGGGGCAGCCAGGTGTAGAGGTCACTGGGCCTAATGTTAGTTAATGGAGACTGGGAGCACCCACAAGAAGGGCAGTTTGCAGGAATGTACCTGCGGTTTCAGGGCACAGGCACCGGGGTTAAAGCCAGCACGGGGGTGGGCCACAAAGCATTACCAGTCATGCACCACCATCGCCGCAGGGGCGGTGGAGTGCAAATCAGTGACGGGCGCCCAATACTAGTAAAGGGGGATCTCGGTCTCACAAAGAGGCTGCAGGCTCGGACCAGGAGGCTGGACGAAAGGGACCAACAGCTGGGCAAGTAAGTCGAGGTGCCGGTGGACACCTGGGCACTGTTGGCAGGGCTCCCGAAAGTCGAGGGTGGAGGACACAGGCACAGGGCGTCACAGCCATGCACTTGTTCGAGTAGGAATTGGCATAGGACAGCACAGCCATGCACTTGTTTGAAATTAAATTAAATGAAAACAGGATTTCGAAAGCGCCTGGTTACCCATAGGCATCCATGCGCTAATGTCTGCTAACACACTGACCTGTGACCCATTCATTTAGGGAAAAGTAGTGTTTTAATCTGTCTCGGGAAGATGAGGTAGTTAGGTTGAGCACGGATCTGCAAAGGCAGACTGTTCCAGATTTTAGCCACATTATAAGAAAAGAGACGGCCCCCACTTCGTGCTCTCTTCATTCTTGGTGTTGACAGTAAATATTTAGTTTCTGACCTTAGGGCTCTATTTGGGCAGTACAGATGGATAACGGACTGAATAGCCAAGGATCTCTTACCTGCAAGTGCCCTGTGGGCTATGCGTAATGCCTTAAACTGAATGCGCTCATGGATGGGGAGCCAGTGTACAGATGCCAAAGCTGGTTTAGCTGAAGAACGCTTTGGGATGTTCATGAGCATATGCGGCGCGCAGTTTTGAACAACTTGTAACTTTCATATCAAGGAGCAAGGAGCTCCAAGAAGTGCATTAGCATAGTCAAGATGGGACTGGATGAGAGCCCGAACTAGGACTCTTCTTGCTGGAAAAGGGATTATTGGGAGCACTTTACGGACCATTCGTAGGTTACCCGAAGCAGCTTGCAGCTACTTTTTGCCCTTGCTCTTTAAAATCAAGGTTCTGGTCGAGCCAAACACCCAGACTTTTGATTTGGTCTTATGGGGAGGGAGCATGACCAAAAGAGCTAGGCCAGAGTAGGCCAAGATTTGTCTTTTCTTTATACCCTAGGAGCATTAGTACAGTTTTTGATCCATTGAGGTTCAAAAACGAATCTTCCATCCACCTTGATACTTTGTCCAGACAAAGGGCAAGACCAGAGTTGGAAGGGTCCCATTGGTTGAAAGAAACAACCAACTGGGTGTCATCAGCATATGTGATGATCTGGATCCCGAAAGGTAGCATCACCTCCGCCAGAGGCCTCAAATTAACATGAAAAAGTGTAGGGCTTAGGGAAGACCCCTGGGGGACCCCACAGTTAAGAGGTATGGGCTTTGAGGAGATGCCTCCTTCAAGAACTTCGAAGGATCAGTCTTCTAAAAACGACTGCAGCCAATTGAGCATGGTCCCAGCAATTCCCACCTCACTTAGCCTTTTTTATCAACAGCTGGTGGTTGACCGTATCAAAGGCCGCGCTTAAATCTAAAAGAATGATGGCTGCACAGCCTCCAGCGTCTAGGATTTTTCTAGACTCTTCCACTACCACCAGAAGAGCCGTCTTGGTGCCCTGTTGGGGTCTAAAGCCCATCTGGGAGGGATGGAGATGGTTATTACTCTACAAGAAGGCGGACAATACAGAGTTCACATATTTCTCAGCGATCTTGCTGATAGCTGGCAGCAGAAATGGTAATTGCTCCAGACCTCCGAGTCCTGAGGTGTTTTTTTCAGTAAGGCTTTAACCATAGCCCGTTTCCACAGAGGCGGGACCGTCCCTGAGGAAAAAGAGGCATTAATCAGGTCAAGGATTACTGGAGAAAGAGTTTCAGAGGCCAAATTTAAGATGTTAAGAGGGTCAGTGTCAGTGGGGGAGCCAGATTTCAATTTACTCATGATGTCTAGCAACATGGACGGGTTAAATGGAGGGATTTCCTCAATTAAGCCAATTCTCCCTTTGTCCAAGTTCTCCTGCTCTCCAATATGTAGTTGAGATGTTATTTGAGGGAAGGAGGAATAAATGGTTTGGATTTTACTGATGAAGAAATCTGCTATGGTGTTACATCGCGCAGAAATATCCTCCGATACAGTAGGGGGAGAGGGGATGGTGAGTAAGCCTTCAGCAATGCGAAAGATTTTGCGCGGGGAATTTGCAGCTGCTAGAATTCTCTCTTCGTAGTATAGAGTTTGGGCCAATTGAATTTCAGTTTTATCGGTTTTTATGAGCTCTCTATAAGTTTGTTTATGACTGGCAGAAAAGTCCTTCCTCCATTTCCTTTCGTCTCTTTTGCAAATCTTAAGTTCACAAAGTTATTGGAATACCACAGATTCTGCTTGGTTCCTCCTTGTTAAATGTCGTTTTATTAGGAAGGACAGAATTCAGTGATGATTCCACCCAGTTGTTAAATTTGTTGTTCGCAATGACAGATCAGGGTCGGAGGTGGGTCTGGAATTTTCCAGGGTCGTTACCCATGATTCAATTGGCAATTTAGACCATGTACGTGAGCATTTCCTTCTTCCCATGGTCGCTGAGGAAATGGCCTGCGGAATCCAAGTAAAAGGAATTAAAAAATGGTCGGACCACGGCAGCCTAACAGGATCTCTAACTAAAAGATTCTTCAAATTGGAGAAAATGGGATCCAGTAAGTGACCTTTGGTGTGGGTCAAGCCAGTTACTTTTTGTGTGAGTTGGAATACGGCTAGCTCATCAGTTAGGTCGCGCACATCTGATTGTAGGACGTTCTCAAAATGGAGATTTAGGTCCCCAAGCAGCATAAAGTTGCATAATGAATAAATGAAAAAATTATTGTTCAGTTACTAAAAACTTACAATTAAAACAACATTACACAGTTCTTCTTACATTTCATACATTATTAAGACCACATAATTAAAAGAAACTTTACATGAATGTATAAAACCAAGTATAAATAAAACCATCCTCATTGTCCACCGTTAAGCAATTTCTTCTCCACTATTTCTATAAACGTCAGAAGTCTACCCGTAAATTGCAAGCTTTCTCCTTGTAAACTGGCTATGACTGCTTGTCGGCATGTTCGTATAATTTGACTATTAAAGTCCGACCATAGCAGCCTCCTACGTTCTTCTATTAGTGGAGGGCAGCTACAGATGATATGACAAATGTCTTCCCTCTTGTAATAACAGAGGTGACACACCCTCTCACTACTCATCAATTTCCATGTAGGTGCGTCTCCAAGAAATTGGCTATTTCCAAATCGGAGATTCATCAGCTTCAGCTTTGCCCTTTGGCTATTTGAGTCTCCTAAATATCTTTGGGGTTTTAGCATACCATACGAAGCAATAACTGTCCATACATGGGATCTCTTTGCCAGTACTGCTTTATCCCATAAAGACGACAATTTTTTGCTGCACCCCTTTATAACTTTATTAAAAGCCACTTGTGAAAGAGGTAAGGCCCATAGTTGTTCCGCATTGAACATATCTATCGCCAGTTTGAAATATTCAGGTGCCTGCTTATGTTTATTATCGCATATTGCCTCCCAAACCACTGTAATAAGCAAGGAATTTTATCCCTTCTAATTTTGTGGCGTGAAGTTAGCACTGGCCAGATTGGCTGCTGTCTCAAGAAGCTCTTTATTAAATTGATTAAGGGGTCCTGGGGGCTATAGATTAGAATCCCCAAAAATGTGCAGATGTGGGATATAGGAATTGCGAAGGCCGGGCTTTCGCAATCCGTTAGCGGGCTTGCGGTGGTGGGACAGTCAAATTCAGTTTTATGAATAATCGTAAGACCACCACCCCTTCCTGTGCTCCTGTTGAGCCTCTGAATAACATAGCCAGACGGGAGTGCTTGGACAATAGAGAAGTTAGCCTCATTGTTAAGCCAGGTTTCTATTAGAACCAGCACCTCTGGGCTTTCTTCCTCAAGCATGAGTGGACATTGGTACAGGACAGCATAGCCACGCTCTTGTTTGAGTGGACATTGGAACAGGGCAGCACAGCCATGCACTTATTCGAGTGGAAATCGGCACAGGGAGGCACAGCCATGCACTTGTTTGAGTGAACATTGGCACAGCCGTGCACTTGTTTGAGTGGACATTGGCACAGGATGGTTCAGCCATGCCCTTGTGTGAGTGGACATTGGCACAGGATGGTACAGCCATTCACTTGTCTGAGTGGACATTGGCACAGGGAAGCCCAGCAACGCACTTATTTGAGTGAACATTGTCACAGGGCGGCACAGACATGCACTTGTTTGAGTGGACATTGGCAGAGGGAGGCCCAGCTATGCAATTGTTTGCGTTGACATTGGCACAGGGTGGCACATCCATGCAATTGTTTGAGGAAATATTGGCATAAGGCGCAAAGCTATCCACTTGTTTGAAAGGATATTGGCACATGGCCGCACAGACATGCACTTGTTTGAGTGGACATTGGGACAGCGCAGCACACTCATGCACTTTTTTGAATGGACATTGGCAAAGGGATACAAAGCATGCACTTGTTTGAGTGGACATTAGCACAGGACAGCACAGCCATGTACTTGTTTGAGTGGACATTGGCATAGGGTTGCACGGCGATGTACATCTTTAAGTGGACATTGCTACAGGGAGGCCCAGCCACGCACTTGTTTTTAGTGGACACTGACACAGTTCAGCACAGCCATGCAGTTTTTTGAGTGGACATTGGTACAGGGTGACACAGCCATGCACTTGCTTGAGTGGAGATTGTCACAGGGTGGGACAGCTCCACACTTGCTTGAGCGGACATTGGCAAAGGCAGACAAAACCATGCACTTGTTTGAGGGAGTACAGCAGCAACCCATGCACTTCTTTGAGTGGATATTGGCACAGGGAGGACCAGCCATGCAGTTATTTAAGAGGACATTGGCGCTGGCAGCGAAGCCATACACTTATTTACAGTACAATGGCACAGGGAGGTACAGCCATGCACTGGAGTGGACACTGGCAGAGGGAGGTACAGCCATGCATTTGATTTTAGTGGACATTGGTACAGTGTGGCACAGCCATGCACTTGTTTAAGGTGTCATTGGCACAGGGATGCACATCCATGCACTTGTTTTAGTGGACATTGGTAGAGTGCGGCACAGCCATGCACTTGTTTGAGTGGACATCGGCAGAGGGCAGCACTGCCAAGCACTTGCTTGAGCGGACATTGGCACAAGGCTGCACACTCATGCACTTATTTGAGTTGACATTGGCACAGGGCGACACAGCCATGTACTTGTTTGAGTGGAGATTGTCTTAGGGTGGCACAGCCCTGCACTTGCTTGAGTGGACATTGGCAAAGCATGCACTTGTTTAAGTTTACAATGGCACAGGGAGGCACAACCAATAACGTTTTTGATTGGACATTGGCACAGGGTGTCACAGCCATGCACTTGTTTGAGTGGCAATTGGCACATTGAGACACAATCATGCACTTGTTTGAGTGAACTTTGGCGGCACAGCCATGCGCTTGTTTGAGTGATCATTGGCACAGGACAGCACTGCCATGAACCTGTTTGAGTGAACATTAGACTGGGTGGCACAGCCAAGCACATGTTTGAGTGGACATGGCGCAAGGAGGCTCGGCCATACACTTGCTTGAGTGAACATTGGCACAGGGAGGCACAGCTGTGCAACTGTTTGACTGGACATTTGCACAAGGTGGCACAGCCATGCACTCGTTTAAGTGGACGTTGCTACAGGGAGGCTTATCCATGCTCTTGTTTTTAGTAGAAAATGGCACAGTAAAGCACAGCCATACACTTTTTTGAGTGGACATTGGCAGAGGGCGACACAACCATGCACTTTTTTTAGTGGACATTGGCAGAAGGCGGCACTGCCATACACTTGCTTGAGTGGAGATTGTCACAGGGTGCCACAGCTCTGCACTTGCTTGAGTAGACATTGGCAAAGGGAGACAAAACCATGCACTTGTTTGAGTGGACATTGGCAAAGGTGAGCACAGTCATTCACTTGTCTGAGTGGACATTTGCACAGGGAGGCTCAGCTATGCACTTTTTTGAGTGGAGATTGGAATAGGTCGGCACAGCCATGAACTTGTTTGAGTAGACATTGGCCCAAGGAGTCACAGCCATGAACTTGTTTTAGTGGAAATTGGCACAGGGAGGCACATCCATGCACTCTTTTAAGGTGACATTGGCACCGGGAGGCACAGCCATGCCCTTGTTTTTAGTGGACATTGGTACAGTGTCGTACAGCCATGCACTTTTTTGAGAGGACTTTGGCAGAGGGTGGCACTGCTAAGCACTTGCTTGTGCGGATATTGGCACAGGGCTGCACAGCCATGTACTTGTTTGAGTGGAGATTTTCACAGGGTTGCACTGCCCTGCACTAGTTTGAGCGGACATCGGCACAGGGAGGCACAACCAAGAACTTTTTTGATTGGACATTGACAAAGGGTTTCACAGACATGCACTTGTTTGAGTGCCAATCGGCGCAGGGAGGCACAACCATGCACTTGTTTGAGTGTTGTAGGAAGCTGGCTCTGTATATACTATGCCAAAGTGAAGTATAGTGTGCAAAGAGTGCAGTGGAACCCCAAAGGTAGGCAGAGGTAAAAGTAGATAGCAGCTTACTCTCTATTTGTGGTAGTGTGGTCGAGCAGTAAGGCTGTATCAGAGGACAGTGTTAAGCATTTGTTGTCCGCACTCAGTCAGCAAATGAATTCACACAACCAAAGACTGAACTTCAGACTAAATGTTTTTGTATAAAAATACTCTTTTAGTTATTTTATTCTCTAGAACCAAGCAAGCCTGGCACAGGTACGTAATAAATACTTTACAGTCGTAATGCAGTTTGTAAACAGTTTGAATTGCAATTGTATAAGCACTTTGTTTGGATTACAGTAGAGTTACTGATAATGCAATGCTTTTGAGAATACAGTACATATACTTTGTATAGGCTTTTTAGTAGAATGTCAAGTAGATTATTTTACAGATTACTTTTCTTACACACAGTGCAGTACACCTGGATACTGCATTGGGACATTTCCTGTAAACAGTTAAGTAAAAGCGCTTTTGTTATTTAGCTACAGTTTTAAAGGTTGTCATAGATTTTCCAACTCCACACTTAGAAACTTTTCACAGAAAAACAGTCAATGTTATCCTATGGATGAAAATAGTGTTATTGGTTAACAGGTAAGTACTTTGTTGTGGGAGTTGGTATTCTGGGGTTAGACTGAGGGGTCCCCAGGGTTAAGGATCTACTCTTGTAACACCCTCAGCGGCACTAGGGCGGCCAGGTGCAGAGTTCTGAGGCCCAATGTTATCCAATGGGGGATAGGGGGCCTCCGGTTGGTGGCTGCTTACGAGCAGGCCACTGGGTTGTGGGAGCAAACCTCTTGGACTTAAGCTCAGGGCAAATGGGGGTTCAAGCCAGTACAAAAGATGCACCCTCAGTGGCACTGGGGTGGCCGGGTGCAGAGTGCTGTTTTGGCGTTGGGTGCCCTGTAGCTTTCAATGGGGAGTCTCCGGTTTGCAAATACACTGCAGGTTCGGGAGGAAGGTCTTCTGGGTGCAACCACCACTTGGAGAGGTAAGTTGGGATACCGGGGGTTGGTTAGGCACCCTCAGTTGGGCCACCCAAGGCTGCAGGCGTCGGCTGGAGACTTGAGGCAGGTCAGGGGTCACTGGTTCTCAGGTCAGGATCACTGGGTTGACCTCCTCTTGGTGTTGGGCTACTCAAACTCGGGCAATGGGCGCCTGGTGCAGAGTCTTGCAGACCCGTGGATCCTTGCGGAGCTGGAGTCTGTTGATGAACAAATCCGGTGTTCACAGATGATCGAGTCTTTGGGATGAAAGGCAGGCAGGTCCTCTGGGTTTCTCAAGGTTGCTGGCTGCAGGACACACCGGGATTTCGCAGGAGCAGGTTCCAGGTGGTGGTGACAGGTGGGTAGGGCTGGGGCCAAGTCTGCACCCCTCTTACCTCTTCCTACACCCCTCTTCCCCCTTTCTGTATCTTATGCTTCTTTCTGCAATTCTCTTGCCTCTTTCTACACCCATCTTGCTGTTTCTGCACCTCTGTTGCTTCTTTCTGCACTTCTTTTGTTTCTTTCTGCACCCCTCTTGCTTCTTTCTGTATCCCTCTTGCCTCTTTCTCCACCCCACTTCCCCAATTCTGCATCTCTGTTGCTTCTTTATGAACTTCTCTTGCTTCTTTCTGTACCTCTTTTGCTTCTTTCTGCCCCCTGGTGCCTCTTTCTCCACCCCTTCCATGTTTCTGCACTCCTCTAGCCTCTTTCTGCACCTCTCTTGATTCTTTCTGCGCTTCTTTTCTTTCTTTCTGCGCCTCTCTTGCTTCTTTCTGCACCCCTCTTGTCTTCTTTCTGCACCCCTTTTACCAGTTTCTTCAACTCTCTTGCCTCTTTCTGCACTTCTCTTGCTTCCTTCTGCACCTCTGTTGCTTCTCTCTGCACTTCTCTTGCCTCTTTCTGTACCCCTCTTGCCGCTTTCTGCACCGCTCTTGCTTCTTTCTACACCCATCTTGCCTCATTATGTACCCCTTTTTCTGCACCTCTCTTGCCTATTTCTGCAACTCTCTTGCCTCTTTGTGTAGTTCTCTTGCCTACTTTTGCACCTGTTGCTTCTTTCTGTACTTCTCTTGCCTCTTTCTGTACCCCTCTTCCTTCTTTCTGCACCCTCTGCCCCTTTCTTTTGCACTTCTTTTGTTTCTCTCTGCACCTCTCTTGCTTCTTTCTGCAACCCTCTTGCCACTTCCTCCACCCCTGTTCCACCTTTTTGCATCTCTATTGCTTCTTTCTGCACTTTTCCTACCTCTTTCTCCACCCCTCATCCCTCTTTCTGCACTTGTTTTGTTTCTTTCTGCAACTCTCTTGCTTTTTTCTGAACCCCTCTTGCCTCTTTCTCCTCCCCTTTTCCCCCTTTCTCCATCTCTGGTGCTTCTTTCTGCACCTCTGTTCCTTCTTTCTGCACTTCTTTTGTTGTTTTCTGCACCTCTTGCCTCTTTCTGCATCCCTCTTGCCTCTTTCTCAACCCCTTCTTAGCCATTTTTGCATCTGTTGCTTCTTACTGCACTTCTCTTGTCTCTTTCTCCACCCCTTCCCTCTTTCTGCACCTCTCTTGCTTCTTTCTTCACCCCTCTTGTCTCTTTCTGCACCTATGTTCCTTCTATCTGCACTTTTTTTAAATTAATTTTTACAGCTCTGTTGCTTCTTTCTGCAGCCCCTTACCTCTTTCTCCACCCCTCTTCCCTCGTTCTACTCCCCTGTTGACTCCTTCTGTACCTCTGTTCCTTCTTTCTGCACTTCTTTTGTTTCTTTATGCACATCTCTTGCTTCTTTCTGCACCCTTGTGCCTCTTTCTGCACCTCTCTTCCCTGTTTTTGCACCCTCTTCCCCTTTTCTGCACCTCTGTTGCTCCTTTCTGCTCTCCTCTTGCTACTTTCTGCACCTCTCTGCTTCTTTCTGCACCACTTGTGCTTCTTTCTGCACCCCTCTTGCCTCTTTCTGCACCTCTGCTCCTTCTTTCTGCACTTTTGTTTCTTTCTGCACCTTGCTTCCTTCTTTCTGCACCCCTCTTGCCTCTTTCTCCACCCTTCTTCCGCCTTTCTGCATCTCTGTTGCTTCTTTCTGCACTTCTCTTGCCTCCTTCTGTACCCATCTTGCTGTTTCTGCACCTTTGTTGCTTCTTTCTGCACTTCTTTTGTTAATCTCTGCACCTCACTTCCTTCTTTCTGTATCCCTCTTGCCTCTTTCTCCACCCCACTTCCTCCTTTCTGTATCTCTGTTGCTTCTTTATGCACTTCCTTGCTTCTTTCTCTACTTCTGCTGCTTCTTTCTGCACCCCTCGTGCCTCTTTCTACACCCCTTCCCCCTTTCTGCACCCCTCTTGCCTCTTTCTGCACCTCTCGCTTCTTTCTGCACTTCATTTGTTTCTTTCTGCACCTTTCTTGCTTGTTTATACACCCCTGTTGCCTCTTTCTCCACCCCTTTCCCTTTTTCATCTCTGTTGCTTCTTTCTGCACTTCTCTTGTCTCTATCTCCACCCCATATCCATCTTTCTGCACCTCTGTTGCTTCTGTCTGCACTTCTCTTGCTTCTTTCTGTGCCTCTCTTTCTTCTTCTGGACACCTTGTGCCTCTTTCTGCACCCCTCTTCCCTCTCTCTGCACCCCTCTTACCTCTTTCTGCAGATCTGTTCCTTCTTTCTGCACTTCTTTTGTTTCTCTCTGCACCTCTCTTGCTTTCTGCACCCCTCTTGCCTCTTTTTTGCCCCTCTTCAACTTCCCTGCAGCTTTGTTGCTTCTTTCTGCACCCCTCTTGCCTCTTTCTCCTCCCCCTTTTCCCCTTTCTGCATCTCTGTTGCTTCTTACTGCACTTCTCTTCCCTCTTTCTGCACCCCTCTTGCCTCTCTCTACATCTCTGTTCCTTCTTTCTGCACTATTGTTTTTTTCTGCACCTCTTGCTTCTTTCTGCACCCCCCTTGCCTCTTTCTCCACTCGTCTTCCTCCTTTCTGCATCTCTGTTGCTTCTTTCTGCACTCCTCTTCCCTCTTTCTGCACCCCTCTTGCCTCTCTCTACATCTCTGTTCCTTTGTTCTGCACTCTTGCTTCTTTCTGCACCCCTCTTGCCTCTTTCTCCACTCTTCTTCCCCCTTTCTGCATCTCTGTTGCTTCTTTCTGCACTCCTCTTGCTGCTCCCATCTTGCGGTTCTGCACCTCTGTTGCTACTTTCTGCACCTCTTTTGTTAATTTCTGCACCTCTCTTCCTTTCTGTATCCCTCTTGCCTCTTTCTCCACCCCACTTCCCCCTTTCTGTATCTCTGTTGCTTCTTTATGCACTTCCTTGCTTCTTTCTCTACCTCTGTTGCTTCTGTCTGCACTCCTCTTGCCTCTTTCTGCACCTCTCGCTTCTTTCTGCACTTCTTTTGTTTCTTTCTGCACATTTCTTGTTTCTTTCTACACCCCTGTTGCCTCTTTCTCTACCCTTTCCCCTTTTTTTTATCTCGGTTGCTTCTTTCTGCACTTCTCTTCTCTCTTTCTCCACCCCTCATCCATCTTTCTGCACCTCTGCTGCTTCTGTCTGCACTTCTCTTGTTTCTTTCTGCACCTCTCTTTCGTCTTTCTGGACACCTTGTGCCTCTTTCTGCACCCTCTTTCCTCTCTCTGCGTACCCCTCTTGCCTCTTTCTGCAGATCTGTTCCTTCTTTCTGCACTTCTTTTGTTTCTTTCTGCTCCTCTCTTGCTTTCTGCACCCCTCTTGCCTCTTTTTCTGCTCCTCTTCACCTTTCCTGCATCTCTGTTTCTTCTTTCTGCACCTTTCTTGCCTCTTTCTACACCCCTCTTGCCTCTTTCTGCAGCTCTGTTGCTTCTTTCTGCACTTCTCTTGCTTCTTTCTGCACCTCTTTCTTCTTTCTGCACAGCTCGTGTCTCTTTCTGCACCCCTCTCCCCTCTTTCTGCACCCCTCCTGCCTCTTTCTGCACCTGCTCCTTCTTTCTGTCTTTTCTTTTGTTTCTTTCTGCACCTTTCGTTCTTCTTTCTTCACCCCTCCTGCCTATTTCTCCACCACTCCCCCTTTCTGCATCTTTGTTGCTTTAAAGTGCACTTTATCTTGCCTCTTCCTGCACCCTACTTACCTCCTTCTGCGCCTCTGTAGTTTCTTTTTGCACTGCTCTTGCTTCTTTCTGCACCTCTCTTGCACATTTCCGCACCCCTCTTGCCTCCTTCTACACCTCTGTTGGTTCTTTCTGCACTGCTCTTGCTTCTTTCTACACCTCTTTTGCCTGTTTCTGCAACTCTCTTGCTTCTTTTTGCACTTCCCTGGCCTCCTTCTGCACATCTGTTGCTTCTTTATGCACTTCTCTTGCCTCTTTTCGTACCCCCCTTGCCTCTTCCTGCACTCTTCTTCCCTCTTTCTGCACCTCTCTTGCCTCTTTCTGCGCTCCTGTTCCCCTTTTCTGCACCTCTCTTTCCTGTTTCTACAACTCTCTTGTGTCTTTCTACAGTTCTCTTGCCTCCTTCTGCACCTCTGTTGCTTCTCAGCACTTCTATTTCCACTTTCTCCACCCCTCTTGTCTGTTTCTGCACCTCTGTTGATTCTTTATGCACTGCTCTTGCTTCTATCTGGACCTCTCTTTTAAATTTCTACACCTCTCTTGCCTCTTTCTGCACCCCTCTTGCCTCTTTGTGCACCCCTATTGGTTCTTTCTGCACTGGTCTTGCTTCTTTCTGCGCCTCTTTTACCTGTTTCTGCAACTCTCTTGCCTCTTTCTGCAGCCTTTGTTACTCTTTCTGTACCTCTCTTGCTTCTTTCTGCAATCCATTGCCTCTTTCTGCACCCCATTTTCTGCACCTCTCTTGCCTCTTTCTGCACCCCTTTTACCCTTTTCTGCACCTCTCTTGCCTGTTTCTGCAACTCTCTTGCCTGTTCTGTAGTTCTCTTGCCTCCTTCTGCACCTCTGTTGCTTCTTGCTGCACTTCCCTTGCCTCTTTCTGTACCCCTCTTGCCTCTTTCTGCACCTCTGCTCCTTCTTTTTGCACTTCTTTTGTTTCTTTCTGCACCTCTCTTACTTCTTTCTGCAACCCTCTTGCCACTTCCTACACCCCCGTTCTACCTTTTTGCACCTCTGTTGCTTCTTTCTGTACATGTCTTACCTCTTTCTCCACCCCTCATCCCTCTTTCTGCACCCCTGTTGCTTCTTTCAGCACTTCTCTTGCTTCTGTCTGAATGTTCCTTGGTTCTTTCTGCACCCCATGCCTCTTACGGCACACCTCTTCCCTCTTTTTGCACCATTCTTGGCTTTTTCTGCACCTCTGTTCCCTCTTTCTGCACTTGTTTTATTTCTTTCGGCAGCTCTCTTGCTTTCTTTCTGCACCCCTCTTGCCTATTTCTACACCCCTTTTCCCCCTTTCAGCATCACTGTTGCTTCTTTCTGCACATTCTCTTCCCTCTTTCTGCGCCCCTCTTGCGTCTCTCTGCACCTCTGTTCCTTCTTTCTGCACTTCTTTAGTTTCTTTCTGTACCTCTCTTGTTTCTTTCTGCACCCTCTTGCCTCTTTTTTCACCTATGTTCCTTCTTTCTGCACTTTTTAAAATTCTTTCTGCAGCTCTCTTGTTTCTTTCTGCAGCCCCTTACCTCTTTCTCCACCCTATTCCCTCTTCTTTTTGCACCCCTGTTGCCTCTTTCTGCACCTCTGTTCCTTCTTTTTGCACTTCTTTTATTTTTGCACCTCTTTTGCTTCTTTCTGTACCCCTTGTGCCTCTTTCTGCAGCTCTCTTCCCTATTTTTGTACTCCTCTTGCCTCTTTCTGCACCTCTGCTCCTTCTTTCTGCACTTTTGTTTCTTTCTGCACCTCACTTGCTTCTTTCTGCACCCCTCTGGCCACTTCCTCCAACCTCTGTTACTTCTTTCTGCAGTTCTCTTGCCTCTTTCTCCGCCCCTCATCCCTCTTTCTGCATCCCTGTTGCTTCTTTCTGTACTTCTCTTCCCTCTTTCTGCACACCTCTTGCCTTTTTCTGCACCTCTGTTCCTTCTTTCTGCACTTGTTTTGTTTCTTTCTGCACTTCTCTTGCCTCTTTCTGCACCCATCTTGCTCTTTCTGCACCTCTGTTTTTAAGTTCTGCACTTTTGTTTCTTTCTGCACATCTCTTGCTTCTTTTTGCACCCCTCTTTCTGAACCCCCTCTTCCCTCTTTCTGCCCCCTCTTACCTCTTTCTGCACTCCATTTCCCATATCTGGATCTCTGTTGCTTCTTTATGCTCTTCTCTTGCTTCTTTCCGTACCTCTCTTGCTTCTTTCTACACCCCTTGTGCCTCTTTCACATACCTCGTGCCTTTTTCTGCACATCTGTTCCTTCTTTCTGCACTTGTTTTGTTTCTTTCTGCACTTCTCTTGCCTCTTTCTGCACCCATCTTGCTCTTTCTGCACCTCTGGTTTTAATTTCTGCACTTTTGTTTCTTTCTACACATATCTTGCTTCTTTTTGCACCCCTCTTGCCTCTTTCTGCACCCCCTCTTCCCTCTTTCTGCCCCCTCTTGCCTCTTTCTGCAGCCCATTTCCCATATCTGGATCTCTGTTGCTTCTTTATGCACTTCTCTTGCTTCTTTCTGTATCTCTCTTGCTTCTTTCTACAACCCTTGTGCCTCTTTCACATACATCTTGCCTCTTTCTGTACCTATGTTCCTTCTTTCTGCACTTTTTAAAATTCTTTCTGCAGCTCTGTTGCTTCTTTCTGCAGTCCCTTACCTCTTTCTCCACCCCTCTTCCGTCGTTCTGCACCCTGTTGCCTCTTTCTGCACCTCTGTTCCTTCTTTCTGCACTTCTTTTGTTTCTTTCTGCATATCTCTTGCTTCTTTCTGCACCCTTGTGCCTCTTTCTGCACCTCTCTTCTCTCTGTTTGCACTCCTCTTCCCTCTTTCTGCACCTCTGTTGCTTCTTTCTGCACTCCTCTTTCTACTCTCTGCACCTCTCTGCTTCTTTCTGCACCACTTGTGCTTCTTTCTGCACCCTTCTTCCCTCTTTCCGCACCCCTCTTGCCTTTTTCTGCACCTCTGCTCCTTCTTTCTGCACCACGCTTCCTTCTTTCTGCACCCCTCTTGCCTCTTTCTCCACCCCTCTTCCCCCTTTCTGCATCTCTGTTGCTTCTTTCTGTACTTCTCTTGCCTCTTTCTGCACCCATCTTGCTGTTTCTGTACCTCCGTTGCTTCTTTCTGCACTTCTTTTGTTTATTTCTGCACCTCTCTTCCTTCTCTCTGTATCCCTCTTGCCTCTTGCTCCACCTTACTTCCCCCTTTCTGTATCTCTGTTGCTTCTTTATGCACTTCTCTTGCTTCTTTCTGTACCTCTGTTGCTTCTTTCTGCACCCCTCGTGCCTCTTTCTGCACCCCTTCCCCCTTTCTGCACTCCTCTTGCCTCTTTCTGCACCTCTCTTTCTTCTTTCTACATTTCTTTTGTTTCTTTCTACACCTCTTTTGCTTCTTTCTGTACCCCTCTTGCGTCTTTCTCTATCCCTTCCCCTTTTTCATCTCTGTTGCTTCTTTCTGCACTTCTCTTGTCTCTTTCTCCACCCCTCATCCATCTTTTTGGATCTCTGTTGCTTCTTTCTGTACCTCTCTTTCTTCTTTCTGCACCTCTCTTCCCTTTCTCTGCACCCCTCTTCCCTCTCTCTGCAGCTCTGTTCCTTCTTTCTGCACTTCTTTTGTTTCTTTCTGCACCGCTCTTGTTTCGTTCTGTACCCTTCTTGCTTCTTTCTCTGCCCCACTTCACCTTTCCTGCACCCCTCTTGCCTCTTTCTGCTGCTCTGTTGCTTCTTTCTGTTATTATCTTGCTTCTTTCTGCCCCCCTCTTTCTTCTTTCTGCAGCCCTTGTGCCTCTTTCTGCACCCCTCTTGCCTCGCATGCATACCATCACAAACTGTGTCAGAGTTACAACAGTGATATGCTTAGGATTGTTGTTTTATATTTGGTAGGCCTAACATTCTGAGCAGTCGATTAATAGTGAACCTTCAAGAGAAAAGTGAGGTTTAAGACATCTTGGGAGAAGGAGTAGTGATTAGGCTACTTTGTATAAGTCTGTTGTAAGGTACAGTCGAAGTAGGCTCCTTTCTGCACCTCTGTTGGTTCTTTCTGTACTTCTCCTGCTTCTTTCTCCACCTTTCTTCCTCTTTCTGGACTTCTGTTGCCTCTTTCTGCATTTTTCTTGCTTCTTTCTGCACCTTTCATCCTCTTTCTGCGCCTCTCTGCCCTCCTTCTGCACTTCTCTTGCTTCTTTCTCCGCCTTTCTTTCTCTTTCTGCACATATCCTACTTATGTAGGCATAGTTAGAAATTAGCATTTAAAAAAACCTTAGAAATTCCCTGAAAAAACAGAGGTTACAGGGACGTTATAGTTAGCAATTAGCATTTTAAAAAACCTTAGAAATTCCCTGAAAAAACAGAGGTTTCAGGGACGTTATAGTTAGCAATTAGCATTTAAAAAACCATAGTAATTCACTGAAAAAAAATACGTTTCAGGGACGTTATAGTTAGTTGGACATTTCACTCGTACAAAACCAGAGAAATTCGTCCGTAACTCACGGCCCCACAATGTATTGCAGATGACATCACATATTACATCACTCATGACATGGTCAGTGACATCACTGATGACATCATCCACTTGATATCTGATGCACCTCCTCACACCCTAATATAACTTTTGATACACACACTCTAAAATGCAGACTACTATTCTCGAAGCCATTAACACACCAATACCAGTTAGTACATACCCACTCACTGATTCATAGGTATACACACATCCACTCACTCACCCATACAGTCACTCATTCACGCTGTCACTCATCTATACAGCAACTGATATATGCAATCATATACACATACAGACACTCACACACTGCCACTCACCCATAGAGTTACTCACGCACCTAGTCAGTCATGCAAAGAATCAATCACATTGCCATTTACTCACCTATACAGTTATGCACACGGCACCTCAATTATTCATACAGATACTAACACATAATTACTCTCTTATACAATCACTGACAGAAGCACACACTCATCCATACAGTCATTCTCATAATCCTCACTCTCACATATAGTCACTTATATACTCAAACACTTACATATACTGCCTTTCACATATGTAGTCACTCATACATATACCACTGAGATATCCACTCACTCACAAACACAGCCATACGCATACTCACTCACCCATACAGACCCTCATACATGTCCTGATGATGATGATGATGATGATATGGGGCTTATTAAGTGCTCGAATGCCGAGCCGTCTTGGCGCTAGTGTGTGTACGCAAGAGCTGAGACTAAGCTGAGTCTACTCGGGTGTGAACAACCGAGTTTTTAGAGCTTTCCTAAAAAGTAATAGATTGGATTGCAGTCTCAGAGCCCCTGGCAGTTTGTTCCACAGTTTTTCTGCACAACTGGACAAGGACCTTCCCCCCATCTAGCTCTTCGAAACTTGGGGGTACAGACAGATCGAGCCAAGGCTGGCTGATCGGAGGTTTCGTGAGGGGGTGTAAATCCTGAACATTTCCTGGCTGTCATCTGAACCCCCTCCATAACGTGCCTTGTGCACCAAACAGAACGCCTTAAATTCTGTTCGCTGCTGAATAGGGAGCCAGTGTAATGCCCTTATTCCCTGTCATGTAGAATGGCCCATGGGAAGGTTTAAAAATAATCATGCCGCAGCATTCTGTAACGATTGCAATTTTTTTATCTGCGTTTTATCGATGCCCAGGAACAGCGCGTTACAGTAATCCAGTTTGGACAGAAAGAGGGCAGCCATTACCGTCTTCTGTAGTTTGGGAGGGATGAAAGGAAAGATCTTAGGAAGGGTCTTTAACAGAAAGAAATGGCAGACGTTAGACTATTAACCTGCGCCGACAAATTAAGCTTGTCATCGAAGATGACTCCAAGATTCCTGACCTTCCGGAGGGGGCAGGGACATTCACCCGCCTCCGGTGGCCACCAGGAATTATTCCACAATGACATCCCATTGCCAAACTCTATCACTTTCGTTTTTTCTGTATTCATCTTCAAGAAACTTAGGCTCATCCATCTCATGATATCCTTTAGACAGGCATGAAAGCTGTCAGCTGTGATCTCATGCTTATCCGACAGGAATATCACCAATTGTGAGTCGTCAGCGTAGGACACAAATGTGAAACCATGTTTCCTGACGAGTCTTGCCAGTGGCGTCACATAGACGTTGAACAACATCGGGGACAGAGCCGATCCCTGTGGGACACCAAGGGCAGATTGAAACTGTCAGATTGTAAACCGTCCCAACTCAAACTCTGTTTCCTGTCCTCTAAGAAAGAGGAGACGAGGGCCAAGGCCGACTCCCCAATTCCCACCTCCCGCCGTCGCCGCACCAACACCGTATGATTCATGGCGTTGAATGCGGCCGACAAATTGAGGAGAACGAGAGTCGCCCTGCCCCCCCCCCCCATCCACCACTCTCTGGATCCCCTCTGAGGCTGCACAGAGCAGACTCAGTGGAGTGTCTTGGTTGCAAGCCATGCAGCGTAGGATCCAATAGCCTGTTGATGTCTAGATAGTTGGTCAGTGTCTTACTGACTAACTTTTCAAGGACCTTGGCTGCAAAGGGTAGGTCCAAGATTAGGCGATAGTTTTTATACTCAGTGGGCTCTAACCTTGTCTTCTTCAGGATTGGCCTAATGCACGCTGTCTTCCAGGCCGCAGGGTAGATCCCAGATGCCAGAACTTGGTTGATCAGTGGGTAAGTGTCTCGCTGATCTTCTCGGCAGCCAAGTGCATAATAGCGGGGGCAGGGGGCATTAGGTGACCCAGATTTTATTGATTGAAGGAGATTAATTACTTTGTCTGCCCAAAGTGGTTCAAAACATGTTAACCCAGACTGCACTGTCTCCCTCACAGAGAATGATTGATTGTTATTTGCCATGATGTTCGATTAATTGACAAGATTATTGTATATCACTTGCACCTTGTTCTGAAAGAAGGTAGCAAGCTGATTACAAAAAGCCTTGTCTGGTTTGAACATATTAGCCTGCTGTGGTTTAGCTAAACATTTAACTGATTTAAAAAGTTATTTGGCAGAGTTTCCTGCCTCTTGAATCTTTGCGGTAAAATATGCCCATTTTGCTTCAAGAACGGCCTCCTTATACTGTTTCAGAGCCCCGATGTATGCATGTTTGCTCTCTTTGCTATAGTCTACTCTCCAGAGGCGCTCAAACCTTCCACATTCCACCTTTAAACCTTTAAGTTCAGGGCCATGCCAGGGTGTTGCCCATACACCCAGTGAATCACCCACTCACACATCCATGTAGGTAGTCACATATCCACCAACCCACCCACACAGACACTCAGGCACCCATACAAGACAACCAATCAACCCATAAAGACACTCATGTAGCTACTCACCATTCCATGCAGCCACTTACACACCAACTGACAGACTGATACAGACATTCACACAGATTAGTCATTCACCCATGCATTCACTAAGACACGTTTAGTCACTCACTTATACAGTCAGTCACGCACCCACTAAATCATCCATTCAGACACGAATACACCAACTCATATTCAATACACCTTTGTCTATATATGTATATATATATGAAGAATCAGCTCCTTACAACACAGCTCTGCGTGCCGCGCCAGCAACGAAGGAGACGGACCAGCCTGGTACAGCAGATGGTAGTTTTATATTATATTATATTATATTATATATAACATTCTTAAACTTTTTAGAAACACTCAGTCACTGGATGATGTCATCAGTGTTGTCATTTGAAATTTCATTTGAGATGTCATCATTAATGTCACTGACCATGTCATGAGTGATATAATATGTGATGTCATCAGCAGTGCATTGCAGGGGTGTGAGTTATAGCTAGTTCAACTAACTGTAACAGCCGAATTTCTCTGGTTTTGTGCGAGTGAAATGTCAGCCTAACTATAACATCCCTGAAACCTGTGTTTTTTTCAGTGAATATACATCTGCAACTTTTGGGAAGTGTGAAGAGTGAGATCCAGCAGCAGGTAAAGAAAGAAGTGTATTTGCCTTTTGACCAGCTTTGCAGTACAGGACAATTGTTTGTAGGGGAAGCTGGGATAAGAAGACATTGAGAAACAGTGCTTCAAGGAAGCAAACAAAAACAAGGAGACGAGTAAAGCCGGCATGCGTAGAGATGCATTCTTCAATGAAAAGGAAGATAAAAAGGGTGACAATGAAGCCAACAAATAGTAAGTAAGGGGGGGCTAAAAGACACTTTATATGTGCCTCCTAGTAGACACTTTTTTAGCAGTGTCTGAAGCTAAGTTAGATTGAACGACATGTCAAGGATCATAGTACGTTGAGTGGAGGTGGAGCCAAAATTAGAATAAAAAGTTTTACCTTCACATGGGCTGTAGTGAAGACCTTGTCTTTTCATCTAATTAACCCCTTGCCTGCGGGGCTGATTCCCCCGCTGTGCTGGGGGGAGGGGAGGCGTGCACAGCGCCCCTATGCTCGTGTCGAGCTCAGCTCGTCATGAGCCACGGTGGTCGTGTGCTCATGACGAGCTGAGCTCGTCACAGCCACACCCGTTTCTGTAGAACGCTTGCACAGCAGGGGAATTAGCCCCGCGTGTGAGCGTTCTAACGGTCATGACGAGCTCAGCTCGTCATGAGCACACGGGAACCGTGGCTCATGATGAGCTGAGCTCGTCATGAGCATGGGAGGGGTTAAACACAGCAACCGGGCCCCAGTAACATAAATGCCCCCCACCCGAAAGGCCTGGTGCCCGCTACGGCCAGTCCGGCCCGGCATGTGATTCCTACACCTTGTAACCCTCACTATCTGATGTAACACATCCTGTAAATTGATTTACACACATATGATTTATTGTCAATGTATAATGTGTATGTGTGATGTAAAGCTCTCCGACACCCTGGATTGGATTTAGTAGCGCTATAAAAGAAAGAAGACAAAATAGTGGTATTTAAATTGTTTTTGTAAATACTAGGACAGTCCAACACATCTGACGCACAACATAAAGCAAGATGTGTGCTGAGACCATGTCTGAAGCTAATTGTTCTCATGTTCCAGGGCGAGGTTCAACTGCTCAAAATTGACATTTCAACAAAACATTAGTCTTTGAGTGGCTGGATTGCGCAGTGTGAAACAGTCAAATAAGGTAGGGTCGGGGGTGAGGAGGGGCAGGATGCAGACAGCAATCAACAAACTACCTCTCTCCCTTATCCTGGAAGTGCGGACTGCAGGCAGCTGTGGTGGTGAGGATGAGGTGAGAAAAAAATCCTGGAGGTTTACTGCACAACTAAAGGAAAGGTCACTGGTCAAGTGCCGGGCGTTGTAGGTAGTGTATTGACGAGCCAATGGCCCAGGACAGAAGCGAGAGGGGAAATAATCATGTCCTCCCCTCCTCCGACTACGAAATCTGGATGAGGGGGGACATATCACCTGCGTCCCCCACACTTCCTACACCCGTGAGTTAATGCACTATACCAGATGAATTCTGGTTAGTGCAATGGAGAATGGTGATTTGTGTATGTTTAGTGCTACGTGGTCCCCGTCTGTGACAGAAACACTTTTTTTTTTTTGAAAATCTGTTTATTAGCATAATATGTAAAGCAGGTACAAAATTACTAGACCCATTAGAAAGCAAGGTAATACATTCGTATGTCTGCTTAGAACAAATAACTATATAAGTCTCTTGAATTTCCATTTTGTCGATGCCTATAACCGTTGCAATTAAACAAACCCCGGTCTATACAATCCCTCCCCCACCCTCAACTAACCCACCCGACACTCTCATAATAAACAAATAGCTGAATGATCATTGAACTGGGCCACCCATGGTGCTATAACACGTAGCTTTATCTATCTGCACATCTAGTTGGAATGGGGCAAAGGTCATTGAGTTGAGGGTTTTCACACCTTATCGTAGCATACCACAGACAGTGACAGTGCATGAAAGCCCGTCTAAGGACATATTGATTCTAGATTCGACGATCCACATGTATCTTCGTCATCCCCATCATCCCCTGTTTCAAACATTCCCAGAGTGGCAAACCAGTCTAGCGAGATTGGGGTTTTCCGCAGTCCTCTGTGTTCCTCACGTTGCAGTGCCTCTCCCTCAGCCTTACCCCATCGTATCACTTCCGCCTTCCATAGTTCAGGGTTGGGAGGTTTGGGTGATTTCCACCTCATCGTAATGGCACGCTTCGCCAGCAACAGGGCCAGGTCCGAGAAACGTGTCGCCACGGTTCTGGTGCGTTGTGAGGATCCCAACCCCAGTAATGTGTATTCCAGTGTAGTAGAGCTGGACAGAGCACCCGCTCTCTCAAGTGACTCATGGACCGCGGTCCAGTAATATCCTAATTTGGGGCATTGCCACAGCATGTGCATCAGTGAAGCGTCTTCGGTGTCACATCGGGGGCAATTGCTTTTCGCCTCAGGGAACATCACATGTATACGATGCGGGGTCAGGTAGGCTCTATGTAGTAGCATTAATTGAATGAATTTAAACTTGGGATTTCTAGCTACCTTTTTTGGAAATTGTAGTACACGCTCCCACTCTTTGTCCCTTAGGGGCCTACCAATATCTCCTTCCCAAGTTTCCCGGAGTGGCGACAGAGCGAGTGCCCTCCCCTTCCTGATGCTAGCAGTGAGCCATCTTGTCAGATGGGCACCCGTGCCCATTAGGTAGTGCATGGTGATGAGAGGGTTTGTAATAGGCTCCAGGCCCTCAGGGGACCACTTATGTGTTATATAATGGCGAAGGCCAGCGTGTAGAAGGAATGTGCCTCTAGGGACTCCATGTGCGGTTCTAAAGTCGTCAAAGGACAACAGGTGCCCCTCCGCAAACAGGTCACCCACATGTGATACTCCCACGTCTTGCCACCGCTCAAGCGAGTGCGCCGTAAGCGTTCCCGAACCCAGCGGGATGCCCAAGAGCGGTATTGTGGGCGCATAAGATGATGTAGGAGAGGTATACTTTAATGCCTTCCGCCAGTAAAGTATCGCTAGTCTGAGGAGAGGTGGGGTGTTTCTCGGTATATCCGAGTTGGGCAAAAGTAATGTGTGTATCCTTCCCAGTTCATGTGCCCCAACCTCCATATTAATCTCCTGTAGGTTGCGACCGGCCACCCAGAAGGCCAGCCATTGGAGCTGACACGCATAGTTGTAAGCTCTAAAGTCCGGCAGGCCCATACCGCCGGCGTCAGAGGGGAGCTGCAGCTTGGACAAACCTATACGCCTGCGGCTGTGTCCCCATACAAGTTCAGTGAGTAGAGTGTCAAGGGTCTTGAATGTCGCCGCTGGAATCAGGTACGGCAGATTGGTGAAGTGGTAGAGAAGACGGGGGAGCACCACCATTTTAGATATTGCCACTCTGCCGGGTATGGAGAGTGGCAGCGTGAGCCAGAATTGAATCTGCGATTTCAGTGCTCTGATGGCCCTCCCAAGGTTACCGTCTATCATCGTGTCAGCTTCCCTATAAATCTGCATCCCCAGGTATCTGAAGGTGGTGTCAGCCATCTGGAACTCGTGGGGGGCGAAGGGCAGGGGGGTATTCAGGCCTGCGGTAGCAAACATGAACCCATAGGACTTGGATTCGCTTATGGACAGGCCAGATATCATTCTAAAGTCCTCAAAGACCTGTGAAACAGGGCTCAAGTCGCTCTTCAAGTCTCGGAGATACAATATAATATCATCCGCGTAGGCGGACACAATATGTGCCGCCCCATGTTGTAGAATGCCATATTGGGGGGCCATCAAGCGGAGCTTACAGAGCATAGGCTCGAGAGCAAGGACGAAGAGGAGGGGGGAAAGTGGACAGCCCTGTCCGGTGCCCCGTGAGATAGCTATAGGGGCTGATATATGGCCGGAGGTACGCACTCTAGCTGTGGGGACAGTGTATAGCAATCGAACCCAGGCGAGGAATTCAGGTGGAATTCCAAATTTAGACAACGTGTCAAACATATAGTCCCACCTAAGGGAATCAAATGCTTGCTTCAAATCTAGGGATATGCAGCCTTCAGAGCTCGTATCCTCCCGGTCTCCGAGTATAAGCTGGGCCAATCGCCTGAGATTCATGGCCGTGTTGCGGCCTGGAACAAAACCACATTGGTCCGAGTGGATCAGCTGTGGCACGTATTGCACGAGCCTTGACGCCAGCACCTTGCTTAATATCTTAGAGTCAGTATTTAGGAGGGACAGGGGTCTGTAGTCGGCCATCTGTAGCCCTTCTTTAGCGGGTTTTAAGAGGGAGGTGATTAACGCCTGCATAGACGAATGTGGTAGGGCGGCAGTCCGTAGTGCTTCCAGATAAACAGTGTGTAACCGGGGGGCCAGAAGGTCGATGTACGTGGCATAAAAGTCAGCCGGTAGGCCATCCGTACCGGGGGTCTTGCCCTTGGGGAGAGCTCGTATTGCCTGTCTGATTTCTGCAACTGTAATGGTGCGCTGCAGGTCTTTGGTTTGCCTGTCAGTGAGTCGAGGTAGGTCCAAGTCCCTCGTAAAGGTCTCGAAGGCCACCTCGGGAAGGGGCTGCGGGGGGCTGTATAACGTGGTATAATATTCCCTGAACGCCATGTTAATCCCAACTTGGGTGGTAGTTGGGCTGCCTGTCTGGTCTAAGATTTTCAGGATAGGGCGACTAACTGGGGAATCCCGCAGAAGGCGGGCTAGTAGGGGACCAGCTCTATCTGCCTGCGTATGCTGCCTATTCGTATATTCTCGATAGTCTAGGATCCTCAAGTCTTCTAGCAGCTCTGCATGTCTGATGTGAGCCTCCTGCAGTGGTGTGAAGGGTGCATTTGTACCGGCAGCTTCATTTTCTAGGGATGCTAGTGAGTCCTCCACCTCCTTCAGTTGATTGATTACCTCCCGTTTCCTGCCCACCCCAGCGGCCATTGCTGTCCCCCTTAGACAAACTTTGAAAGCGTCCCATTCCACTTGACGGGTACTGGCTGTGTTCGCATTGGTGGAGAAGTATGTTACTATAGCTTCGGACAAAGAGGCCCGGAATACAGAGTCTTCAAGGAGGTCCGGAGATAATCTCCATGTTGGGATGGGGGCCAGTCGCCTGCCCCACTGCCAGGTGAGTTCTACGGAGCTGTGATCGGACAGAGTTTTCCCCATGTGTTGGGCCCGGACAATTAAATCCGCTACGGAGCGGGAGCAGAAAATATGATCAATTCTGGTGTGAAGTTGGTGCGGTGGGGAGAAAAAAGTGTATTCCCTCTCCTGTGCATGTGTGCTGCGCCATGTGTCTGTCAGGTCCCAGCCCTCGGCCCACCTCGTAAGAGTATCCGCCTGTTTCCTACTCTCAGCTGCCTGTAAAGGGGGGTGTGACCTATCTAATGTAATATCGAGCACAGCATTGAAATCACCCCCAATGAACCAGCGATATTCAGACCAGTCTGCAAGTACCCCATTCACTGTGATCAAGAACTCCGATTGATTTGAGTTCGGTGAGTACACACATCCAAATACAACAGCATCCCCATCCAACAGCCCCCGAACAAATACATATCGGCCCTCATTATCGATTCTTTGCTCCAACACCTGGAAGGGGACAGAGCCACGGAACCAGATCGCCGCTCCCCTTGAGAACGCAGAATAGGAGGTAGCAAAAAGTTGCCCCCGCCATTTCTTGCGCAGCTTCACAGTTTCAGCAGCGTTCAAATGTGTCTCTTGCAGGCAAGCAATCTGTGTCCCCCTGCGGTTAAGCTGGGCTAAGAGTCTATGACGTTTCTGCACAGCTCCCATGGTGACAGAAACACTTTAAACACGTAAGTGATTATCTTACTCTTGCATCACCTGCAGTATATGACAGACTGCTACAAAATGCACAAGATTTAAGATTACAAAAGTGCTTCCTAAATATAGATATTATAGTAACACCCAGACTGTACATAGTGCACTTTTTTGTAACTGTTATAAAAGCACACACTTCAAAGGTTAGCTGGTAGCTCCCTTACAATAACTCTCAAAAAGAATAAATGTGTGTCACATGAAGCTTCGAGTGATTCCATCAATCAAAGCCAATACGGCTTCCAAGCACTCTTTACATTTGCAGATTATCCAGTTGCACGCATTTACTTTTCTTTCATGCAGCTCGCACCCTGGCAGGAAGGCTTGTTTAGCTGCCTGCCCCTCCTTCGGTTTCACAACACAGGAGACCAGGGGCATATTATCAAGGACCGGTGTTGGAATTATCGCCGTTTTATCGGCAGGAAACTGCTGATAAAACGGCGATAATGGGCTTGTTAATACGCCCTTGTTGATTCCCATAGAAGCCCATGTTAACATCAGAACATGGATTTCTATGGGAATTAACAAGGGGGTATTATCAAGCCCATTATCGCCGTTTTATCGGCAGTTTCCTGCCGATAAAACGGCGATAATTCTAACACCGGTCCTTGATAATCTGCCCCTTCCTGCTTTACACTTAAGCTGAAGCATTTCAACGGTCTGGGGACGGTCGTCTTTTCTCAAAAAATAGGGGAACTGTTTTTCTAAAATTAAAAAAGTATGCATGTTGTGCCCCTCAGATCCCCGCCCCCACACTTCGACCTCGGTGGGTACAAATCCCGTCACTTCTAGGACTGGAGGGTCAGAGCGGACTTGTAGAAAATGACTGACCCACTCACATCTGGGCCTGCAGCTGCTCAGGGGATGGGAGGGGTGCTATAGCGCTTCTACGGGGCTTCTAAGCGCTGTACTAATTCAATTACGATACAGAGTCTGTCCCCGGTAGTATTGGGTTTGATGAGTACAGACATTGCAACGTCTGGATATGTGTGTGTCAGTGGAATGTCATTCCACTGAACCCACATGTGTCACCTCTTGGTCAGGAATGTGCCTAGAAGCCGTGCGGGGGTTGAGTTCCTCCGTGATCCTGCCCCAGCCCCGCTCCGCCCGTCTCTCGACCGTGCCGGAGCTCTGACAGTCCTGCCGGTGCGCCCAGGCACTAGGCGAGGGGTTGGGCCGCTATTGTGTGTCAGGCCGGTGGGGGTGTCCAAGGCAGATCCAGGCGGACCAGTTTAACAGGTGTGAACACCACAGACACACCTGCCAAGACTCCGAAATATGATCGGTAGGAAAGTCCCGGCCGCACGGCGCAGATCTCAAGAGCGGGTCGGGGAAGAGAGTGAGCAAGGAAGCCGGGTGAGGGGGGCAGCCTGTGGGGGAGACACCCCCAGGAGAGGGGGCAGCGGACCCTACCGCCCCGTGGGAGAGGGGCGTGGGGGAGACACCCGCAGGTGAGGGGGACAGCGTGCCTTGCAACCCGTGGGAGAGAGGAACGCGTCTAAGACATCCACAGGTGAGGGGGACAGCGTACCATACAACCCGTGGGAGAGAGGGACGCGCCTAAGACATCCACAGGTGAGGTGGATAGCGTGCCTTATAACTCGTGGGGGAAAGGAACGTGGCTAAGACATCCACAGGCGAGGTGGACAGCGTACCATACAACCCGTGGGAGAGAGTGACGCGTCTAAGACATCCGCAGGTGAGGGGGACAGCGTACCCTCCCAGTCTGTGGGACAGCAGCAGACATCCACAGGTGACGTGGACAGCGTGCCTTATAACACGTGGGAGAACAGCAGACATCCACAGGTGACGTGGACAGCGTGCCTTATTACTCGTGGGAGAGAGGAACGTGTCTAAGACATCCCCAGGTGAGGCGTACAGCGTACCCTCCCAGCCTGTGAGAGAGGAGCAGACATCCATAGGTGACGTGGATTGCGTGCCTTATAACCTGTGGGAGAGAGGAACGTGTCCAAGACAAAGGAACGTGTCTAAGACATCCACAGGTGACGTGGACAGCGTACCATACAACCCGTGGGAGAAAGGAACGCGTCTAAGACATCCACAGGCGAGGCGGACAGCGTACCCTCCGCCCCTGTGAGAGAGGAGCGCGGGGAAGACCCCGCAGGCGGGGAGGGCAGCCCCGAAGAGTGGCGAAGATACCCTCGGGTGAGGGGGACAGGCTGGCCGGCTGCAGAGGGGGCTGTTAGGACCCACCCACGGGTGGAAGAAGAGGGGGTGTCACTGTGGAGCCCCCGGCCTCGGGAGAGCGCCCCCCTTTGATCTGGCCTGGGAGGCCACCCACGCTGGTGACGTGGAACTCCCACTCGTGGAAGGGCCCGTGGAAGGGACGCGAGAGCAGCAGAGCTCACCAGCGGAGCACGGAGGCAGCACGACTGAGCCAGGTGAGTGAGTGTGAGGCGTGGGAGTGGGCACCAGAGGCGGGCAGGGCGGGGGTCGAGCGGGTACACAGTGCCAAGGGGCACAGCACCTGCTGCACCAGAGCGAGCCCTCATCCAATGGATACACAGCTTTTAATTTAAACATTCTTACTAAGATTTGCTTGTAATGCCTGCCCAGTTATAATCTCCCCACGGTCCGTAGTGCAGTACTTTGAAACACCCCAGCTCGGCCCTATCAGCAGCACCAGGAAAAAGTGTAGACCTGGACAGAGTTCTTAAATGGCCCCTCTGGAAGTAACCCCTACGGACATTTGCCACCTCCCACCTCTCCCCCGGCCCACGGAACTCGTTTGAACTTCAAAACCTCTTCCCTCCTTTTAAAGTCCCACGCGGGCCTCTTCTATGGACGCCCCCCCCTCCCCAGGCAGGAGCCTCGGTGGTGCTGACCACTCCTGGACGTAGCCACACCACGCCCCACTCCTCACGCGCACCCCTTCCAACGAAAGTCCAATGATGGCACTGTTACACAAATTACACAAATGACTTTTATATAAGCAGCCATCTTCACGAACCCCTCATTCCACGGAGCCCGGAAATACCCAGCGCCAAAAACACACCACAGACCAGTATTTCTCCAGGCGCTTTTACCCTGCAATGACGAGTTTCCCGGTCAGAATAGCAAATAGCTCCTGGGTTGAGCTTCAGTAACTGGTAAAACCGCACACAGTTTTCGTTGCCAGTCTGTCTCTCAGACATACAGAGCTTCTCGCCGGTTCCAATCCCTTCCTTTCACTAAACCAGGTGTGTTGTGAATGTACAAAAAGGCCCTTTTAATGCACTAAACCAAAAGAGTGGATTAGAAAACTTTTTCTAAATCGATAAATAGGTTTAGAAATTATTATTGATTTGCAATTTAAATTGCTCGTTTTGAAATGCCAGCCCAGGGCAGTAGGCAGTGGTCCCACGAGCCGCTGCATGCTCCGACTAAAGTTTTTCAAATTTAAAAAACTTTTTTTTAAAGCTGCCTGTTTCTTTTTAAAAAAATCTGGCTGTGTAAAAAAACATCTATTTTCAAAAACTTTCACAGGGATGGCGGTTTGCTGTCCCTGTTAGACCACCATCAGTTTGGAGGTAACCAATCAAAGGAAGTCACAACTTACAACCTGCCCAGTGAATATTAATAATTTCATTCCTTGATAGGGCCTCTCCCTGATATTCAGGGAATACAATTTTTACTAATTGTACTAAAGATGGGATTTAACATTTATATAGATTGTTATGGTATTGTATTGTACTGTAATTGCATTTATATAGCGCTTACTACCCCTGACGAGACGTCGAAGCGCTTTTTCGGCGGGTAGCACGCTACTCCGGGACGCATAGAGGATTAGTGTTGCATTAGTATAGTGAAACATGCAAGTACATTTTAAGTGGTGGATAGGTTAGTCAGTTATTTGGATTCTGAATGATAGCAGAAGGATAGAGGAGGACAAAGGTTTGTATTTATATTGGTTTGACGCTGCGTTTAAGAAGACTGCAAGTCCCACAATTCCAAGAAATAGAACGGGACCGACCCATCTAGTCACACATGGACTTGGGAAACTTGGCAGCTGTGAAAAGGCCTCACAAAAGATTTGGAATGATAGCAGAAGGATAGAGGAGGACAAAGGTTTGTATTTATATAGCGCTTGTTGACGCACGCTATTTAGGAAGCCTACAAAAGATTAGTGGTGAATTAATATGGTGAAATATGAAGTCATTTCAGTGGTGGATATTAGTCAGTTACTTGGAGTGAGAAGAATAGCGGAAGGATAAAAGGGGAAGAAAGATTTACATTCATATAGCACTTGTTACCCCTGATGGGTGTTGAAGCACTTTTCTGGCGAGAAGCACGCCACTCCGGAACCCATAAAGGATTACTGTTGAAAATTAGTATAGTATAAATATGAAGTAATTCGAGTAGTGGATAAGTTATTCAGTTATTTGGGTAGTATATTAATATAGTTGAATATGGAATTTGAGAAGTGAACATGTTAGTCTGTTAATTTTGATTGAAAAAGATAGTGAATGGATAAAAGAGTGAAGGATTTTGGTTTTTTGTTGTTATTTTTTTAGGTCTTAGCAGTAGGAAGAGGCTTTTGAATGAGTAAAAAGGAGTTTTAGAGGGGAGGAGGGAGAGGGGAGAGTTTAGAAAGGTTTGTTTAGGGGATCGGTGTAGTAAAAGGGTGTCAGATGATGCAAGGAGGGGTAGAGTAGGAGAGAGTCTAGAAAGGGTTATTTTGGCAATCATAGTAGTGGTATGGGGTTTGGGATAAATGAGAGTGGATGTAGAGGATATATTGATGTGTAGGATGAGAGATAGGGTAGTGCATTGGAATGAGTAGTAGAAAGAAGTTTGAGATGAGTCAGAAGGTTGGGCTAGAAGATATATTGAGCGAAGTATAGGCTGAGAAATAGGCTAGTGCATTGAAAATGCTAGATTAGAAGAACATGATAAATATATAGATCCATAAGTACATTGAAAGTATATAGATACATAAAGGAAGTAAGTATATTTAGATTAAATATATTGATAGCGGCACAGGATGAGAAATAGGGTTTGTGAACACAAAAATGGTGGGGGTGCACTGTTTTAACACACAGGCCTAAGCACAGAGCAAAGGAGAAATTTGGAGGGAAAACAGATTTGTCACCAAGGAATGAGAGAGACAAACTACAGAGGTTGGACTGCAAATCCCACAATTCAACACGTTGAGCATAAAGTTTCAAGCTAAACTGGACAGCAGGCTCAGGTGATCAGATGTCGCTAACAGTGATGCAAAGTAAGTAATTATTTGAAACTTGCTTTCTTCCTTTGCCTTCGGTCCCAACAAATTACATTCCCATATTCCAGCAAAAGGCCATAAAAGGCCTGTGGAAGCCAGAAGTTGTGCCACGGCGGTGAGTGGACCGTGTTACTAGGATCTTCCAGAAATTTTGAAAAGTCCTAACAAACATGGACCAAAGATGTGACCAGGTTTAGTTTGACTGTTTTTAAATGGACCAGCTGAAGTCTGATAAATAGTAATTTTTACCTCAATGCTTCATCTGAAAATGGAGAGGAAGGCGCTCCCAGTCCATGTGCATCTTGGCTGTATGTTGAAAAGATCAACCCGTTGTTTTACTCCCAAATATTCTTAAATGTGATAGATACGTGTTTAAATTGTGTAGAGAATTCACAGGGCACGGTTACAGCCATGATCTCCATGTCTTACTGAATGAATGAATGAAAGATCGCTGTGAAAAAGAGTTCTTTCCACTGCATTTAGGATGAGTCTGGAAAATGCATGTATTAAAAGGCTGTGATCACAGAAAAATGGGGCAAGAGCCTCTCCAGCAGCCACCAAGGAGTTGAACCCCCTAAACAAGGCATGGCAGACATTTATAACAAATGCTGGAAGCTCTAGAATAGAGTCACCTGATCGGTCCACTATCCGGAACACGAAGACGCCAGGCTCACACACCACCTTTGGAGCCCAGATCTCCGCTTTGGACGGCACCGTCCCCCTTGCTACTTTAGACTTTCACCACGTCTACACCGAACCGTGATCGGTTTGGAACTTTCACCGGTTCTGCGAACCATCCGATCCCTTCTCAACCACCTTCAGCCCTGAAGAGTCACATCTAGACATGGTGTGACGAAACACGTGTCGGCTGATTTAATTTGTGTTGTATTGATCAAGTTGAATATATCGCTTTTTACATGAAACAATTGATGTCGACCTCCATCATTTTCTGAGAATATGAACAGTGAAAAAGACGTTTGGCTCATCTACTGACCCTCATTACACTATATACGTGTGCACAGGACTTGGAATAACCTGATTAACGTGTTGATACTCTAAAGGGCAGGTTTTAGAACGAGATCTGAAAAGCAGTCAAACTCAGAGCAAATGTGTTCAGTTGTATCGAAACATGAAGCTTTCCCCCCATCCTTTTACAAACAAAGCAGTTTTTGGAAATAGCACATCTCAGGTGCAAAATACAACTTTGGTCTCTCTGTGAGGAGAGGACTTCCGGCTAATACATACATGAGACCTAGAGAAAAAGAGGTCTGCTGCAGGTTATGATTAAACTTGCCTTGATTTGAGTTCTATACAATCTTTGTGGCACCCACGGGGTGCCGCAGGGCTCTGCGATTAGTCCTATTCTTTTTAATATCTATCTGCGGCCCCTGTTCCCCATTATTAAATCCTACGGAAGTGACCTGGTCAACTATGCTGACGACACCCAATTGGTGTTTTCCCTGGAAGGGAAACAAGCGGTGTCCATGGATACGTTCCAGGAATGTATGCGTCAGACTACTAGATGGCTCAGGAAAAATTCCTTGAAATTCAATGGGGGCGAAACAGAAGTGGTATACTGTTCCACTACCAGAATGTCTCAGCATCTACCGTTGGAGTTCAAGCTTACCCCCGAGGATGAATCCCTGGCTCCAGTCAAAACGGTGCGTAATTTGGGGGTCTTGGTGGATGATAATCTCCAAATGGAGTCTCTGGCCAACAAAACTGCTACCGTGCGCTTCTTCCTGTTGCGCATGCTACGGCAGATTCTTCCGCTACTGCCTAAGGACACTCGATCCCTTGTAGTAAGGAGTATAATTCTGAGTAGACTGGACTACTTACTGCAACTCCCTGTATTTGGGAGCACCACTATATATCCTTCAGGGGTTGCAGAGAGTCCAGTCCATGGCAGCAAAGCTGGTGTTAAATAGGCGGCGCAGATCTTCTACAACCTTGGCCTTGAGAGACCTTCACTGGCTGCCTATTAAGGAAAGAGTCTGTTTTAACCCGTTCCATGCTCGTGACGGAACCACTCCGTCACAAGCCACGGGCGCGCTGTGCTAATGACGGAGTGGTTCCGTCACACCGTGGCCGCTCTGCTCACGCTGCATCAATTCCGCGCCTGCACGGCTGAATTAATGAGCTGGCGGGGGCCGTAACGGAACCACTCCGTCATGAGCACAGCGCACCCTTGGCTCGTGACGGAGTGGTTCTGTCACAAGCATGGCGGGGCCGCGCGACGCCCCATCCCCCCCAGTGCCGCGGCGGAACTACGGCCGCGGCCAAGGGGTTAAATCTCTCTGTATTGTGTACAGAGGAGTGCATGACCTGGGCCCAGTCCCACTGCAGGAAAAGTTTACCTGGTATAATCCCAAGAGGCAGCTTCGCTCCTCTACAGCAAATCTGATAATGACTACCAGATTTAAGCGATCCAGGATGGGGGGCAGAGCTTTCAGTGTGGCTGCCGCTCGCCTATTGAACGAGCTGCCCCAGGACATTAGACATGCCAATTCCCTGACCTGTTTCAGGAAGAGTCTGAAAACCTGGCTGTTCCCAAGGGTTGAACATTAGACCTCCCCATCGATAACCTGGTCTGCTCTTGTGGTGGCTATTTTTAAGTCTAAGCGCCAGGATACCCGTAGGGTGGCAGTTTGCGCTATATAAGAACCCAATACAATACACTACAAGCGTTGAAAGTAACAAGTGCATCTTACGAATTAGGTAACGCACTGTACACACGTCCTTTTGACTAGAATGTCAATGTCACAGATTTCCTGTTTTTGTTGCGTCATTCGGTATACAGCACCTAAACACGCTCTTAGGTGAATTACGAAACACTTTGACAAATGTATTAAAGTGAGTGCGTTTTTTGGATTGATTGCTTCCATGAGGTAGGGGTTGGGGGGGTGTTGTTGCCTTTTAAACTTCTACCTATTTGTGTGTGATTTCTGTAGGCCTGTTTTCAGGACACAGCTACTTTGGGGGATGTTGTTGCTTATTTGCAGCCTGGGCCGGGCAGTGGTTTTGTGTGCTCCCCTCTAGAGGCAGGGCACATGTCGGGGATACACAAGGGTAGATGGCATCCACCCAGTATTTTCACAGGGTGGACGCAGTCCACTCTGACAAGACGTTTAGCCCCACTGAAATATACTGAACTTGTTCCAGTGTAATTTTCTGACACCATGACACATTCAGCAGCGGACGCTCACTGTCTGATTCCCTTCCCAGCAGCAATGTGCAGGCAGGCAAGGGGGCTTTCCTATTTCAGATTCCAGCTGGGCCCAAGTTTAAGAAACCATCAGGCCTCCTTTTGGTAAGAAACTGGTGTGGGAGCACACTGCTTCACCTCCCAGCAGAGTCGCCCCTGGGCATCATGGTAGATGCAGTTCAGGCCTCCTTTTGGTTGTGTATCCTTGCTGGGAGCTATCTCGAGCCTCATAACTAGATGCAAGTGCAATGGAGGGGAGACAAAGGCGCCCAGCATGTTTTCACTTCACAGGTGGTTAAGAGAGGCATCCTTTTGACTTTGTTCAGTTCCTCTATATAAGAGATATACATGTCCTACAAGAACATTGGGTGTGTTGGTCTGTCCTAGTATTCACACATATAATAATTTAAATACCACACTTTTGATTTATTTCTTTTATAGCACTACTCATGTCAATGCAGGGTCTCAGAGTGCTTTTCATCACACATACATATCATACTGATGTATGTATGTTACGCTTTTCAAAATCAAATGGGAATTAATCCCTTGACCTGAGTAACCAGGGTTGTAAAGTTCGCGAGGTACACCCATAAAAAAAAACTCATTTATGGGTATACCACGCGAACTTTACAACCCTGGTTACTCAGGTCAAGTGATTCATTCCCATTTGATTTTAAATATTGTTGTAAGGAAGCTGAATGGATCACAGTTCCTTCTTTCTTCCTCTTTCTGATTTGATGTATGTATGTTACGCTTGTCAACTTGAACCCATCATTTCATGTTTGGTCAGTACCACAGATTGATGCACACTTATTTGCCAACTTTTAGAAATCACCTGTTTGCTTGATCTCTCATTTATGCTGCAACTGTACATTTTTCTCTTCAAATAAGGGCTATCTCGTGTAACCCTGCTTGCTTCTCCATGACCCCAAATATTTCAGTTTTGTGCAGAAGTATCTAAATCCATCATAGCTTAAAAATATATTTTCCAACCATTTGAAATTATGTGCTTTTTTTATTACTTCCCATCACTAAATGCTGAAGAGCTGTCTTTCTTGGAAAAATACAAGTTGCTTTTTTTGTAGCTCTTGAAATTCGAGAGTGCTGGACATGGCTGTGTTAAAATTTGGCAAGTCGGTAACCTGCCGGGGTATGGCTGGTCTTGTTCTTTGCCCTTCTCACACTGACCTACTGCAACAGTGCTGCAAAATTTGCAAGGTACTGTATTATAACACAATAACACAGGGTAGCTTTGTTGTTATGATGCTCTTAGGCCTGACAGACTGATGTAATTCAGAGTTATGGTATGTATGAGATGAAAGATCATGTGTGCATACCTAGGACTCGCTCTTTCAGGATGAGGTTACAGTGACTATGCAGCACCCACCAAACAAAAATATAGGGTGAGTATTAAAATCTACCAAAGCGAAATTAAAAAGGCACAAGCTCGTACTATGGAGAAAAAATCATTCTTGCAGCTAACGCGCCGCCGGAAATTTTCCGTATTGCTAAAACTCTCGCTAAACCCCTTGCGCCGCAAGCTATCACAGACAGCGCTCTCACTCATTGCAATAACGTGGCAGAATTCTTCTACAAGAATATTCATGACGTATATGTTACATTCCCCTGTTCAACAGCTCACGTTGACCTGTATTCTTCGGATTCGCATCTCCGGGTACACAAGCAAAGCTGGATCATATCTCTCTTCTTGATCCGAATTCTCTATAAACAATTCTAGTCCGGGTTAAATCAGGATCACCCAGGGATCCAGCCCTCCTGCATGTTCTGAAATTAGCTACGGGTACAATTGTCCCAGTGATTCAAGAACTCATCAACACTTCCATCTCCTCCGGAGTGGTTCCCTTACCATCGAAATGTGCCATGGTAAAAGCATTGTTAAAAAAAACAATCTGGACCCAGGGACCTTGGGAAACCATCGACCGATTTCCCTACTCCCAGTAATTAGCAAAATCTTGGAAAGACATGTAAACTCAGTTTTATCTGAGCTTCTAGAATTAAACAACTTGTTTCACCTTCACAGACGGGGTTCTGGCCCCTTCATGGAACAGAGACAGCACTTCTAGCGGTGGCTGAAGAGTCGAGGAGGATCCTGGATCAGGGTGGCGTAGCGGCCATCACCCTCCTGGATCTCAGCGCTGCATTTCACACTGTTAATCATGAAATCCTAATCTACAAACTAAGGAGATTGGGAGTTTCAGAAGGTGCTGTCACATGGCTTCAATTCTTCTTAGAAGACAGATCCTTTCATGTCTTTGAAGGAGAAGTGGTGTCTTAGCGTATGGCACTCAGCTACGGTGTGCCTCAGGCATCTTCCCTGAGCCCCACGTTATTCAATATATACATGAGGCCGCTAGCTGAGCTAGTCCAACCATTTGGTATAAAAATTGTCACATATGCTGATGACACACAACTTATCAGGGCCTTAAACCACCCAGAAAATACATCTGCAAGCCTTTGCTTAGAACAGGTCGCCAAATGGATGGAGCTCTCATGTTTAAAACTGAACGGAGACAAGACGGAGCACATGCTCCTAGGCAACTTCCCAACTTCTAACATAGGGTTACTGTAGCCAAATTGTTTTGGCCCTGCCCCACCACAAAAAAATCAGATCAAAAGTCTGGGCATGTGGCTGGACCGCTTCTTGACTTTTGGATACAAGACAGCCAAACTGTCTGCGACATGCTATGACATCAGGAGGATGCTTCGGAAAGTTCGTCCCCTCCTCCTGTTCCTTGCAATGGTCCAGGTGCTCATTCTCTCATGAATGGACTATGGAAATGCACTTTATCTAGGAGCGCCTAAGGCCACCATAACCAGACTACAGATTATTCCGAATTGTGCAGCCCGTTTGCTCCTGGGTTTCCTTTATCGGCAATTGGCCAAACCTGCTTTGAAAACTCTACACTGGTTACCAATATCAGAAAGAATCAAATTCAAAGCACTCTGTATTACCCATAAGTCTCTAGGGGGAAGGGACCGGTGATCAACCAATCTATGATCATCCCTTACCACCCAAACAGAAGCCTATAATGGTGTTATGTTAGGCTGGTCAATATATGTTGTAGTTTTGATATTCACAGTATTTTTAAAGCAATGCACGAATTATGCTTTGTTCTTGATGTCAAGTTTAGTATGCCTAGCTTGTAGCACTTAGTGGTTTGTCTACCATAGCTAGTCAGACACCAAACTTCAACCTCTATTTGGGCTGTTAATTACTGAAGCAGGGAACTAAAGTCACATGCTTAAATACTCATCAGCTTTCATTTGTTAATTCTCATAATGTGCTCAAATGTACTCACAATAGACCTGTTAAACATTTATGTGGGGTCTTAAGATCTGATGGTACTTCTTATGATGTCACTTCCTGTGAGGGAATGATTTGTGATGTCACTTCCTGTTATGTCACTTCCACATGCTTTGTCACACTCTGTGATGTCATGCACAGTGATGTCACTTGCATACTGCCTAACTTGGTTATTCGCCCCACTTGCGCCGTGGCTGGAGGTGTGTTCCGGACTGAGCATGGGTCAGTAAGAGAGGGTGGTAGTGTGAGATATTTGTGCAAACTGTGTGCTGGGTGACACTATCATCTTTAGGTGTGCAAGGAATCAACGCTGGAAAGTGAAACAGTATTGTATGTGCGTTTGTGCACACAGGGTGAGCATGACACTATCCTCCCTGGAAGTGTTTGCAGTCCATGTAGCATTGGTCTCTGAGACCCATTTAGTTCTGTGAGTGGGTGAAAGGTTTGTGAACACACTGGGTGAATGGTGACCCCCGGTGGTGTGAACAGACTCCTCAGCTATCTCTCCCATCACCTGTTACCTCTATCTTTGCCTTCGACACTGCACAGCACTTCACTGTCTTTGGGCTATTTATTTATTTGAGTGTTTTATAAAGCAAGAGCTAGACCCAAAGGTGGGAAACAGCCCAAACAACGAATCCTTAACAACGAGTGTATTAAACAACGAATCCTTAACCAGACCTTTACCAGAACCACAAACTCATTATAAGCGAGTATCACTAAGGCCCAGCTAGTAAAACAAGTGTGTGGAAGTTTGGCTGTAAAGCATTATACTTACTACAGGCATGCAAAGAATGAGTGCTGGTCACTGAGGCTGAGTCAGCACTGTGAGTGTGAGAAATGAATGCACACAAAGAGACGTGTGTACGGTCCACGGAGCGCTGGCCAATGAGACCTAGTTAGTACTATGAGCGTGGGAGATTTTCACTCCCACCTTTTGAGGGGTGACCCTATAAGCTCTGTGAAGTGTGTGCTGGTCACTGAGGCTGAGTCAGCACTGTGAGTGTGAGAAATGAATGCATACAAAGAGACGTGTGTACGGTCCACGGAGCGCTGGCCAATGAGACCTAGTTAGTACTATGAGCGTGGGAGATTTTCACTCCCACCTTTTGAGGGGTGACCCTATAAGCTCTGTGAAGTGTGTGCTGGTCACTGAGGCTGAGTCAGCACTGTGAGTGTGAGAAATGAATGCATACAAAGAGACGTGTGTACGGTCCACGGAGCGCTGGCCAATGAGACCTAGTTAGTACTATGAGCGTGGGAGATTTTCACTCCCACCTTTTGAGGGGTGACCCTATAAGCTCTGTGAAGTGTGTGCTGGTCACTGAGGCTGAGTCAGCACTGTGAGTGTGAGAAATGAATGCATACAAAGAGACGTGTGTACGGTCCATGGAGCGCTGGCCAATGAGACCTAGTTGGTACTATGAGCAATGAGTGTGAGAGATTTTCACTCCCACCTTTTGAGGGGTGACCCTATAAGCTCTGTGAAGTGTGTGCTGGTCACTGAAGCTGTGAACTGAGAGTGGGCCAGAGGCTTGTTACCTTTTGTGCACACCCTCAATGAGGGGTGACACCATCTTTTTCTTGGGGTGGGTGCAGACTAAGGGGCATAATATCAAGAACGGCGATAAAATGATCGCCGCTTTAGCGGAAGGAAACTGCCGCTAAAGCGGCGATAGTGGGCTTGATAATATGCCCTTGTGAATTCCCATAGCAGCCCAGGTTAAAACCAGAACTTGGGCTTCTATTATCAAGACCATTATTGCCGCTTTAGCGGCAGTTTCCTTACGCTAAAGCGGCGATTATTTTATCGCCGTTCTTGATAATATGCCCCTACGTGCTTGTTACTGACAATAAGTTATCCCTATGAATGAGTGTCTGTGTGCACACAGAGTGAGGGGATACACTGTGGTGCTAAATGTTTGTGCACACTCAGGGTGACGGGTCACACTATCTTCTCTGGCGGTGTGTGTACGTTACACGCTTGTTACTGATGTTAGGTTAGACCTATGGGTGTGTGTTTGTGGATGTGGTTTGTGCACATACAGAGATAGGGCATATGCTGTATGTTTCTGTCTGCTACTGTAAAGATGCCAGAGGTGGGTGCACAGTAGGGTGGGGGTGACACTGAATCCTTCTTCAGGTGTGTGACCTCAGCCCTGCAGAGGAGCTGCGCGTCATATACCAATGGAAGGAATGACTGCATTGTAAGAGGAGAGGGGAGAAGGAGAAACAACAAAGGCAGGGCACTGGCAATGTGCATTCCTCACTGTGTGAGGTGAGGTGTGGTGGCTGAGAATTCAGTGTATGAGGCCAGTGTGAGTGAGTGAGACACTATGAAGGATTTGAGTGCCGCAATGAGGGATGAGTGAGTCCGGTCATGTGAATTTAGATGTACCATGTACAGCATGAGTTATGAGAGAAGTTGATGAAGTAACTAGCTCCACTGGCCTGCTAAACCAAAACTACCTAACATGGGATGAAATAGGTTTCTTTGAAGCGTGACGACATCCTATGATCGGGGAGTGTCCGCTGTACCACAGTACAGAGCAAATATTTTCCTTCTGTGTTTTTCAAATGCAGAGAAGTCACACGGTGTTCACATCCTGGTGCATGCAGCCCAGTGTTTGCTCTTGGCCTGGCTCCACTGACAAACCAGGGTAAAAAGACACAGTGAGAGTGCACAATTGGCATCTCTAGAGCAAGCCGATATGAGAAGAGAGGAGTCTGTGATGTTGAGTCGGAGGCCGTTCCACGCTTTAGGAGCGATGTAAGAGAAACTCCCGCCCTCCTGATCTGTGTATGCTCGGAAAGTGTGCGAGTAGGAGTTCTGTTGTTCAGAGGTTGGTTGAAGGAGATGCAACTGTTCAGGTAGATGGGGCCTGCGTTTAGTTGTCCCTTAATTGTGTGTGAGGAGTTTGAATTGAGCACATATGTGTATCGGGAGCCAGTGGAGTTCCCTGAGGTGTGGTGTGATGTGAGTTCTGTGTGGGAGTTTGAGCATGAGTCTGGTTGCCGAGTTCTGGATGCTTTGTAGGCTTCTAGTGAACTGTTTGGTGATTCCGGTGTGGAGGGTGTTCCCATAGTCTACTTGCTGTTGACAATGGCCTAAAGTGACATTTTCTCTAGTGTTGCTTGGGAGCCATTTGAAGATCCTCCTAAATATCTTCATGGTGTGGAAGCAGGATACAATGACAACATTTATTTATTTAGTCTTGTATGGTCATGTTTTCTGTTGATGATTATTCTGAAGTTCCTGACGCGATTTGTGGATGTGGGTCCAAGGTCGTCTGGCCACTATTTGGAGTCCCATGGTGATGTGTTCTTGCCGAACATCACTACTCCTGTCTTGTGTCAATGAGCTATAGACAGTTGGCTTTCATCCAGTTAGCAACTTCTGTCATGCAGTTGGTAAACATGTTTCTTTTGTTGGGGGTCTAGTCCGAGAGGGAGGGCATGTTGATGTCATGTGATCAGATGACGTTGGTCGGAGGGATCATGTATGTGTTGATGATGGTGGAGCTGAGTGATGAGTTTTGAGGCACTCTGCAGATGAGTTTGTGGACTTGCGAGGAGTAATATACCAGGCTGACACCTTGCGCTCTATCTATGTACTTTATTTAACCAACACTTGCCCTTCAGGTGCCAAGTCCAAACGTTCAGTCTCTGACATGGCGATGTGTGAAGGAGCTTGCAAGTCTACCAAGCTGCACGCCTTCCTTTCTGGAAACTTACATACTATCCTTCTGCTGTCATTCCATATCCAAACAACTGACTAACCTATCCACCACTTAAAATGTACATGCATGTCTCACTATACTAATTCAACACTATTCCTCTATGGGTCCCAGAGTAGCGTGCTACCCACCGAAAAAGCGCTCTGATGCCTCGTCAGGGGTAGTAAGCGCTATATAAATGCAATTACAATACAATACAATATCTGTCTGGAGAACCTTCCATTTCAGCGAGCCAATAGAGAACAAGGAGTCACAACAAAAACAGTCTAAAGAGCGCAAACAGTATTGCAACAGAAGTCAAGCTTTCTCTCTCTACATATCAGAGTTCAAGAACTGCACCCTATCAATCCAGCCTTACACCTTCGGTCCTGCAGCTCAGAAAGCGATCAAGACCAGCTCTTCATTAGAGCAGATCACATCATCAACCTTTGACAAAAGCTTGTAACCCAGCACCAGAGCTCACACCCCACCCTTCCAGAGCTGTGTACAGGATCCTGTTTCATTCACCCTTCTTGGGCAGTCTACTGCTCTCTGATATGCACAAGGCGCTGTTGCTTCTCACCTTGTTTTGTGCCATGTAAATAACAAGCATTGGCATAGCCAATAGGGCTCGCCTTTGGGACCCTACACATGACTACATATATAAATAGAGAAGGGCTGAGGAAAAGAAAAGCAGGTATACATTGACAGTTAATAGAAACTCACATAGCAAGCAGGTAGTGCAGAATAGAGAGCCAATGACAAAGACACATACATTAAGTGCTTATTTAGACATTGGCAGGCTGTAGTTCATTCTGCCAGGGTAGCAGTGGGCAGTGCTCCTCTACACAGATGGACTTTAGCCCCCCAAATTTAGGGTTCTCTGCCAGGCAGGTCCCTTCTATGCCATCAGAAACCTACCTGTGCGTTCAGAAGAGGCCCCGCCTTGGCCACTACTCTGAAGGCGTTGAAGATTTGCTCTGCAGCACCATGATCAGCGCACCCATACAGCTGTTCTTTAAATACAAAAAATAAATGCCTCTTACATGCTAACAGTTTACTCCATGCATGTGGCCATCTGCTCTATGTAGGGCAGGTAGGCAGCAATGTCCATATGGAAGTCAGTCAGATGTATCCGCCGGCAGAGCCAATGAAAGCTCTTCCAGCAGAAACGTGTTGGTTCCCCTGACCCTGATACAGTGGGGGAAGTGTAAGTTTGATGGACAGGATATTCCACCAAGATTGTGATTGAATGCCCTGTCCTTCAAACTTCAAATAAGTCCCTTAGTCTTTTGAACTCCAGGGCATATGTGCCATCTCAGAGTGTTTTGTAGGGTAAGGGGGGTACAAGGAGGGAGTCTGGGTGCACTGCTCAGGTTTGACGTGTTCTGCTGATTTTTCCATACTGTATTCATCCCTTCCACACCCACTGTGAATGCTTCGCTTACCAGAGCATGATAACGACCCATTGCCCTGCTCCCGGTACTCCTACCTTTGCCTTACAAGCCTTGACATTTTTCGATTTTTATTTTAATCCACAATTTCAGGCTACTTTTGTTTACTGCACACCAAATTCGACACTTTTCTCAGGCAAAGCCGCCATCTAGAGTGAGCTCAGAAGCAGTGTGGGTAGAGATTGCCATAAGTAGCAAGTTTTGATTGTGCTATTAATTATGAAGGTTTTCTTTTGTAAGAGTTATGGGTCATTGAGGCATGTGGCATGCGAAATAGTTATCAACTGCTTGGCTTTGGGAGATGATTTTACTATGGACCCAACTCCAATATAACTAATATCAGAGCACTGAGCTTAGGGAAAAGCCAAGAAACACATATCTGTACCCTGATTGGCCACTACCAAGATTTTAAAAATGACTTCCAAAACCGATTGAGAGGTAGACCCTGTGCATTTCCCAGTCAGTGAATGCTTTCGGTGTCTTTTGGTTTCTATGTTTTACGATGCTAATCCTGAAGGATTTATGTGGCGCCCCACAATATCTGGAAGAGAACCTGTGCGTCCATTTCCCACAGAACTAGGGTCAAGCTGGTGCCAAGCTCTGCTCAAAGGACAGGTACATTCTGTGTGTGGTGCTTGCAAGTAGTGCAGCGGTAGTGTAGGGAAGGTGTGTGGGCGAACAGCCATCCAAATTACAGAATTAGGGAAGGGGTCGAGTTGAGTGTACTGGATTGTTGAGTGGCACCCACTTGTGCTCCTTGTACACATGTGCAGTCGTAAGTTGGATTTGTGTAGATCAGGGGAAATGGAATGGTGGCACTTGTCTCATAGTTTGGTGAGACTGGGCGGACACCTCAGTGTTGCTTTGATGTCTGACAGTCTGTTGGACCTCTCTAAGGGGCTGAAGCCCAGGTGAGGAGCTTAGTTTAGTAGCTTCCTGACTGCAAACTTGCCTCCATTCACTGGATATGACAGGGGAATGTGTTCTAGAGTCCAGAGCATCTGCTTTCAGTATTAAGTTTATCAATAGGGGGAGTTTGTGCTTGCCAGCTGCCAGCACGGAGGATCTGTTGATCAAAGTCGGCATCTCAGACTGGGGGTGTTTTTTTTCCTGCAAAGTAATCAAGTTTATCTCTATGGGTAAAGGTCCCTGTTTTGCAAAGATACTTCAGTTTAATCTGAGACCACGTTGTATTCATAATCTGCGTTAATGTGGGCTTGTACTGAGTGAAAGGCCTTGTGGAGAAGTGTTGTTGTGAAGTGTGGTGTTATATGTGCAAATAGAATCACAGTGGTATCAGTTGCTTTTTAAAGAGTTTTTGATGTACAATTACATATTTACCTAATACAATCACAATATTACACCTCAATTGTATATCAGATCACACCACTAAATGATTAGGCATTCTGAAGTTATACCTAAATGTTTGAAGATAATGTTTAAAGAAATAATTTACATTTGTACATTTACTCCTGGCCTACATATTATCCACAGAATTAAAATATTATGGCGTATCGTATTAACAAGTCCAGCCTGCCTCTACTTGAGTGTGCAAATCTGTTCACGGTTGCCAACTTGGGCAGTTCATTCTCCCATTTTTCCATTGCACTTTTTTATATTCTTAAGATAAGTTTCGCAGCAGTCATTAAGGCCGTCTGAATCCACAGTTTGTATGTCACAGGTGGCAGTCAGTTTGTGTAAGGTGGAGAGGTGTACCGTGGTGCCACCTGGTCAGTTTTCATTCAGGTGTTGTGTGTGGAGGTTCTAGTCAGGGTCAGAGTACCCTATTGGTCACTCAGGCAGTTCCCGAACAGCTGGTACAGGGGCGGCTCTAGGCTCATGGCGGCCCTGGGCAGGGAGCATAGGTAGGGGGCCCCTGAAGAGGGGCTCCGGGCGGGGCGGAGCCCCCCGGAGCTCAGGAAGGTGTTTAAGAGGGGGGGTCAGGGTGTTTGGAAGTGGAACAGAGCCGGAGCCTGCCAAATCCCTGCCAGGGGCCGCCACACAAATATGTATCCACCCTCAGAGGATTATTATATTAAGGATATATATTGGCCTGGCGGCCCCTGGGGTTTGGTGGCCCTGTGCAGGTGCACAGCTTGCACATGTCTAAGGCCGCCCCTGGCTGGTATGAGAGGACAGTGCGTGTGTCTGTCTGGTTTTTGGTCTGCTGGGTCGGTTTTTACTGTCTTTTCACTGATATTACCACAAACAGTGCCTGAAGCAAACCAAAATCCAGTCTTGCATACCTTGCAAAACACGCATAAAGCGACTTTACAAGTTCAAAACAGCCCCAATTTGCAAACATGGGTCACTTTTTAGCTTTCTAATTCACTAATGGAGGCCACTTTTATGTTGGTGCCTGGGTCTATTATCTGTCTCAGTTCGACCCTGGTTCGAGGACAGTGGTATGAGAGGGTTTGTGTGGAAAGAAAAGGCGTGGAGAGATGTGTTGATTTGTGGAGAGTGCTGGTGTGGCCCAAGGTGGGGAAATCTATTTTTCTGGAGACTTTTAATGCGGGATGTATTGGGTTGGACTTTGATGCTGTACTGTATTTTGGTATAAATTGTATTTGGTGTGGAATATGTGGTGTGATGCGGTAAAGAGATGATATGCTATGGCTTAGTCTGATGTCATGGTGAAGTGAGGATTGGTGAATGGTGGGATGGTATGGCATGGCACATCACAGGGTGGTGTCGTGTGATAAAGTGTGTGGCATGTATGTTATTGCCTGACATAGAAAGAGGAGTATTTTGTGGTTTCCCCGGAGGGGAACAGCCTTTACAACGCTGGCATTACCACGCGCTGCCATTACTACGCTGCTTTTACAACACAAGTCGTTTCAACGACTTGCACTGGAGGGCGCTGTTGGACAAGGAATAGTTTAATTTTCTATTCCAACACCTTCCCTACTGTAACGTGGGCTGGAGTTGGAATAGAAAATTAAACTATTCCACTATCCAGCGCTTACAGCGCAAGTCGTTGTAGCAACTTGCGTTGTAAAAACAGCGTTGTAATGGCACGCGTGGTAATAGCCCGCGTTGTACTGACATACAACCTTCCCGGGATGTCATATTGTGTGCTATTATGTGGCAAAGGGATGGGAGCAATGTGCTGCATGCTTTGATATGGTGTGGGGTTGGATGCTGTCATGTAGTGTTAATGGAATTAAATATTGTGGAATGATGTGAGGAGGATTGGTGTGGTACTGCATGGTGATGTGTAGCCTGACCATATGGATGGGACTTCTGGGCTGCCACAACACACCGGATTCTTTTGCTGGTTAGTACCTTTAGTGATCCTGGTTCTGGGCTGCACAGCTGTCCCATCTCCTCGCCTTTTATTCTGGATCAGGTGATGTGGGGTTCACTAGTTGGATCAGGAGTCAGGGTGAGGGTGCAATGGTTTGGGGCTCTGGATCACCCCAAAGCCAAACAGGAGCTGAAGGCATTGAGCCTGGTGGCCTATTGTCCCATCTGTGTTAACAGCCGTGCAAGGAAGCCGTGGGCTCATTGAAGTCTGCATACATGCCAACATTTTAGAACAGGAAAGTGGAAGGTTTGGAAACAAAAATTGGGCAAATATTTTTTATAGTAATTTTAATTTTAGACAGCAGGCAGAGGTTGGTGAGTCAAGACATTAACAAGAGAGTGAGTCAATGGTCTGGCTTGGGTCCTAGAGTCGGTGTACAAGCCGGGTGCAGAAACTTTTTGCATTGTGAATCATACAAGAAACAGCACATAAAATATGGGAAGTCTCTTCAAAAAAGCATTTTTAACATGTGGGAACTTTGACACCAATATGTCACATTAAAGCACTGCTTAAAATGATAGTTTTCAAAATATGAGCTTAGAACCATTCCTGTCCCTGTCTCCACACTGGTGATAGTACCATAGGTGAACTAAGAGGCAAGATAGTTGTCATGTAAAACCTGTTTGTGGCCCAGATGAATGAATGAATGAAACAAATTCTAAGAGCGCATGGCTACCCGTGGGCATCCCAGAGCTGGAGAATAACTGAAGCTTCCGAGAATCATTTAGGGAAGAGCCATGTTTTCAGCAGCTTACGAAAGGCCAGGTGGTTAGATTCCCTTCGTAGCTGAAGAGGGAAGGGGGTTCCAGAGCTTGGCGGCATTGTATGAGAATAGCCGGCCACCACTTCTGACTCTCTTAATCCTGGGGACGAGTGCCAGATGTTGTTCGTCTGAGCGTAGGGGCCTGTTGGCTCAGTAGGGTTTGACCATGTAAGAGATCATCTCTGGTCCTTTCCCTCCTAACAGCTTATGAGTAATGCATAGAGACTTGAAGTGGACTCTCTCCCGGACGGGGAGCCAGTGGAGAGCTTTCATGACGGGTTTAGCAGATTGCCGGTTCTGAGTCCCCATGAGGATCCTTGCGGCACAGTTCTGTACTATTTGAAGTTTGGCAAAGACCGAGTTCGGGGCACCGAGGTATAGTGCATTGCCGTAGTCCAAACGTGACAGAATAAGTGCTTGGACAATCAGCTTTTTTGCCTGAAAGGGAAGCAGGAGAAGCACTTTGCGAAGCATCCTTAAGATGCCAAAGCAAGAGGCCACTACCTTTCTGTGGCCTGGACTTTGAGGCTGAGGTCTGAGTCCAGCCAGAACCCCAGGCTTTTTATCTCTGACTTAGGGACGGGTGCCGAGCCCATAGTTAAAGAACAACATTACAGTCTATTAACTCAAACACAATAGGTTTTTGTACAGCTGTTATTCTGAATTAATGCATTGAAAGTGCTTTCATACACAATTTTGAAGAACATTTATTTTTGGTGAAATAAAAGATTTGCCTGAGGTAATGCAATCTAAGCAGAAAAGTCACGATTCATCCAAGTATTCTGGTCCCGCTGTAGAAACTAGCAAAACCTTTTGGAACCCAAAAAGAAACTCCATCACAACACCTGAGTGAAATAAAGAGATTTATTACGTGCACAGGAGCATCAGTTGAGTGCTGAATGCTTGAATAAGCAAAAGTAGAATACAAGAATATATAGTTGCAAACCACATGATTTCATTACAATATCTTATGTGTAACAGGACATGGGCCAGGCCATGATATTCCAGCAGGTGGTGAAGAAACACATTATGCTTGGAAATTTACAGTACAATGTTACACAATAATAGATATGGAATCCACCTAACGTGTATGTGACAAGTCCCTTGTCTCTAAATTTGAACAGTTACCAGTTACATTACGCCCACCCAAGTCCAAGCAATAGAGGCTGACAAACCAGAATGGTCTATATTACCTTCTATGTGTGTCTGGATATACTTCTGAGGCCTACAGGGCCTGTTGCTAAGGCAAGCATGCAGAATGCAGTAACATGGAAATGTACTCTTTTGCGCAAGCCTTGCAATGTGTTGCGTTACCTGCAGTTTACTGTCAGGCAAAGTGCAAACTGTCAATCAGCACTGCCACACAAGCTCAAACAATGATTATACATTGGTCTACAATTTCCAACCACACTGAATTATCAGAATGTCAAGTTATACAAAATGGATGCCACACTTGTTATCTAAACTTAGCTTCCACACCACTTTGTAAAAATCAGCCATTAAAGTGATACTGTCTCTCTTTGTATGTAATGGTTTGTTTTTACATTTATGTACATCTTTCTTCCGTTATCATATAGCACAAACTCGGTCTGATGGTATTTGAGCACTTTAGAGGAGCAACAGGTTTATAACACATGGTCACTTTCAGTTGGTATATATGGGTGTTGTTGGACTTGGGCCTTAGGGCAGGTTCACCCCTAATCTTTTTGTTTTTATTTGTGACCCTGTGTTAGTGATTTTTGGGTCTCTGCGCACTTTTTCCCTGTGCCCCAGAGTAAAGTGCGTGCGTGTAGTATGCCTGGCCTGCTCTCCCATAGGAATGCATGGAGAATGTGTGTGTCCATGTTAGTTCCTGATGTGTGGGGAGTGCAGGCTCGAGTTTGGTATGTATGAACTCGTGAGAATGAATGCTGCGCAATGGTATGTGCGGCTTGTATGTGTCTAGAAGGGAAGTGCTACTTCTGGACATTGATGTATGTGTGCAGTGAGGATACTGGAGCGTGATTGGCTGGAGCTGGCTGGCATGCCAGGCTCCAGGAAGTCTGGATGGGTCTGCCCGGTGGTGAGTGTGAGATCAGCATGAGTGATGTGTGGGAGGAGTGCACCTGGGTCCTGGATGGGCTGGGTTTTTCCCCACACAATGCTGGCTACGCCCCCCTGTGGTTTGTCTAACGACCCAAGCCTCCCCGGTGAATGAAAGGGGTGGTTGGGCCATCAAGGGTACTCCCAAGCCAGCTGCAACTGGTTTCCCCCCACCCTGCACCCTGAAAACAAAGGATTTCACAGTATAAGAAGGGGCTGTGTCCCCTTACAATTTGTTCTACTTTGGATCTTGCCAGAGGGGGCTGTTGCTGTTTCTGGGGCCAGGAGGACCGCCACTTGGCTTGTCTCCCTGCCTGGAGACCCAGTGTGCTGGCTCTGGCCCTGCCTTGCCCCCCTGCCTGCCTCCAGACCTTGCTGGGGCTTGGCTTGTGCCCCTAGCGCTGAAGAGCGCTTCCTTCCTGCTGCTAGCGCTGGGTGCGCTTTATTTTTACTGCCTAGCGCTTGGGAGCGCTCTATTTGGGTTATAGCGCTAGGAGCGCTTTATTCTTGCCCCAGCGCTCAATAGCGCTTTGCTTTGCCCCCTTGCGCCTCGGAGCGCCGAAATTGACTTAGCGCTCAGAGCGCTGTTATTTTTATTACCAAGCGGCTGCCACGCCGCATTTGCCCGTTTTCTTTAATTATTTAAAGCCGGAGCCCACCCGGCATTGCCCCGGTTTTATTTTGGTATTTACAAGCCGGTGCCCACCCGGCATTGGCCGCCCGTGATCACCGCCGCAGCCCAGGAGCCTTGGAAACCGTTGCCGGGCCGCTGCCTAGAGCGACCCGGAAGTCCCGCCTCCTGACCCCCAGGGCCGCGCTGCCATTGGCGGCCCCAGCGGAAGTCAGGCGGCGTGCAGAGGAGACGGGTCCAGGCGGGAGCACGAGAGGAGCAGCCGGCCCCGTCCTCGAGGCTCCCCGAGTGAAGGAGAGCCCAGCAGCGCGAGGAGAGCCAGCGGTGTTCCTGCCCCACCCCTCCGCAGCACCAACGAGGTACCGGTGAGTGCGGGGACAGGGTCCTTTATGCATATTTAGAGCGGCCCCGGTTGGCAGAGGGCCGCTCCAACGAGCTACGAGGCACTTCTTGCTGGGAGCCACGAGGGCTCCAGAGGTCTCGTCAGTCCCGAGCCTGCATTGTTTTATTAGAGCCCAGCGAGGCTCGAGGCACCCCCCTTTGTTTGGCAAGTCCCTCTAGTGCCAGGAGGGAGAGAGGGCATATCGGGGCAGATTGTCGCTGCCCGGCCAAAGGAGCCAGGGCATTCTGCGCTAGTCAAAGCCCACATTTGTTTTGCGAGCCAGAGATCCCGTTTCTAACATTGGTGGCTAGCGGTGCGGATTGGACTTGCGTTTGCGCTGTACCACAGTGGCGACAGGCCACATTACAAAACTCTACAATTTTAGATAACCACATTTTGGGGATTATTGTTTTTTAGGGAAGATCAGTATTGCTTCTCCTGAAAGGTGTCATTTTGTAATTTCTGTCCAGTACATTTGTTCCCCGCCCTGCTTCCAGAGTTTGGTACCTGTGTCTTTGTGGTCAGGTTGAGAAAATCAGGGGTGGTAGAAACTGCCTTACCGGTCCGAGGGGAGGGTGTGTGTGAATGAGTGGTGTGTTACACTGGACAGAGGAGTGCAAGTTCTCTGAGATAGGAATCTTGCTGATTTTTGTAATTGTGTACTCCTGTGTAAGCTCAGACCCCCAGGTTCCCTGTGTCAAACTCTTCTTGAGAACGTCCTGCCAAGATGGAGCTTGTCTTTGATCTCAGTGATCTAGTTTGGTACAATACGCAGGAGTTGGAAGGGTTCTGTAGAGAGAGAGACATAGGGTTGGATGGGTCAGATACTAAGTACGAACTTAGGAACTACCTGGTCCAATGGTGTAAGGTACAAAGGGATCTTGAGCACAGTGAGGAGAGGGCCCGGGCCGCACGCCATGAGGGTGGTGAGTCTGTGGGGAGCCCTGAAAAATGTGAAGTGAATGAGGATGACAGTGATTGGGCACCAGCAGATAGTGAGGACCCCATAGATAGGGAGTCCCTTGCTGGGTCCAGTGTCAGTATCAGCACCCCATCCCTTTCCCTGTCCCCAGAAGAGTGGTTGGATAGGAGGGAAGAGAGGGAGCATCAGCTAGCGATGGAACAGCTCAGGTTGGAACACGCCAAGCTAGAGGCTGAGAGGGCCTTGTTCAGGGAGAAGGTAGCCCTAGAGAGTAGGTTATCCCCTGAGTGCAGTTGTAGTTGTCTGGATTCCCCAGGGAGGGTGGAGTCCAGTGGTGGCAGCAATTTAAGTGTTAGTGTAGACAGTCCCACTCCCAGTTCCCCGAGTATGGTACCTGTTTCCAAAGAGGAGGAGAACAGGTTGAAGTTCAGGAACCTTAGGAAACCACCTCACCAGGAGTGGGGGTATTTTATGGATGACTGTTCTGATGCAATGTGGGATTGGCTGAGGGCTAACTCGGACAATGAGGTGGACGAAGTGGTGAATATGTTCCTCAAAGAGCAGTTGCTCAGTGTTGGGTGTCCAGAGTTGCGCCAGCACCTGCTGAAGTTGAAATGTTTTTGTCCTTGGGACCTTGCAGAAGAAGCAGAGTGCTGGGACAGTGCAAGAGGTTCTTTAGAGTCACTAGTGAGTGATTCCAACAATAGTGGGTCAGGTGTCCTCCAGCCCAGCGTGGTGGAGGAGGGTGAGAGTAGCCCAGCTAGGTCCCAGGTTAGTGAGGAGGGTGTAGGGGCTGACTGCCTGTCTCAGTGGAGCAGGAGTGAGTGTGTGACCGAGAGTCCCCAGACGCCCGAAGCCCTGTCACAGAGCCTGGATGGTTTCTTTAGGGAACACCAGGATGGGAACCTAGACTTGCCTGTTAGTTCACTTGAGGGAGATCTCCTAGTGTGTAGAGGACCTGGAGCATCTGTAAGCGGAGCTTCTATGGTTCTAGAGTCTGGCAGTACCGCTCCAGTCGGGAGGGTACAGGAGTCCAGCGAAAGGAGTGATTGGGGGATAGTATGTGAGTCCCCAGAAGTCCTGTAGTGCCAGGCATTGGTTCCACCAAAGGTTCTAGACCGGAGGTTGGAAGGCCAGGTTCAGGATCCGCCTGACCTGAAGGGTGGGCCTACTGTAATCAGTGTCCTGACCAGTTCTTTTTCCAGAGGTACCGCCCCGGTTGGGAGGGAGCAGGACTCTGGAAGGGGGTGCAGAGGGTGGGAGAGCCCACCTCTGACCCCGGTGCAACCTGAGGGGTTAAACCCTAGGTTGGGAGAATTGTGTTTAGAGGGAACCCCTCGCAGGAGGAGGAGGAACCCTAGAAGAAGAGGTAGGGGGAGGAGAGCCTTCCCTGAGACTCCTGGTCCGCCTGAGGTTGTAGACCCTAGGTTGGAGAACCAGTGGCAGTCTAGCCCTGTCTTGCAGACAGGAAGGGTGGAGAATGACTATTATGTGCCAGGGGTTACTACCCCCCACTTTGTGAGCAGGCAGGATCCAGTGGTACCTGGGTGGCCTAGGGCCCGGTCCTGGCCGAGGGCAGCTGGAGAGTACCAGTGGGGTACCCCAGTTAGTCCCTACAGTAGTTTTAGAAGGAACCCCAGGGGTTCACCGTGGCGTAAAACAGGAGGGTGTCCCTGCAGTTGTGGGCCCGCGTCCGTGTTTTATCGCCCCAAGCAGGGAAGTCCATCACGGTGGTGATTGGTCTGCCCTGCGTTTTGGCTGGAAGGGGGTTGTGTTGGACTTGGGCCTTAGGGCAGGTTCACCCCTAATCTTTTTGTTTTTATTTGTGACCCTGTGTTAGTGATTTTTGGGTCTCTGCGCACTTTTTCCCTGTGCCCCAGAGTAAAGTGCGTGCGTGTAGTATGCCTGGCCTGCTCTCCCATAGGAATGCATGGAGAATGTGTGTGTCCATGTTAGTTCCTGATGTGTGGGGAGTGCAGGCTCGAGTTTGGTATGTATGAACTCGTGAGAATGAATGCTGCGCAATGGTATGTGCGGCTTGTATGTGTCTAGAAGGGAAGTGCTACTTCTGGACATTGATGTATGTGTGCAGTGAGGATACTGGAGCGTGATTGGCTGGAGCTGGCTGGCATGCCAGGCTCCAGGAAGTCTGGATGGGTCTGTCCGGTGGTGACTGTGAGATCAGCATGAGTGATGTGTGGGAGGAGTGCACCTGGGTCCTGGATGGGCTGGGTTTTTCCCCACACAATGCTGGCTCCGCCCCCCTGTGGTTTGTCTAACGACCCAAGCCTCCCCGGTGAATGAAAGGGGTGGTTGGGCCATCAAGGGTACTCCAAGCCAGCTGCAACTGGTTTCCCCCCACCCTGCACCCTGAAAACAAAGGATTTCACAGTATAAGAAGGGGCTGTGTCCCCTTACAATTTGTTCTGCTTTTGGATCCTTGCCAGAGGGGGCTGTTGCTGCTGCTGGGGCCAGGAGGACCGCCACTTGGCTTGTCTCCCTGCCTGGAGACCCAGTGTGCTGGCTCTGGCCCTGCCTTGCCCCTCTGCCTGCCTCCAGACCTTGCTGGAGCTTTGCTTTTATCCCTAAGCGCTGGGAGCGCTTTTTCTTGCCTGCTAGCGCTGTGGAGAGCTTTATTTTACCCATTGCGCTTCGAGCGTTTTATACTGGGCAGCCGGTGCCCACCCGGCATCTGCCCGTCTGGTTTTGCCGATTTGCGGCAGAGCGAGTGCCCACCTCGCCTTGTCTTTAATTTAAGAGCCGGTGCCCACCCGGCATTGCCCCGCTATTATTTTATTATTTACGAGCCGGTGCCCACCCAGCATTGCCCCGAAGTCACCGCCGCAGCCCAGGAGCGTTGGAATCCGTTGCCGGGCCGCTGCCTATCGCGACCCGGAAGTCCCGCCTCGTGACCCCCAGGGCCGCGCTGCCATTGGCGGCCCCAGCGGAAGTCAGGCGGCGTGCAGCAAGACGAGGCCAGGCGGGAGGCGAAGGAAGCAGCCGGCCCCGTCCTCGAGGCTCCCCGAGTGGAGGAGAGCCCCGCGCCGACCAGCCGAGGAGACGCCTCCAGCCGCCGGACCCGGTGAGTGCCTGCAAGAGGAGAGGGGCGTCGGGACACATTGTCGGTGTCCGCCCCTCCCCCCGTAGCGCGAGCTCGCCCCCCCCAGTGCGCTCTGTGAGGGCAGTTTCCTTGTGCTTGTGAGCGGCCCCAGTTGGCAGAGGGCCGCTCCGACGATCCGGGGGCATATTTTATTAGTTGAGCCCACGAGGCTCCATGGGGCAATTTCATCGTTGTAGAGCACAGAAGCTCTACGGTGCCACTTTTGTTTTACGAGCCCCGAGAGGCTCGAAGTGCCAGATGCAATTTAGGAGCCCCGAGGCTCCTGGGGGCAATTTGTTTATTCAGAGCCCGAGAGGCTCCCGCCCTAAGTATATTTATGAGCCCCGCGGCTCGAGGGGGCATTTGTTTTAAGAGCCCACGTTGCTCCAACGCCCCGCAGTTGTTCTACAGAGCTCAGAGAAGGCTCACAGCGCCCACATTTGTTCTAGAGCCCCAGAGAGGCTCTTGGGTGCCATTCATTGTTCTTGAGCCCACGAGGCTCCAACGTTGCCCAGCCCTATTTACAACTGTCCAGCACTTAGTGGACAGTTGCTACGTTTATGCTTTGTGTGCTGTGCTCTCTGCGCAGCTTCCCCGACATTGAGACTCAGGGCATTTCAGCCCCTTTCGAGGCCAGTTGGCCTGAGGGACAGTTCTAGTGTTGTGCTACGTGCACCCTGCGCAATTTATGAGTTACTGCTTATGTGATTTCTGCGCAAATGTTCTACCTGCACCTCTGAATGTGTTTTAATGTTTCATGTGCAATTGTTTGTTATTACCTTTGCTAAAAGTGACCTGCTTAGGTGATTCTTTATGTTTTTATTCCCCTTTGCTAAAAGTGACCTGCTTAGAGGAATGTTTGTTTTTACCTTTGTTAAAGTGACCTGCTTAGGTAATTATTTATGTGTTATTCCCCTTTGCTAAAAGTGACCTGCTTAGAGGATTGTTTGATATTACCTTTGCTAAAAGTGACCTGCTTAGGTAATTGTTTATGGTTTATTCCCCTTTGCTAAAAGTGACCTGCTTAGAGGATTGTTTGATATTACCTTTGCTAAAAGTGACCTGCTTAGGTAATTGTTTATGGTTTATTTCCCTTTGCTAAAAGTGACCTGCTTAGAGGAATGTTGATGTTTTATTGCCTTTGCTAAATGTGACTTGCTTAGGTGATTATTTTAGGTTTCCTTCCCTTTGCTAAATGTGACTTGCTTAGGTGATAGGTTTTCCTTCCATAGGTCCTGATGATAAGGTCCTAGTTCCCTGCGTGATTTCCCTACAGTGTTTAGGGTGGCGTAGGAGGTATTTTCCCTTTACCAGTAGTTACTGGTTGTATGCTACATTTACTATTTCTGTGTTACAGTCATTATATGTTTATGTGCTAAGTGTTATACCTACAAGTGCTATTTCTAAAAAGTGCATACCCCTGACAGTGGTCCAGGTGGCCCTGTCCTGTACATAATCCCTTGTAAATCTTGCCCGTGCCTGTTGGCACATTGTAAAGTGTGTGTGTTATCTAATGTGTTTTTATTATTATAATACAAAGGCTATTTTTATATAACCTTGTGTGGAGTTTCCTTTGTGGTGGGCCTAGGGTGTTGTCGCTGGGGTGCGCGTGCAAACGCTTTACACATCGCCTCTGAGATTAGCCTTGCTGCTCGCGCCACGTTACCTAGAGGGTGAGCAGGGGTTATCTTGGTGTGTGACTCCCTTGCCCTGACCTTAGAAATGGCGATCCCTGACTGACTTTGGCGTGAGCCTTGGCCGGCCTGGGGGCCCGTTTCTAACAGGTGTGTGACCCTGACCTGGCAATATTAGGGTTCCTGATTGCAAGGTGTTGTGGAAGCAGCGCAGTAGGAGTTGGTTGGTAGTTGAAAAAGAACTGACGAGTAAGGAGTGTCGCACATGGCGGCCAAGGTTTCAGATTGCACATGGCTGCCAAGGTTGCAGATTGCACATCGATGCCAAGGTTTCAGATTGCACATGGCTGCCAAGGTTTCAGATTGCACATCGATGCGAAGGTTGCAGATTGCCCATCGATGCGAAGGTTGCAGATTGCCCATCGATGCCAAGGTTGCAGATTTCACATGGCTGCCAAGGTTTCAGATTGCACATGGCTGCCAAGGTTTCAGATTGCACATGGCTGCCAAGCTTTCAGATTGCACATGGCTGCCAAGGTTTCAGATTGCACATGGCTGCCAAGGTTGCAGATTGCACGTGGATGCCAAGGTTTCAGATTGCACATGGCTGCCAAGGTTTCAGATTGCACATGGCTGCCAAGGTTGCAGATTGCACGTGGATGCCAAGGTTTCAGATTGCACATGGCTGACAAGGTTTCAGATTGCACATGGCTGCCAAGGTTGCAGATTGCACGTGGATGCCAAGGTTTCAGATTGCACATGGCTGCCAAGGTTTCAGATTGCACATGGCTGCCAAGGTTGCAGATTGCACGTGGATGCCAAGGTTTCAGATTGCACATGGCTGCCAAGGTTTCAGATTGCACATCGATGCCAAGGTTGCAGATTGCACGTGGATGCCAAGGTTTCAGATTGCACATCGATGCCAAGGTTTCGGATTGCACGTGGATGCCAAGGTTTCAGATTGCACATGGCTGCCAAGGTTTCAGATTGCACATGGCTGCCAAGGTTGCAGATTGCACATGGCTGCCAAGGTTTCAGATTACACATGGCTGCCAAGGTTTCAGATTGCACATGGCTGCCAAGGTTTCAGATTGCACATGGCTTCCAAGGTTGCAGATTGCACGTGGATGCCAAGGTTTCAGATTGCACATGGCTGCCAAGGTTTCAGATTGCACATGGCTGCCAAGGTTGCAGATTGCACGTGGATGCCAAGGTTTCAGATTGCACATGGCTGCCAAGGTTTCAGATTGCACATGGCTGCCAAGGTTGCAGATTGCACGTGGATGCCAAGGTTTCAGATTGCACATGGCTGCCAAGGTTTCAGATTGCACATGGCTGCCAAGGTTGCAGATTGCACGTGGATGCCAAGGTTTCAGATTGCACTTAGCTGCCAAGGTTTCAGATTGCACATGGCTGCCAAGGTTGCAGATTGCACGTGGATGCCAAGGTTTCAGATTGCACATGGCTGCCAAGGTTTCAGATTGCACATGGCTGCCAAGGTTGCAGATTGCACGTGGATGCCAAGGTTTCAGATTGCACATGGCTGCCAAGGTTTCAGATTGCACATTGATGCCAAGGTTGCAGATTGCACGTGGATGCCAAGGTTTCAGATTGCACATCGATGCCAAGGTTTCGGATTGCACGTGGATGCCAAGGTTTCAGATTGCACATGGCTGCCAAGGTTTCAGATTGCACATGGCTGCCAAGGTTGCAGATTGCACATGGCTGCCAAGGTTTCAGATTACACATTGCTGCCAAGGTTTCAGATTGCACATGGCTGCCAAGGTTTCAGATTGCACATGGCTGCCAATGTTGCAGATTGCACATGGCTGCTAAGGTTGCAGATTGCACATGGCTGCCAAGGTTGCAGATTGCTAAATGTGACACTTTCATAATTTCAGTGTAATTACGAGTGACATTATAACGACTGAGTGACACTTTCTCTCAAGCAAAATCAAGCAACGAAGTTGAGGGAAACAGATAAATATCAGAAATGAAACCCATTTGAGCAATGTGGCTGTGCCAGCAAAAGCACAATTATATAGCATAGCAAGTCAGTGCAACAGTAGGAACCCATGATTTAAACTCTTTCTTGCCACAGAACCATCTTGTAGATTTGGGTCCAGTGCTTCTCGTGAATCATGGCAGGCGGTCGCCTTTATGTCATTTGTGTAGGGTCATACTCTGTGTAGGGCGTAGGGCTCCAAAAAGCAGGAGGCCTTTCGACTTTCTGTGCTGACTGCCTCTCATCAGCCCCGGGCATCCAGCTAATGGCTCGGGCTGTTGTGGGACGAGGCGTGGCCTTTCTGCCAACATGATTGTTTTGAAAATATTTTATATGGCAAGAAAAAGGCAAAGGAGGCCAGAGCGAGCCCGAGACAGCATGCAGAAAGTTGGAAGTCAAATGAAAAGCGTTGAGGGGTGTTTTGGGGTCTCTTCTGCATCAACTATGAGTGGGGCCGAAGATATTCGGCAAATTGAGTTGTGATGTCCTCTGTCAGTGCAGGAAACTGCCGATAAAACGGCGATAATGGACTTGATAATACGCCCTTGTTAATTCCCATAGAAGCCCATGTTAACACCAGAACATGGGCTTCTATGGGTATTAACAAGGGCATATTATCAATCCCATTATCACCGTTTTATGGGCAGTTTCCTGTCGATAAAATGGCGATAATTTTAACACCGGTCCTTGATAATATGCCCCCAAGTGCTTCCAAGACATGAGCCCTTTAAACAAATGTACAATCTAGCGTGGCATATTACATGATTGTACTGGTGCGTCTCTTCATAAAAATGATATTGGCGCCATTAAAATGATCCTAAAAAAATAACAATAATAGAATGATACACTCAACTACTTTTTCTCCTTTAGTTAGATATAGTGCCAAATAACATTTGGCCTCTCCCACAACGCTCCCAGCTGGTGCACATACAGACACTGACGAGCGAGGGATTAAAGACACATGCTCAGGATCACACACACTGCCATGTGAGAAGCCGGGAAAAGAACACAATTGCTGTCCCGCACATACTCATGCTTTTGGAACATCAAAGAACCTCAAATATATTATTTAAAGTTATAGGGCCCGATTCACAGAACTAACTTAAGACAAAATCCTAAACTTACTACCATTTTCGTTTTCACAGAACGCACTTACTCATTTCGGTATTCACAGAAGTTAGAAGTCCTAACTTTAGGACTCATAAATGCCTTCTGTGAATACCAAAAGTCTTAAAATTAGGATTTTTCTCAATTTAAAAGGAGTAAAATTGAGAAAAATCCTAATTTTAAGACGTTCGGTATTCACAGAAGGCATTTAGGAGTCCTAAAGTTAGGAGTCCTAACTTTACTACTACTAAACTGAGAAAAAACCCAATTTTAAGACTTTCGGTATTCACAGAAGGCATTTAGGAGTCCGAAAGTTAGGAGTCCTAACTTTACTACTACTAAATTGAGAAAAATCCTAACTTTAAGACTTTAGGTATTCACAGAATGCATTTAGGAGTCCAAAATTTAGGACTCCTAACTTCTGTGAATACCGAAATGAGTAAGTGCCTTCTGTGAATACCAAAATGAGTAAGTGCCTTCTGTGAATCCCAAAATGGTAGTAAGTTTAGGATTTTGTCTTAAGTTAGTTCTATGAATCGGGCCCTGAGTGCGTAAATGTTTATGTGCGTTGGCAGCAGACTGTCACCTGGCTCAGAACGTTATTTACTGTTTATTTATTTTTTAAATGCGCTATGTATTATGCGTGACAATGTGTTTCAGTGCAGTGATGCAACCACCACAAGGAAATGCGTTAGTCTAATGCATGATATGTGGTACTTGGCAGGGCTGGATGCATGTAGGAGAAGGCAGGCAGGTAGGTGCCTGGCTCGGACTCTAGGCGTAGTTTCTTGTCCCTTCTGCCCACTTTCACCCAGCCGTTGTACACCACCTATTCTCCCTCTCCCACCTCAGAAGAAGTGCTGGCGTTGTCGCCAGTATGGCGTTTCGGACATTTCATGAAATTAATCCATTGTCTTCGGGCCCCATGGCATGACATCTGTCAGTGGCCCCTGCTTCCTCGAGTCTCAGTTCACTTTGCTTCCTGGGGTGCAGTCATGTCTTTTGTCCTCAATGACATGACATAATGGCATTTTCTGCAAAAACCCAAATAACTACTACACTTATTCTGTTGTAATATGATTGGCCCGTGCTCCGTGATTAAATACCAGGCATATTCTTTAGTAGTAACCGAACGTCTGTTTTCTTTGGCTCTTTTGATTAATTTTTTAGGTCTCGCCTGAGCATGCGCATGTGCTGCTCTGGTGAGACATTTAGTAACTAGGTTTTTTGAAAGTGCTGCCAAAGGCTTTTCCTGGCCTCAAGCCTGCGGTTACGCGCGCGTGAACGTGCACAGCTGCCAGCTGGCTTTCTGTAATGGCTCATTAAGATTTACAGCACATGAATCCCCTTCCCTACCCCCTCCCTTCTCGCACTCCCACCTCGTCAGCTTCATTTTCCTTTTCATTCTCCTCCACCCCCTTGCTCTTTGATCTTTCCTGTTCGTGTTCCCCTTCTTCCCGCCCCCTTTGTTCATGTTTACTTGATCGCGATCAGTTTCACTTTTACGGGCGGCCGCGTCACTTTCACTGCCGTACGGCACTCCGTCTGACCACGCTGTCCTTTTTCATGGGCACGTATGCACGCTTTCAGCGTGTTCATTATTGCGGCCAAACCACCCCCTCCATTGCTTGCTGCCCTCACCCCTCCCTCCATGTTACTTTAGCAGTGCCTCACCCGTCATGTGCAAGCGGCCAATGCTTATTGTGCTATGAAGTGAAAACGCGTGATGCAGTCAAGACTGTATAAAAAAAAAGACAACGTTTCACACATAGATGCGTGGAGTTTGTAGCTTTCAATACATCATATTGCCCTCATCGCCGCCACCGACGACCTTCGAACTCTGATGGACAACGGAGAAACAGCGGCCCTCATCCTCCTGGACCTCTCCGCGGCTTTCGACACTGTCTGCCACCGCACCCTAGTACAGCGCCTCAGCAACATCGGAATCCAGGAGAAGGCACTGGAATGGATCACCTCCTTCCTCGACGGAAGAACACAAAGAGTCCGCCTACCACCGTACAAGTCAGAGGCCACCAAAGTCATCTGCGGCGTACCCCAAGGATCCTCGCTGAGCCCAACCCTCTTCAACGTCTACATGAGCCCCCTCGCGGCCATCGCACGCCAACACAACCTGAACATCATCTCCTACGCCGACGACACCCAGCTGATCCTCTCCCTGACCAACGACCCCGCCACCGCCAGAGCCAACCTGCACGAAGGGATGAGAGACGTAGCCGAATGGATGACGACCAGCCGCCTGAAACTGAACTCAGACAAGACGGAGGTCCTCATCCTGGGCTCCACGCCCTCCGCCTGGGACGACTCCTGGTGGCCCCCCGCCCTGGGCACCGCACCCAAACCGACGGACCACGCACGCAACCTGGGCTTCATCCTGGACTCCTCCCTCTCCATGACCAGACAAGTCAACGCCGTCTCCTCGTCATGCTTCAACATCCTGCGCATGCTACGTAAGATCTTCCGGTGGATCCCCACCGAGACGAGGAAGACGGTCACCCAAGCCCTCGTCACCAGCCGACTGGACTACGGCAACGCCCTCTACGCCGGAACCACGGCCAAACTCCAGAAGAGACTCCAGCGGATCCAGAACGCCTCGGCGAGACTCATCCTCGACATCCCCCGACGCAGCCACATCTCCGGACACCTGAGAGATCTGCACTGGCTCCCGGTCAACAAGAGAATCACCTTCCGGCTCCTCACCCACGCGCACAAAGCCCTACACGACCAAGGCCCGAGCTACCTCAACAACCGGATCAACTTCTACACTCCCAAGCGCCTCCTCAGATCAACCAACCACGCCCTCGCCGCCGTCCCCCGCATCCGAAGAGCGACGACAGGAGGAAGATCCTTTTCCTACCTGGCCGCCAAGACCTGGAACTCACTTCCGACCAATCTGCGCCTGACCCAAGACCACCTCTCCTTCAGGAGGAAGCTCAAGACCTGGCTGTTCGAGCAGTAGCGGCACCCCCCCCCCTCCCAGCGCCTTGAGACCCTACGGGTGAGTAGTGCGCTCTACAAATGACCTGATTGATTGATTGATTGATATTAAAAAGGTTTCTGCCATTTTCTTCAACAACAACAAAATATCAAACAAAACTCCCCAGTCCAGTCAATATATTTTTCGCCAAGGATTTATTATCACCCCCAAATTATATGTCCTGTTTCAGGTCCTGATTTGCGGTCACCTTTTCCTCACAGCTGTCTTCTTTTCTCCTTTTCTTTTCTTCTCGTTCCTTCGTCTTTATCTATTTCTAGCCTCTTTCTAACCCTGTTTCGTATTCCACCTCACCCTCATCGCCTCCCTCCCCCCACCCCTCTTCTCACCTCTCTCCTCCTCTCCTTTCTCCTGGGCTCTCGCACACGCTTTCAGCGTGTTCATTATTGCAGCCGCACCACCCCCTCCGTTGCTTCCTGTCATCTCCCCTCCTCGTCCCTCACCCCTCCCTCCATGTTACTTTAGCACTGCCTTGGACCATCGTGTGCATGTGATTTTACTTTCTGCCACGCGGCCAATGCTTGTTGTGCTATGAAGTGAAAACGGGTGATGCAGTCAAGACTGTATAAAAAAAAAAAGACGTTTCACACATAAATGCGTGGTGTTTGCAGCTTTCAATGCATCATATTTAATAGGTTTCTGTCATTTTATTCAACAGCAACAAAAAATCAAACAACGCTCCCAGTCCAGTCAATATATTTTTCGCCAAGGATTTATTATCACCTCCAAATTATATGTCATGTGTCAGGTACTGATTCGCGGTCACCTTTTCCTCACAGCTGTCTTCTTTTCTCCTCTTCTTTTCTTCTCGTTCCTTTGTCTTTATCTATTTCTAGCCTTTTCCTAACACTGTTTCGTATTCCTCCTCACCCTCGTCGCCTCCTCTCCCCCACCCCTCTTCTCACCTCTCTCCTCACCTCTCTCCTCCTCTCCTTTCTCCTGGACTCTCCCGATCCCGTCCCGACCGGTGCACTCCCTGGCTGCCGCTGCTGCTGGGCTCTGTGTTTGTGACGTTACTTCCTTCCAACATGGCGAGTGCAGGTCGCTGCCGATGGTAGAGCCGGCCATTCCATGTACCATAAATGCCCCGTGTAGCCCAGACAGCAGAGGCTGTATTTTTCCCAACCGCAGTGAACCCAGCTTGGAGTGCACAAGTGCCAAAGTACAATCGTTTCTATTTCCATACACACATTTATCGGCAATTATATTTATTATGGAGGGCTTTTGTTATACCCAAAATGGTTTTATGCAATTTGAAAAAAAATAAGTGTAGGGAAGAGTTATGGCATACGGTCCGAAGCTGCAGACTTTGGACCTGGGTAACCAAGTTCCATTCCTAGAGCTTGTTCAACATCCTGTGATGATGGGCAAGCTATTTAATATCCTTGTGCCTGAAAGAAAACCCCAACTTTGTGTAATGTAACTGGTGTTCATGTAAACCTCCCAATGTCCAACACAATTCGTGCCATTTAAAACTCCCCCAAAAATGTATTCTGATGTGTACAGAACCTTCCTGTAGACTCTTGCATACTTTATGTATGTCGTAGCCTAATTGCATGGCCTGGCTTTGTCGAGTCCAGAGGCGAAAGGGAATCATTCTGTATGGTACACGCATAAAGATAAGAAAAAATATTCAAAAAAATATACAAGTCTATTGGAGGCATTTTGCTTATTTAGAGAGCACATGAGGGTGGCGCACTCCAAATAAGGGTGAGCGGAGAAGTATGAAAAGAATACACAAATGAGACTGCCTGTGAGAAAAGGTATTTGTAATGACTAAATCCCTATACCTTGGGCAGCTTTTAACTGATTGATACAGCTGATTTCTAGCAGGAAGAACTAATGGAGAAATCTCTGCCTCCATTAAACACATCATTCAACTTCTCAGCATGCTGCACATCAGCCACACTTCTCTACAGCACAGCTTAGAAACATTGGCAAAGTCAATAGCTCGACCTTAGCACTTATAAGGCCCCCACAATGCATAGCCAATAGGTCTTGCCTTTGGGACATTAGAAGGGTTTAGTTATCCAGCACAATATCCTTCATTAAACAACATCAAGTGTTGCATGGCTAATCACTTATAAGGTCCCAAAAGTGAGACCTATTGGCTATGCCAATACTTGTTTAATCTTCCAATTGCACCAGAAGAGGGCAATTTATTTTTTGGTGGGGCACATGGGCAGGCAGTGCAAATCTTGCTTGATCTGACTGTAAGACATAGGCACCCCCTTAAATCATTTCTGAAGGGTCGCTCTTCCTCTGCAGCCTCCATCACCCATGCTTCGCACAGTCCACCTTTTTTTTTTGGATTGCGCCTTGGGGTGGTTTAGTCTCTGACAATAGAGAAGACTACATTGTGTACAAGCAGTGGGTTTGAGGGAGGAGAATACTTAATTGTGTTCTACCAGAGCGCTTGGGCGGCGAATAATGCTGGTGATGTTTTTTTAATGTGTCTGTTGTGCAATAGGAGGATGTGAAACATCTCTTGCATTCCATAGGGCTTACAACCAGGCCAGGGCGTACAATTAGCTTTTTTCAGGGCACTCTATTTTTAGCTCTCGCCTACACAGAGAATGCTCTATGCTTTGAAGTATATTGTTTAATATTTCGCCTCCAGCAAACCATTAGTTGTTTTTGTTGTCACTCTCATTTGCGTGCTTTCAATTGCTTAGCTTCTGTAGGTTTTCATTCCTTTTTTCTGTTAGCTCCCCCCTGGAGCGAGGATCAAGTATGCGTTCTTCCTCGTCTTTTTGCAATGCACTCTTTTTTTTTTCTAAGCGTTTTTGTGTTATTCCAATGTGCTTTCCTAATTTTAACTCAAGCATGTGGCTTCTTATTCTTATTTATGTTGCTTTCACCCGATCTTCCATCTCTAATGGTGCTTTAATTACACTCACAACTGTACTACTATATGCCACTCTACTCTACGATACTCCACTCTACTCTATGCCACTCTACTCTACGCCACTCCATGCCACACCACTATACGCCACTCTACTCCACCTCACTCCACACAATGCAACTCCACACTATGTCATACTACATCACTCTGTTCCACTCTACGCCACTCTACTCCACTCCACTCTACTCTAACACACTCCGCTCTGAGTCACTCCACTATACCGAACTTCCCTCTGTCACTGTACTCTGTCACTCAATGCCACACCACATCACTCTACTCTACTCCACTACACTCCACTCAATGCCACTATATGGCACTCTACTCCACACTACACCAATCTACTCGAAGCCACTCTACTCCACTCTATGCCACGCCACTCCACTTTATGCCACACCACTCTACTCCACTCCACTCTATGCCACACCACTCTCCTCCACCCCACTCTATGCCACTCCACACCACTCTATTCTATACCACTCCATACAATGGCACTCCACTCAATGCCACTTCACTCTATACCACTCCACTAGCGCCACTCTCCTTTACACCACTCTATGCCATGCCACTCTACTCTAAAACAATCCACACAGTGCCACTCTACTGCACTCTACTCCACTCAACGGCACTCTACTTATGCTACACCACTCACACCAATCCACTCTATGCCACTCTACTGCACTTCACCCCACTCTATGCCTTTCTGCACCAATCTATTCTACCCCACTCTACGCCACTCTACTCTACGCCACGCCACTCTACGCTACTCTATTCCACTCCACTGAACACTATGCCACTCTATACCACTCCTCTCTGTACCAATGTACTCTACACCACTCCCTTCTACGCTACTCCCCTCTTTCCCACTGTACTCTACACCACTGTATGCCACTCCACTATTCACCCCTCCACTCTATGCCACTCAATTCCATTCCACTTTACACCACTCCACTCTATGCCGTCCCACTCTACTCCATCCTACTCTACGCCACTGCAGTCTATGCCACTGTACTCTATGCTACTCTACTCTGTGCCACTCTAATTTACGGCACTCTACTGTACGCATTTCACTAGGGTATGTCACGCTACTGTACTCCACTCTACCCTATGCCACTCCATGCTACGCCACTTCACACCACTCCATTTCACGTCACTCCACAACCCTCTCCTTTATGCCACTCTACTCTACGCCATGCTGCTAACTTTTAACCATGCTGAACAGCAGCCACACTGCTATTCAACATGGTTAAAGAATTCACAAATCCCCCAGCCTGTCAGCCTCCACCCACTGAGTCCCAAGAACGGGTTAACTCTCTTTCATCTTTTTTCAATGACAAAATTAACGACATTCACAAACAATTCCTCTAACCCACTGACACAACCTTAACCAACCTATCGTCCGAGCAGATAACAAATGAGCCTTTTTTCCCCCACGTCACTGCTCCTAAAGAATTTCACACATTCACAGAGGAAGAAGTAGCCCTCACAATTAATAGAATTAAGTCAGGTTCCCAGCTGACCCAGCCTCCTCTCAAACTCTATCTAAAATTGCGCCGGCTCTGCTTCCCGACCTGACAAAAATCCTTAAACTCTCATTATCTCACTTGTACCTTCTCACTGGAAAGAGGCCATAATCAGACCGATTCTAAAAAACAACACTGCTGACCCTAAACAGCTACTCAATTATCGCCCAATTTCCCTTCGGCCATTGTTCGGAAAGGTCATGGAATCCTTAATAAACAAACAATTGTACAAACATTTGGAAGAAAACAAGCTGCTAGATCCATCCCAATTTGGATTCAAAGCGTTTCACAGCACAGAAACAGCCTTACTTGAGATCGTAGACAACATAAGGCTGGCCCTTGACGCAAGACAATCCGCCATTGTGATCTTGCTCGACCTGTCCGCTGCCTTCGACACCATCTCACACAGCATCCTCTTAGAACGCCTTGCTGAGGTTGCTGTCGAGGGCTCAGCCCTACTTTGGATCAAGAGCTACCTAACTGGCCGGCGCTCTAAGGTCCAAATAGGACCTTACTCCCCAAACAGCCAGGAAATTGACAAGGGTGTCCCCCAGGGATCTATACTGAGTCCAACAGTCTTTATTTTATACGTATCGCCACTGGCAAAGGTAATCAGAGCACACAGCTTTGAAACCGTGTCCTACGCAGACGACACACAGCTGCTAATTACCCTCGGTCCTGACCCTACTGACACTAAATTAAGATTTTAACAATGCATGCTGTCACAAAGGGACTGGATGACCAATAACTATCTGTTGCTCAACGCCAGCAAAACAGAGATACTGCTCTTTGGAAATGCTCACAAATACTGGACAGATGAATGGTGGCCGCCGGCCTTGGGACCCTGCCCCTCACCTAAGTCCACAGCCCGGAACTTAGGGATTACAATAGACAACAAAATCTCCATGACTGACCATATTAACAAGGTAGTGCACACCAGTTTCGGACTGACGCGCAGCCTTAAGAAAATCTTCAAATGGATCCCCCTTCAGTCCCGCATGCCCCTAGTCCAGGGTTTAATCATAAGCCGTCTGGATTATGGCAATGCACTGCTCGCCTCCATCAACAATAGCCTTTTGATAAAACTCCAGGTCTTGCAAAACACCGCGGCCAGGATGGTACTTAATCTCCCCCCACCCCGCACCACCTCTGTACCCACTCTTAGGACATTACACTGGCTTCCCATTAATAAACGAATCAACTTCAAACTGTGTTGTATAGTCCATAAAACCCTTAACGGTCAGGGGCCTAAAATACCTAGCAAACAAACTTACGGACTACCGCCCGGCCAGAAACCTCAGATCCACCAGCAAGCACCTCCTAACTATCCCCAAAGTCCGCACAGTTAGGAATGGCGATAGATCCTTCTCCAAAATAGCCCCAGAAACCTGGAACACTTTGCCTCTTTACATCAGGTCAGAACCCAATCACCAGAAATTCTGAAAGAACCTAAAAACCTGGCTCTTTTAGCTCAGCCTGGCTCCTGACCACCTCCCATGAGTATCTGCTAGCGCTATGAGACCTACGGGTGATTTATGCGCTCTACAAATACCAAATACAAATACTGGGGGGGGGGCTCGTTTCCTCAGAACGCCCCAAAAATCCATTGGTATCAGTGGTTGTCGCGCCTGGTCTGCTGCTCAGGCCTTTTAGACAAGGACTGATAATGTTACAGTGAGATTCACCAACCACAGAGGAACCACTGCAGTTTAAACTCTTGGAGCCCTGGAGTCCCCGTGCTGTGGCAGACACGGCTTCACCCTAGTAGCCTGCAAGTGAAGCAGAAGGCTATACATATGCCCCCACAGCACCCCCAGGTGAGGGATATACCCTTCATGCCCTGGGCAAGGGTTGCTGGAAACAGCCTGGAGCTATAGCCTAGGGCGGATGGACCCTGGGCCCTACCGGGACGCGCCAGGCTGGGCAGAACAGGACCACAAGGAGCATGGAGGAGAAGGCCTTCTCTGCAGCCAGGAGCCTTTGGCACGGACAGGTGAAGCCAGGTGGTGCTGGAGGCCTGCTCTGCAGTCAGGAGCCCTTGGCACGGACAGGTGATGCCAGGCGGTGCTGGAGGCCTGCTCTGCAGCCAGGAGCCCTTGGCACGGACAGGTGATGCCAGGCGGCGCTGGAGGCCTGCTCTGCAGCCAGGAGCCCTTGGCACGGATAGGTGATGCCAGGCGGTGCTGGAGGTCTGCTCTGCAGCCAGGAGCCCTTGGCACGGATAGGTGATGCCAGGCGGTGCTGGAGGCCTGCTCTGCAGCCAGGAGCCCTTGACACAGATAGGTGATGCCAGGCGATGCTGGAGGCCTGCTCTGCAGCCAGGAGCCCTTGGCACGGATAGGTGATGCCAGGTAGTGCTGGAGGTCTGCTCTGCAGCCAGGAGCCCTTGGCATGGATAGGTGATGCCAGGTGGCGCTGGAGGCCTGCTCTGCAGCCAGGAGCCCTTGACACAGATAGGTGATGCCAGGCGATGCTGGAGGCCTGCTCTGCAGCCAGGAGCCCTTGGCACGGATAGGTGATGCCAGGTAGTGCTGGAGGCCTGCTCTGCAGCCAGGAGCCCTTGGCATGGATAGGTGATGCCAGGCGATGCTGGAGGCCTGCTCTGCAGCCAGGAGCCCTTGGCATGGATAGGTGATGCCAGGCGGTGCTGGAGGCCTCCTCTGCAGCCAGGAGCCCTTGACCCAGATAGGTGATGCCAGGGGGTGCTGGAGGCCTGCTCTGCAGCCAGGAGCCCTTGGCACGGATAGGTGATGCCAGGCGGTGCTGGAGGCCTGCTCTGCAGCCAGGAGCCCGTGGCACAGATGGGTGATGCCAGGTGGTGCTGGAGGCCTGCTCTGCAGCCAGGAGCCCGTGGCACGGATAGGTGATGCCAGGTGGCGCTGGAAGCCTGCTCTGCAGCCAGGAGCCCGTGGCACGGATAGGTGATGCCAGGCGATGCTAGAGGCCTGCTCTGCAGCCAGGAGCCCTGGCACGGATAGGTGATGCCAGGCGATGCTAGAGGCCTGCTCTGCAGCCAGGAGCCCTGGCACGGATAGGTGATGCCAGGCGGTGCTGAAGGCCTGCTCTGCAGCCAGGAGCCCTTGGCACGGATAGGTGATGCCAGGCGGTGCTGGAGGCCTGCTCTGCAGCCAGGAGCCTGTGGCACAGATGGGTGATGCCAGGCGGTGCTGGAGGCCTGCTCTGCAGCCAGGAGCCCTTGGCACGGATAGGTGATGCCAGGCGATGCTAGAGGCCTGCTCTGCAGCCAGGAGCCCTTGACACAGATAGGTGATGCCAGGCGATGCTGGAGGCCTGCTCTGCAGCCAGGAGCCCTTGGCACGGATAGGTGATGCCAGGCGGTGCTGGAGGCCTGCTCTGCAGCCAGGAGCCCTTGGCACGGATAGGTGATGCCAGGCGGTGCTGGAGGCCTGCTCTGCAGCCAGGAGCCCTTGGCACGGATAGGTGATGCCAGGCGGTGCTGGAGGCCTGCTCTGCAGCCAGGAGCCCATAATATAATACGAATGCGCAGTTGAAGACTACGGTGCATATGTAAGTTAGCGCACTATTAGACTTGCCATGTATTTTTTAGGAAAATAATTTTTGACTTTTTGATGTAACATTCTTTAGAAAAAAATGCTTTCTTGAAAAATAGCACTTGACATACTTATTAACTAGCTGATACCTCAAACAAAGATCTCTTCGTCATGTAGAAGGTGTAGCTTTAGAGGGGTAACTTTTAAGATGCTTTTTTCACTCAATCAAGTAACCTTACTGCCCCCGCCTACTGTTGCTGCTGAGAACAGGGCACCTCCTGCATTGCAATGGAAGCACTCTCTGTGGTTGCACCTAATGGTGAATCAGATAGTAGAGTGATGGTGAGTGGACATATTCTTCTGAACTGATTGAGAGAGTGAATGGCACAATTTTCAAGCTGACGAAGGTTGACCCAAACAAACCAATGTCTTAAAGGGGTTTACCCAAACAAACCAATGTCTTAAAGGGGTTGACCCAAACAAACCAATGTCTTAAAGGGGTTTACCCAAACAAACCAATGTCTTAAAGGGGTTTACCCAAACAAACCAATGTCTTAAAGGGGTTGACCCAAACAAACCAATGTCTTAAAGGGGTTTACCCAAACAAACCAATGTCTTAAAGGGGTTGACCCAAACAAACCAATGTCTTAAAGGGGTTTACCCAAACAAACCAATGTCTTAAAGGGGTTGACCCAAACAAACCAATGTCTTAATGGGGTTTACCCAAACAAACCAATGTCTTAAAGGGGTTGACCCAAACAAACCAATGTCTTAAAGGGGTTGACCCAAACAAACCAATTTCTTAAAGGGGTTGACCCAAACAAACCAATGTCTTAAAGGAGTTGACCCAAACAAACCAATGTCTTAAAGGGGTTGACCCAAACAAACCAATGTCTTAAAGGGGTTTACCCAAACAAACCAATGTCTTAAAGGGGTTGACCCAAACAAACCAATGTCTTAAAGGGGTTTACCCAAACAAACCAATGTCTTAAAGGGGTTGACCCAAACAAACCAATGTCTTAAAGGGGTTTACCCAAAGCCCTCATGTTATAAGTTCGTTTCCTCACAAGCTGCTCCAAACCTAAATAAGGACCTAAGGCCACTGGTGTCTCCATCTCCAAGAGGTCTTCTGATAAAGACTAGAAAAGCTTACAGGCTTTCCTCAAGATGATGCCATTTTCAGCCATCTTTCTGTACACAACACTGATTATGACTTGTGGGGTGTGATGATAGCAAAAGTGTTGAAAGTATCTTAAAACGGTGCCTACTTCAGAAAGTTAGTGACATTTCAAAATTATATGGGAACCACTAACAGGTTTTGCGGTAGAACGTTTTCCAAAACCTTCTTTTTAAGAGAGAAATTTGTGGGAAAATGTACAGAATATTTTTGCAGCATATTTCACCTGGAGCTGAAATTTTGCATCTATCACAAACCTTACAGCATTATGAAGTTGCAAAGTTTGTCAATTTCTCAAATATATGTTGTACAGAATGATAGGTTCGTAAGTCCCAAGTTATGATGTTTGTGATAATACATTTTTTTCTCGAATAGAGCCTCGTTCTGGCTTGGTGTGGCATGACTGCAAACCTTAAGTTCTCCTTTTCGAAATAAGTCTCTTTGAAAGTGATTGATCTTTTTCATTTGCTCTGATCACTTTTGAGGCGATTTATCATTTTCATTTGCCCACGGCTCCCCTCTCTGGCGGTATTATTGCAGTTTCAGTTTTTGGAAGGGATGCAGATGTCTAAGTGTTCCCACACAAAAAAACCACAAAGAACTCTGGGGCATATTATCAAGAACGGCGATAAAAAGGATTGCCGCTGTAGCGGCAGGAAACTGCCGCTAAAGCGGTGATAATGGGCTTGATAATACGCCCTTGTGAATTCCCATAGCAGCCCAGGTTCACACCAAAACCTGGGCTGCTATGGGAATTCACAAGAGCATATATGCCCCTATGTTTTAAGAGTTTGAAATATCTTGCGTCATCTTCACAGTTGGCTGTTCCTAGCCTGGAGCCACAACCCGCTCTGCCAGTTTTCCGCATGCCATCCTCGCCTCGCCTTTTACCACTAAACCCGGAAAGACCGGATTCCGCCTTGGGTACAACACACCCTGTCCATGAATGGCATTGTGACCTGCCTGCAGTGCTGGTCTCTGACTCAGCCTCAGTAGAACTCCACTCCAGGCAGACAAACTAGACAACAAGTTGTTTGAAAAAGTCTGTGGTTTCTGAGCTATAATCTGCAGGTATGCTGGCTCTTGTACCTCTTGCGACACCATCAATGCTTCGACACACTGGACCAAAACTAAACACCTTTGAGTTTTTGTTGAGAAGTGGGTATGTTTTTTGCTGCAGAAGCTTCTGGGTGAGTACTCCAGGGTCTTCTACCCAGCATCACATTCATCTTGCCACCACCGTGGGGTTGTGGGCAGTTGTAGTGTGGAGAATTTGAGTTCTTGTTGCTTCAAAAATCTAAAATTACAAGCAATATATAAGCAAGCACCATGTCGAGATTTTAAGTAGGATTCTGGTATGTGCTCATTTTATTGTTTTGAGCTGATCCTGCCCCCAGTGAATAGTTACTAGCACGTAAGAAGCAGTGACCGAGATTCCCAAAAATATAGGTTAACGTAAAAGCCTGTATTGGGTGGCTTTGAACGCACAATTACCTTTCTGACGGGTATCTGTGTAAAAGTTTATGTTTAGCTTTCGCCTGCCTGCCTTGGAGGGGCAAGTGAAATTGTCACCATCATAATAGTAATTGCTTCTGTATAAAGCACAGCACTCCTGTACACCGGTAGGTGGCGTCGTTCGACTCCATGTGACATTGTCCATATGTGTGCGCTGCCTATATAGGCGCCACCCCACCGTGCTAACTTCAGTTCTTTGCCTTTTGCGCCAGTCAATGCAGATCGGAGAAGAGCTCCCCCTGTCTTTTTTGTCCCACCTTGTCGAGAATTTCTTGAGACTTTGTCTCCAGTTGCGTCGAGGATGTCCGCTAGGAAGGCTGGTTTCAAGCCCAGTGGTGCCGGTCACTGACAAATGTCGGTGATGGACCCACATTTGGTGTGCCTCTGGTGCTTGCAGCGCCACCATGATGCCAAGGCCTGCGTCAATTGCAGCGCCATGCACCTGAAGGCCTTGAGGGAGTGGTCCCTCAAGCTCCTGGTCGATCAATGTGAGAAGCTGCAATGCTTGCGATCTCGGGCAAGAGGAAGGTCCCGTAATCTGTCATGGAGCCATTCCAAGCGCTCATTGTCACAGTCGAGGTCGTTGGTAAAATTGGGTAAATCGCAAAAGCATAAGAACAAGAAGTCAAAGAAATTTTCGACTATAATGCATCTGTCAAACTCATCTGACGAGATGAAGGGACATCAGCACTCGAGGCCTAGCTCTGTTGTTGAGCCTGTGCCTGTGCCATCTCTCCGTGCCTCCCAAGGTTTCCAGGAGCCATAGTGACCCTTGCCCAGTTACGCAAATTCAATGAGCCCATGCACCTTATATTTGGGTGGCCCATCACTGATGAAGTGCCTTCAGGCCCCACAGGCTCGGGAGGGGCAGTCATTGGTTTTCTACAGACCAGTTCGCCCCCGGCTTCAGCCGGGTCCCTTGGATCCTTTGATGGATCCAGAGCAGCTTCAAAAATATTCACCTCAACCTACTCCGGCTCCAGTGCCAGCACCCCATGGCGGCACCTTCCCCATCATCATCCCTGAATCCAACAAGGAGCCTACACACCCTTATTGATACCAGTTAGAAGGGACAGAGGACAACTGGTTTGGGGATCTGGTGAATGCCAGTGGACTGGCCACCTGCCAGACACTGGCCTGGTCTCTCCTCCTACTGTGGCTATGGAGGAGGGTGTCTCTTATGCAATGGTGGTGCGAAGGGCAGCCGAGGTGCTAGAACTTAAGCTGCCCTCAGTGGCAGTCAAAACAAACGTCTTGACGGGGGGAGTTCCCCCCCACAGAACCATTACTCCCATTTAATGAAGGACAATTGCCCACCGCTATCGCCCCACCCGAGGGGACCCCAGTTTCCTCACCCAGTATCCCACCCTAGCGAAGTTGGTGGTTGAGGCTCCCACCTCCAAAATGAAACCCAGCACATTCCCTACCACTCAACTGGACTGGGAAGCCAAAAGGCTGGATGCCTTCAGGAAGAGGATATTCTCTTCTGCCAGAATGGCACTGCAGTCGGTGAACACAGCGTGCCTCTAGTACCAATACTCCCATGCGTTATGGGACTCAGGTGCGTAGGTACTGCACATGGTTCCATAGGAGGCACGGGCCATACTCTCCCAGGCTGTTGCTGAGGGGAAGGAATGCAGCCAAGTTCACCATGCAATGTGGGTTGAATATGATTGATTAGCTGGGCAGAGTGATTTAATCGTCTGTGGCCCTTTGGCACCACGCCTATCTGAGAACCACCGGCTTTTCATGGGATACCCAGGTCTTGCTCATGGACATCCCCTTTAATGGCTCTCAGTTGGTTTGAGAGAAGGTAAGTTCTGTGCTTGAGTGCTTTAAAGACAGCAGAGCTACAGCCAGGTCCATGGGCCTTTCCATGGCTCCACGCCAACCCTAGTCCACGTTCCCACCTTTTTGTTGCCATGTAAGGGGTTTCCAACCATGTCTATATATGCCCAGTCATCCCGGCCATCAATCCTCACAATTTTTTCACAGACCATGTGGGACAGGCACCCAGAGGCCTACCCAGTCTATCCCGTCTCACCCAGCAGCCGCAGTCTCCAAAACTCTTTAGTATGCCCTCGGAACAGCATGGGTATCCAGTGGGCAACAGGATATGCCATCACCTGCACCACTGGAGGTCAATAACATCCGACTGTTGGATCTTGCAGCTTGCTGAAAGGAGCTACTCCCTGCCCTTTGTGACCACTCACCCTCCCATGCCACCTACATAGGACAAGTTGACAGAGGACCACCTCTCCTTGCTTCATCAGGAGGGTTTAGCTCCCTTGTCCAAGGGAGCTATAGAGAAGGTGCCGGCATCAGAAGTAGGTTGTGGTTGTTATTCATGCTACTTTTTGCTGCCCAAGAAGGACGGTGGACTTTGTCCCATTTTAGATTTGGCCTTCTCAATTTTTTCCTGAGAAAAGAGAAATTTCAAATGCTCATTGTTGCACAAGTCCTGTCCGCCATGAACGCAGGAGACTGGATGGTAATACTGGACTTGCCGCATGCTTATTTTCATTCCCCATCCAGCCTGTCCACAGGTACTACCTGCAATTCACAGTAGGTCAAGAGCTCTTTCAGTTTGCCATGCTCTCTTTTGGCCTTACAATCACCCCTCTGTGTTCAGAAAAGTGGTGGCAGTGGTTGCAGCTGATCTGCAGAGGTCAGGGATTCCAGTCAGTCCCTACCTTGATGATTGGCTGTTGAAGGCGAGCTCGCCCCAGGCAATCGTTCCCCACCTCCGGACCACGGAAAACCTTCTACATATGCTGGGGTTCACTATCAACGTGCCAAAGTCACACTTGACTTCCTTGTTGACGCCACCTTTCATCAGAGCTGTTCTGCATACAATGCAGTTACAAGCCTATTCTCCTGAGAGGAGAGTCCAGGATATTCAGGCTATGATACAGATGTTTTCGCTTCTATCCTGGATTTTGATGGGACAGACTCTGAGGTTGTTGGGTCTCATGGCCTCCTGCATCCTTCTTGTGACACATTCCTGCTTGCATATGAGGCCTCTGCAGTGGGACCTGAAATTCTAGTGGGCACGGCATCAGGGGAATCTCTCCAATATGGTCCAGATTTTGGAGTGAACCGCAAAAGACCTGCAGTGGTAGCTAACGAACTGTGATTGGGTCAGCGGCAGACTCCTCTCTCTTACCCAACCGGTGGTGACAGATGCCTCAGGAAACATCCATCAAAACGCAACTTTTACGACGCACTACCATTACAACGCAGGATTTACAACACAAGTCATTACAACGACTTGCGCTGGAGGGCGCTGTAGGATAGGGAATAGTTTAATTTACTATCCAAAACCTTCCCTACTATCCACGGGGACTGGAGTTGGAATAGTAAATTAAACTATTCCACAACCAGCGCCCCCCAACGCAAGTCGTTGTAACAACTTGCGTTGTAAAACCTGCGTTGTAAAGGCATGCGTAGTAAAAGCATGCGTTGTGATGACATACATCCGATGCCTCACTTCAGGTGAGGCCATCTGGGAGAGGTGGAGATAAGATGATTCTGGTCTCATGTGGAAGCTGGATTCTACATCAACCTGCTGGAGCTCTGATAAAGCTGACTGGCATTGAAGGCCTTCCTTCCTTCAATCAAGGGAAGGCTGGTTCGGGTGTTCACCGACAGCACCTCCACCACAAGGCAGAGTGACCCTTTGTCAAGAGGCTCTGCACCTTTGACATGGCAGGAACATCAGCGTATCTTGGTGATTCAACACCTGGCAGGTTCTCTGATCGACTGGGGAGATGAACTTTGCCGTCAATGCCTAGCGGATCACAAATGGCATCTCCGTCCTGAGGTGGCGCAAGGCCTCTTCCAAGAATGGGGAGAACTTTGGTTGGACCTGTTCACTTCCATCGAGAACACTCAGTGTCAGCAGTTTTGCGTGGTGGTGTTTCAACTGCAGTTCTCGCTCGAAGACGCTTTTCGACGCGAGTGGATTTCTGGCCTCCTGTACGCCTGTCAGTCAATTCCATTCCTGCACAGTGTTCTCAATAAGATCAGGAATGGCCAGGCCCAAGTCCTTCTTGTGGCTCTGGATGAGCTGTTGAGCATGTCCATAGGTATTCCTTTCTCTTCAGGAGAATCTTCTGTCGCAGCAACAGGGCAGGATTCTGCACACGAACCTGACAACGCCTCGCCTTCATGCGTGGAGATTGAGCGGCTACAATTAACAGGCTCTGACCTTCTGCCTGAAGTCTGCAATGTTATCTTGGTGGTCAGGCATCCGCCCACCAAGATGGCATACGCCTGCCGTTGCAATAAGTTCATGGCATAGTGTACAGATAAACAAGTTGACCCCCTATCTACACCCTTTTCTTTTCTCTCTAGCCCAGTAGAGCTCTGAATTGGGAACCTTAAAATTATATTTTTCTGCCATCTCTGCATTTATGCGGTTGCTAGATCAGCCATCCTTGTTTAAGTCCCCTATAGCAAATAAGTTTTCAAAAGTTTCCAACACATGTTTCCACCTTCACCCTTCATCATGCCTCAGTGGGACTTTAATTTAGTTCTAATGTTTCTCATGTTTGCTCCTTTCAAGTCATTACACAACTGCCCCATCAGGCTCCTCACTATAAAAAACAGCCTTTCTAGTGACAATAACATCTTCCGGGAGGGTCAGTGAGCCACAGACTTTGTCATCTCAGCCTCCGTATCTTACCATCCACCCAGGCAAGCTGATTCCTTGGACTAGAGCAGCCTTCCTACCGAAGGTGGTTCACTCCCTTTCATGTAGGCAAGTCCATCACCCTGTCTATTTTGTACGATCCTCTTCACCCTTCTAAAGAAGAGAGACTTCATTGTCTGGACCAAAAAAGAGTGTTATCGTTCTCCTTTGCCTGCACCAAAGAGTTCCGGGTGGATGATCAACTCTTTGTGGGGGGAAACATCCTTTACAACGCAACTTTTACCACGCAGTGCCTTTACGACGCAACTTTTACAACGCAAACCATTACAACGCATTGCGCTGGGGGGCGCTCTAGGATAGGGAATAGATTTAATTTACTATCCAACACCTTCCCTAGTGTCCACGGGGACTGGAGTTGGAATAGTAAATTAAACTATTCACTATCCAGCACCCCAAATCGCTATGCGTTGTAAAGGCATGCGTTGTAAAAACCGCGTTGTAAAGGCATGCGTGGTAAAAGCATGCGTTGTAATGTCATACATCCCTTTGTGGGGTACGTCGGACTCACGCTCTGCATTGGAATCTGCTACAATTTGGCCAACAGTAACCTCCTGAAGTTTTAAGAGCTTATTCCACCAGAGCCAAGGCTGCGACCACTGCATTCGCTCGCAGTGTACCTGTCCTGGATATCTGTCAGGCAGCAATGGGGGCTTCCCTGTACACATTTCCGAAACACTGCCTGGACATCCAGGTCCCCCGACACAGACACTTTGCCCACTTGGTCCTGCAGAACTTCCGCGTTTAATCCGTGTTGCAGCCCCACCTCCGAGGAAGTATTGCTTGGGTATCTATTCTAAGGAAAGGAATCTGCAGCTAGAAGTCTCTAGCAAATGAACAAGTTACCTTCGGTAACGCCTTACCTGGTAACTGCAGATTCATTACCAACACACCCATCCTCCCGGCTCTGCGATCGGATTCAGAGTGACGGGCTGTTTCCCTCTCAAGTGCACTAGTGTCACGCATTAGTGTTTAGTGTTTGAGGCTCCGTGGTTGTGGCATGAAAAGTCACAAAAAGAAACGGATGCCAGCACGCTGGGGTGGGGCCTATAAAGGCAACACGCATGTCACTTCTGACGCCAATGATGCTGATGCCATGCGGAACCGAAATACGCTGCCGACCAGTGCGTAGGGGTACTGCTCACGAAAAAAGTCAGGATCCAGTCTGATGCTTGGGGATAATTCTAAGGTAAAGATTATGCAGCTAGATAGAGTCTCTACCAGGTAAGGGGTTACTGGAGGTAAATGACGTGTTTGTTAGCAACATTGTATCTCCTGTGGGAGGGGGCAGTCTCGGCTACCCTGGGGTGCTTCAAACCTGGACCTACATATTGCGCTTTAATCTCTATGTCTATTGACATCGTTCACAAGCACGGGTAGTATTTCTTCTGCTGGAACAGTGAACGCGCTGCCAGTGTTGAGTGACAAGTTGAGTCGTGGTAGTGTTTTTGGTTTGGCTTGAAGTTCTGTTCATGGAGAACCTATTTCATTCACAACAAGGAGAAACTAGGCCATATGTCCCATATTGCTGGCTTCATGAGTGGTGCACAAAGATAGGTCTGGAGCTGTTCTGCATGAGGAATGGCGTTTACCTGTTGCGTCACACTAACGTGCTATCCTCTGATTGCATTGGAGCTATGACAGGGCCTCAGTGACCCACAGCCTCAGGTATTGAGCAAAATGTTAGGCAAACATTTGTCTGTTTGTTTGTAGTCTAAAATAGTTTTCTTTCAGAAGCACCATTCATTCCTTCATGTGACTGTCTGCTTTTTCTTTTAGAGTCACAAACTTGAAAGGTGACTCACTGCTTGACTCGGCCTGTTTTCTGAGGCACATTCCTACACGCGAGTCTCTCTGACTCGGCCCTTCATGGTTAGTAGAGGCATAAACGTGAGTTCCCTTGACCGTGCCAACCTTTCTGAGGGACACACCTAACATATGACTGGCTTTTCTAAAGGGCCAAGCCTAGCATGCCAGGGGCTGTGACTAAGAGGTGCCGCCTGTCACATGCCCGCTTGGCATCACTGACTCTCCCCAAACCTCAGTGGCCTTCGGAGGCACACGCCTAAACTGGGATTAGTTCTGGACCATGCGCTGTCGCCACTGTTCAGCGTCACAAGTTGACGTGTTTCGGGCTGCGCCCTACATGTGCCAGACCGCTTGGCAGGTGAGTGGCTTTGGGACCTTGACACTCCCCAGACGCGTCCCTTTCTGGTGTAACAGGGGAAGGCACCCATAAGACCAGGGCTTTAAGTAGGCCGGGTCCTGCCGGTGCTTAGCACTGGCAGTTCTAACAAGCATTGGCATAGCCAATAGGTCTCGCTTTTGGGACCTTCTAAGTATTTAGTTATGCAGCACAATATCCTTGGTGCAACAACATCAACTGTTGCATGGCTAAACACTTATAAGGTCCCAAAGGTGAGACCTATTATCTATACCAATGCTTGTTTAAAGGGGGCCTCGAAACGGGTCTCTATCGGGCTCTGTTTTGAGCCCTGGCGGTCCGTTTTTGTCACTGCAGTCCTGAAAAAAGTGCCAGGGCGCAAAACAGCCCGATAGAGACCCGTTTCGAGATAGCAGGCACATCGATGTGCGCTGCCCACACAAGTTACGTCATGACATCATGCCAGGTGAGTGTTGTGGGGGAAGGGAAATCCTTTAAAGAGTATTTTTCTTTCTGGATTTCCCTTCTCTTTCTGAAACGCAAGAGCAGCAACATTGTGGTAGAGTCACCAGGGCTTTAATTGGAAGCTTTTTCAATATTATATGCAACAAGCCATAGTTGCAGCTTATTTATCCTATGCAACTAATAACCATTGACAAAGCCAATAGTCCTTACTTGTTGTAGGAATGATGTTACTTGTTGTATCACATGTCTGGATGCAATGACCGAAACAGCCAACTACAAGTTGGGCGGCACACTATGCTAAACACAGATTTTTAGCGCAAGTGTTTTAAAGCCACGCCCCTAATTACACTGGCCACACCCCTTTTAGAGACCCTCCCCCCGTTTTTTCATCACACTTAAAGCCCTGACCCCCAGTAATGGCGGTCATGACGTGACACCACTAGTGATTACAGAAACGCTTTGTTCGATCCTCCTTGTCAGCAGGGACAGCTTTTTGGAGCTGGTAAACAGGAAAAGCACAGTCAGTAGTAGAGTTTTCTTCAGTCATGCCTGGAAACGGCGCATCACAATCAGCAGTAGGAACTGTCTGCCTTCTTCCAGCAGAGTACAAGTACAACACAAGCCCCCCCCTCTTCTCTTCTCTTTTCCTTTTCTCTTTTCTCTCTCTCTTTGGCACCACTAGGCCAAGCACACATTGTAAGAGCAGCCCAAGAAAGACAACTGTATACATTGTATATGTGAAATTTAATTCAATAAAAACTTTTGAAATAAAAAAAAAAAAAAAAAAGCAAACCTGAAACCTTTACAGACACCGATAACATGACATCACAAAGTGAGCAAAGAAAAGGGGGCGCAATACCGTGTGCAAACTTAGCCGTGTTGTATATATGCCTAACAATTTCTCAATCGACAGAAGAAGCTTTTTTGAGGTTTTAAAAAAAAAAAAGTATATAAGGAGTGCATATCACCAGATGTTTGTTTGAAGATAAGACTTCCGATAAGAGTAGATGCTGCCCTGAAGAAGTCCCATGTGAAAGGGGACGAAACGCGTAGGCTATTTCTTTTTGGAATTATCCACCTGTTTTATCACAAATAAAGAGGATGAACAATCTGATCGTGAATTGAAATTTTGTATTGTATGACCACTAAATGCCTTTTATTGTCATCTGATTTACATATGAGGAATGTGTAAACTATACAAATTCTGAGAAGATCAATATAGACCCTGTAGAAAAAGAACCTTATTGTGCTCCTCAAAACTGTTGAATTCTACTGGGAGATACACATTTTATTTTGTAATAACAAACTCCAACTTTGAGAGTTTGTTTTTAAAAACAAACAACCTTGCTAAGCATGTCCTAAACACTGCACCCACTCAGCCAAGTCCCCCGTGCCTTCAGTGGTGCCACCACGATGGCAGATTGACGAAGTCTCAGAGCTCTCCACCCGCCTGGCAGAGCTCGGTAGCCATGGCAGTCGTTCCGTGGCATACACTAAGCATGAGCGTAAAATCCGTTCCGCTCGCGGGTTTTGTGGATTTTCGGCAAATTCGCAATCCGCGAACTCTCGCGAACTTGCCGAAAATTCGTAAAATCCGTGCGAAGCGGATTTTTTGCTTGGTCGCACTTGCCAACTAGAATACTATACAATTTCACGGGAGTAAACACTTGCGAACACATAGATGCGGCGGGCAGCGACAATCTCGCAATTGCGAGATTGCAAAATTTGCAATTTCGCACAAGAAATCCGCCAGCAGGTAGCATAAACCTTGAAAATTATGATTTTTATCAGAATAACTCCTCAGGTTGACATTTGCCTGCACTTTTTCTTTGCAAGGAGTCCATTTTGGGGGTGGGGGGGGTGGGGGTGGGGGGGGTGGGAGGAAGGAAGTGCCCCACAGTCTCCAACTTCCTGTTCCTGTCCAGCAGGCTCCTCCCAGTGCTTTCTTCATGTGCTGGTCACTTTGATTTGGATCTTGACCTGGAAGGATTACTTTTTGTGGATGCTGCTGGATATTTGGATTTTTGCAAAACTGAAAGCACTCAGCAGGTGCAAAAGTTCAATCTTATCATTAGTAACCATTCCCTGTAGTGCTTCCTGAGGGGCCCCTTCAGAGTTCATTTGCCTACTTGCAACTATTCTATGACCCTGCTCTGACCCTCACAGCAGGCTCTGAGAATAGCTACAAGTATACAACAAAGGTCCTGTTAAAAAAATTGCACTGCAACAGAAAGCAAATTACAGATAAGGAAGCAGGTGCCAGCCAGACTGGAAGTTTAAATTCAGTGACACATTAATCAACCCCAAATTAATTCATGTCAGTTGAAGCAGGGCAGGTGTGCTTGCTTTTTTCACCCCCATAATCTACAGTGATAAACCAACCAGAGGGTGGCAGTGATGTACCAGAGGGTGGCATGGGTGTACCAGAGGGTGGCAGTGGTGAAACAGAGGGTGCTGTCAACCTGTGATGATGAACCAGACGTAGAAACAACATAGTCGCGGCCGTTGCGAGCCGACAAGTAAGTTCGCAATTGCGAACTGGTACACAACCCTCGCGAACTGGCAGAAACCCTTGCTAACACAAAAAAAATCCGCAAATTCGCGAGAGTTCGCGGATTGCGAATCCGTAAATACGCAAGTTCGCGGATTGCCAATTCGCAAAATCCACTCATGCTTAGCATACACCCTTCTGATGCCCGGGCAGACTCATGGACAGGACGCCATGCTCTAACTTAGGCCTTAAGTACTGTCCATATCTGGCTGTGCAGTCTAGATTCAGGAAGGCATGATACATGCCAGTTTAAGGATAATCCCAGTGTGAATGTTTTTGATCTGTAGTAATTATAAGTACATTTACCCCGGGCGGATCGCCTGACAACCTGTCATGAATCTATCCTTTTACAGATCTCTGTTGAACATCTCTGATCTGAAGTGATGTAGCAGTCCCAGGAAAAGGCAATTGTTGACTTTATTTATTTAGTTTATTTATTTATTGAATTTCTATGGCGCAACAGCTACCCAGAGGGTTTCCCGGCACCCTGGATCTGTACTCAACTAGGAGGAGTCGCTAGACTATTAAATGAAAGGGCTTATTGACTGAATAGCCAGGTCTTAATGCCTTTCCGGAATTTTATATAGCTCGGTTCCAGTCGCAATGGAAGAGGGAGCGAGTTCCATAAGGCCGGAGCCAGCTGAGCGAAAGAGCGGCCGCCCATTCCCGCTCGCTTGAATCTAGGGACTACAAACTTAGCCTGATTTAAAGAGCGAAGGTTACGAGTCGGGATCTATTTATGGACCAGCTTACATAAGTAGCCTGGAGCCGTCCCCGTGTTTATTCTGAACATAAAACAAAGTGCTTTAACCGGTTCCATGCTGATGACGGAACCGCTCCGTCATCAGCCGCGGTGGCGCTGTGCTGATGACGGAGTGGTTCCGTCATGGCCTGCCCAACGCGCCTGCGCGGCGCTGATTTTGCGCCTTCGCGACGCGTTCTATTAAGCGGGCGGGGCCATGACGGAACCGCTCCGTCATGAGCACAGCTTAACCGCGGCTGGTGACGGAGCGGTTCCGTTACCAGCATGCGCCCGCTGCGCGGCCCCCCGCCCCCTTAGCACTGCGGCGGAATAGCCGCCGCAGCGATGTGGTTAAACTTAGATCAATTGCCCATCTTGAGCCAGTGTAAGTTGTGGAGATGGTCAGAGATATGCGTCCGCCTGGAGAGGCGGAGAAGTACCCTGGCTGCCGCATTTTGGATGACTTTTAGCCGCCGCGTGACCTCTTTGTTAGTGCCTAGATATAGGATGTTGCCGTAATCCAGTCTTGATCCAATGAGAGCCTGGACTACTGTCTTTTGTGCCCCTTCAGCAACCTGCCAAAGAATTTTCCTCAGCCATTTTAGAATGGCAAAGCAAATAGAGGCAATTTTTGCAGCTTGTTGTCGCATAGGACTTGCTTACATTCCACTCATATGTCTCATCTGTGAGTTGTAGTGGGGTGAATGTTCCTCTTCTTTCCCTGCTCTCTCTTTCCCCGTGCTGTTCAGCCTGCGTATGTTTGGAATGTTGATCAGGTCATGGAATGTTGAATGTCTGATGTGAGTGAGTTGGCGTCAGCAGGCTGAGCAGCTAGGAGGCTGCTCCTGTGGGGCGTACTTACAGGCCTACTTACCATCTTGGCTTGGATGGAAAATTGGTCCATTAACTGAGCTCTTGGACCTCCAGAGAAGACCCATGAAAACGTCTGCATTCATTCTCCAGCTTTGCAGTATAACCTCAGACTGCATGAATGAGTTCCATTTAGGTCAACTGGTCTGGAGATGAATCATATTGTGAAATCCTAAATGTTGGTACTGATGCAGCCAAGTAGACTGTGTTGGTATTGAAACAAGCATGACAATTGCCACACTAAACAACACATCTATTTAGGTTTATACAATGTATTCATGTTGTGAGAGCAAACACAGACCTGTAGCCAGACAGAGTATACGGTGTTGGGGCATGCAAATGACTGGGTAAACTAATGCCCAGTCTAACCACTGTGGCAAGCATCCACACACAAACACATTATGCTCTAAAATGCCAATTGTTAGCTGTGTAAGCGTTTGAAGAGTATTATCAGTTCACTACCACAGTTCTCTGGTGGATTCCCTGTTTATATATTCATTTCTAACTACTGGTAAAGGCACTTGACGCTTGCCGTCTAAGCTACCAGGATTTGTGGAATCTGGCCAACAGGATACTCACTAAAAATACCCAAGCACACCCTGCTGCACTAGGGCAGGGCTGGTTCCAGCAGAACCCGTCTCGCGTCTTCCAGCGCTATAGACTTCCTGGCAGCATCTGCATTACACCTGCAAATATACACCTTGTCATTGTTATGATGACAAAATACCTGTACTTGGTGTTGAGGAAGAGAACCCCTTCTTTGTCCTGCAGCTCTTAAAGTGACATACCAAAAAAGAGTTTTCTGGAAGTCCTATTTGTGTCAATAGAGGAGTTCTCCCAGGTCTACACACATCCAAACACTGCGGTTTCTGCTCATACTCAGCCAAAGGGGAAGAAAAGAAAATGGGGAAACCTAAATTCTGGGAAAAGCAGTAAAACTGAACTGAGTTTTGGGGTAAAAACAAGGAGCTGACGCAAAATAACTTTATCGGGGAAGAACCTTAGTATGAGCCTTTGCACAGTAGACGTCTCAATTCTCAACACGTTGCTACTAAAAACAGGACTTTTGGGATCGAATTTTGAACTTTTCTGTTAGGAAACGACCAAAAGAAGGATCTTAAAACTCTTGAACGACTAGGATTTAATCCCAAGAAGGACAGGAGAGCGTACAACCAGATGTCTAAGGAAAAAACGCATAGTCTAGCAGATAGTTCTTCAATGGACAAAATATCTTCAGGTCTTGGTCTCTGACCACTTTTTAGTTTGGCATAGCTAGTTCCACAAGGCTAAAAAGACAAGATCAAGAATCAGGGCAGGATTTTAAGAAGATGGTAACACTTCCTTAATCTGCCACCATTTTCAGATTGTGCACAGATGCCTATCAGAAAGGAGTAATGTTTCTGATCTCCTAGACTGTTGTAGCCATAAAGCTACTGACCTCTAAAGAGCCAAATTCTCGTTAAGGATGGCCGAGTGTTTTCTGAGTGATGGACAGAATTGGAGATAGAATGAGAGAAAAAAACAGTGGAGTGGAGCATGACAGAAGAAGGCCCCACGGATGTCTGTCCCTACTCGAGCAGCTGCAGGAGAGTGTGTTTGTCCCCTGTAGTGCTAGCCATCAGTTGTGGGCTGGGACCAGGTGCTGCCCGCCCCAGCAAGTATCCTAAACCTTGTTGTGATTGGTTGGGCCAAGACTTCGTCATAGTTCCCAAGTGGCACCACGTCATGTGATACCTTCAAACAGCCTCGGCTTTGTAGGCTGACAACACTTTGGGCCATATGTAGGTAGCTTAATACCGGTCAGTAACGGCCGAAAATCGGTAAATTTGCCGTTACCGACCGGTATTTAGCTTATTCCAATGTAGGTGGCTGGATTTAAGGATTCGCTAATTTACCGATTCGGTAATTTAAGGAATCGGTAAATTACCGAATCCATAAATCCTATAAAGGGAGCACTCAAGTGAGTGCATTTTTTATTTAAGGATTCGTTATTTACCACCAACTACAAGTTGGTGGTAAATATCGAAAACCTTTAAAAAGCAATTTTGTGCTTTTTTAAAAGTGCCATGTGGCAGACATACATGCCCTAACATGCCCAATGTGCCACCATGCCACCCTTGAATATGTTCCCCCTACTACAGATTCAGTATTTACTGAATCGGTAGTAGTGAATGGCTTCCCATCGCTGAATGGGAATTACCGAATTGGTAAATACCGAACTGGAAATACCGAATATTACCGAATAGGTAAAATTTACTGAATTTTTACCTACATATTATTTACCGATTCTGAAATACCGAATCGGTAAAATTCGGTATTTCAGAATTGGTAAATAGAGATTACCTACATCTGGCCCTTTGTGTTTTGGGACTCGTGGTTTCAATTTTAGCAATATGGGCTCATAAATCCATTGTGCTGAGAACTCTTGGTTAAGTAAGGCCTGGTTGCTGCTGGTCTGAAGGTATAGCTGGAAGGTGCCCCTCAGGAATGTGGATTTTGGCAGTCCATACTTTGTTGCCAACTAGCAAGGAGTGTGCTGGAACCCGTAGGCCTGTATTTACTATGAAAAGCGTGACACTGCATGTCTCAGCCTGCAAATTGAAAGCCAAAATTTGATGCAAGTCGTGTTATGACCCTGGCATAGCAGCGAGTTTCTTAGGCCCAATGAGTTAGCGGTTAGTCCAGTCCCGCTTTTTTCTTAGAATTCTGTGACTTGTATTGTATTGTATTGTATTGTAATTGCATTTATATAGCGCTTACTTCCCCTGACGAGGCGTCGAAACACTTTTTCGGCAAGTAGCACGCTACTCCGCGACCCATAGAGGATTATTGTTGAATTAGTATAGTTAAACATGCAAGTACATTTTAAGTGGTGGATAGGTTAGTCAGTTATTTTGATTTGGAATGATAGCAGAAGGATAGAGGAGGACAAAGGTTTGTATTTATATTGGTTTGACGCTGCGTTTAAGATGACTGCAAGTCCCACAATTCCAAGAAATAGCACGGGACCGACCCATCTAGTCACACATGAATTTGGGAAACTTGGCAGCTGTGAAAAGGCCTCACACTAGTGACAATGAGGAGTAAGCGTGTATTACTGTGTTGAAAAGATGCTGCTTCCGATACCGACCTCACTTGTAGGTGCCTAGTCAGCACCTTCAGCTAGTGCTGTTCTTATAGTCAACATTTTATATAGTGGGATGTTTGAGTGAATACGTACACATTAAAAAAAATAAACCTACAAGTCCCAGAATGCAGTTCTGTTCCAGATACATTCAGAGCTGGTCGAAGGGGGTTGCCAGGTGACGTCACCTAAGCCCGGGCGGCAGCTCTGCTCACTGGTGGTTATTAAGTCGACCCTTGAAGAATGAAAGGTAGGTCCCAGCGTGACCCCACGTCACGTGCAGCAGGCTGACTCCTGACCCAGCAGCAGGCCCCTTGCATGGTTTCTGGGCCCAGATAATGTGTAACCCTGGAGAATGCTAATTAAACTGCTCGTCCCAGAGTGCACGTGGCAGTAATTAGTGATCGTATCCCACGTGACTCGTCACACCAGGGTCACCTCGTCAGGACTGTGACTAGTGACCTGTCAGGAACGTGACCGCAGGTGCCCCAACCGGCTGAGCACCTTCTCCGGCATCTTTCACGTCCTGGGCGCGTGTAATTGATCCGCTGCCAGCTTTAGGAACTCGATCCTTTGCGCCACACCCTGCGCTCCTCTGAAGCCTGGAGAGGGGTGCGTGGAGGGCCCGGCTCACCTTTCTGCTTTCGCGACCGGTGCAAGTATCCTTCGAGAGCCTGGAAGGGTGCGGTCATCTGAGCCCCGGAGGTGTAGGCTCACTCTCGAGACACCAGGACGTTTCAAAAGTGACCCTTCGCAGAGGCTGCTGAGTGACCCGCCTGTCATGCTTGGCACTCTCTGCTGGAACTTTATTTACAGAGGACTGCGCGGATATCTGAGATTTGGGCCCGCAATTATGTTGGAAACATAACTACAAGTCCCAGAATGCAACGTTCTGTCTACTAAAACCCAGGAGTGACTAAATGCAGCTCATATGACATGCCACCGCTTGGCGGAGTTGGTAAGTGATTTTTTTGGGGATGTGAAATAATATTATTACAGGGCTCTGAAACCCTCCATGGGGTAAGAGGCACTATATAGAACCGACTACAGCAAGGATACATAGAAAACGAACATTGGCAAAGTCAGTAGCTTTGGTTAAAGTGTTGAGACCTGTCCTAAACAACAAAAGGCCTGTTGCAGTGGATAAAAAAACAAACCCGCATTGGGAAAGCCAATAGCTCGCTCTGTCCTTGAAAGCCAGCGCAGATGTTATTTTCAAACACATTGTTTTTTTTTGGGGGGGGGGGGGGAATTTTCGGGCTACAAAAAGAAGATCGCTTGCTGCCTAAACATGGTGGCCGCAGGGCTGCAGTAAAAAAGAAATAGAAAACAACTATTGTTACCTATTTGGGTCGTGTACCTAGAATATTTAATTACATTTTCCCCATGATTCTTGCACAAAGCAGGAAAACATGATTCCGATGGGTACAAAGAAAATATCCTATTGCCATTGAGAGGCTGAGGGTGTCTCTCAAAGGAGCGTGGCCAATGTAATTAAGGGTGTGGCATAAAAACACATAAGCTAAAAATCCGTGCTGAGCATAATGTGCTGCACAACTGGCATTTTGCTGTTTTCGTCATTCCATTAAGATACATAATACAACAGTTATTAAACTTGCAATAAAATCGCCAATTATTTTTCTGGCAAAATCGCGAACATATATGCAAGTTTTTCTGGAAGTAAAGTGCCTGGTATTGATTTTGTAGAAAGTAAAGATCATATAAGCACTCAATTTCATCTAGACGCTTTCTCTGTTCCCTCTGCCGACATTCTAATATCTACTTGCAAAAGCATCAAATCCGGCTCTCCAAGTGATCCTGCGCCTCCGAAAATTCTAGCAGCTTGTCTGTCTGTCTTAGAGCCCCATTTCAGACACATACTGCAACTCTCCTTTTCCAATGCCTGTCTACCTGCAGTATGGAAGAAAGCCATAGTCCTCCCCATCAAAAAAAAACCCAATGTGAGTCAGGATCTGTTAGAGAATTTACGCCCCATCTCCCTGCTACCATATCTGGCTAAGCTAGCAGAGAAAATTGCCAACGTCCAACTTATGGCTCATCTGGAAGCCCAAAATGCCTTTCATACATCTCAGTCCGGTTTCAGACCAAGATTTTCTACTGAAACAGCTCTCTTGAGAGCTACTGAAACCCTGCGGGAGGGAGCTGATGAAGGCAAGACTATGGCCCTTATCATGCTAGACCTAAGTGCCGCGTTTGACACTGTAGCTCATTACACCTTGCTACAGTGTCTAAACCGAGCGGGTGTTATCAAAGAGGCTCTGGGATGGCTGAAGGCTTTTCTCACCAACAGAAGCTTTCAGGTTCAGAGAGGGATCTTCCTCTCTGATAGTATGACACTGGAACAGGGGGTACCTCAGGGCTCTGCCCTGAGTCCCACCCTGTTCAATTTGTACATGGCTCCTCTGGCAGAGGTGGTACAATCGTTCGGCGTAGAGCTAGTCTCTTACGCCGACGATACCCAACTGCTGATCTCTCTATCTCAAGCACCCTCCTCTGAGGCTGATAACTTCAAATCCTGCATGAGTAGACTGGCAGCCTGGATGAATGAAAACTGCCTCAAATTAAATGGTACAAAAACAGAGGTACTGGTAATAGGAGGAAGAGATACTATGTGGACAAAGGACTGGTGGCCCGCTAGTTTGGGACCCCTACCTAATCCTAGTAAAGAAGCGAAGAACTTGGGTGTCTGGATAGACAACAAGCTCTCGTATGACAGCCATGTCAAAAAAACGGTAGGCAAGTGCTTTGGAGTCATGAAAACTCTTAACCGCACCCTGGATCTGCTCCCCCTGAACTCCAGGCGGACCATGACTCAGGCACTTGTTACCTCCCGAATAGACTATGGCAATGTACTGCTGTTGGGAACAACGGATAAAAACATCAGAAAACTGCAAGTCCTGCAAAATTCAGCTGCACGCCTTGTGCTGAGACTTCCCCGTAGGGCTCCTTCCAAACCCTCCTTGGCCTCCCTCCACTGGCTACCCATTGGACAGAGGATACTATTCAAAGCTCTCCTGTGGTGTCACAGGATCATCCATCAAAAAGCCCCCTCTTATATGTCCGACTTAGCTATACCCTACGAGCCGAATAGGTCCCTTCGCTCCGAGGGAATGGGGCTGCTTAAAACACCACGCATAAAAAAAGCCAGGATGGGAGGCAAGTCCTTCCGCACTCTGGCGGCTAGGAAATGGAACGCCCTCCCCACACCTATCAGGTTAGAAAATAATGAGGCCTCCTTCAGGAAACTGCTAAAGACCCATTTGTTCACCTGTTAATCAGCCTGTTCTCCTTGGTTCTGGTTATGATTCTTTCTCCACAGCGCGGGGACACGCCGGGAGGCGTCACCAGGCGCTTTATAAGCCCCTTTAATAAATAATAATAATAATTTAATAAATAATAATTAAATACACCTATAAGAAGGCAGGACTATTGACTTTGTCAAGGGTTGTTAGTTGCATGAGATAAGTAACAGCTGTGGCTTTGTTGTATAGAACATTCCAGCGCCTTTAGACCCTCACGGGTGAGTAGAGCGCTTTATAAACCCCTGATTGTTTGATTGATTGATTGATCATTGAAAATGCCCGAGTTCTGAATCGATGAGACTGTGAAAGAACTAAAAAACGCGTCTCTTTGAAGTTACATCAAAGGCAGTGAAGCGTGGGTCTTCTGCAGAGTTGAGGTTTTTTTCCACCCTGAGGTTGGCGGCAACTTGGGGGAGCCCGTTAGGAACCTCTCTCGCACCTACTTTTTAGAACTGCCGGTGTTGAGTACCGGCGGGACCCGGCCCACTTAAAGCCCTGGGCTGACCTTTTGCTCCCAGCTTTGTGCTGTGATTGGCAGACACACAATGTGACTGAAAGCTGAAACAAGTCTGTGGATGAAAAGGGTTGACCCAAAGCCCATGTATGTATTTATAGCTGTATGGATATTTCTTTCTGGTGTTGTTTTTTTAAAATCTATTACAAGGCTGGTGAGCTGTCTCTAGGCCAAACCAAAATAAAGGATGGCCTCCAGTATACAATGCATTAATGCATTAACTAATGTAATTTATGAGTCACAATGGTATTTGATTTGTAAAATAGTCCGCATACACTGCAGTGCACGCATTCCATAGGAAACAGAATGACGCATCCCACAGATCCTAGCAGGAAGTGAGAGGGTTTACTCCTCAGGGAGTAGCCAGAGTCCACCATGGACATCGATTCACCAAAATGCAAGGAGTAGCGGACCTGACGACATATACCCTTTGCAAAAAGAACAATTAATGGATAGAATGCAGAATAATGTCATACATTCACCCCAGTACAGAGATCTGGGCCTAAATCCAGTTTTTTTTTACTCACCATGCCATTCTATTTTGGACCCAGCCATATGCAAATCAGTCTTGACCCTGCGCCCAATGGGAAGAGTCCGGCCTGAACTGCCAGGCCAGGTCCTCCCTGGACTGGAAACAAGCATTTTAGGACCGGTTTCGGGCTTTCAGCTCTCATCAGCCAGGCTAGCTTGACTCCAGTGGCATGGAGAGCACATGACCCACATCTGGGCATACCCGTCCCACTCGGGGTGACACATGCAAAAAGAACAATTGATGGACAGAATGCAGAACAACGTCATACATTCACCCCAGTACAGAGATCTGTTTCCTAAATCCAACGTTTTTTTGCTAGCCATATTGAAATCACTCTTGACTTGCGCCCAATGGGAACAGTCCAGCCCGAACAGCCAGGCGAGGTCCATTTGTTTGCTGTAACACTTTTAGCCCTAAGTGGGATGGGTATGCCGAGACGTGGGTCCCTTGCTCTATGTGCCACTGGATTTAAGCTAGCCTGGCTGAAGAAGGGCGACATACCCTGAAACCGGTCCCAGGATGCTTGTTTCTTGTCCAGGGAGGTCCTGGTCTGGCATTTCAGTCTGTACTGTTCCCATGGGGCACAGGGTCAAGACTGATTTGCATATGGCTGGGTCCAAACTGGGGTGGCGTAGTGGGCAAAAAAACTATGGATTTAACCCAGATCTTTTGACGGGGGAGAATGTTTGCATTGTCAGTATTCTGTCCATCATTTCTTTGCTGTAACATATACCCATTGACCTTAATGATGTCGCAGGAAGTGACCTCATATAACCTCTGACCCTACATCACCCCAAGAAGTGATGTCACATAACCTTAATCCTGATGACATCACAATAATTAACATTGCTGCAGTTAAATAATTGCCAAATTAATATTATATATTCCTCTAGGGGAGAACAAAGGGTAGGAGATTCCCTTCCTGAGAACATTTTGAAAAAACGGACTTTACTAGTGCCTTTTAATGCACAATTTTCCAACACATTTGCTAAAAAGCCATAAGCTCTAAAAACACTCACTAAATATTCAAGCCCTTTTAATGGCGCTCTAAGCTACTGAAATCTGACAGTCCCCATGAGCTCACCAAGTTTTGTGTTTAACATGTCCTGAGGGTGCCCCCATTATGCCCAAGGGCCTTGCCACAGTTGTCTTTCCATATGCCAAGAGTTTCCTCCAATATGCCATCACCAGCAATTTGCCACAGGTGCCAAATATGCCAATAATTTCCTCCAGGAGGCCAGCACCTTGCATTTTATTTCATGGGTCCTCCATGCCAAAATGTACCTCCAGTGTGCCAGCAGTGGCATTTTTCTGCTGGTATCCATATGCAAGTATTGCCTCCAGAATTCCAGTGCCAACATTTTGTCAAGGGTGCTTCTATGAGCCAAGAAGCAGGTCATGTCCAACAGCGGATCTGCAACTTTAGCAACACATGCTCACGTATATTCACTTAGTCACACTCATTCTGTCATTAGCACCGACTTGCACTAATTTATTTTTTACTCACTCTCACCCCATGAACCACTCATTCACGCTCCCTCTTACTCACTTATACTCCCTCATTTTGACACACACACGCCCATGATCCCATATACAAACGTGCATGCTCACACATACACACGCTGTCTCACTCAAACTCACTCACCCACATGCACTCGCGCATCATACATTAAAACCAATTTATTTTTCTTATCTAAGATGCCAGTGAAGGTCCTGATCTTTCTGCTCCATTTGTATATTACAGTAATAGTAAATAATAAACTATTAATATGAAATAAAAATGAGCAGGAAATGAGGTTAGAGCCTGACTCTGATAATGCGAGACCCTCTGTATTCTTGGCACTGATTTTGCCACCTCTGTAAGCTGGTGTCGCAAAGGCAGTGCCAGGGGTTGCAAGGGGCAAGCTAGCGGTCTCAACTCTGACCCATTGGCGACCCCTAAATGACATCCATGAAATCCACAATGCATGTTTTAAAGAATTGGTAACAAAAGATCAAATAAACTCTGCTCTATCAATACAGACCTCAAATATCCTGCGTTCATTTGGTGCTGATTCAAGGCCTCAGGAAACATGAAGTCGATGTCATCACGTTTTAAGTAAGACTCGCTTCGTCATCACGTTTGTGCTTTTGATGGTGGATATTTACGCCGCAGCTTCTTGAGTGCAGAGGTGGTGGTGGCTGCTGTCCAGTTGTGTGTTACTGAGGATACTCATTTTGTCGAAATCTGCAGCCACCTCAAAATGGCTTTCAGGTGGTCCCAATGTCCATTGTGTGGACGCTTCTTTCTCTGAGGACTTAAAGGTCATTAGATATCGGGGTGGGCATGTCTCCTCCCAGGCCGTAAGAAATGCCAGGAAATCCTACGCTGCAGTTGGTGTGTGAGAAGGAGGGAAGGTTTTGTTTGGTGCATAATGACTGCCCCACAAACCAGGGCACCGCTTGGGTCTAGCTCGGATGGCATTCTGGCCTAAAGGGAATCTGTAAAACGCACAAGATGATGTACAAAATCTTGCACATTGGCAAAACATTCACCCCCAGTCGCAGATCTGCTTTAATCCATCGTTATTTTGCTCACCAAGCCACCCCAGTTCAGACATGGCCATATGCAAATCAGCCTTGACCCTGTGCCTCATGGGAACAGTCCAGCCCAAACTGCCAAGCCATGTCTTCCCTGGACCGGAATCAAGCATCCTAGGACCGGTTTCTGGCTATCAGCCATCTTCAGCCAGGATAGCTTGACTCCAGTGGCGTAGTGAGCACGGGACCCACGTCTGGGCATACCCTTCCCACATAGGGTGAACAGCAAGACACACAAGATGATGGACGGAATGTTGCACAATGGCAAAAAACATTCAGCCCAGTCACAGATCTGGGTTTAATCCATCGTTATTTTGCTCATCAAGCCACCCCAGTTCAGACATGGCCATATGCAAATCAGTCTTGACCCTGTGCCTCATGGGAACAGTCCAGACCGAACTGCCAAGCCATGCCTGAACTCTTGTTTTTGCTAAAGGGAATCTGTGGCATTTCTCCAGTGACTGGCGCCTTTGAAAGGCAGACAGGGCAGAGGGAAGACTGCATCACCTAATTCTGCTACCACAGTGCTCCCACTCGCTGGAAAAGGCACCAGCCCTTGAGATAGTCCTGTAGGGTCTTCGGTGGCAGGTTGTCCAGGCACGTGTGAGAATTTTTTTTTTTCGTGCATTCTAGTACTCTTAACGCTTACCTTGTGATACAAGTACCAGAATGTACAGAAAACCTGAGACTGGTGTACCTCTCACGCTCAACGTGTGACACCTGAAGGGTTTGCGTGGGAACCATGAGGGACGTGGTTCATTGCAGTGATGTTATGAGGGAGTTCTGTGCTGCCCAGGTTTGCCCATCTTGGAGCTCGGCATCTCTACAGATGTGCGAGTAAAAGGCATGACTGAGGCCACATGTGCAAGGATGCTCCTGGCAGTTGACTCATTACCTCTGTCGAGGATTCCCTGATGACACAGTGGCTTACTTTGTACAAATCATTGCTTCCATGTGCCTTTCAGATCAATTGAAGTGAACCAAGACTACAACTTCCAAAATGCACTGCTTTCTCATGTTCTAAATGAGTGTGAAACTGGAAACCTGTGGCCAGAGGACAGGTCCGCCGGTGACCCATCCTCTCTAGACACCTGTGCCCCTTACTCATCTTCTGCTTATAGGGCACCATCTCATTTGTGCTTTCTCTTTACCTGTCGCCCCCTGGATTAAATCCAGAGGGTTTCGGATTAATGCATGTGTAATATTCATGAAATAGTTGATGGACGTCCTGGGGACGTCCGTTTTCCACCTCTTTCAGCGGGCCACCTGGACACACCTTACCCGACCAGCCCTGTTCCTCCTGCACCCCTTTGGGGACCTAAGATCCCCGGCCGCAGCTCATAATCTTAGAAGGAGGGCTAGAATTACTAACCCCCCTTCAGTCTATCCCTCAAAAATATTTTTATACCTTTCATATAATTCCCCAATGCAATGGTAATATCAAGATTTGACATAACTTCAACTCCCCCATCCATGAGCATTGGACACCTTCCCCCTGGATAGCAGGAGAAACTTGCCCCATCAGAGGAGCTCTGAGCATGGTAGCCATTGGGACTGCAGCTTCTTCCCATCTGGGGACCACTGAACTGTTGAAGGGCACAGGGTCCTGGGGAACTTACTCTGAACTTACAGGCTCCCGTAGAGAGACTCTGGGAGCTTGTGAAAGAGCCCCCGTAGAACTTCTGAGACTTGAACGGCTTAGCGAGGCCTAGCTTGGATGTCGCCACAAATTAATAGGGAATAACCCGCAGCCATAAATGGATAAGTGGGAGTGAACGCTGACTTAGGTACTCTAGTGTGCTTGCTTCAAGAAGGTTGTGTATATTCTTTGCATTGTGTTGTATTGTACTTTGTGTTAGTAGATTACTGCTTTTGAAATAAAAGCTAGGATTTGACAGAACAATCATTTATCAGCGTTGGCGGTCGTATTTTGGGTTGCGAGGCTGTCCTCCCAGGGAAACCTTGGACTGCTTGACCCGAGTCTGAGCAACTGGGCCATGTTCCCCTTCAGCAGGGCACAAGTCCTAAAAAAAAGAAGTGGGCGGACACTGTCACCGGAAGTGACGTCACAACAGGAAGTGACGTCACGAAAGGTGCCGAGCTCGTCTTCCCAGAGAGGCCAAAGAGTGAGCTCCAGCTGTTTGGCAGGGGGGACGGTGTCCCCCCGGTTAAATAAGTGGGGGACGCCGTCCACCCGTGTGGTACCCCGACTCGAGCCCTGCGCCTTCAGCATCTGAGACCAAACTCGGTTGGGCGCCAGAATATTTAAATTGATAAAAAATGTATACTTGTATAGTGGACTACTCACCCACAAGGGTCTCAAGGCGCTTGTACGAATACCGTTGTGGAACCCATCCTGGCTTTCCCTGTGAGGTGTCCACTCCTGGGCACCCCCAAGGTGGAGGCCAGGCATCCTTAGCGTTGTGGGGGCCGTTGTGGAGATTAAGCAAGCTATTGCCCAGAGTTGCAGAGTGGGACTCCATGATTGGAATAGGCACCGAGGCGAGAATTATCAGGTCCGTGGAATTTTGAGCCCAAGACCCGCCGAGGCGAGGAATTGAACCCTGGTCTCGGGCTAGACCTCTGCTTGCCCTGTGGCCATCTTAACCCCTTCCACGCTGATGACGAGCTGGGCTCGTCATGAGGTAGCCTCCTCGCACGCTCATGACGAGCCCAGCTCGTCACGTAAAGTGCGCTTTTAAAAATCTCAGCGTACGAGCGGAATTCCGCCCGCACGCATGCGGTTAAAGGGGTTTTCACAAGCGTAGTCCTAGAGCATCCCCATATTTAGATGACATACGAGGGCAGGGAAGAAATAGATCTGTAACATTTCCTGCGTTTTCCAACTTCACACAGACCACTTTTCCTCAATATCAAGAAGCTGGCATCATGCACAGGTGTAGGCCTGGAAAGTTGTTCAGTTTGTGAATTTGTTAGACATGACATGACAATGCACAAGCATACATGAAAAGATCTAGACACTTATGGCTCTTAAAAAATCCATCTTGAAGGTCTTAGCATATCAGTGGTACTAATCACTGGACTTGGAAGATGGCTCAGTGAGGTATTGCAGGCAACTACCCTCTGTAGTGATCTAAAGGTCACACATTTGCATGCTGGGACGCCCAACTCAGCCGCCCACCTTCAGAGATCGGTAAATTGAATACCATTAAATTTGGTAAATTGAATACCATTACATTTTGTAAATTGAATACCATTACATTTTGTATATTGAATACCATCACATTTGGTAAATTGAATACCATTACATTTTGTAAATTGAATACCATTACATTTGGTAATAGTATCACCTGGTACAGTAGGGCTGAAGCATCAATCTATATGTAAAACACAGGCTGATGTTTCGCAGTTTTGCTGTGTTTGGCTGTAGCGGAAACAGCCTGTGTAATTGAAAGCAGGGAAGCAACGTGCATGCACTTTTCACAATGTTTGTGTCTCCCAGTGAAAAAGATGGACTCCCTTATTCAGTTTTTACGAGTTCTATTGTGAAATGCTGGGAATCACAAATACTGTTGAAGTGAAGCAAAGTGATCTATCACCAAGCATTGCTCGGTACAAATATCCACCCGTCGCTGTCTGAAGGGAGAAATTCCTTGATGTTCACATTTATGTGGACATTCTTTATGACGAGTTGGAAGGTTTATGGACGGCAATTCTGCCTCGTGCCCTATTATAGTAAAAGGTAATGGGTGCCTACAAGGGAATTTATTTGCAAAAGACTTAATTGAGTATGGAATTACTTTTAGGATTGGTCCATCTGGAACAAACCCTCATGTGTCATAAGACAACTTCATTCAATGAAACTGATCAGCTCAAAAAACACGGGAAATCCTAGACTGTTCGAGATACATTATTTATATAAAGCAGTAGTTAAAAAGGAGTACAAACACATGAATAAAGTCAGCAAAAGATCATGAAAAGGAAGTAAAAATAAATGATCCTAACAATTCATGACCAACAACTATTCCATAACAATACATAGCACGACAAATCTCATAATCAAAATATATGTCGCAAGAGATTTGACACAATTTCTCCGGAATAGAAGAGGAGGTCGACGTTTCGGTCTTGTGGCTTCAGTCCTTTAGACCATCTTCAGGATAATAGTCTTTGCTAGAACAAGACTCTTGTGTAAAATAGTAAGATGCAGCCAAAAGCCAAGGGACAGATCAATGGTCGTAAACGCCAAACTTAGTACTGGCGTCTGTGGTGCGCATATATACTTTTAAGGTCAGCAGAATAATTCGTTATGGGCAGGAGAGCAATCTTCCATGCGTAGTGTTTCTTAACTTTCTTTAGTTTCAAAAGTCAGTCAATAGCGTGGCGAGATGACCAGCGTGCGTCCGGCAATCAGGGCAGCATATTACAGTGTCGGCTCTGCGGGGGAGTAGTTATAACTGGTGCATCGGGTGCAGTGACTCTAGCTCCTAGAGGTATTTCCGGCCCAGGCACCCCAATTATGGCCTGTACTCAATAACCGTGTGTGGGGGAACATGATTTTCTTAGATTGCACAGGGCCCATGGTACAGCCCGCTGCTGCAGTGTAGAATATGTGAAAAAACCTGCCGGTAGTTCTTTGAGGAAGCATGGAAGCCCCTCCACCCCTCTTTACTGAATGTAATCAGTCAGTTCTTGAGAATATGCTAACAATGCAGAAGCCCGGACGTTTGTGGATATATAACTATGCCTCTCCCATGCTTTTGGAAGTTTGGTTGTTTAGATGCACCTGTGGTGCAGCATCTCTTGCTTTTTTGCAGGTTTGTCTAGCACCTGGGTTGTGCTTCCCTTTGCATGCACTCAGCTGGCGCGGGCTCCATATATAAATGGTAAACGGAGCCTACAAGGGATTTGATTCACAACGATCTTTTGTTATTCAAAGATAAATCAGGGAGTTAGTCCTAATGGAACAAACGCCAAAGTGTCATTAGACAACATCAAACAAAAAGAAATCTTAGCATGAAACACACGGGAAAACCTAGTAGTTTGAAAAATATATCTTATTTTATATATTTTTGTTAGAAAATGGAGGACAAGTAAATAAGTAAATAAAATCAGCACAGTCATGGAAAGAAGTAAAATTAAATTGACCTAACAATACATGACTGCACAACTATTCCAATTAAATCATAAGCAACAAATCTCTAATGAGAATACAAATTGCTCCAGAATAACAAAATGTCTTAGGAATAGAGGATGTGGTCGACGTTTCGGTCTGTTCGGCTGTAGTCCATCAGACCATCTTCAGGACGAGAATAATAATGGCTGTGAGGAAAGACTCCTATATAAACATAATAAAAAATGGTACCTTAACACTATAAACAAATTGCATTAAGAATGAGAACATCAAATATGTCCCACTTCATGCTGCTCATAGCTAGCTACCAGGCATGACACTGCAACCCACCTGCCAGGGTGTCCACGCTTCTCACAGTTCCAGCCTAACATGAGCTGTAAAAGAGGTGCCTGTCTGTAACTAGGAGGGAGAAGCTGCACTACAGGAAGATTCCTGCACAGTGTAGCTTCAATCACAGGTTGTTTTAAGCAATGCTATTTGGGAGTGTGGCTATCTGCTTCCAAGCAATCCTGAATGGGAATTAAATCCATGCTGGGGGAGCGGAGAAAAGTAGGATTTCCACCAGGTCAAACACTTATTTCTTAAAGTTGGAAAACTGAGATTGTAATGCAGTACTACTTGTTCCAATGGCTATTACTTACCACATGTCAGATTGGTGATTAGACCAGGGGAGCATCTACCTACTCTCCCCAAAGTAATATTGAGTCTATATTTAACCTCACAATGAACTTTTTGCCATTCGATTAATTCTAAATACTGCTAACGTGGACACAAAAATTGGGCGAGACGAGACATTACAAAAAGTTGATTGTCCAAGGCCACCTACTTTAACCAAATGGGTAGGCTGGGATTTAAAAACATGTAGCCTGCTTCCAAAGTTTCCAACTAGATAACTGCTAGTGTGACCATTTATTATAGAAAGGTAAAGGAGTACCATGGATAGGACACTATGTTTTTTGGCCAGCCGCAATCTATAATTGTTTATTTCCAGCATATTTAGGTAAAGTGGTAAAGCCTGGATTAGATGTTAAATCTAATTGTATTGTATTGTAATTGCATTTATATATAGCGCTTACTACCCCTGACGAGGTGTCGAGGCGCTTTTTCGGCGAGTAGCACCGTACTCCGGGACCCATAGAGGATTAGTGTTGAATTAGTATAGTGAAACATGCAAGCACATTTCAAGAGGTGGATAGGTTAGTCAGTTGTTTGGATTTGGAATGATAGCAGAAGGATAGAGGAGGACCCAGGTTTGTATTTATATAGCGCTTGTTGACGCACGCTATTCAGGAAGCCTACAAAGGATTAGTGGTGAATTAAAATGGTGAAATATGAAGTAATTTCAGTGGTGGATATTAGTCTGTTACTTGGAGTGAGAAGGATAGCGGAGGAATAAAAGGGGAAGAAATGTTTGCATTCATATAGCACTTGTTTGTTTATTTATTTATTTATTTATGTGCTTTTATAGCGCCTGAATAAATCCCCGAAGGGGTATCTCCGCGCTCATGTTGGGGGGGAGATTGGACCTGTATCTGATCATTACAGAGGTGAGAAATCATAAACTCAATTAATTGGTGCTGAAAAGATGGGTCTTGAGGGCCTTACGAAAGGATAGGTGATTGGTGAGAAGTTTAAGTTCAAGGGGAAGGGAATTCCAGAGAACAGGGCCTGTATGTGCCAGAGCACGGCCTCCTTGACGGGATTTTTTTATTTTGGGGACCTGAAGTAAATGCAAATTACTTGATCGAAGTGATCGGCCTGGCACATAAGGTTGAAAAGCTCTGGTCAGATATTTAGGGCCCTTTCCTGTCAGGCATCTGTGAATAGTACAAAGGATTTTGAACTTTGTGCGTTGCCGCACAGGCAACCAATGAAGCTTGGCTAGCAGAGGGCGGGAGGGAGTTCTAGATGGAACATTGAGAACCAACCTTGCCAACCTTGTTACCCCTGATGGGTGTTGAATCGCTTTTCTGGCGAGAAGCACGCTACTCCGGAACCCTTAAAGGATTACTGTTGAAAATTAGTATAGTATAAATATGAAGTAATTTGAGTTGTGGATATGTTATTCAGTTATTTGGGTAGTGTAATGCAAGTAGAGCGCAGTCATGGCGCACTCCAGGAAGGGGTAAAGTGGTATGCAACTGAAATGCAGTAAAACACAGTAAGGAGATTCGACAAGCTGAATATCCATCCTATATCCATCCCATCTTTTAAAAGAACCTCATTGAGAATAAGCTGGAATTGACTCTCAAAAAATCAATGCTGGGACTCATAACACCTCCCAATGAACGTCTGTTGATATGACTGCACTCACAATGTGATCATTCTAAAGCTAAATGTATCCTTAGATGTCCTCTGTAGTTGCAGTTCTACTGTTCACCACTTGAGGGCAGACCTCGACTATGTATGTCTCATTCCGAGAAGTCAGCGGTGGAAGTGCATAAAGAAAAGATGGGGACTGAATGACGAAAATATTCTATTTCTATTGGCTTTTCACTTACAGTTAACTGCATATAAAATATAACCAACAATAAGTACAATTTAAATTTATTTTTGAGAATTGCATTTTTCTGGTAAGACATTTTGTCTGTTCAAAGCGATCACTTCAGCTGTTTGTGGGTGTAACTCTGCCGTCACGGATTTGTATCCAGGTCAGTGCCCTGGGGGAAACATGGACGTGTATTGTAACAGGCAGTACTGTGGATAAATAAGTCATTAGTTTTAAATATATATTAGCAACATTATAAGATAGAGTGCACACAGTGTAAACAGGTTGTCGGAAAATGTGCGAAAATATTTTGTTTAAATGTTTACCGTGCTATCAGAACTTATGTTTTTTAGTAATATTTTGATTGTACCTGGTGCACACTTTTTTTTGTTACGTTTCTTTTCAAAGGACACATTTCGTTGAAGTTTGTTTCTATAATGACAAAATGCTATTAAAACTACTTTATCAAAAAAAGTACAAATTTCAAAGTCTGTCAATTAAGCCCTATGTTCACTCCCAAGCATCTTCTAGATTTACTGATTAACCAATCGCACACATTTATATTTTTTCCATTAGCAGGCACTCTGGGGGAAGACTTGTTCTCCCTTCTCTAACCTCATGGTAGAGGAGGCACTCTGCTACCCTTTCAACCTGCCGCAGGTCAAGCGTGCAGGAATACTTAAAAAAAAAAAAAAAAAAAAAAAAAAGTATAGGAAGTGTTTTGATCAAATTATTAACGCTTGGAAACGTTGTTGCCACGTCCCCCCAACTGTGTCGAATGTCGTCTTTTTCTTTTGATTTCCTTGTTTGGTAGAAATTGTTGTACTCCTTATAATAATGTATATGTATTAAAAAAAAAAACCAAAAAAAACCCCAGATTTGTCGGTGTACGTGTGGGGTCAGCTGCTCCATGGGTGCCCTGCTTATCAGAACATCTCTTGGACATTACCCTGGCTAAATTACTTGGACTTTGAGACCTGGGTGTAGAATTCAACCCCATGGTCCACAAGTTGCAGGACTAATGTACAAGAAAATACTGTTCAAATGGGTGTTGTTACCCAGGAGGATCATGCAGGGACCGGCGCGGTCCCTGGCTCGTCCACTCAGGTTGTCGGAAGTCCTGTAGCCTCACTCCAAAAGCTCCAGCCAGCATGCTGGGTTTATTCCTCCATTTCAAGGCCTTTCTCTATCCCTCAGCTGATCACATTCATGCAAAGCTCAAGGCTGGAGTAGTCGCTGCAAAGTTTCTTTAGATTATTATTTGACAAAAATCCAGAAACCTTTTGTTTTTTCAAGCATTTGAAATTTGCATCCAAAACCAGATCTGCTGCGACTTCCGGGAAGAAATCCCAAAGGATTGCTTCCTCGCAATCAATGGGTTCCTTTCGCACTTTTTCCTCTTTGTCTCCTCAAATTCCACATATGCAAAAAAAAAGCTGACCCTCAGTTAGTTGGTGAGGAAAACCCTCCCCATAGTAAAAAAACTAGACCCCCAGTCTTAGATGGTTTCACTTTTGTGTCCGCCATCTTGGGACGACCCGGCCTCGACTGTCGTTAATGGTAATAGTGTGTAGGCACTCCTCATTAATTACATGCGCTGTATTTGGCTAGCTTTGCGTTGCGCCCGCCATCTTGGTAAAGTCTGTGGCAGCTGGTTTGCGCTCTGGTGGGGAGAGCGCCTCGTTTATGACACTCGCCGCCTCTGTAAAAAGTAGGCCTTATGTCGTTGGCGAGCTAAAGTGAGTTTAAAATTGGCTACCAAGAGAAAAAAGACATTTTTAATGATTGACTCTTGATGTCAATGTTAAAAGACAACAGTGCAAGCGCGGTCTGGAAAGAATTATCGAGCGCGCAGGTGTACACAAAAGGTTCCACATGTTTCGGCCATGTTGATCAAACTATGATCGCAGCCTTCTTCAGGACCTAGATGACCATTGTTACTGCAAGGACTATGTGTTGAAAATAATAAAGTGTAATTAGAACAATACAATTGCCTTTTTTAAGCTCACTGTTTTCACATTATTCCTTGTACTGCAATTGCTCCACAGCTAAACGGATTTTAGGAGATCCAACAATCTGATCTACCAAAACATCCCTGAGCTCCTCCCTCACAGTGAGAGGGTTATAGCCCTTGGTTGCCCTAGGGTTTGCAACCAAGAGGAGATCCCAGATGATGAAGCATGCCACTTCAGTAATAAATTCTTTATTTAGATATAAAACATATCTTTAAAAGATTCTTCCAGCACGTTAATACAATCTTACAGCTTAAAAGAGATTAAAAAATAAAGAAAATAAAAACAGAATAAAATGTGACTTTCTTATCAGTGCTTACTGCAACATATCAATTTAAAAATAGCACTCCCGGACAATGCAAATGGGGTTAGGTACACATTATGCTACACAGCAGTCCAATGTTTCTAGAAGCCTGTAGGCATACTGAATGCCACTTCAGTGGGTGATGGGATTCCATCCTCTTAAATAGGACTCCCTCCATGTTTAAGTAGGAGTAATTTGCTTGTACTGATTGTGCTTTTGTTCTCCTTTCGGAGAGCCTGACAGACACCCGGACTTTGTTGCCTGGCAGTTAAGCCAGAACCTGAAGCAGCCTTAGCATGGAGGCTGTGTCCTTCCTGGTGCAAAGTACGTCTTGTTCATGTATCTCGGACTCCATAAGTAGGCGGTGCTTGTACTTGCATGTCTACTGCCTGATCTCTTTACGAAGGACACTAGTTTGAATATTACAGACGTGCCTAGATCTTTTGCATGGATGAATTTGGTTATCTGGGGAAACTGCCCTTTTCATTGATATTAATAATTTTTTAACACTAAGAAAGAAGTGATAAACTTCTATAGCTCCTGAGATGCTTTCTTGTGTTGAATAAAGCCGTTCACTTTGAATGCTTCCTCCTCCGAAGGATATCCAAGCCTATGCAGTTATGGGATAAAGCGGCTTCCTTGGTCAGTCACAGGCACACCAATGGAAGTCCTGCAAGACAACCACCTGAGCTGCATCACACACCACCTGCAAGCATCACATGTCAGCTGTTCCACCAAGGCTAATCCTATTTCAGTAAAGGCTGGATAGCCCTTTACATTAGACTACTTCTGCCTATTGCGACTGGAATCGACCCTTATGTAGGATTGCAAGGGCCAAGATACAAGAATACGTAAATGTCACTATCTGTCCTTCCAACTAGAGACCCTTCAGTCCTACTTACCCAATCTACCCCAACCACAATTAAAAAAAATGAAGGGACACCCCTCCATTATTACTGAAAAAGCCCTAAAATAAAAGAATTCAAGGGTCCCTCCACAACGACCCTACTTTTCCTCCAATGACAGCAGCCACAAAGCTTAAGCCTGGTGTGCATTCATGTGTATCTCCTCCACTCTCTTGTCGCACTGAATTCAATAAGGCAAATCCCGTGTGCGAGCCCCAAGGAGACGCTACATCTGGTGATGTCTTGCAGCCATCTCGCTAAACCTGTGTTTGCCCTTTACATGTATTTTCTAGTCAATTGTGGTATGCTGCAGCCAGTAGCTTGTATCACAGGTGTGCCTATGGAGACAATGTCTGAGCCCAGATGACAGTCCTACATTGATTTTGATTTTAGAGTCTTGGTTTTAACCAGTTTATATCTTCTCTCCAAAGATCTGAGAGGCCTGTCGAGTTAGGGAGCCATGGATGGGGATCCAGCGCCGCAAAGCCGCTCGCTGCTGGCCTGTGCTAACAACGACACGCTCTGCAGTGAGTATGCCCTTGATACACCTGGCGAGGCCACCATCCGATTCTGTTGTCCACAATCATTCGGCAGACACCTATGTCAAGGAAGCAGACTGTCCCAGCCCCAGCTTCGATGGCTTTTAATGCATTGTGCTCCCTCTCCCAATTTCTAATGACAGCTGCCTGATTCTGCTCGCACTCGGTTTTCCTTCAGTTTGATCTATTTGCTGATCCACTGGATCCAGTGTCTGTAGGATCCTGATAGTTGGCCATGTTTTCTCCCGCTTAAAGTTATATCATTATATCAATGCTTAGTCCTGTCCGTAAGTTCCCTCCTCGCTCCTTCGCCTCCTTGCTATCTGAGTCTCTCTAACTTTAACTCTTTCTTGATCTGCTCTTCTTTCTTCTTCCTCACTCTCTTTTTTCCTACCCAACTTCTTTCCTCGTGTTCTATTTTTCATCCTTTCTCTAGTCTGCTTTTCTTTGCTTTTCATCCTCTGTCATCTCTATTGGTTGTTCACTCTGTACAGTCTTCCCTTCATCCACACCCTGTACTGCCACTCTTTTCCACTCCCTCTGCCTCACTTGTCACTCTGAGTTTTTTCTATAATCTTTTCTTCTCTAGTTCTTTTTTTTTTTTTATTTTTTTTTATTGACTTCCAATTCTCTCTCATCTGTCCAAGATTTGACATGTCAGATTCTGCAGTTATAGGAGATCTCCCGTCTCCAGATTGCTTATCTTATCGAGTTTTATTAGTTCTCTTTTTTTTGACTCTGCTTGTATTCTTTTCAGTGTTCTTCTGTTTCGTTATTACTCTTCTCACTCCTTCTCTGTGCACAGTGTAAATGGTAATATAAATTCATTATTAATCTTCAAGTTAGGCATAATCTCTCGAAAGTAGTATAGATAGTTTTTCTAAAAGCATTAATAATTATTGCTGCATACATAGTTGGATTCTTAAACAATATGTCATTTTGAAATCTGGTCAACGCTAGTTTATCTACCAATGAGGTTACATGTTATAGTTGGCCCTGGCACTAGTCAAGCTCAAAGTCCCCGCACTAGCGAGGTGCTCGGCCAGGTCAACCTACCATGCTATGGTAGGGGATATGTTTGAACATCCATTTAATGCGGTCCCTTTTCCGCTCTGCCTTCTCTCCGCTGCAGTTGTGCGCGAGTACCAGTACGAGGTGATCATAGTGCCCGTGCTCCTGGTTGGGGGCTTCCTGATCTTGTTAATCATAGTCCTCTGCCTGCGCTACCGAAGTATGATGTCTAAGGACCAGGAGATAGCGGAAGCAGGTAAGCAGTACGTGTGCCTAACGTTTTTTATTTTTTTAATATCTGCAAACTTCACAAAGTTGAGAAGGTGTACGGTTTCCTGCATCATGACTTTTAGCGAAAAACCCCATGTATTTTACAAAAGCTTAATTTTCCAAAAATATAAGGCCTAGGTTGTAGATGTCCTGCCAAGAAATCTGCATACACTATCCAACTTAGATGGGTTTTGATTAGAGTGCAAATTGTCTGGCAGTGCAGTAAATATTGTCTTTTAATGTGTTAAATACTTTGCAGAAGTAAAGACTAACTTAAACAGGGAAGTTTTGGAAAGTTTGTGAAGTGGGGACATCACTGGTGTAAAAGAAAGCATTGAACCGCTCTGCCCATCAACAGTAGATGCTCACACTCGTCTGTGTAGTGTGTGACAGTTCTGGTCTTGAAAGATGACTTGCCCCAGTATTGACACAGGTGTGTGTCTCCAAATCAATGAGACCTTCTCCTCGAAGTAAATGCTTGTCATATTGTACTTACAAATACACTCATGTTATAGATGGTAGCTGCTTCTCTTTGTGAACCAAACTTAGAAGCTACTTTTCCACCAGAGTCACAAATGTTGGGATAAGGTGTTGCCCAAAAATTCTCCCATGATTTTCCTCTTTCATAAGCAAATTGCACCCTCTAATCTCATTTGTCTCCAGATTTCTGTCTACTCAAGCTATTTGGAGATGAAAAATGACCCTACACATTTACCACTATGATTGTGTCATGCTTCTGTCACCAATAATGCCTGCCAATAAGCAGGTGGTCTTTTACCTGAGCAGTAAGGCAACTAACAAAACTGTCCCCGCCCCACCGTACTCGGTACTTTTTCACAAAGGGTTTCTAGCTGGATGGCAAGGCCCCTTGGGTCACAGAGAGAGAACATTTCTAGGACTCTGTGGTTGCACCAAGCTGCCTTTCATTTCACATGGGACTATGGGCTAAATGTATCAACATACTCTTTTGCGATTTCCAAATAGCGATTTTTAAGGAATCGCTATTTGGGAATTGCAAAATGGCATGTATGTAGGAATTCACTATTTTTTTGCGATTTCTTAAAATTCCTTATTTGCGATTAGCAAATTGCTAATCGCAAATAAGGAATAATTTCCCATTCATTTCTATGGGCCAGGAGGCCCATAGAAAAACATCGCGCTACCACCACCGCAGAGCAACTATGAACCTGTGCATGGACCCTGGGGGTAGATGTATCAAGCTTTTTTCTTGTCGCAAACGCTGCAATTCGCAAAATAGCAGCATTTGCGACAAGAAAAACGGAAAATGAGATGTATCATGCAAAAAGTTTGCAATATTAAGGAATCGCAAATTTTGCGATTCCTTAACATTGCGCAAGTATTTAGGAAATTGCAAATTGCGATTTCTTAAATGCTATGTATGAAACAATTCATTTTAGTGAATTTTGGCTAAGAAATCGCAAATTACCACCAACTTGTAGTTGGTGGTAATTTGCGAATTCTTTTACAAATGCACTTTATGCAATTTGTAAAACATGCCCTTAGGGCATGTATGTGCGCCATATGCGCACACATGTCATTTTCAGGGGTGCAGCAGGGTGTCCTTGAGACACCCCTGCACCCTTGAAATTATTCTCAATTTGCGATTCGTAAATTGTGAATCGCAAATTGAGAATAATTTCACATTCATTCCTATAGAAAAAAGCTTGATACATCTACCCCCAGGGTCCATGCACAGGTTCATAGTTGCTCTGCGGTGGTGGTAGCGTGATGTTTTTGAGCCTACAGTAACAGATCGACATTATTGCTGTCCCTGGTAGCGAACAAGAAGCCTGCCTGCCTAACTCTCTAAATATCCACTAAACTGCCATGACCAAGGTCCTTTGCTGGCATCTGGAGTATCAAGGGACTGGTGTTCTGAATCTAGGGCTTGCAGGTCTGTGGTTATGAGCCCATTCTGATCCAATTTGGACATCTGTTGATAAAGCTTGACACAGATGTAGGGAGGATAAAGCCTCCCGAATGAGCACGGTGTGTTGCTGGCGTTCCTGAATCTCTTGTGTTGCACCAGACATTGAGGCGTGGGAGGATGGAAACCGGGCTCACTAAAGAAATGTAGCAGTGACCCTTCAGCCTGATGGTTCCTTCTTGGGTGCTCCCATTAGGATAGATTTAAGATACTGAGGGCCATATGTATCAAGCAAAATTGCATTCGCAAACGCCGAAATTCGCAGAATTTCAGCGTTTGCGAATGCAATTTTGCCAAATGGTATGTATTAAGGCTAAATAAGGAATCGCAAAATTTGCGATTCCTTATTTTGCGATTGCATTTAAGGAATCGCAAATTTTGCGATTCCTTAAATGCAATGTAAGAAGCACCCAAGTTGTGCGATTTCTCATTAAGATATCACAAATTACCACCAACTTGAAGTTGGTGGTAAATTGCGATATATTTCACAAATGCACTTTTTGGCATTTGTAAAGGTGCCATGTGGCGCACATACATGCCCTTAGGGCATATATGTGTGCCATATGCGCACGCATGTAAATTTCAAGAGTGCATCAGGTAGGTCCTTATGACCCCTTGAAATTATTCTCAATTTGCGATTCTCAAATTGCGAATCGCAAATTGAGAATAACTTCCCATTCATTCCTATGGGTCTCCTGGCACATAGAAATGAATGGGAAATTATTCCTTAATTGCGATTCGCAATTTGCTAATTGCAATTAAGAAATATTAAGAGTTAAAAAATTGCGATTTCTTACTTACATACATCCCTATTTGCAATTCTCAAATAGCGATTTCTAAAAAATCGCTATTTGAGCATTACAAATCAGGATGTTGATACATATGGCCCTGAGAGATGGGAGGTGGAAACAGCTGTGCCCTTGTAGGTGCAGGATGAACCATTCTGTCAGTGCCCACCTTTGTCTCTCCCGGAGGTTCTACTCCAAAGGGTTGATGGCTGCCAGCTGCAAGGACTTCAGTCCTGCTTGTGTTCTTGGTTGGGGTGCGCTCCCTGGATACATCCCTCCTCACTCCTGTTGAAAGACTCTTACCTGATAACAGAGGCTGTGTCTGCTCTGGACAGGAGGGATAACCAACTGAGTGAACCCCCTCACACCAGCTCCTGGAATCAACATTCCCTGGCTAGAAAAGGACTGCAGCAGAAAAAAACTGAAGCTTCTTCAAATGGATCAAACATTTCTCACTGACCAAAGAGGGGGACACGATGCAGAGAATCCAGGAAACTCTAGAGATCAAGTGCTGGTTTCGCTGACCACCAGCCTCTCAGGGGTGAGGGGACATCACCTCAAAGTCCACAATCTCATGCTGGAGGAGAGCTTTTGGGTCTGCTTGGAAAGCAGCCTATGTGGCTTGCTGAGAGAGAGGAGCAGAGGGCACACCTGCAGGAGGAAGGTCTGACCACAGGAGAAGCCCAGCTGTGGTGTTCTGGAAGGGAAAACTGACTGGAAAAGCAGACTAACCGGAGGGAGATGGATGGAGCTGACCTGAATGCTGGAGTGGGTCTTCCTGGAAGCCCCTGTTTGGTCTTGGTGTGCTGTGCTGAAGTCTCCATGCAGGACTAGAGCCCATGGTAACAGCCAACCAGGAGCTGACCCCACTCCAGGGGGTGTCTCTCTGCATCCTTTAATTTGAGTCCAGCACACTGAGCTGAAGATCCCAAGTGTGGATACTGCTCCCAGTCTCATCAAACCAGGAGGGACACCGCAAGACACGGCCGAAGTGTCGGACTGGGTCTCCCTGTCCTTTCCCTGTGAACCTAGCCTGCTGATTCAACAAAGAGAAGTCTGACCCTCCTCACGCGGTCTTCCTCATGGTATGCCATGCGAACGGACACCACCCTTGACCTTAGACCCCCCAGGCCCACAATGGGACTCACCAGTGAACTATATAGCTGGGTTCTCATCACTGTTTGATGGCCTGGGATTGTATTGGCCTGAATTGCACCAACAGAGATTGCAAGTTGGACATATTCACTCGCTCTAGTCACACTAATCCAATAGGTTCATATCTCATCATAAATAAGAAGGGCTGTGTGTTTTGGTTGACCTGTTTGTAAAGAGATCATTACTTGGAGTAAAGAAATGGCCAATGTCTATTAACTTCCAATAATTCTCATATAAGTGTTCTAGAAAGCTTGTTCTCCCACGATGGGTGTAATTATATTGAGTGGCCTCCATCAAGTCCTGAGGATGGTCTCCATGAATCGCTAATATGGCAACCGAAACGTCAACACAATATGAGCTCTGGAGGGTGGTACTGAATCTGTATGAAAGAGGAGATTCAAGCTCTATTTTGTAAAATCATCAGGGCTGGACCTCCATGATATTCTATCCTTTAGCCCTAAAGCATAGAATATATACATATTTTTTGTTACTTTGTCCATATGTCTTGTATTTTTGTATTTCTGTTCTTTAGAAGGAAGGGGGGCACATGAATAGGGCACTTGTGTATCAAAACTTTGTTCTACATTAAAGTTTTGAATAATCAAAATATTTCTCTCCCCTGTTTGTGAATTGTAGAACATAACATTTTTAATTAATAGATTTATTTGATACACGAGGGACACTTTTGTTGATCTTGACAGTGTTCTCCCAAGTAATCATCATATTGAACATTGATTATGCACTTAGTGTGCGATTGAGTATGGATCTCAAATCAGCCTCTTCTTCATTATCCTTCACCATTCTGTCCCCTACAGCAGGAGAAAAGGAGCAGACCAACGTGCACGGCAACTCTTACATCCCCTTGAGTGAGGCCACGGTGCAGAGTGTCCTGAGCTCCAAAGATCCATCCCTGAAGGAGCTGGAGGTCTCCCGGGACAGGATACAAGCCCAGGCTGAGCAGATCCAGAACGGCAGCTATGGCCCAATCTTCAAGGCAGAGTTGGTGGAGGAGAACCCAACCCGGCCAAGGTCTATCGTCATCAAAGCCTTGCGAGGTATGGAAACAGTGCTCTCCGGAGCTCCTCTCAGACTTCTGCCCTCACGATCCTTCATCTGAACTTTATTTTAGGAGCCTTGCTTGATCCAAGGCTTGCTTTTTAGAACTTATTTTCCGTGGCTCTCTAGTTATATTTTGCATGGAGCAGGTTCTCCTTATGTATGAACTTATCCAAGTTGTAACTTGTTGTGCTCTTGTTTTTTCCACAAATTAGGTCGGGTGTTACATGGGCAGATATTTAAAAGTTTGTTCCGCCTCCATAAATGTTATTCATATTAAAATGAACGTATGTATAGTGTAAGGCTACGCGTCTTGCTACTCTTTTCCAGGATAGACGTTGTGAGCATGATTTTTTTAATCCCACTTAAAGTCCTGCCTCTGTCGCTCCAGATTCCGCCAGTCTGCAAGAGATTAAAGACTTCCTTGGACAGATGGCCTTCCAGTCCCAGTTGGGCCACCATGAGAACATTGTGCAGCTGATCGGATGCTGCACAGACCAGTTACCCGTCTATGCCGTTCTGGAGGGTGTTGATCATCGGGACCTGCTGACCTTCCTGTGGACCTGCCGCAGGGTGAGTTCTGAGCAATGATATAATGCTCAGGATACACAGAACGGAAAGACTTGGTACCCATGTCATTATGTTGAGACACCAACAAGAGCAAAGTATATACCGTATCTGTCGTGAACAGATAAAAGTATTTGCTGTGGGTTCTCTTTCACAACACAAAGTGCAGAGTAATCTGGGGCTAGGATACTTGCTAATTTTGGTTTCGCTGTCGACTGGTATCAAGTCCTCTGGTTTTCATACTAGAAGTCAGAACTGTGGGCACTTCTCGCAGTTTAAATTCTCTCTCTTGGAAAATGAGTTCAACAGTATGGATGCTGTCTTCCCTTGCTTTCTTGGTTCCTGTCCATCATGTTTTCTCACACTCGCTCCCTCTGTTGATGTACTCTTCTTGGCTGCCTCTTTACCATCAACCACCTTGTTGTTTTTTTCTCGGCCACCCCCACATCATATTTATCTTTGTTTTCTCTTTGGCCTTTCTCTAGTCTTCTTCCCAACCGATCTTCTTTTCCCCATATCCTCCTACTTTTTTCCACTACTTCGGCTCTCCTATCACTCCTAGACTTTTTTCTCTCATCCTCTTTTCTCCAGTTCTTTTCATTCTTTTCCTATGCTCTCCACTTTTTCTCCTGTTTTTGATCAACCTTTGCCCTGCGAATTTCTGGTAATTGCCCCTTCCTTGCTAACTCCCTTGCCTCTGTATTTCCTATCTCACAGAATTTTCCATCTTGCCACCCTATCACTGGTTCTCTTTTTTGTTGAATCCTAGATGTTTTCTTCCCTACTATATAGTTGTACTGTTTTTTTAAATTTATTTTTATTTAATTAGTGTTCTTAGCAATTCTCGGAATTGGAGTCCTCTGTTCATTTTCCTCCGTTTTCTCCTTTTACTCCTCTTTCCATTTCAGGATGTAATGACCATAGACGGTATCCCCTTCGACCTCACGGAGCGCCAGGTCTACAACATAGCCATGCAGGTTGTCTCTGGCTTGGTGAGTCCAATTTTCATGGCCCTCGTGATGCTTGCTGGTGCCAGATTGCATGTTTTCCTTCTAGAATGTGTCTGGTGAGAAGGGACAAATGTCCTGTGAGGTGGTGGATATCTGCTTTGGGCCCGGGGCTGTAAGGTTGAAACCCTTTGATCAACTTTGAGTGGACGTAGAAAGGGCAGATGGAAAGAATGAAAAAAGACATGACAACAGTAATAATCCATATTTGTAAAGCGCAAACAATCACCCGTAAGGGTCTCTAGGCACTGGGGGCCGTCGGGAAGATTAAGCAAGCTATTGTCCAGAGTCACATGGTGCTGGGCTAATCTGCCGCCGGCACCAGGAATCGAACCGTGATCCCCAGATTCCGGAGTCAGTTGCCGCGGCGCCACGCCTCTTCCACAGTGTGTGAGAGCAGGGCAAGATCTATGCACAGCACAGTGGAATGTTGCCCAGCATGGTGTTGGCACCATTAAATATGACCACATTTAGCGAAAGCTGCTATGATATGTTGGAGAGACGTTGAGTTCACAAAACTGAGTCTGATGAACCTAGTTGTACAAACAGTCAAGTGGATGACAAGTCAACATGTTGTGTGCCTGGGTGTGCCTCACCTCGGGCCCAGAATACCTGTGGAACATGGAGGAAGAGGATGGTGCCTGCACAGGGAGCATCTAGTGAGATTCCGTCAATACAGAATGGTTCTATACTAATAATCTATACTAGGAGTATGGTATAAAAACTAACAGCTGCATTCTAACTTCTGAGCAACCTTGCACGGTAAATATCTATACTACCTAGTGCAGTATTTACTGAGTGCACAGTTAGTTACTGCACCATTCCAGTTTTAAAGAGCCTGAAGTGAGGGACATTGTGGTACTACTGTAGGCTTTCAAACTGCAGAGATTCCAAATGTATGGTGCTTGCGAGCAAAGTTGTGCCAGGTTTTCCCTTGCCAAAATGGTGTGGACAAAAACATGTGGGATGCTGTATTTGTGCCTGTTTCAGTACTTGCAAGGGAGTAGATGTTAGTGCATAGGTACCATGAAATAGCAACAAACACTATTTTCTACACATGATAAAGAAAGAGTTGAGTGAGCAAAACTAGAGTAACACGTATAGGGTCACAGAAGGGCCCCGCGAACTCAGTCCTATTTTGACTTGGCCCACCGACCCCTCTTGGCATGCAGGTGGGCCCTTTGAATAAAGAGAGTCTTGGGTGACTGAGTAAGGGAGTAGGGCTTGAGGTCCATATTGTGGGAGGAGAAGTATGGAGATGCTGGGCAGTGGCTGCCAGGGATTGGTCCGCCTGTGCCCCAATTGCTAGACACCTGGCATCCAGCGTTGGGTCCAGGTGCCAGAGTTGGAAATGTGCACTATGGTAACCACAGGATGAATGTTAAAGATTGATGTCTGGGCACCCGCAGCAGGGTACAAACCAGAAACTAAGATCAAATGCTGCCCAGCTGTGTCAGTGACCATCAAACCAATGTGCTGGGTAAACCTTAGAGTTTGGCAGTCTCTGGGCAGACAGATAGTCCCCCGATAACGGTGCAGTTTAGGTCATTGCAGGCTTAATATGTTAAAAACACATAAGCGCCATGGCCCTCATCAGGAAGCCACTGCAGTTTGCACCACATGTAGCCACTGCCAGCACTGCCAATGACAGTACTTTTACAACAACTAACCATCACACTGCTATAAGTGTCACATTTCAGATTATTCGAGCTCCCAAAGTTTTAAGAATGGCTTGGGTGGCAGGTATTGGTTGTTTTTAATGTATATTGAATTAATAAACAACTGTTGTTCTGTGCATCTTTAAATTTCACAAATGGCGCCACCATGTGGCAGCTATCATAAGTGCCGGTGTTGGCAATTAAGTGCCAGTGCTGAGTACTGAAAACCACCTGCTCAAGTTAAGCACTGGATAATTCATGATGTAGAACAAAGATTCTGGTTTATCTGTGACTGGTTGCGGGTTGGATTTGCAGCAAAGCATTCCCAGAAGCGTATACTGGAAGAGGTAGCTCCCGGCCTCTGAAATTCCCAGCTGAAAAGGTGCAGTGGCAGCCATACAGTCAGTCTTATGAAGGTCTTGTTCTCCCCCGGAACCATTCAGGCTCCTGTCTGGCGTTACGAGGTAGGCGGTGAGTCCTATAAATCAGTGGTTCTTAACCTTTTGACTTCTGTGGTCCCCCACTTAATCCTTGCCGGGCACATGGGGACCTCCAAAAAATCATTATTGGACTCTGTGGACACCACACTGAGTCATTAGTAGAAGCTGGGGACCGCAGCCTAAGCATTTTCGATGATTTGAACCACAAAACAATATACAAAAAGTCCAGAAGTAAGCGTTTATTAAACACATACACAAATGATCAAGTATTTGATTTCATTCACAAACCTAACATTTTTGTTTTTAATTTTAATGACCAGGATGGAACATTTCTAAATCCAAATAAGGGGACTCATCATCCATACTATATTCTTTTTCCTGCACCTGCACTGCTCCCATGAATCAATCTGTGGATACGAACTTAAATTTTAGCAGCCAATTTCAAACTCCTTCATATTTTACAGAATGTTTTAAAATTATCCTTTTTAAAGATTTGCTTTTTTTATATACACTTCATTAATCTGTTAATATTATTTAATTTTCTAAGTAGTTGTGAACCCCTTAAGTAGGCCTCGGGGATCCCGGACACAGGTTGAGAGCCTCTGCTGTAGATGAATAGTAGGTTTGCCACCTTTCCCAGAGAAATATTTCAGCCATCTGTACACATTTTAAGATTCTGCAAAAGTCCAGACATGATTCTTAGGTAGAAGTTTTTATGAGATCATCTCTGTTCATTTTTAACATGCCCTTTCTGCCTTTGTTTACTTTAATTATCAGTCATTAAGGCAGCTGTAGAACACATTTTAAAGTGTTGTCTTCTAACCCATTTTAAAGTATGTACTGATAAGGGAGAAAAATACTGACTTTAGATGATTTTGCGGATTTTTGTATCAGCTGGAACATTAAAATTCCAGTCATGCTGGGTTAAAACCAGCAAGTGGCACCCTAATGAACAGCTTCCCTTTGAATGAATTACTGGAGTGTCCCTACAGCCTTGCTGTGTGTGTCTCTCTTCTCCCCAAGGTGACTGTCAGTCAGTAAGCACAGTAGGCTTCCCTCACACATCCTGACCAAGTACTTGTCCGGTTGAATCCTCCCCCAGGTTCTGCATTATTCTGATAATGTCTGGGACCACCAGACTGCAAAGGTCAATCGGGGTCATCTCCCCTGTCTCCTTTGTCCATGTCCTTAGGCCCAGTGCTTTAAATGGGCAGGTACTGTCCGGTACTGAGTACCTGCACTTATTTAATTTGCGAGGGAGAGTACCTGCACTTCACAGCGCTCCTGCAATTTATTTAACCACTTCTGAGCTCGTCATGACCCGTGCGGTGCTCACATGCGGGGCTAATTCCCCCGCTGTGCTGAGCATTCTAAAGAAACAGGCGTGGTCATGACGAGCTCAGCTCGTCATGACCAAAAGTCATGACGACTTGGCGCTGTGTGCGCTGCACTCGCCCCCCCTCTCCCCAGCGCCGCAGGGGAGTTAGCCCAGCAGCGAAGGGGTTAATGGGAGTGTACCAACACTTTTTGATCGCAATCAGCCACTCTAAATGTAAGTACCTGCACTTGTATATTTCCATTTAAAACACTGCTAAGGCCTCAGCTTTCATGTATACAACAAAACGTCCCCTCCCGGGAGATATCTGGGGGGAGCTGGTCCCTAAGTGCTTGAAGATTTCTTGAGCAGGGGAGCTGTGCAAGGGAATGAAGCAAGAGGAAGGGCGGGGGACTGGGGCGTGTCTTTGGAAAGCAAGAAGCAGCAAGTTGGTGCTAAGAAGACAAACCGTTTTTAGAGAGAGAGTAGAGGCCTGTTGGGAGAAGTAGGAGAGGTTTTGTTGCTTAGAAGAGCAGGTATGCAACATTTGTAACATTTGCAGAAAGTTGGCGCCATGCAGACTTGGCCAGCCCCCATCCAGGAGGTGTTCAAATTCTCTGCATGTGAGTGTGAAACCTGTTGCTTGTATGTGGCGCTCAGCCCTTCAGACTGCTGGTCTTGGTGCCACAGACATTGAGGGAGGAGCCTGGTGGATTGCTGTCGTGCATCATTGTGCTTTTGCTTTCTCTGAGTTACCCAATGGGCTGTTTCCTACCACTGGTGCCCTTAGTGATGGGTAGAACATGTTTCATATTTACTGGTAACCGGTGTGCTCACAGTTTCCTTCATCACTCCACAGGACTTCCTACAGCAAAACAAACTCATACATGGCGACGTATCAGCCCGCAACGTTCTCATCCAGCGCAACTTCACCGCAAAGCTGTGCGGCCTGGGCGCGGCCTATGAGACGCGCACCTATGGGAACGTGGCCACCCGGCGCCAACTACCCGCCAAGTGGATGGCTCCAGAACGCATCCTGAGGCGGCCATGTGGTGTGAAGAGCGACGTGTACGGTTTACATTTTTTGTTTATTTGGGTATGAGGGTTGCATTCTAGCTCACGGTCACCCAAGTGCCTTGAGATGTATCAGCGTTTCAGTGGATGGGGGTCCATATGGCTCTCATTTTGATACAGTCGGTTACAATTGCGGGCTTTGTTTTAAGACCACAGGCTAGGCTCATGAGTTTGGGTGATGTAGCACAATATTGACAAGAGCTTAACCAGTTTGCCGCGGCCGCGATTTCGCGGCAGTGCGGCACTTCCGCAAACCGGGTGGGGCCGCGTCAGCCGTTGAACGTGTGCAGCACTACGAAGGTAGTGCTCGCGACATCCAACGACCAACGGCAGCACTTAAGGGGTTAAGGGAGGTGTATGGAAGTAGTAGAGGCAGGAAAGGCAGTGGTGAAGCACTGTGAGAAGCAATTTGCAATTTAGAAAGACCGCATGGTGGCCTATGTTGGGTGATTTACACCAATATTAAAACACCCCCCGCATGTTCTTATAAAGACTTGGCACCATATTTATGGCCAAGTCACACAGTGCAGCACCGCACAGCAAGTCCCCATACTGCACTGCGTGACCGGGAGAGGGCAGGAAAGCGATATATTTAAGTCAATACGGCTCATTCCTGGCTCTTCCCCCTGTGCCCTTTTGGCCGCCTCGCGCCAATGGAGACACCCTTGCACCATGATGCAAGGGTGCCTGCGTTGTAAAGAGGATTGCTTTTGTGCCGGAAGGGGCACTTTCCTGCACAAATACACTCCCCTGAGGCCTTTTCCTCTTTCTATGTGTGCATCAGAATGTAGCAAACATATAAAGAGGGGAAAACTAGGAGAAATAAACCTGTTTCTTCCCGTTGTGCCTCACTTTGGGAGGCGTAGGTTTCTGGCGCATTCCAAGGTCTACTAGTAATGGTATAAATGGAAAAACTTCAATATCCATGGATGTTGCATGATAACACCCATGCAACACCCAGGGAAACGCCACCCTGGCGCACAGTAATGCAACGCAGCGATTACCACCACGTCACATTCCTCGAGATTTATTAGAACATTGGAATGTTGGGAGCTCCATTGAAAACAATGGAGTGCTCCGGCTTATAATGGCTGGTATAAGCCTGGAGTTCCAACATTCCAATGCTTCTTTGTTCAAAGCTCTGGCTGTGAACACAGGCTTCAGGGAGCATGAGGGTATTCCAATCCCCTCACGCTCCCAAAAGGCTTTGTCCTTTTTTGTAAGAACATTCTGCCCTCTAGTGGCAAAATGTTCTAATAGCCTTATAGCCCTTCGTAGCTGGGCTATACCAGCTATTCAAGTCCCTCTCCCTTGTTAAAGGCCCTCGCCTTCGGCTCGGGCCTTTAACGCTGGAGAGGGCCTTTAATAGCCGGTATAGCCCTCTACGGCGGGCTATAAGGCTGTATGAAGCCACTCTAATCTCATTTTTCCTTTGCAACGCTCTTGCACCACGTTGCGTGGTGCAAGAGCGACTCAAAGGGGATCGTAAATATGGCCCTTGGAGTCCATGTGCTTCTCCCTCTCTTTATCACTCAGCTCCTCTATGGGATATTATTAATGGCCCTCTACCGCCTTCTACTGTAAGTGTGAGGCGTCTTGTTTCACTGCCAGGTAGATATTGCGACCTTGGTTCTCATATGTGCCAATTAGATTGATGGTCATACTCTTATTAACCAATTTGAAATTGGCTTGACCATCCATGCAGAAGAAAGATGGACACCTTTCTGCTGGGGTACCTGTGTACCTGAAGTATGCACAGATTTCACCATCAGTATACTAACCATCTGATTACCATGAGTGGGAAGGTGGATTTTTGTATAGAGAATTATTTTTTGACATGCTCACACGAATGTGGAAGAGGAAAATAGTGAGTTATGGAATTCCAACTTTAGGAGGTCTTACATCTCATTTATTTGCAGAAAGTTCATTTCTAGACCCATAATGTTTAGTTTTTACTTTTGATAAGCAATACAGACTTTAAAAAAGTTGGTTTATGTTGTAGCGTTTACATTGACAACCCCCAATACCAAATTATTACTTTTTATAAACAATCCCAAGATTTTAGAAAATTGCAATACCTTTTTATTAGCTTATTCATATGGTTTTCAGGATCTGAATATGTATAGCTACTTCATAATTAATACAACCTATTTAAATTTATTTTCTATTTTTTTAACATTATTTTAGTAATCCAAAACACTTATTAGCTTCCTTATATGTTTGTTGTTTAGCCTTTGTTATATCAATGTTATATTCTAAACTGTAATTGTAAGGTAAAACCCATATCTCCCCAAAAATGTTTTTTTCATTTAATTGAACATTTGGTCAAAGCATATTTTTGTTGAATGTGTGCTCTTTTGTCTGCTTGGGTAGCTAACTCTTTTGTTTTGTTTGCTCTTTCCTGGCAGCTGGTCTTTTGGCATCTTACTGTACGAGATGATCACTTTAGGTAAGCAAAATCGTGACCTGATCTTCGGGAAAATCTAAAATGGAGGATATGTTGCAAAGTTTCACGCAATCCGCATGGAGTTCAGATGGAGGGTGGCATTAGCTAAGCCTGGGTGGAGTTCGCAGATTTCTGCTACGTGGAACTCTGCAAAATGGGGAAAAAAACTCCACCGCGCTATGTGTAGCTCTGCAACGGGCGGAGTGCGTTTGATGAATGTGGTTTGCTGCGATTTTCAGTGCCAGGTGCTTGTCTGCACTGTGCAATCATCACAAACGGCACCATGCACAGCGCTGCTTCCTATCTGCTACTTGAGTGGATTTTTACTCAAGCGCCAGCTTTCTCAACGCAAACGGCAGTTTCTCAACATGAGCAGCCACGAGCATACACGACCACTCACAATGAGAAACGTTACCGCCTTCAATGAGAAACTTTACCGCCTGCGATGAGAAAATTCACCGGGAGGTTGATTTTCAACTCTCGCGATCGCCAACTTGATGTTGATGATCGCGAACGAGGAAAAAGCTCACCGGGAAGTGGATTTTTCGCGCTCCCCAACTTGAAGTTGACGAATGCGAGGGAAAAAACACACTGCGACCGCCATGTAACGTGGAGTGCGGAAATCTCCGCAAGCAGAGCGAAGTTCACCACCCAGACTTATCATTAGCCTAGTAATGGCAAACTGCAATAAATCCAATAGCTCTGGAAAAATAGTTCTACCAGAGGTAACCAATCTAAATAACAGTAAAGAGATACTTCGATTATATAATGCCGGTTTATATATTCAATGCAAATAATGTTTAAAATGACAGAGCTGTGTAGTGGTGAGATGTATTCAGTGCTTTAGTACAATTAAAATGCAACCAAATAGGAAAGGTCATATTTAACAAAAGAAACCAACAGTTTAATAAGTGATAATTCTACTCAAGTGTGTCTGTTTCGATTCAGTCTACTGCACAGAATGCTTTGCCCCTCCATAAGGACAATTAAAATAACAAGTATCCTCTGGACTTCCACAAAAATGAGGCAACATGTGAAGAATGAGTGGGTCTTTAGAAAACATGGTTTCTGGATTTTGGATTGTCACTTAGTCAAGTGAGAGTTAGGCTAATAAACGGACTGTTCAAGAATTGAGTGTGTACATTAAAGTTTGAGCACTTGCTGCAGAAATCCATATACTATTGTACAACACAGTCCACAACAGACTAGGTCTGCCGACCTCCCTAGGAGTGGGACGTACTAAATGCACCCAGTTGATCTGCTACTTGACTCAGAGCTGGCTATTCAGCATCATGTAATCAAACTTTAGATACTGACTTAGAACCAAGTCTGTTTGCTTGAGGGCATTCTAAAATATAGCTTAAAGGTACCTTTACCTGTAGAGATGGGACTATTCTCCCTGGCAAAGATGGCGGTCTGAATGTATGGAAACAGAAACCCGCCAATTGAGTGTTTTGATTTTGCATGAAGCCCAAGGTTGTGAGGACTGCAGACAAAAAGTGGGTCTTTGGATTGTGTGTAGTAGTGCTAGACTGTAAGAATGGGTTTAGGTACAGGTCAAGGTGATAAATAAAATGAGTCCACTTTTCCAAGATTTGAAAGTTGTCATTTAAAAGATACAGAAAAAAATATCTGCAGCAGGAGTTGAACTGCCTTTCTATCGCTTTGTTTTATAGGGGCTCCACCGTACCCTGAGATTCCACCGTCTGACATCTTGCAGCACCTACAGAGAGGGAACATCATGCCCAGACCCTCCACCTGCCAGCCCTCCCTGTAAGTGTAGTCCTTCTTTCACCCACAGTGATGCAGCTGCTGGTCTGTCATTAACACGCTTCGCCCTCCCCTTACAGGGGAATTAAGTTTGTCGGCAGCGCATGTCTTCGGTGGTCAGTTGTCGGTCATTCTCGGAACCTTGCTGAAGTATACAATTCTGTGGGGACATTCTGTATGTAAATATAAACAATAGCATTACACTACACTGCCAGCTGAGTGACTAACATGTATCAATTCACTGGTCCCTCACAGTAGGCCTTCTCACCAAGTATAATATACACACATGGTAAGCTGAAGCTGGTTTAGCTCCCAAACCAATGTGTGCGTGATAATTTGTATTAATATTCTTTTCCATTTGTATTCTGTCTTCATACAAGTGAGTCTAAGGTGCCTTTATAAATATATATTTACAGATATTCATGTATAAATTTAATTTGTTTGCATATAGTGTAAGCTCTTATCATTTTGGGCTGAAAAATCCCTTTTCAGGAGTGATCATACAACCAGACTGCAAAATGTACAGTTATGCAGAAAAATGCCAACCAAAAAGGAAATACATGTTGCAAAAGATGTTTTGAGCATAGTTTAGGAAGAGAACAATGATACTCCACTTCACTGTCTTAAAGTAAAATGACTTTAATCTTGTATTGTTTTCAGTATTTTAAATAAATCTTATTGTTTGATGAATCCTGAAGGATGAAGCGACCTAAAATGCATTGAGCTTACACGAAACACAAGGAATTGATAAATGAAAATGTTAAAAAATATAGATCTAAACAGTCACATTGGAGGGAAACCAGCTCCTGATTTGTATATGCGCATTGTATGATTGACAGTCTCTGCTCAGTCTGACCTCCTTGTATCTCATCTCAAGCCTCTGTTTGGTCCTCCCGTAGGTACAGCATCATGAAGTCCTGCTGGCCCTGGAAAGAGTCATCTCGGCCCTCACTCCCAGAGCTCCGCAAGCGCCTTGAGGCAGGGAAGAAGCATGCCAATGATCGCATGGTACTACAGGTGCCTGATCTTGTGGTCCCAGAGTTGTATGCACGTGTGGCAGGAATCGATCCCATGAGCTTGGCAGCTGATTACACCGTGCTTTGATCTTCCATCGGGATAAAGACTCCAACAGTTTTTCAGCACTAATGCACTTTTTGCTGTATGCATTCCGTGCCTTCTGGCAGGACAGTGAACCTTTCTTTTTTTCTCCTGGAGCTACCTTCTTGCTCCTCTTCTCTCCTCCACTGCTGGACAAAAGGCATTTTATTGGATGCTACAAAAGAAGGGTGTCTTTCTAAGCTGATTAGACAGTTATTTTAAGTCATGGTTTCTCATTTTAATGTGTTACTTAGTTTGCAAGAGAGAAGAGTTGCTTTGCTCTGTATTTAACAAAGAAACCAATGCCACTGGGGGCAAAGGAGTCTTCCACATCAAGGATCCATTACAATGAATCAAAGTACTTTTAACACAGAATAAGAAGCAGCTTTAAAGAGATTCAGGTTTAGAGGATAACCCACAGGTAGGATGTATTTCCAGCCACCACAAACTCTGCTACAAAAATGAAGGATTCCTTTCCAAGAGAAGATCATTCTTCTAATCTAGAAGATGAAGAACTCTCCTCCATGGTAAGGATTCTGGTGTGGAGTTTGAGTTTGCACTAAGCAAGCAAAGCATCTCAGCAGTGGAGGATTCGTCTCCAACAAGAACGAGCAGAAGGATAGGGATTATGGGCTCCTCTTACACTTGATTTTAGCGACGCTAGCAAGTTTTTCTGACCACAAATAAGACTCCGGAAAAAACAATAGACAAATGAAGGATTGTTTTATAGAGTGTATTCACAACACCCCCTGGGTTGGGGGTGTTAGTGTTCCATTTTAGCATTGTGAAACAGCCTGTCAGTAGTTTAGACACATTCCCGTAGGGTTAGAGGTACATTTCCTTGGAAGGTGGATCAGTCCGCCTGACGTGAGCCATTGTGTGCTACATTATGCGCCTCACCTGAGGACTTTGTTGATTAGTAAATGTTCTGTAATGTTGGTATTTATTTGTGTTGTCCGTGTTGGAAATATACTGTTACTTCTCTTCTGGAACTGTGTTTTTTTGTAATGAGGGACATGTTTCAGTATAATCAGTGCGAGGGAATACAAGTGGGAGAATTAAAAGGGATGTTTTGAAAATAGTGCAGGGATGATCAAACAGACGGTGCCAGAATAGCAGGGAGTAAGGGCACGTCTACTATGAGGCGACAGGAAAATAGATACAGGCCATTGGGAAAAGAACAACAGGAACGGACACAGCCCTTATGGTGACAGCGGGGACTGGACACGGCCCATGTGGGCTAGTAGAAATTCATGTGGCTAGCAGGAGTCGAGGCTGGACACAGCCAGTGCGGGCTAGTACAAATATATGTGGCTAGCATGAGAAGAGACTGGACACTGCCTGTGTGCCCTAGTAGAAATTCATGTGCTACCACGAGAAGGGACTGGGCACAGCCAGTTCGGGCTCGTAGAAATTCATGTGGCTAGCAGGAGAAGGGACTGGACACAGCCAGTTCGGGCTAGTAGAAATTCATGTGGCTAGCAGGAGAAGGGACTGGACACAACTAGTGTGGGCTTGAAGAAATTAATGTGGCTAGCAGGAGAAGGGACTGGACACAGCCAGTGCGGGCTAGTAGAAATTCATGTGGCTAGCATGAAAAGGGACTGGGCACTGCCCATGCGCCCTAGTAGAAATTCATGTGCTAGCATGAGAAGGGACTGGACACAGCCAGTGTGGGCTAGTAGAAATTCATGTGACTAGCAGGAGAGGGGATTGGACACAGCCAGTGCGGGCTAGTACAAATATATGTGGCTAGCATGAAAAGGGACTGGGCACTGCCCATGCGCCCTAGTAGAAATTCATGTGCTAGCATGAGAATGGACTGGACACAGCCAGTGTGGGCTAGTAGACATTCATGTGGCTAGCATGAGAAGGGACTGGACACAGCCAGTGTGGGCTAGTAGACATTCATGTGGCTAGCATGAGAAGGGACTGGACATAACCAGTGCGGGCTAGTAGAAATTCATGTGACTAGCAGGAGAAGGGACTGGACACAGCCAGTGCGGACTAGTAGAAATTCATGTGGCTAGCAGGAGAAGGGACTGGACACAGCCAGTGCGGGCTAGTAGAAATTCATGTGGCTGGCAGGAGAAGGGACTGGACACAGCCAGTGCGGGCTAGTAGAAATTCATGTGGCTGGCAGGAGAAGGGACTGGACACAGCCAGTGCGGGCTAGTACAAATATATGTGGCTAGCATGAAAAGGGACTGGGCACTGCCCATGCGCCCTAGTAGAAATTCATGTGCTAGCATGAGAATGGACTGGACACAGCCAGTGTGGGCTAGTAGAAATTCATGTGGCTAGCAGGAGAGGGGATTGGACACAGCCAGTGCGGGCTAGTACAAATATATGTGGCTAGCATGAAAAGGGACTGGACACTGCCCATGCGCCCTAGTAGAATTCATGTGCTAGCATGAGAAGGGACTGGACACGGCCAGTGTGGGCTAGTAGAAATTCATGTGGCTGGCAGGAGAAGGGACTGGACACAGCCAGTGCGGACTAGTAGAAATTCATGTGGCTAGCAGGAGAAGGGACTGGACACAGCCAGTGCGGGCTAGTAGAAATTCATATGGCTAGCAGGAGAAGGGACTGGACACAGCCAGTGCAGGCTAGTAGAAATTCATGTGGCTGGCAGGAGAAGGGACTGGACACAGCCAGTGCGGACTAGTAGAAATTCATGTGGCTAGCAGGAGAAGGGACTGGACACAGCCAGTGCGGGCTAGTAGAAATTCATGTGGCTGGCAGGAGAAGGGACTGGACACAGCCAGTGCGGACTAGTAGAAATTCATGTGGCTAGCAGGAGAAGGGACTGGACACAGCCAGTGCGGACTAGTAGACATTCATGTGGCTAGCAGGAGAAGGGACTGGACATAACCAGTGCGGGCTAGTAGAAATTCATGTGGCTAGCAGGAGAAGGGACTGGACACGGCCAGTGCGGACTAGTAGAAATTCATGTGGCTAGCAGGAGAAGGGACTGGACACAGCCAGTGCGGGCTAGTAGAAATTCATATGGCTAGCAGGAGAAGGGACTGGACACAGCCAGTGCGGGCTAGTAGAAATTCATGTGGCTGGCAGGAGAAGGGACTGGACACAGCCAGTGCGGACTAGTAGAAATTCATGTGGCTAGCAGGAGAAGGGACTGGACACAGCCAGTGCGGGCTAGTAGAAATTCATGTGGCTGGCAGGAGAAGGGACTGGACACAGCCAGTGCGGGCTAGTACAAATATATGTGGCTAGCATGAAAAGGGACTGGGCACTGCCCATGCGCCCTAGTAGAAATTCATGTGCTAGCATGAGAATGGACTGGACACAGCCAGTGTGGGCTAGTAGACATTCATGTGGCTAGCATGAGAAGGGACTGGACACAGCCAGTGCGGGCTAGTAGAAATTCATGTGGCTGGCAGGAGAAGGGACTGGACACAGCCAGTGCGGGCTAGTACAAATATATGTGGCTAGCATGAAAAGGGACTGGGCACTGCCCATGCGCCCTAGTAGACATTCATGTGCTAGCATGAGAATGGACTGGACACAGCCAGTGTGGGCTAGTAGACATTCATGTGGCTAGCAGGAGAAGGGACTGGACATAACCAGTGCGGGCTAGTAGAAATTCATGTGGCTAGCAGGAGAGGGGATTGGACACAGCCAGTGCGGACTAGTACAAATATATGTGGCTAGCATGAAAAGGGACTGGACACTGCCCATGCGCCCTAGTAGAATTCATGTGCTAGCATGAGAAGGGACTGGACACAGCCAGTGTGGGCTAGTAGAAATTCATGTGGCTAGCATGAGAAGGGACTGGACACAGCCAATGTGGACTCGTAGAAATTCATGTGGCTAGCATGAGAAGGGACTGGGCACAGCCAGGGTAGGGTTTGGAAATCTATGTGGCTAGTGTGAGAATAACTGGAGGTCTTGTATGGTACAGCCAGTGTACTAGTGACTGGTAGCTGGACAGAGCGACTGTGAGAACTGCGCACTGTGACATTCAGAAGTGGATATCATTGCTCCACAGTTACCCGCATCAATGGACTAACGTCGGGGAGTCTGATATGGTCTAGTGTTACTGAGAATGTGATGGTCGGAGGGCTCCATCACACACTCTATATGTTTCAAAGCCATTTTGTGACTTACTTTTAAATAAAATATTTAAATGTGTTACTTGTCCTATTATTATACTGTACGGAGGCATCTGTAAGGCGCCGCACACCCCAGATGAGGCCATGAACCCCTTTCAGAGGGTCCAGTGAGTGGGATGTCCATTCCTTCGACTTTGAGTTTATAAACAGCTGTGTGTGGAAGCGTGTTGGGGTTGTGCATGATGGCTGTGGTAGTGCCCTGAGCAGTGAGTGAGACCGAGAGATACATTTGTGTAAGTCTACCACCATCATCCAAACCAATGGGTAAGTAGCTATCCTGCTGCACATTTTAGGAGTGCATTTTGCATCTGGCCCTCTCGGCTAGCGACATGATCTTGGTTTCTGGTTTTATGGAAGGGTAGATTATGTTACTGCTATATGTACAGTGCTCAGTCTGCCATTAACCTTAGGCCCTAGCACTGCTTATTGTCTGACAGTCAAACATGTCCACCGCAGGCAGGATCTGAAGATTCCTGTGGTGTGAGGGTGTCCAGGGTGCTCTGGTCTATGCGCACACCGGTTGCTGCCTTGCTTCATGTCATCAGAGCACGGGTATCAGGGGCGGCTCTAGGGTCATGGAGGCCCTGGGCAGGGATCTTAGGTGGGGGCCCCGGAAGAGGGGGTCCGGGCTGGGCGGAGCCCCCCCGAAGCTCAGGAGGGGGGGTGGAGTCAGGGTGTGAGGAATTGGAACAGAGCCGGAGGCCGCCAAATTCCTGCCAGGGGCCGCCACGCAAATATATATCCATCCTCAGAGGATTATTATATTAAGGATATATATATTGGCGTGGAGGCCCCTGGGGTTTGGTGGCCCTGTGCAGGTGCACAGCTTGCACATGCCTAAGGCCGGCCCTGCGGGTATGTTATTAATGTGTTAAGCCTGCAACGCATCTTGTCACTATAAATACTGACAGAGCCAACAAGTACTAAAAAAGAATTAAGAAAAAAATAAGAAAGAGGCAGTGCTCGGTTTGAGCTGGTGGTTGCAGGCGGGGTCCACTGGCACTCAATTTTGGGGACCAGCATTTTTCTTCAACAGACTTTGATCCAGAGCAAAAGAGAACAAGCATTTACAATGCAACGGTCTCACCTTTGCCAAAGTTAGAGCTATTGGCATTGTAAATGACAATATTTTTATTTATGTGTTGGTTTTGAAAACAGATAAATAAATGGCATTGTCATTTACAATGTCAATAGCTTAATCTCTTGCAAATGTGAGACCTATTGCATTTGCACCCACCCACACACCCACAGAGAGACACACATACACACAGAGCCCCCCCACACAGAGCCCCACAAACACACACAGAGCCCCCCACAAACACAGAGCCCCCCACACACACACAGAGCCACACACACCCAGCCCCACACACACTCAGCCCCCCCAAACACAGCCACACACACACACAGCCCCACACACACAGAGCCACACACACACACAGCCCCACACACACACAGAGCCACACACACACACAGCCCTCCACACACACAGCCCCCCACACACAGAGCCCCCCCCACACACACAGAGAACCCCCCCACACACACAGAGCCTCCCACACATAGAGAGCCCCCCTCTCACACACACACAGAGCCCCCCACACACAGAGCCACACACACACATCCCCACACACACACACACAGCCCCCCACACACACACACAGACCCCCCCACACACACAGCCCCACACACCCACAGCCCCACACACACACACACACCCACACAGAGCCCCACGCACACACACAGAGCCCCCCACACAGAGCCCCCTAAACACACACAGAGCCCCCTAAACACACACAGAGCCCCCTACACACACACAGAGCCCCACACACACAGAGCCCCCACACACAGAGCCCCCCACACACACAGAGCCCCCCACACACACCGAGCCCCCCCACACACACAGCTCCACACACACAGAGAGCCACACACACACACACAGAGCCCACCACACACACAGAGCCCACCACACACACACACACACACACAGAGCCACACACAATGCCCCCCGCACATACACAGAGCCAACAATGAGGCACAGGGGGGCAGAAAAGCGAGCACAATGAGGCAACAGGGGGGCAGAAAAGCGAGCACGACAAGACAACGGGCATGGGGGGGCAGAAAAGCGAGCACAACGAGGCAACAGGGGGTGGGGGGCAGAAAAGCGAGCACAACTAGGAACAAGGGGGTGGGGGGCAGAAAAGCGAGCACAACAAGGAACACGGGGGTGGTGGGGCAGAAAAGCGAGCACAACGAGGAACGGGGGGGTGAGGGCAGAAAAGCGAGCACAACGAGGCAACAGGGGGGTGGGGGCAGAAAAGCGAGCACAATGAGGATCAGGGGGAGGCAGAAAAGCGAGCACGAGGCAACAAGGGGGTGGGGTGGCAGAAAAGGGAGCACAATGAGGCAACAGGGGGGCAGAAAAGCGAGCACAACGAGGCAACAGGGGACAGAAAAGCAAGCACAACGAGGCAACAGGGGGGTGGGGGGCAGAAAAGCGAGCACAATGAACAGGGGGTAGGGGGGCAGAAAAGCGAGCAGAACGAGGAAACAGAGGGGTGGGGGGCAGAAAAGCGAGCACAACGAGGAACGGGGGGCAGAAAAGCAAGCAATCACCGGCTGGGGCGGAGGACTCGGCAGCTTCTCTACTTCTTCCGGCGGCGGTCCAGCAGAAATGGCTCGCCGAAAAGCCCAGACATTTTCAGACTGGGGGGCGTGTTTTTCATTCTCTCCTCTTCCCATTGGCTGGAATGTAAAATTCCAGCCAATGGGAAGAGGACAGAAAGAAAAGAGAAAGAACCTAAACACCCCCCCAAATCCCAAAAAAGACAGGGCTTAAACGGAGTGATGCCCCTCTCCTCCAATGACTGGCCTCCGTTTAGGAAGCCAGCCAATGAAGAAGAGGGGCGGGTTCAAGCCCCACTCTGGAAAACATCAGTTCTCCTCAGCGAGACTGCGCAAGCGCAGCCTTCGCTAGCGCAGCCTTCGCTAGGCGGAGACCTAAAAACACAAAAGGAAGAAAGGAATGAGGAAGACAGGAAAACAGTGAAAAGAGAGAAAGTTGGTATATGAAGAACCTGCAGAAATGAGATAAAGGGGCAGGGGGTGTCTGGTAGTGGATTAAAGAGGCCTGAGGTGGCATCAAATCTACACAGCCGTGGCCCCTTGACCCTGACAGCAAGATTTTGAACAAAACTTTGGGCCCTGAACTTATTTTTTATTTTAATTTTTACAAATTAAGCCTTGAGAAAGCATGAATCAATACGAGCAGTATGTCCTGAAAAGCAATTATGTTTTTATAGCTTCCTGAATTTCAGTAAGTTTTGTTCCCTGCTGGAAGGAAGGGTCTGACATTTCCACTGTTTTGCCACTGAAGGCTTTGTCGCAATATGTCCTAGTTTGTATTCACGTCTCTTGCACTAAAGATAGCCATTTAGAAGCTATAAAAAGAAGCAACTGTTTTTATTCGCAGAAAGCGGAATCAGCAACTTTAGAAACTTGTCTTCTTAATGACCGGTCACCCCTTAGCAGGCCCTAGCACACAGCCCATTATCTGGGTCCAGACTACCTTGTTATGGTTATGTAAACCCTTGGTGTCTAGAAGAAATTCCATTTTAATGGAATTTAACTTCAAAACATTGTGTCATCTACCGCCAAAGCCAGTCTAGGGAACCTGGCTGATTTTTGTCAGCCGAGTACCCATTTTCCTCTGCCTGACGTTTAGACATCACCTGGATATCGCCAGCATCGCCTAAGTATTGCCTGGATATCGGAAATATTCCACGGATATCTGCAGCATTGCCTGGATATCGGCAGCATTGCCTGGATATCGGCAGCATTGCCTGGATATCGGCAGCATTGCCTGGATATCGGCAGCATTGCCTGGATATCGGCAGCATTGCCTGGATATCGGCAGCACTGCCTGGATATCGGCAGCACTGCCTGGATATCGGCAGCATTGCCTGGATATCGGCAGCACTGCCTGGATATCGGCAGCATCGCCTGGATATCGGCAGCATTGCCTGGATATGGCCAGCACTGCCTGGTTATCGCCAGCATCGCCTAAGTATTGCCTCTATATCGGAAATATTGCTTGGATATCGGCAGCATTGCCTGGATATCGGCAGCATTGCCTGGATATTGGCAGCACTGCCTGGATATAGCCGGCATTTCCTAGATATCGCTAGCATCACCTGGATACTGCCAGCAAACAAAAACATTTAGCTATTGGTACATTGAGCATTTCTGTCCACTGTGTGAATTCATTTGTTAAAGAGAGAACGTACAAAATTGAACGCTGTTACCCCGCAGTAATTTTTTGGGGGGTTGTTGGTAAACGGCGGGCTTTGCCTGACTGAAACCTATCTTCAATAAATTAATTTAACCCCGCCTGCACCACTCCAAAGCCAGCTTCTTTCAAAGCTTATAGTAGGATGGCCTGATCAATAGTACTGAATGTGGCAGATAGGGTCAATAAAACCAAGGTCCCAGCACCACCTTCACCCAGGTCACCATCTGACTTCCCTGAAAACATGCTCAATGGGGTGTAGAAAGTAATACTTGACAGTGAAAGATTTCAGTTGCTGTAGTGTGATTTTTCTCCAGTAATTGACCCATGTAAGGCTGCAAAGAGATAGGGTGAACATTGCTTAAAGGGGCTATAAAGGTGAGTGATGTCACAATACATTTCAGAGCTCCAGTAGACGTCGTCAAACAAATGGTAGTCGTGTTGCTTGCAGAGCTTTGTTTTTCTTCATTACCCCTCTGTTTGGTGAACCTTCAAATTAAGCTTGGCAAGTTCATTTGTAAACCAAGAGTTTCTTTGTGATCTAGTAACTACTGTTTTTCTTGAATTACCTAGAGGATGCCGAAGGATTAAGTCCACTGCATCCTCCTGGTCGTCTTCTGAGATATGTCGATGGTGGCATCTACGCCCCTCACCTAAGAGTAGTCATTCGGGTTTCCCGTCCTTGCCTCCTGGAATCTTGAAGGTGTAAGGTGTGGGGATTATGCCTCCTTCTTTCAAACTACCCTCAAGTCTTCCTTGGTGACCCACACCTCTTCCCTCCAGTGGGTCATTACGGGCTGATAGGTTCAGATTTCCCCCCATTCCTTTCAAACAAGACATCACTTTTCACACTTGACTTCAGGCCCTTTGTGTTTGTTGGTTAATGCAGGAACACCCCTAGTTCCCTATCTATTGCTTGGGATATTAAGGCTTCAGGTGGGACTCCAACTCTCGGGGCAGTATGTGGTAAGATCCATAATGCTCCTGCGCCCATATAGAGACTTCTACGTAAACCCCTTCGAGGCTGGTTATCCCTCAACCTAGTCTTCTCTGGAACAAGGCTCACTGTGAAGTTCCCAATTTCTGGAGCAAAGGGTTATTCTCCTCTAGAAGGCGATGGTAAAGGGAAAGACCGAGGTCTGGAGATTGTCAACAGCCCCAGAATTGTGCCTCCCCTTCTTTACTTCAGTTTTCAAGGGACTTCCTATGATCCTGGGACACAGACAATTGACTATAATATTTTTCTCCTCTGACCAGGGTTTCTTAAAGTTAGCAAAGAAAAGCAGCTACTATATTTGGATGTGAAAACTCTGATCTGCTAACGTGGACGCCCTCTTAGCTGCGGTGTGGGTCGGGAGTAAGTGATCATCATGGCGTTTGTACCGCTATTACCAAATGGATTTTGCTGGCCTTCGCCTGACAAGGTGCTTGGCATCAAGCAGGATTGCCTCTGGTAGTTCATTACAACCCTGGGCAATGGTCACAAAAGCAGACTCTGGTACTGGTAGCCTCCATCCTCAGCATAGTTTGTTTACATTTCACAATGTTGCTGCGGCAAACCTGGGGGGACATTCAGGCTCTCGGCTTATACAGATGGAATCTCTTCGACCTTTCCACACACCAGTAGTGTTGTAGCTTGCTGTAGATTCTATCTGTCCTGGCCAGACTTCCTGACCTATCTGAATTAAGGTCTATCAGACAGGAGTCTTTGGATCCTTCCACTTCTCAACTTGAAAAGTTGACTCCTACATTTGTAAATGGAGCCTGTTGATACCCCTTATGTTGCTTCGCCTGTTTCATCAGGATGAGGCTACTTTGTTCGCGGCTGCATGGTCTGGCAGGCTGCATCTCTCGGGAGTTCAGAAAAGAGTCGCTATGGGCCTTGCTTTGTAATTTTTTTGGAAGGATTTAATAAAGTTCATGTTCCAATCACGTAGTTCATAATTTCTCGCTCAATTCAATTCAAAGTGTTGATAGCCAGTGCTGTACTATTAGTTTCAATTAGTATGATGTTGTAACGTGACTGCCTGATCTCTGTCTGTGACAGGACGGGCAGAGGAGGAAGGGGCGTGGGGAAGGAAGGAAGTGGGAAGGAGAAAGGCAGTTAGGAGGTAGACACGAATCAATAAAGACGTGTTCAACCTACCTCTTTGGCTCCGGTGTTTCCTTGGGGGAGAGCGCGACACTGGCGACGAGGATGGGATTCAGAACCGATCCCCACGCCGCTCAAAACCCCCGCCGCTTGTGAGCGGCCGAACACGTAGAGCCTGCAGCCTGCGTCGGAGCGGTGCGTGTGAGCCTAAAGTGAAAGACGCGCTCACACGCTGCCCCGGTTGCTGCCAAGAGTGGAGCTCAGCGACGAAGCTGCCCACCAGAGAGACGAGGCCCCTGATGTAAACCGCCGCGCACAGGTCCAACAGTGGCGGTAAAGAAAATAAAAAGGAAAAGAGCGCGAAAAACGGAGAGATGCCTGCCGATCGAGCTCAGTGACCGGAAGTGAAGGGGTGAGTCCCTAAGATCAAGCGATAGCCCCCCAGCGCGGCGGATCCATAAATACACCGACAGACACCCTGCAGCACACCCTGCACCTGAAATGAGCACAGCCTAGCTGGAGCCACGTGTCCTAAGCGGCGGCCATCTTGAAGTCAGGCACCGCCCCATAGACTTGCATGCGCAAAAATTTGTGTCGGCCATTTTGAGGTCAGGCACCTGGGAATAAGTGCAAATTTAACACTGCAAAGCCTACACACAAGAAAATGTCGGTGCAACCCAGCTCATCTAGTGACACAGGAGGGGTGCCAGTGACACAAGCCACACCAAGTAACCCTGCAGTGACGACAATCATGGGAATATCATACCTGAGGCCACCAGAGCCTCTAGAACTCACATCTGGCAGCAGCATGGGACCCAAGTGGAAAAGCTGGTCCGAAGACTTCGAGGACTATATGTCTGGGTCGCAAGTACAAGACCCCAAGCAGAAGCTAATCGCCCTACGAAATCTGGTGGGGAAGGACATTGCCCAAATCATCAAGGAGCTGCCCGACGCAGCCACTGCCTCATATGATGACGTCAAAGGTATTCTTGACTGGCAATTTCTACACAAATACAACCTAGACTACGAACGCTACACGTTCAATCTAGCTACGCAGGAGAAAGAAAAACGAATGTGCGACTTCATATTGCGCATACGACGGCTAGCCCGCCACTGCAACTTCGATGACTTCAACACTGAGGACGCACTGCGGCTTCGCATAATTGAAGGATGTCAATCCGAGTCTCTACGTCGGCGACTGCTGAAGAAACATTACACCTTAGAAGAAATTGAAGAAATGACACGCATAAATGATCAGGCGGAAGATCACGCAAAGAAAATGGAAGTCAACAAATCAGACAGGAAGGAACAAGCATTCAGGCTTCAAGCTCACAAGGACCAGAAACATCAGACTGATCGCCGGAAATCGAACAAGTCAACATATCACGCGTCGTCTGGGAGAACGGGGACACGCCATGGATCACGTGAATTACGACATGCAAAATCCAACAAGCCTACCCCAGCCTGCTACAGGTGTGGACAAGACTACCCCCACTCAGGCCAATGCCCTGCCATTGGACAGCGTTGCCACCGCTGCGGCAGAGACAACCACTTTGAAATTGTCTGCCAGACCAGGTCGTCGAGACAAAGATCATCGCGCTCAGGACAAAGATCATCACGGCCTCGATCCTCCACACATCATCACGCACGTGCAGTCACAGGACGAGAAAGACGCTCGACTAGCTCCTCCCGATCCAGTGACCACTCCCTCAGATCGCGTCGATCACGCCGGTCAAGGTCAACGTCCAGCGACTCTGTGACACACACGCCAGTATCCCAAGATAGTGATGAATACATATGCATGGTCTCAGATCCAGACCGCCTGCGAAAGTACCCGAAACTAGACATCCGAATTGGAGATCACCCAGCCAAATTTGTTCTGGACTCAGGCGCCTCACTGAAATATATTTGCGCCTTGGAATATCAAAGCATGAAGCCACGTCCCGCACTGGAACCTGCAGCGGTGAGAATATTCACGTGGATGTCCCGGAAACCACTGCCATGCCTAGGCCGATTCCATACAACCTTATCATATAGGGACCGAGCGATTCCAGCGTACATTCATGTGGTAGAAGGTCCGGATGTCGCTGATTGCCTACTCAGCTTGCCAACGGCTGAACGACTAAAACTGGTAGAACTTCTCTACATGACCGAAGATGCACCAGACATCGTTGCGAAGTTCCCCAATCTTTTCAAAGGACTAGGAAAGCTAAATCACTTCAAGGTCAAGCTACACATAGATGAACGAGTAACACCAGTGGCCCAACACCACAGAAAAGTACCATTTCATTTGCAACAAGCAGTAGATGATGAACTACAAGAACTACTCAGAAGGGACATCATCGAGCGCACGTCCGGCCCCACTCCATGGATATCACCTGTGGTGGTCGTCCCATAAAAAGGGACAGAACAACAAAGTGCGCCTGTGCGTTGACATGCGCGCAGCCAACGTAGCAATCGAACGAGAACGTCACCCTGGACCACACATAAGTGACATGATTGCTCGTCTTAATGGGGCCACTATATTCTCAAAGCTGGATCTTAATAAGGGCTACCACCAGCTTGAACTTCACGAGAGATCTCGCTACATCACCACGTTCACAACTCACCAAGGACTCTTCCGTTATAAACGCCTAAACTTCGGCATATCATCTGCCGCCGAAATCTTCCAGGAAACCATCAGGCGTGTGATTCAAGGGATCCCAAACGCCTTCAATTACAGCGATGACCTACTGGTGTTCGGCAAAGATCAAACTGAACATGACACCGCCCTTGACAGAGTGTGCCACGCCCTATTAAATGCGAATTTGACTCTAAACTCAGCCAAATGTGAGTTTCACAAATCGAACTTGAAATTCTATGGTCACATATTCTTTAAAGATGGCATGACTCCAGACCCTGAAAAAGTCTCGGCCCTTGCAGACACGCCAACACCACAAGATGTGAGTGACCTCCGCTCGTTTCTCGGGATGGCGAGTTACTGCGCCCGATATATTCAGGACTTTGCCACACTCAGTCACCCTCTGCGAGAACTCACCCGCCAAGGCCAACCTTTCGAATGGACAGAAGCGTGTCACCACTCCTTCCACAAGATCAAAAGAGCTGTCAGCTCGGCAATTAACCTGGCTTACTTTGATGCAAAGAAACGTACAGAACTCACTGTGGATGCCAGCCCGGTAGGTCTTGGTGCCATCCTCGCACAATACACAGAGGACTCCGACCAGCGTCACATCATCGCATACGCCAGTCGCAGCCTCACTGATACCGAGATCCGATACTCCCAACCTGAGAAGGAGAGCCTAGCAGTGGTCTGGGCGTGTGAACATTTCCACTTTTTTGTTTATGGTAAACATTTCACCATCGTCACAGACCACCAAGCCCTCCTCACCATCTTCGGCAACCCCAAGGCCAAGATGCCTCCACGTATTGAGCGCTGGGGTCTCCGTCTTCAGGACTACATTTACACCATTGTCCACAAGCCTGGGAAGTCGGAAAACCCTGCCGACTATATGTCTCGCCACCCCAAAACCAACGCCGATGCACCGCATTCTGTTGCTGAAGAGTACCTACATTTTGTTATTGACACTGCGTGTCCTCCCACCGTCCCTCTTGCAGCCATCCTAGAAGCGTCCATCCAGGACCCAGTCATTCAGGACGTTACAAACCGCATCCGCACCAACTCCTGGCGCCATGTGACGGATGATCACAATCATCGTGAACTCACTGCGTTCAAGCACGTCCAGGATGAACTTTCCATCAGCAGTGAAGGTCTAATTCTGAGAGGGGGGAGGATTGTCATTTCCCAAAGACTGAGACAAGGGGTAATCAACCTCGCTCACGAAGGCCATCGAGGGATAAGCGCCACCAAGAAGGCGCTACGGGAACACGTCTGGTTCCCGACATTAGATCAGATGGTAGAAGCCACCCTCAAGGACTGCATCCCATGTCAGCTGGTAAGCCGAGATGAACCTCCAGCTCCACTACAGATGTCGGAATTACCGGAAGGCGTGTGGCAACAGGTTGCCGTGGACTTCTTCGGACCCCTGAAGTCAAACCAGTACATCATCGTCATTATGGACGAATACTCCCGGTTCCCCTTTGCACACCTCATACCATCCACCAAGGCCACCGCAGTAATCCCAATACTCGACGAAACATTTGCAGCATGGGGCATCCCATTACGTGTCAAGTCAGACAACGGGCCCCCGTTCAACGGCCACGAATTTGCAGAATTTGCAAAACACCTTGATTTCAAACACCAAAAGATCACACCACTATGGCCGCAAGCCAATGGTATGGTGGAAAGGTTTATGGGGACCCTGAAGAAAGCAGTGCAACAAGCGGAACTGACCCATAGAGACATTCAGCAAGCACTGAACGAAGTGCTGAGAGCCTACCGCACCACGCCTCACAACACCATAGACCAATGTCCAGCTACTCTCATGCTAGGAAGAGTCCCGCGCACTCGACTGCCCACCCTGGACAGCGCGAGCCAATTCCGACCTCCGAACATTGATCATGAAACACTAGTCAATATTGATCAGGAGAAGAAACTGAAAATGAAGACATACGCTGATCAGCGCAGGCATGCAAAGCCCACAGATATCCGAGAAGGAGACTGGGTGGTAGTTCGACGGGATCGAAGAACAAAAGCAGACAGCCGCTACCTCGCTCATCCTTTAAAGGTCAGCCGCCGGAAAGGAACCATGATCACAGCGCAAGGTGATCACAAGCGCATTACACGAAACGTGTCACACTTCAAGAAGTGCAACCCACAAGGAACATATGACCATCATCCCTGGGAATCATCCACCGACTCTGGAAGCCAAAGCAGAAGCAGTGACCGCAGCCAATCCAGCCCAGCGAGACAGGATCATCCCACGTACCACCGAAGCACCTCTGAACCATCTGAGAGACCCAGACAACAAACCCGACGGCCAGAACGCCTCATCGAAATAATTTGAGCCATAGTAAGACTTTCTACAAAAGGGGGAGATGTCGTAACGTGACTGCCTGATCTCTGTCTGTGACAGGACAGGCAGAGGAGGAAGGGGCGTGGGGAAGGAAGGAAGTGGGAAGGAGAAAGGCAGTTAGGAGGTAGACACGAATCAATAAAGACGTGTTCAACCTACCTCTTTGGCTCCGGTGTTTCCTTGGGGAGAGCGCGACATATCCCTAGACACGTGTTTCATGATTCCTTATGAACTACATGAACCATCATGCAAGAGTTAATTATGTTGGGGCGTGTCTGGTGCGCTCCCACCCCCCTAAGAGTACAAAGATTGGCTTTCACGAGCCGCCGAGCTGACGAGCTCGGGAGCCTGCGCCTTCATGCTGTGAGTGGAACTGGTCCTGAGAGATGAGGCAGCACGCCCTGCAACCTATGATCTTTGCTTTTATCCCTACTGACGATTGAGGAATCATGAAACCCGTGTCTAGGGATACGAATTGAAACTAATAATACAGCACTGGCTATGAACACTTTGAATTGAATTGAGCGAGAAATTATGAACTACCTGAACCATCATGCAAGAGGTAATTACGTTGGGGCGTGTCTGGTGCGCTCCCACCCCCCTAAGAGTACATAATTATTTAAATGTTAAGTGTTCATTTATTGGCAGCCAGTGCAGTGATTTGAGAGCAGGCATGGCAGAATGCATTTTGGGAGTATTGTATCGCAGCCTAGCTGCACAGTTCTGTACGATTTGCAGTTTCCTTATAGTAGCTTTCGGGCGCCCAGGTAGAGGGAATTCCCATAGTCCAGGCAGGAGAGAACCAGCGACTGAACCATGACTCTCGGAGCCGGTAACGGAAGAAGTGGTAGAATTTTTCGAATGAGTCTGATCATACCAAATCAGGTGGCTGCTTGCTTCACTGCTTGGTAGTCGAATTTGAGAGATCTGTCCAACCAGACTCCCAAGCTTTTGATCTTGGGTTTAGGGGGCTTTAGATGGCTCACCATCTCTAGCCTCTCATTCCCCATCACACCAATGGGGTCTCACCCACAACCCCATCACTGGCCTAATGTCCCTAAGTGGGCTTGCACTCATTCCCACACCACTCCAATGGCACCTTACTCTTTCCACAGCACTGTCCTCCGAGACTTCACTGGCTCAGAGACTTCATTCCCCCTTTACTGCACAAGCTACATGTGCTTTGACCAAGACTCACGGTTTCATCATCACTAGCCTCATGCACTTCAAGGTAGTGTCACTCTTTCCCCCTCACTAGCCTCATGCGCTTCAAGGTAGTGTCACTCTTTCCCCCTCACTAGCCTCATGCGCTTCAAGGTAGTGTCACTCTTTCCCCCATCACTAGCCTCATGCGCTTCAAGGTAGTGTCACTCTTTCCCCCTCACTAGCCTCATGCGCTTCAAGGTAGTGTCACTCTTTCCCCCTCACTAGCCTCATGCACTTCAAGGTAGTGTCACTCTTTCTCCCTCACTAGCCTCATGCACTTCAAGGTAGTGTCACTCTTTCTCCCGCACTAGCCTCATGCCCTTCAAGGTAGTGCCACTCTTTCCCCAATCACTAGCCTCATGCACTTCAAGGTAGTGTCACTCTTTCTCCCTCACTAGCCTCATGCACTTCAAGGTAGTGTCACTCTTTCCTCAATCACTAGCTTCATGCTCTTCAAGGTAGTGTCACTCTTTCCCCAATCACTAGCCTCATGCACTTCAAGGTAGTGTCACTCTTTCCCCCTCACTAGCCTCATGCGCTTCAAGGTAGTGCGTAGTTTCACTTTCTCCTGCACCAGCCTCCTGCACTTCAAGGTAGTGTCACACTTTACCCCATCTCTAGCTTCATGCACTTCAAGGTAGTGTCATTCTTTCCCCAATCACTAGCTTCATGCACTTCAAGGTAGTGTCACTCTTTCTCCCTCACTAGCCTCATGCACTTCAAGGTAGTTTCACTCTTTCACTCTCACTAGCCTCATGCGCTTCAAGGTAGTGTCACTCTTTTTCCCGCACTAGCCTCATGCGCTTCAAGGTAGTTTCACTTTCTCCTGCACTAGCCTCATGCACTTCAAGGTAGTGCCACTCTTTCCCCCTCACTAGCCTCATGCACTTCAAGGTAGTGTCACTCTTTCTCCCGCACTAGCCTCATGCACTTCAAGGTAGTGTCACTCTTTCCCCTCACTAGCCTCATGTGCTTCAAGGTAGTGTCACTCTTTCTCCCGCACTAGCCTCATGCACTTCAAGGTAGTGTCACTCTTTCTCCCGCACTAGCCTCATGCGCTTCAAGGTAGTGTCACTCTTTCCCCAATCACTAGCCTCATGCACTTCAAGGTAGTGTCACTCTTTCTCCCGCACTAGCCTCATGCGCTTCAAGGTAGTGTCATTCTTTCCCCCTCACTAGCCTCATGCACTTCAAGGTAGTGTCACTCTTTCTCCCGCACTAGCCTCATGCACTTCAAGGTAGTGTCACTCTTTCCCCTCACTAGCCTCATGCGCTTCAAGGTAGTGTCTCTCTTACCCCCTCACTAGCCTCATGCGCTTCAAGGTAGTGTCACTCTTTCTCCCGCACTAGCCTCATGCGCTTCAAGGTAGTTTCACTTTCTCCTGCACTAGCCTCATGCACTTCAAGGTAGTGCCACTCTTTCCCCCTCACTAGCCTCATGCACTTCAAGGTAGTGTCACTCTTTCTCCCGCACTAGCCTCATGCACTTCAAGGTAGTGTCACTCTTTCCCCTCACTAGCCTCATGCGCTTCAAGGTAGTGCCACTCTTTCCCCCTCACTAGCCTCATGCACTTCAAGGTAGTGTCACTCTTTCTCCCGCACTAGCCTCATGCACTTCAAGGTAGTGTCACTCTTTCCCCTCACTAGCCTCATGTGCTTCAAGGTAGTGTCACTCTTTCTCCCGCACTAGCCTCATGCACTTCTAGGTAGTGTCACTCTTTCCCCCTCACTAGCCTCATGTGCTTCAAGGTAGTGTCACTCTTTCTCCCGCACTAGCCTCATGCACTTCAAGGTAGTGTCACTCTTTCTCCCGCACTAGCCTCATGCGCTTCAAGGTAGTGTCACTCTTTCCCCAATCACTAGCCTCATGCACTTCAAGGTAGTGTCACTCTTTCTCCCGCACTAGCCTCATGCGCTTCAAGGTAGTGTCATTCTTTCCCCCTCAGTAGCCTCATGCACTTCAAGGTAGTGTCACTCTTTCTCCCGCACTAGCCTCATGCACTTCAAGGTAGTGTCACTCTTTCCCCTCACTAGCCTCATGCGCTTCAAGGTAGTGTCTCTCTTACCCCCTCACTAGCCTCATGCGCTTCAAGGTAGTGTCACTCTTTCTCCCGCACTAGCCTCATGCGCTTCAAGGTAGTTTCACTTTCTCCTGCACTAGCCTCATGCACTTCAAGGTAGTGCCACTCTTTCCCCCTCACTAGCCTCATGCACTTCAAGGTAGTGTCACTCTTTCTCCCGCACTAGCCTCATGCACTTCAAGGTAGTGTCACTCTTTCCCCTCACTAGCCTCATGCGCTTCAAGGTAGTGTCACTCTTTCTCCCGCACTAGCCTCATGCACTTCAAGGTAGTGTCACTCTTTCCCCTCACTAGCCTCATGCGCTTCAAGGTAGTGTCACTCTTTCCCCAATCACTAGCCTCATGCACTTCAAGGTAGTGTCACTCTTTCTCCCTCACTAGCCTCATGCGCTTCAAGGTAGTGTCATTCTTTCCCCCTCACTAGCCTCATGCACTTCAAGGTAGTGTCACTCTTTCTCCCGCACTAGCCTCATGCACTTCAAGGTAGTGTCACTCTTTTCCCTCACTAGCCTCATGCGCTTCAAGGTAGTGTCACTCTTTCTCCCGCACTAGCCTCATGCACTTTAAGGTAGTGTCACTCTTTCTCCCGCACTAGCCTCATGCGCTTCAAGGTAGTGTCACTCTTTCCCCAATCACTAGCCTCATGCGCTTCAAGGTAGTGTCATTCTTTCCCCCTCACTAGCCTCATGCACTTCAAGGTAGTGTCACTCTTTCTCCCGCACTAGCCTCATGCACTTCAAGGTAGTGTCACTCTTTCCCCTCACTAGCCTCATGCGCTTCAAGGTAGTGTCACTCTTTCTCCCGCACTAGCCTCATGCACTTCAAGGTAGTGTCACTCTTTCCCCTCACTAGCCTCATGCGCTTCAAGGTAGTGCATAGTTTCTTTTTCTCCCGCACTAGCCTCATGCACTTCAAGGTAGTGTCACTCTTTCTCCCGCACTAGCCTCATGCGCTTCAAGGTAGTGTCACTCTTTCCCCAATCACTAGCCTCATGCGCTTCAAGGTAGTGTCATTCTTTCCCCCTCACTAGCCTCATGCGCTTCAAGGTAGTGTCACTCTTTCTCCCGCACTAGCCTCATGCACTTCAAGGTAGTGTCACTCTTTCCCCTCACTAGCCTCATGCGCTTCAAGGTAGTGTCACTCTTTCTCCCGCACTAGCCTCATGCACTTCAAGGTAGTGTCACTCTTTCCCCTCACTAGCCTCATGCGCTTCAAGGTAGTGTCATTCTTTCTCCCGCACTAGCCTCATGCACTTCAAGGTAGTGCCACTCTTTCCCCTCACTAGCCTCATGCACTTCAAGGTAGTGTCACTCTTTCCCCCTCACTAGCCTCATGCGCTTCAAGGTAGTCTCTCTTTACCCATCAGTAGCCGCTTGCGCTTCAAGGTAGAGCATAGTTTCACTTTCCCCATCACTGCCTTCATGCACGTCAATGGAGTGTCACTCCCTCCTCCATTGCTAGCCTTATGCCCTTCAAGGTGGTTTTACTCCTGCCCCATCACTAGCCCCATGAACTTCAGTGCAGCCTCACTAGCTCCTTCATCATTCCCTTCATACATTACACAGTCTTTCATTCCTGATCACTGGCCCTGCAGAATTCAGTGCAGTCTCACTCAGTCCCTCACTATCCTGAGACTTCAGTGGAGTCCTCAGACTTCAGTGGAGTCTCACCCCCCATCACTTTTATGTTTATGGATACTTGGTATGGCGTAATAACTCACTCCCGGAGGGGCATCTCTGCACAGAGGCAACAGATACGTAAAGAAGCAGCCATTAGAACAGCCAGGTCTTGAGATGTTTTTTTTAAAGCCCGAGACGCTTCTCCAGTGGTACTGCGTAAGATACGAGAAGGCCCATCCACCGTACTTGGATGTACGAATATGCCGAGGACCAAGAAGTTGTTGACTCCTTGATCTAATATTTCTCTAGGAAGATAGGGAACTAGTTTCTCCTGTAGGTATTTGGGTCATTTGCCTGACAGAGGTTTTAATGGTCAGGCAAAGGAGTTAGAATGTTGCTCTTTTCATTAACCCCTTTCGCTGCGGTGGCTATTCTGCGCAGCGCTAAGGCGGAGGGGGGCTGCGCGGCGGCCCCGTTCTCGTGACGGAACGGTTCCGTCACGGCCCCCGCCCGCCCATTAGAACGTCAGCGCAGGCGCGGCGAGCGGGCCGTGATGGAACCGTTCCGTCACCAGCACAGCCCACCCGAGGCTTGTGACGGAATGGTTCTGTCACGAGCATGGGAGGGGGTAATGGGACCCAATGAAGGGCTATGAGCTGAAGATGTGCCAGGTGGTTGTTTGTTAACAAAACGAGCTGCAGTATTTTGCACCACCTGCATTTTAGATACAAGAGATTAAATGGATGCTACAACAAGTGCATTTCCATAGTCCAGGCGGCTTATTATCAGAGCATGGAGAAGGGTCTTCCTAGAGGTTAGCGGAAGCCATTTAAAAATCCTCCTGACAAGGTGCATTGTCCCGAAGCACGTGCCGCAGGTGGGTGTCACCTGGTCTTTCATGAATAACTTATCTAACAGGATACCCACGTTTCTCGCCATGCTTCTGGAAGAAGGAACAGGACCACATTTGACAGGCCACCATTCATCTGTCCAGTGAAGCTGTCCTTTGCCAACCACTAGCATCTTTGTTTTGTCCCAGTTTAGCTGAAGACGGATCAGGGACATCCTCATGGCATTTATCCTCATGCAAGCGATAAAAGGATGTTTAAAATGCTCAGTGCCCTGCCCAAAGGAGATAACCAATTGGGTATCGTCTGCATAGGAGAGTGTTTCAAAACCACAGGACTTGAGTAGCTGAATGAAGAGAGCGACACAGATGTTAAAAAGCGTTGTGCGGAAAGCTGAGCCCCGAGGAACTCCCTTGCCCAAGAACCAAGTCTTAGATTGAAAAGATTCAAGTGTGATGCTTTGATTCCAGTCCTTGAAGTCTATGATTCAAAGAAAGAGAGAAGGACCCAACAGCCAAAGGAGCAGGGTACCAGAAAAGATCAAGGTCATAAAAAAAACCTTTGAGTCAATCAACACTTACCACACCACACTTACACATGGAACCTCAAATCACCAGTGTGATGACAGTGGACAAAGAGACAATATAATCATAAAATAGCTCTAATATCAAAAGATACAAATGTATTCAATAGTACATATGCAGGTATCTATGAATATCGGTGTACATCAATAATCTCACACATTTTATGTTTAAAAGTATATATAGTCCCTATCTGAACTACATATAACAATAAAAATCACAAAAAACTTTAAAATGGCAATAGCCTAATCAAACGATTAAAAACTCTTGTACTACTGAAAAGAATTGGGAAGCCAGGTAGGAAAAATGATCCCAGATCACAGAAAATAGCTTCTTAATCAACCACAAATCAATTGTAATAGTCTAAAAACATTATTCAATGAATCGTATCTAATACAATTGTTCACAAAGATCTAAGATTGACTTTTCTTCTGAGTGCATCTCGACGCGTTTTGGTGGGCACTAGTATATGGCCATCACCTTCTTCAGGAAAAAACACATAAATCCCAATAACAATTTTTATTCTGTGATTTGAGGTTCCATGTGCAAGTGTGGTGTGGTGTGGTAAGTGTTGATTGACCCAAAGTTTTTTTTATGACCTTAATCTTGAAGTCTATGAGCCAATTTGGGACAGTGCCCTGGATCCCTATCTCATGGAGGTGTTGAATCAAGACTGTCCACAGGCTTCAGTGCAGTCTCACTCAGCCCATCACTGTCCTCAGCCTTCAGTGGAGTCTCACCCCCCACCCCCCCCCCGTCACTGTCCTCAGACTGCAGTGCAGTCTCACTCAGCCCATCACTGTCCTCAGACTTCAGTGCAGTTTCACTCAGCCCATCCCTGTCCTTAGACTTCAGTGGAGTCTCACCCCCGTCACTGTCCTCAGACTTCAGTGGAGTCTCATCCCCCCCATCACTGTCCTCAGACTTCAGTGGAGTCTCACCTCCCCCCCCCATCACTGTCCTCAGACTTCAGTGGAGTCTCACCTCCCCCCCCCCCCATCACTGTCCTCAGACAGAAGTGCAGTTTCCCTCAGCCCATCACTGTCCTCAGCCTTCAGTGGAGTTAATCAATCAATCAATCAATCAATCAATCATAGCATTTGTAAAGTGCACTACATACCCGTGAGGGTCTCAAGTCGCTGGGGTGGGGGGGATGCTGCTACTGTTCGAAGAGCCAGGTCTTGAGGAGTTTCCTGAAGGTTAAGAGGTCTTTGGTCTGCCGTAGGCAGATGGGGAGGGTGTTCCACATCTCGGCGGTGAGGTGGGGGAGTGATCTGCCACCGGTGGTCACTCTACGGATGCGGGGGACAGTGGTGAGGGCACGGTCTGCAGAGCGGAGCTGTCGGGATGGGGTGTAGAGGCTGAGTCGGCTGTTGAGGTACGCTGGTCCGGTGTCGTGGAGTGCCTTGTGTGCGTGGGTGAGGAGCTTGAAGGTTATCCTCTTGTTGATGGGGAGCCAGTGTAGGTCTCTCAGGTGGGGTGGGATGTGGCTGCGGTGCGGGATGTCGAGGAACAGGCGTGTGGAGGCGTTCTGGATGCGTTGGAGCCGTTTCAGGAGTTTTGCCGGGGCTCCTGCATACAGTGCGTTGCCGTTGTCCAGTCTACTGCTGACGAGGGCCTGGGTGACCGTCCTTCTAGTTGTGGTGGGGATCCACTTGAAGATCCTGCGAAGCATGCGGAGGGTGTTGGAGGAGGACACAGCGTTGACCTGCTTTGTCATGGAGAGTGTGGAGTCGAGGATGACCCCCAGGTTTCGTGCGTGGTCGGTGGGTGTAGGGGGTGCTCCTAGTGCCGTCGGCCACCAGGAGTCGTCCCAGGCTGAGGGGGTGGAACCGAGGATGAGGACCTCCATCTTGACCGAGTTCAGCTTGAGACGGCTGTTCCTCATCCAGTCATCGACGGCCTTCATTCCTTCGTGGAGGTTGGTTTTGGCGGTGCTGGTGTCCTTGGTGAGCGAGAGGATCAGCTGTGTGTCGTCAGCGTAGGAGATAATGTTTAGGTCGTGCCATCGGGTGACGTGGGCGAGCGGTGCTATGTATACGTTGAACAATGTTGGGCTGAGGGATGATCCTTGGGGTATGCCGCATATGATCGCGGTGGCTTTGGAGCGCAAGGGAGGGAGGCGGACCCTCTGGGTTCTCCCAGTGTGGAAGGAGGTGGTCCAGTCCAGGGCCTTTTCTTGGATTCCGGCGTCGTGGGTCCGTGTTTTTAGTGTGTGGTGGAAGACTGTGTCGAAAGCGGCTGACAAGTCCAGGAGGATGAGGGCTTCGGTTTCTCCGTTGTCGAGCAGGGTCCTGATGTTATCGGTGGCAGCGTGAGGGCAGTTTCGGTGCTGTGGTTGCTACGGAATCCGGATTGGGACGGGTTCAGGATGTTGTTCTCTTTAAAGAAGCTGGTCAGTTGTTTGTTGACAGCCTTTTTGATTACCTTTGCCGGGAACGGGAGCAGGGAGATGGGTCGGAAGTTCTTTAGGTCATTGGGATCCGCCTTGGGTTTCTTGACTAAGGCTTTGATCTCTGCGTGTTTCCAGCTCTCTGGGAAGGTCGCTGTCTTGAATGAGATGTTGATCGTTTTTCGGAGATGGGATGCGATGGTGCTGCTGGCTTTGTTGAAGATGTGGTGCGGGCAGGGGTCTTCTGGGGATCCAGAGTGGACGGTGTTCATGATCTTCATGGTGTCGTCGTCGTTGATGTTGGTCCAGGTGAGCAGGTGGTTGGTGCAGGTGGTTGCTGTGGGGGCAGGGATGCCGGTGGTTGCCGGGGTGGTGACGGCGTCGAAGCGGTTGTGAATGTCAGCGATCTTGCGGTGTAAGAAGGTTGCCAGTGAGTCGCACAGGTCTCGTGATGGTGGGATGTCGTTGGTGTTGGAGCTGGGGTTGGAGAGTTCCTGCACGATCCTGAAGAGCTCTTTGCTGTTGTGTGCGTTATTGTCTATGCGGTCTCTGAAGGCGGTCCTTTTGGCGGATCTGATAAGTTGGTGGTGTCGGCGGGTGGCGTTCTTGTGGGCTTTGTAGCTTTCCGGTGTTCTTTCGAGGGTCCAGTTTTTTTTCCAGTTTTCGGCAGGTTCGCTTGGAGGCCTGGAGGTCTTCGGTGAACCAGCTGGCTCTCTTACTGGTCTGGGTGTTGGGGGGTTTCTTGAGTGGGGCGAGGGTGTTGGCGCAGTTGTTGATCCATTATCTGAGGTTGTGGGCTGCGGCGTCGGGGTCGGTCGGGTCTGCGGGTGGACTCTGGGCGAGGGCGGTGGTTAGCTGGTCCTCGGTTATCTTGCCCCAGCTGCGGTGAGGCATCGGCTGGGTGCTGTGGTGGGTGGTGGGTTTCCGGAAGGTGAAGTGGATGCAGTGGTGGTCGGTCCAATGGAGTTCGGGGGTGAGGTCGAAGGAGACGTGGGTGCTAGGTGAGAAGATGGGGTCAAGCGTGTGGCGGGCGGAGTGAGTGGGTGTAGTGACGAGTTGTCTGAGTACGAGGTGGTCGATCAGGGTGGAAGTGTTAAAGTCGTTTTTGTTCTCGAGGTGGAAGTTCAGAGGAGGATGTGGTCTGTGTAGGCGAGGGCGTGCGTGCTGATGAAGTCGGCGATGGAGTCGCTGAACTGGGGTCAGGGTCCGGGGGGTCTGTAGACGAGAGTGCCTCTGAGGATAGTGTTGGGGTCGGTGTGGATCTTGAAGTGCAGGTGTTCGGCGCTGCTGAGGGTGTCATCAGCGTCTGTTGAGATTTTGACGGTGTTTCTGTCGATGATGGCAATTCCTCCACCTACTCCGTTGATGCAGTCCTTGTGGGTTATCTTGTAGCCTTCTGGGATGGCAATGGCGATGTCGGGCGATGAGGTGGGGGTTAGCCAGGTCTCCATCAGGAAGGTGACGTCTGGGGCGTTGGTGTCGAGTAGGTCCCAGAGTTCGACGGCGTGTTTGCGGGCAGATCGGGTGTTGAGCAGGATGCATCTCAGAAAGTTGGGTTCTTCGGTGGGTGGCCTGGCGGGCCGGATGCTGGTGAAGCTGCAGCTCCGGCAGGAGAAGGGTCCTTGTGTGCGCTTCAGAATGGCCAGGCAACAGGTGCGTGACCGTCCGGTGTTGAGTGCGTGGAGGGTGCTGGGGTCGTAGCGGTGGTGTGTGTCGTGGTGAGTGCGGGGGCCAGGGGTCCTGGCGCTGGGCACGGTCCAGGCGCGGATGGGCGCAGACAGGCTTGCCTTAGCCGCGCCGTCGGCACGCCCGCTGCGCGGCCGCTTTGTGGCCTCCATGTGAGGGGGAGTGGAGCGGGGCGGCGAATGGGATCACAGGGGATGCAGCGGTGGGAAAGATCGAGGACGGGGGCGAGCGGGCACACAGTGGGGTACAGAAGGCAAAAAGTGGGCACAATGGGGCACATGAGAGTACAGCAACAACTGTATTTAACTAAACAGGTGGGGGCACAGAGCGGGGGAGACACAAGGCAGAGAGAGGCACAGAGGGGCTCAAGTACAGGGAGCACAGAGAAAGAATCACTCCGGCGCAAACCAGATGAGCGGCAGCAGCGTCACAGGGCACACAGGAGGGCTGTGTGGTGGCGTGGGGGAGCGACGTGCCTGGTTTTTCAGATTTTTTTTTCTGCTGAAATCTTCTGATTATTACAGCAGATGTTGAATTATGTGGCAAATGCGGCAAATCCATAATTATGTGCAAAACTCCGCTGTTGCAAAATCGCATAATTCCAACGGCCCTGACACTGGTGTAAAACACAGTACATTCGCTTTTGTATGTTCAATATGTGTGGCACAAACCTCGCCGAAATGCTGCAGTATACTGCAGGGTCAGTGACAAAAATGATTTTAATGGGAGCTGTTTTTTTAAAAAAACGAGCGTGGATTCTTAATATACACGAAATATTGTATCTTTTGTAGGGTATCCTTCTCCGAGAACGTGCCACGTCCCTGTGGCTACCACCATGAAGAGCTCTGCCTCCGGCAACATATTTTTGCATCCACCCGAGTTCCTAACTGCATCGGAAGTGACGTCACGTGCAGTAGTACGTCTCCGTGACCTCCACAGCTCCTGTGTGTCACTTGCCTCCAGCTACGATCTGATGGCCCATATATTTTCCGCCAGCCGTTTAGCCGTTAATTAACCGGCTAAATGGCTCGGCACAATTAGTCCATTAACCCCGAGGAATCCGTCAAACTGAGATTGATGGGGAAATCTGCCAGAGAGAAGCGGTGAAACATTGACCCGAAGGAAAACAGTGGCGCCGGGATTGACAGGGGACCGAGCACTGGCTTCCATCCTCAGAGCCAGGGAAACGGGGCGCCTCGGAAGGACGAAACTATGTTTATTTATAAAGCGCTATGTGTGCTTCTTGGCGCTTTCAAGCTGTAATTTTCAACAGTAATCCTTTATGGGTTCCGGAGTGGCGTGCTCCTCGCCAGAAAAGCGCTTCAACACCCATCAGGGGTAACAAGTGCTATATGAATGCAAACCTTTCTTCCCCTTTTATCCCTCCGCTATCCTTCTCACTCCAAGTAACTGACTAATATCCACCACTGAAATGACTTCATATTTCACCATATTAATTCACCACTAATCCTTTGTAGGCTTCCTGAACAGCTTGTGTCAACGAGCGCTATATAAATACAAACCTTTGTCCTCCTCTATCCTTCTGCTATCATTCCAAATCCAAATAACTGACTAACCTATCCACCACTTAAAATGTACTTACATGTTTCACTATACTAATTCAACACTAATCCTCTATGGGTCCCGGAGTAGCGTGCTACTCGCCGAAAAAGGGCTTCGACGCCTCATCAGGGGTAGTAAGCGCTATATAAATGCAATTACAATACAATACAATAGAGCAAATGTATGGTGTCTGCCTGGCTGCCAAAGCGCCACGTTTAGCCCCGGTGCGACAGTTGTTTCACTCAACTAGCTTCACCCCTACCGGAAGCACTTCGTGGGAAATATAAAATGGTGGCTGGTCCACCATGGCATGACAGTGTTGCAAATTGTCCTCATAAAAAATGGGCTTTAGTGTCAGGGCACATATAAAAAGTGTCTGACGCACTGGGAGTTTTCTAATAGTATTTAATGGATATTATTTTAAAATGTTTCTGCACAGCAGCTTGGGTGACCAACTGGCATGGGTGCAAATTCCGTACGGTAAGTGTAGAAATTTAGGACAAAGGGTCAAAATCTAGGACAAAATTCAGGACAGAAGGTCAAAATTCAAGATTTAACTTTGGGACAAAAGTTGCGCGATAGAATAAAAGTAAGTAAATAGACAACCACTTAAGTACAAGTCAAAATAAGTTTATATTAAGTTGAGACAATCGTGCACTTCACGTTTTTTCAGTATGCCTGCAGCTTTGAGCAACTGTTGTATTGTATTTGTATTGTATTTAATTATTTATAACGCGCAACTGTCACCCTACGGGTATCCTGGCGCCAACAGGAAATAGTCAGATGGAAACAACAATACACTGGCTGTCATGTCATACAAAAACAGCCGCCTGAACTGTTAGATGGACTCAAGAAAATTAAACTTTGCCGAACAGCCATGTTTTCAGGCTCTTTCTGAACCCCAACAAGGTGTCCATTTGCCTGTTCAGGTCTTTTTGTGGTATTTCATATGATAATCTATTTATATGGTCACTGCATTGGGTTGTGCGGTCTGATACTTTGTTTAAAACTCATGGTCCTGAGCAGGCATGTTTGGTGAGAGAAGTGGTCAGGAAGATCTGCTCGGATAGACTTTGTTACTAGCATCTCATATCTGAGCGCCCTTGTGAGATGTAAAGCGGCACGAATAGGTGAACTAAAGGGAGGATTCTGTGATGAACCCACTATAGGGAACCCATTATTGATGTTTCAGCAAGTAGAACTTAATATGGACTCTGACTTTGCTTATGGGGCTTCACAAAGCGTTGCACTGGCTGACAGAAGTCACAGAGTTGCTTTTCCCTGCAGCTTTCTCAAAGAAGGCACAGTTGGTACACTATTACGTAGTTTATTTTTGACGCCTTGCCTATTTCTACAAACACAATATACATACATCTCAAGCACAGTTCATGGCACTATGAGGCTATCCCTAAAACCTTACACCTAAAACAAAACATGTCAACATTTACAAATACTAGTGTAACATTCAAGTAGCAGTTGGGTGTCACTCAAAATGTCATATGCATGATGTATAGATCCTACACGTAAGCACACAGCAAATACTGAATAGTAACATATAGGCAAGGGAGTAGCCAGAAAATGTAAATACCTCCCACTTTGAACTAAAGCTCTTATAGCACCAAGAAAGCAAAGTAAGTCATCACAACCCACCCCAGATGGGCTCTTTTGTCCAATGATCTATCCATTCATCCTTCCATTAAGCCCCTGATATCCACCACTTCAAATTTATATTGTCATCTATTAATGCAGTCATCCATCATCCAGTCTTTCACCATTCATTCTGTCCTTCCATCTCTGTGCCCATCCATATCCAAACCTTTTCAACCATATCCATCATCTATCCTTCCATCATTTCACTCATCCATCCTTTCACTCATCCATCCTACATCCATCCATCTTTTCATCAAATCCATCCTTTCACTCATCCATCCATTAATTCACCCTTTCACTTAACAGTTTATCAATCCATCTGTCATTTCTCTAATCTATCACTCATTCAATCGCCCATCATCCACCCTTTCACTCATCCATCCTTTTAATGATCCATCCACCCTTTTACCCATCCATCTTCCCTTCTACCCATACAGCCATCTATTTACCCTCATCCACCCTTCCACTCATGCATCCATTCATCCTTTCTCTCATTATCCATCCATTCACCCTTTCCCTCATCCATTCACCCTTGCACTAATCCATCCAGCCATTTACCCATTCCTTCACTTATTCACTTACCCACCTTTTAACATTAATTATGAGCTGAGCCTTTGTCTACCGAGTTGTGGACAGAAAAGGCCCATAAAGAACTTCACCCTCACTGTAATTCCTAAAGCAAAATATGTGCTGAGCATAGTGTGCTGCCCGTCTGGTATATTGCTGTTTCTAACATTGCATCCAGTATCATTAGACCTCTAACAAACCATGACTATTGGCTTTGTCAATGGATGTTCGAGGCATAAAATAAATAAAAAAGCATCAACTATGGCTTTGTTGTATATAATATTAAAAATGCTTCAGCTCTGAAATGATGTGACTGTGTAAGAACGATAACTTCTTCTTTTTAACTTCTTTCCCCAGCTTCTTTTTATGAATTAGCACATGGCAGCATGGGTGTTTTTGTACATTTATTTCATACATTTCCTCCATCTAACCCTAACAGAATGCCCTGCCCTACACTGTGGCAGGAGGAGGCCCACCACATGCTGTAACAGCTCAAACTTGCCCATTGTCATTCTGTTTGTGGCAATCAGACAGCACACAGAATGACAATGGGCGGGGTAGGGCTGCACTTGTGCTCCGAGGATGAGTGCAAGGCGGTCCCATCAGGGAGCTGAGGCCTCTCTCGAAGGGTACAGCTCTGCTCCCTGCAAGGCCCAAAATTATGGACATAAGGCATCCATAAAAGAGATCCTCACGGGCAACGAATGTGAGGTCCAAACTACAGATGGTCTGTGAAATTTACGGACGCTTGGTCACCCTAACAGCAGCACTTGCCAGTCAGCACCACAGAGACGGGGCACCTGCGGATGTGGCATTCGGCATGTTGACACAAAACCGAGTGCCCAGTGGTGGTTAGTGACATTTGAAAGTGGTGGGGTGTAAACGTTGGGCATGACTTTTATATAGCGAGCAATGTGAACAAGTTCAATGGACAAACCTGGGGTCTGGGCTGAGTCCCTCTCCAGAGGAAGACACGAAAAGAAGATTAGCAAATGGTCTATTTTAAAGCAAATGAATGTAGAGATAAAGCAAGGCTTATAAAGTAGTGGGAATGTATAGTCTAGAAATATCAAACACATTAAAACTGCCCCATATCTTTCTGCATTAATATGTACAACAGTTACTGTAATGTGTAAATAGTACAGCATGATAACTTTAGCCCTTTAAAACGTGTGCTTTCCCAATGTCTTGCACTGCATGCAGCATCAACTTTGGAAAAATATGCTCTAACCAGACTTCAAGAAGCACCCACTGAAGCTGGCTGCAACCAGTCATATAGAAATATGTGCAGAAAGGTCTTTATGCAAGATGAAAAAAAGAGGTCTCTCTAAAAAGAAACATGTCAAATACATTTCTGTGATTCCCATAGTGTGCCACCTGACCGGTATTTTGGTTTCTCTCTGAGATGTAGTTGTATCCACATAGATGACACAACAACCGACATACACCGACAGCCTGTCAGTATGATTGGCTTTGTCATTTGGTGTGAGCTGTTGAAGATAAATGAGTAACAACAATGATTTCTTATAAATAATTAACATTGGAAATGTTTAAATTCAGAAATAGTGAGTCTGTGAATTAAATAGCATGAGGCCTGAGAAAGGACTTTTGGGCTTCAATTATGCGTGCTTTATGTAGATATGTATCCTCTTTTTCTCTGCGTATCTTGTCCATCTGCACGTCTTCAACCACCTCTCTTTCCTCTGCAGCATCCTCTTTTCACTCTACCCCGAATGTCCTTCCCCGCGTCTGTCACTTCACGGCCCAAAATGCACTCCACTCCCTCAAATGTAAGCACTTTTATTTCTTTTGCCGCGCAAATATTTTTACATATGTGTACCCCCTCCACACACATACCCACAGAACTTCAGTTGCAAATGAAATACATAAACATTGTTCTGTGTGCTCTTCAGAGAGGCCAACCCACCAATAGGCACTTAAACACCTGGCAAGGCTCAAGCCTCAAAGTATGCACAGAAAAAAATACAGATAAGCAACAACATTATAAAATAACTAACACTTGGGGAATGCAAGATTAAAAAAAGCATGTGAAATAAGAGAGTAATTAAATCGCTGAAATGCATTCGCTTAATGTTATTAACATTCATTGTTTGCAAGTCAATCCATGTTTTTGGCATTAGGGTCAATTTAGGGGCATGGCGACAGGGCACGTTTAAATGTCATATATCAGAGAACTGTCCACTGTGAGCAAATATTCCACAGTAAGCACAAGCTTGACTCGGATATTTGGATCAACTTTGCAAGGGAACAAGAACCCTGCTTGTTATTTGGATCTATTTCACGGGAAACAAATGCTGCAGCTCCACTTCTAACGTGGCCGTCAATCGGCAGCGAGTGTCTTGGGTGTCACAGTGGAGAGGTTAACCTGATGAGGGGTCTCAACACAATAAACGTAACACAATATTAGCTTGCAAACACTTACCATTACCGAGAACAATGCACCAGATGAGACGTGCTTACATCCACTCCCATGCACGAGAAAGGGGTGGGATCTATGCCTTTGAATGACGAACGTTTGAATTCACTTAGGAATGACGTCTCCGACGCCGAAACTGTGACACTGATTGCGTCAATGGCCTCCAGAGTGCATACAACTCTAGACCACAATGGCAATGAAGGGCTTTAAAAGAGAAAGCCCTGTCGTGCATCACAGTTCAGACAGTTGATTTACTGCCTGGCTTCTGTCTCCTTCTTCAGAGAAAGGCTAGGCAGGCAGCCTGAAACAGACAGCCAAGTCTTAAATACATCTATTTAATGTTTTATGTAAATGTGTAGGAATTTCAGAGGGGCACAGCCCCTGAGCCCTAATGGCTGAAACCGCCCCCTGGAGTGGCCCGCTGTATGCCATGTCCATCAGCTTTGTGTCCCCCAAATACGTTTTCAAGATGGTGGCTACCCTTCAGCACACGGCCTATCGCAGTCCTCATAAGTGAAAGAGCAGGATGCGTGGAGGGAAGATGCAACAACCCCTTCTTTTGGCAGATGTCCTCTTAATTCTCCCCTCAACCCTCCTTTTCCTAATTTCAGAAGGCACAGCAGGTCTTGATGAATCTTGACGTTTGCAGAAATTCAGAGGTGCGGTGTAAACCAAAATGACTGCCAAACTCCCTTGCAATTGCAATGGGGGCACACGCTGTAAACATCAGAGATTCAATTTCAGTTAATATATCCATATTGTCGGTCTTTTATTGTGTAACATGATTAGGCGACACATGTTTCACTTGTCTCATGGCAATTTTTCTTGTCTCATTTATTCCTGTAGCAGACAGTCTGAGTTTGCAACGTCTGAAAATTAGGAATTGAAATTGTACTGTATTGTAATGGTATTGCCTTTATATAGCGCTTACCACCAGTGACGAGGCGCTGAAGTACCCCATCTCTCTTTCGTTTTACTTTAAGATCAATATTATAGCGTAGATGAAACACTAAACAAAAACAGTGGGGGGCAGATTTACAAGCCCCTTGCGCCACTTTTGCGTCACTTTTAACATGGGGTGGCGCAAGGGGCTTGTAAATCTGCCCCTGGATTCTAGGTATTACCTTTACGAAGATATGGCCCTAAAACCAGCTTTGACTGAAGAGTGAGGGCAGCTGTTCCTATAGAAACATTAGTGAGTGCGTGTCGTGGGAATTTTGTAGCATAGACCTAGTTACAAGCAACACTGTATAAGAGATTTGCAGTAACAGAGGCTGGCACCATAGGAGGCAGGCACAAGAGAATTGGGAATAAAAGCAAGAGAGAGAGGAGGCAGAGAGAGAGCGCGAATGTAATAGAGCTAGCACTATTCATTTAAGCCTGTTATTGAAAGTGCTTAGAAATGTCAGATTAAGCACGAAGCACTATATAAAAATACCTGATTTGTACTTCTAACTTTCATAACACAGAGAAGGAGGAAAATGGGGCATGCCAGAGGATGTGAGTGGATGGGGCCGGTCATAAAGTGGTAACTCTAACTGCAGGCAGAGCCACTGGAATTATGTCCATTCTATACTAATGGGGTAACCCAAAAGATCAAGGCGGACCTGGGCACGATACAGGAATGAAAAGATGGTCCGTGTCCATGTGTTTATAATGAACTCAATTCAATACTAAACAATAGGTGCTTTGTAGAGAGTCTACAGCACTGTTAGTGAATAGCTAAACACAAAAAACCAATTACATAATTTTTGCATATACTAGTTTACTTTTATGCATGCCTATTTCAAGAGACCACGCATGAAGAATGCGCCACAATGTGAATTGAATTATCGAAATACCATATTTATTTTAGATTAGTCATGAATTACTTTTTTCAATAGTCATAGGTTGCGCGCGAAAAAAGGGGGAGAATAGTAGGATAGTGGTGGTGGGTAGTGGAAAGTGCAAATCATGAAGATAAAGAAAAACATTAAGATATTCAAACAACACTGGTAACTGAGACTAGACTGTGAAGACCTGTCCATGTTATCACTTGCATTTACATGTATTCTGTAAATTGTGGTGTGCATTTAATGCATTTTTACATGAAAAAATAATAAGGATGGTGTTGGTATAGGTAGTATTCAGAGGGGCAGTGTCACTGGAATTATTTGGCACAGGAGATCCCAGCTATACAGAAGTGCTGATTAAATTATTCAGAAAGGAAAGGTACGTTATGTAGCATTTTGTTGCGCTTTTTTGAGTGTTTTTATAATGCAACTAGCAGCCCGTCCCGACGTTGTCCGGGAGCAATTAGGCTTCAGGCCCCCGCCGCCCCGACGTTGTCCGTGGGTCCCCCGGAGCCTTCCTCCATATATTGCAGTATTATACCTCTATGTTTACTTTGTATGCTTTTGTAACCTGCACACGTCACTTTTTCCTCCTGTAATTCGCCGTTTGCTACGCTCACGATTGTCACTTTTGTAATGCACCGTTTGCTAGCTATTGTATTTTTTTTGGCTCACGATTGTCATTTTTGCTTTTGCTTCATTTAATGTAACGTTTGCTTTTGTTTTTTGCTCACTTGTAATGTTCTCATCCGCCGCTCCCCGCTCCTTAATAAATAAATAAATAACCTACCTCATCCGCTTGCTTCATTTAATGTAACGTTTGCTTTTGTTTTTTGCTCATCCGCCGCTCCCCGCTCCTTATTAAATCTATACTACTATTAGCTGACTCTGCCACACCCGCGCTGACTCTGCCACACCCGCCCTGACTCTACCCCAATTAAATAAATAACCTACCTCATCCGCTGCTCACCGCTCCTCCCCGCCGCTCCTCACCGCCTGTCCGCGGCTCCTCACCGCTCCTCCCCGCCTGTCCTCCGCTCCTCACCACTCCTTCCAGCCTGTCCGCTGCTCCTCCCCGAGCTGATGTCCGCCGCTCCTCTTCCGCTCCTGCACGCCGCTCCTCCCCGCGCTCCTGATGTCACCACGCAGGTCGCGGCCGGCGCTACTTGCAAGGGACTACTTTTTTTTTATCGTCAATTTTTTAAATAACGTATTTTTTATTTATTTATATAGCCTATGTCCATCTGCACACCCTGACCATTACAATGATGTATCGGGTGTGTGGATTGGCGCTGTGGTTCCCGAGTTTACCCACCTCAAAGGTCCAAAGTTCTTGCTTTATAATAGTAGTATAGTATAGATATAGATTCTAAAGTCGTGCCAGTTAGCAGCAGTTAAAAGTAAGCAATTTAATTAACAGGTATGATGCTCGTTTTAAAGATGACATTGTTTTTTTTCCAGCGCTTCTACTGTGTTCCTATGTTGATAAGATTTGTCATTCTGCGCAGCACCGTTGATGTAAAATTGTAGTCCTTCTATTTATGCAAAATGTCCGGGTTTTGGGTTCTCAAGATCTGGTCACCCTACCCTTGGAGCAGTTTAGCTCTGAATAACAGGTGTTTATTGTTACCCAGCTCAATGGTGCCCATGTTATTGACCGTCGAAGGATGAAGGGCAGAGTGCACCTATCAGGGTTTCTACTTGAGACCCTAAGGTCAAACACCGATCCCTTCGGTGGATTAATTAGTCACTGGGCCAAGAGGCCAGGACCTAGTTGCATATGCACACCGCGCATGCAGGCTAGAAGTGATCTGTGTCTGTGCTCTCTACATTTCTTACGGAGACTAACTATGTTCAGATGCTTGGGACTTGCAAGTTTAGGTTGCGCCTGTAATGCCCAGCACAAGTCAGCATTCTAGTGCTGAGCCTGTAACTACACTGAACACCCACCCACCACTGATGTCACAGGTCATGTGACACAGTACCAATAAAAGAGGCCGAGCGCACGTGCTCTGGGCCAGTTGCACCCAGTTACCAGAGTGTCCTGTGTCAGCGTGATTGCGAGCATGAGGGCCTAAGGCCCGACCCCACAATGGCGACGAGGGTAGCTGTGTCCACGCGTGCCACAGCTCTAAACATCATCGAGGAAAAGGGGGAGAGAATGCTGCTCGCCTGAGAGCACCCCCTGCGAAGAAACGGGCCGGCCGCCGAGAGGCCCGTGGGGCGTGTGTCGAGCCCCGGGCCTAGAGAAGAAGGAGGAGGTGACCGGGAGCTCATCCCGCACCTCTCCAGCCTGCCGTGGTCCGCCCTGCCGTGGCGGTGCCCCGAAAAAGACAAGCGGAGCCATCGCGGTGCCCACCCGCGGAAGAACAGGCCCGTCGGCCGAAGGTGAGCCCCAGACTGTGAAGCACTAAAAGCGGAGCCCACCCGCTATGAGCCACGAACACTTAATACGCCCCCTGCAATGAGAGCGGCGCCAGCTATCGACTTAAATTAAGCAAGGCTCGCGGAGCCCACCCACGGCCTGCCTGCAGCGTCCCCCGCCGCGCGTGTGAAGTGCGGCGGCGGGGTGAGAAACTATCATAGAGCGCCCGCAGCATGAGGGGAGCTGCCAGGCACCGGACAACTGAAGCGGAGCTCACCCGCAATCAACCAGAGTTTAAACGGAGCCCACCCGTCAAGCGCTAACTTCTTCCCCCGCCGCGTGTGGTGTGAAAGCGGCGGGGGTGGAAAACGTGAAATCAGCACCCGGCCTCAGCCGGTAACATCACCCGTACAATCCCTGCGCAGGCCCAGCCAAACATAAATTCACCGCAAAAGGCAGCAGTCCAGCGATGACCGCCTGCCTCGCCTCCCGCTGCTCCGTATGTGTGTGTAGCCGAGAGCGGAGACCAGCGCTGACACCCCTCCCCCGCCGCGCAGCGTGTAACAAGTGAAGCTGCGGCGAGGTGTGAAAGGACGAAGGCAGCACCCAGCTCGAGGACATATTAAATCAATACTCCCCAGTGATTGCCCATGCGGTGGCATAATCAGGAAAGTGAATAAAGACCCCTCCACTTGCCTGATCAGCTCGTGTACCGTGGCCTGAGTGTGTTTGCCTGGTGCTCCAGATCCTGCTCCTCTCCACCCAGCCACGACCAGAGAGACACGCATCAGGTGGAAAGCTGCCTGATCTGCACTGCCATCTAGTGGCCTATTAGGAACACTGCAGTGAAGGGGATCGAACAGCTCATAGATAAGCCTGCAGCAAGGCGAGTGATCACTGCAGCTTTGCCCTAGCAGCCCCCAAGGGTGCCACAGGACAGCAGACTCCTAGCAGGGGACAACAGGCTGCAAGCGCTCAAAGAGCAGCAAGGAACAAAGGTCAGCACAGCAGGTGCACACACAGCAGCACAAGACTGGCACAGCAACGCCAAGTAGCTGCGCAAGACTGGCGCACAGACACCACACAGAGAGAAATGCCACGACACCGACAAGGGAGAGCGCCAGGAGCACAAGGGCCATACACAGGTACCCGGACTAGCACAGCACTCCGATGTGCAGAAAGGCGCAAGGAGTGAAGGAACTCCACACAGCCTGAGAAGGAAAACGCGACAGCGCGGGAGTGCACCACAGCGGAAAGAACACCTCAGGAACAGGAGTGCAGCAACTCCACGCAGGACATTCCAAAGGATCGCAACCAACAGCGCAAAGAAGAAGCACGACCAGAAGAAGATCCATGGAGCGGTGACGCAACCCTCCAGAAGCAAACACTCAAGAAGCATCAACACAACGCCAGAAAAGAAGACAGTGATGCCTGGTGGCCACAGGCCATCGCTGCAGCAGAATGGCGAAAGTAGGAGCACCCCCACACGAACCAACAATGGTTCTGGAACTCAGCACCAGGACGTGCGAAAGCGCATGACGCAAATGCGCAGCAGTGCGGACAGCACTAGCCCAAAGCAGCAAGTCACAAGAGAAGACATGAAGAGCGCACCCAGATGCGCACCAAACCAACTCAACTGCGATGAACAGGAAATGGTTGCGCAGACAACCCGCAGCATTGAAGATACATCACAGAAGCAACCTGACCACTCAGCTTGGTCACAAAGCACGAAGTCGACCAGCCAGATGGTCGCAACAAGAAGCCTACCTGCCGGACCTCGGCAGAAGGGACCAGCACGAGGTCCAAGAAGCTCAGCACCACAAATCCTACCTGCCAGACCTCGGCAGAAGGGACCAGCACGACGTCCAAGAAGTTCAGACAATGCACGGTCCGACGACCTAGACCCACGAACTTCAACCACACAAATTAACGAAAGCAACAGGAAGAAGATGTGAAGGTCGCGACGCTAATCCTGGGAAGCGAGTAATGAGAAGATAGTGTCCTAGGACTAGGACAAGACCAGGAAGACACGTGCAGAGTGCGCGCGCTGCATGGGGAAGCCTGGCCAGAGAAGATGAAGAAAAGGGGAACAGGGTACGTTGCGAAAAGAGGAGAAGAGAAGAAGAAAGATCGGAGCGGCACACTGCCACCGAAGAAAGGAAGGAAAGAGAAGTCAGAGTGACACCCAGTCACTGCAAGGAGAATGAAGAAAGAACAGAGTGGCCACTGCCACTAAGAAGAAAAGAAGGAAGACGCAATCAGAGTGGCACGACTGTCAAGCTAAGAAGAATGAAGAAAGAACAGAGTGGCCACCGCCACTAAGAAAAGAAGAAAGGTGACAGGCACTGGAACACCGGAGTGCAATGGAGAACAAGCCTGGTAAGAGCACCGGCAGAGCAGACCAAAGACAACCACCTACGAGTCATCCATCCACATGGCGAACGCAGAAGGGAGCAAGATAGACTGTTGAAGACATCTACCTCTGGGGTTGGCGGAAGATCGAATGGCGAGAGTGCTCACACATCCAGCTGATGAACTGACCACTCCACACCGACCCGTGGCAACCCAAGAAGAGGCCTCAAGGAACTCTGGTGGCAGCAAGTCCCAAACGGGAGACAGATCTACAGAAGCACGTCTGCAGGACTCAAGAGGATGAAAGCCTCGAGAGCAATGAAGAGAGTCGACAACTCAACCTTCAGGTGGAACTAGGGCACGACGGTGAGGCTCGTGGAGCGCCCTGCTCACGGCCCGAAGGCTATGGTAGAGCAACGCGACCAAAAACACCAGTCCAGTGGAAACCTGGCAAAGAGGTCCTCCCGGACATCTTGTGGCAGAAGAAAACCGGCGAGAGGGGCATCCTAGTGAGAGGGATGTTCGCACCTACTCTATTCACCTGCTAAGAAACACACTGAAGCCTGCCTGGAAACATCACGCAACCAGCTTGGAGAAAAGAAGCCGGAAGGCAAACAACAACCACGTCATCCATCTCTCTTGAACCATTCGTCACCAAGAGAGCAAAGCAAAAGGCAGGGCTGAGAACAGCCGACAGAGAAAGAATGAACCCGCCGAACAACTAAGAACGTTGCCACCAAGAACTGCTAATTCAAAACGCAAGAACTATACTGCCTGCGGCTTGCAAGCAGCCAAAGAGACTCTTTTTGAAAGCGCAAGTCCAATGTTATTTTCTGTGTTTTCTTTCCCCCACAGGTGTTTGGACTTTTCAGGTTTGGTTTAATTTTTAACCAATTTGGGGAGGGATGTAATGCCCAGCACAAGTCAGCATTCTAGTGCTGAGCCTGTAACTACACTGAACACCCACCCACCACTGATGTCACAGGTCATGTGACACAGTACCAATAAAAGAGGCCGAGCGCACGTGCTCTGGGCCAGTTGCACCCAGTTACCAGAGTGTCCTGTGTCAGCGTGATTGCGAGCATGAGGGCCTAAGGCCCGACCCCACAGCGCCCACTCTCAACGTAAAGTGCATTATGTGTAAACATTCGCTAGATGCATGCCTGCATTCCTCCTTTTCGAGACAACCTGACTGATGCACCTGCAACCTGTATTTCGAGTTCATTAGCACGAAAATCGATGTGTTTGTTAAAAAAGGTTTTGCTACTGCATGTAAGAGGTTTGGCGGCGCTCGCATGACGCCTGCAGTCACCCCCCGTGCGTCGGGATCTGGCCGTTCTGCCAGGATTCCACCATCTGTAGGTTCCCTCCTCCTCACTTCCGCTCAGCAGCTCAGTTCATCTTCTCTCCCCCACACACTGTGTGCTAACTTTATTCCCTGACATTCCCATGAATTTGATGCTCATCTCACTGTGTTCTCTGAGCGTGAGTCTGTGCATTTAGCAGATTTTAACGCCGCATAAAACAGGCAGGTGCTCGGGGTATCTGCATACACTTGTGGTGGGACCTGAAAATCCGCAAACCCAGAACCAGTGGACTTTTGCTTTCATAAACTGGAATACACAAGCCTGCTGCTGGCGAGAGACAGTTGCCAAGTGGCTTGCCTTAGTTACTTGAACAAAAACGTTGTGATGTCCGCCGCTCCTCTTCCGCTCCTGCACGCCGCTCCTCCCCGTGCTCCTGATGTCACCACGCAGGTCACGGCCGGCGCTACTTGCAAGGGACTACTTTTTTATCGTCAATTTTTTAAATAAGACATATTTTTTTTATTTATATAGCCTATGTCCATCTGAACACCCTGGCCATTACAATGATGTATCGGGTGTGTGGATTGGCGCTGTGGTTCCCGAGTTTACCCGCCTCAAAGGTCCAAAGTTCTTGCTTTATAATAGTAGTATAGATTTTTGCATTCTCACACACTGATACAACACAGCTCACACCACTATAGAAATTGTAAAGGTTTCTCAAGAAAGGAAAACGAACATATTCAACAGGTCCTATTCAAAATGATCTTCACTAATGAGTAATAATAACACTAATGAGTAAGCAAAGAAAAGCCATTTTATTAACATTGTCCTTTCTAACTCCCAGAGACAATAGTTAGGGCCGCTCAACAAGAGGACTTTAAATCCTGGTTGTGGAGCGTAGAGAGGTCCTGCACCGAGGATGTGTTGCTCAGCCAAGGCGATGCGTGGTTCCAAGGAGCAACGAAACTGCGATGCAAGGTTCTGATTCATCATTGAGGATCCCGTGGATGAGGGCTTGCGATACGAAATCCGGCGTTGAAGAAGTGTTGCGCCGTCGATGCAATGCGATGCTTCTGAGGAGCTGCGAGGCTGTGATGCGAGAACCTGTGTTGTCATTATGACTGCAGTTGCAAAGGGATTTGTGATGCCAGGGCCTGCATCAGTGAAGCCTCGCACAGCGGCAGTTCCGATGTGCTGCTGGGTCGATCCGGAGTCCTTGCGCTGGGAGAACCCTCGCAGCAAAGGCGATGGCTCGGTTCTGCTTGGATTTGCACCGCAAAGCAGAAGAGAAGCGTGGGTTCTGCTGGGTACCCAGATGGGCTGGCAGAGCACCTTCAGACTCACTTACAAAGGTCCAGGAGAGGAGTGGAATCACTTGGTAGGGTAGGACTCACAGATGCCAGAGTCAAGGTAATCGGCTCAAGGTTGTTGAAAACCTGTTATGTCCCAGAGGCTTCTGATCACAAGGCCAGCCAAATAGCCCCTGTAGTCACTTTGGGGTCCTGAGGTACACCGATGCAGGTCCAGTCCTTCTCACCCCTGCAAGAGGGCAGCAGGCTGGAGGTCAGTACAGCAGGGCAGCAGTCCTCCAGAGCAGGAATGTAGCAGAGTGACAGTCTTTAGCAGCACAGCAGTCCTTGTTTCTGGCATAGTATCTAGAGGTGCAGAAGTATACTGAAGAGCTGGTGTCTGGGGTCCAATATTTACTGGGCCTTCCTTAGACGTGGGAGAAGCTACTAGAGATTTCCCTTTGGCATCCACAGGCATCCTGCCTTCCCTGTCCTGGCTGCAGACTAACTACAGGGGGCATGCAGGCCATTGTGTGCTGGCAAGACACAACCTATTCAAGTGAAAGTAGGGCTGTGCCCATCTCCGCCCTCCCTTCCTGCCAGCGATGGCCCGTCCAGGCAAACCTAAGCTCTCTATTGTGTGTGGCTATCTAGGAGGAATACACAAAGTCCAAATGTTAGCTACACCCAGTTATGTGACCCAGAGACAGGCTACAGGCACTAAATGGTCAAGGCAGGAAAACAGCAACTTTCTAAATATGGCATTTTAAAAATTGTAATTTAAAATCCGACTTCACCATGAGAGAGGATTTTTCATTACAATTTCAAAGACACAAATCATGAATTGGCTACCTGCTGTCATTTGGACATTATTCATTAAATGTAATAAGACAACTTCAATGTTATCCTATGGGAGAAGTAGGTCTTGCAGTAGTGAAAAACAAATGGAAGAGGTTTCCCTCTGCCAGGTCTTATGAAACTTAAAAGTACACACCCTACTTTATAAATACACTGCACTGTGCCTCTTGGGCTGCCCAGGGCCTACCTTAGGGGTGACTTAGATGTATTAAAAAGGAAGGTTTGGGCTTCAAAAAAGGTGCATTGGAGGAGGAGCTACGCTAGCAACCAAAATGGCCGCTTAGGCTCCCGGCTCCACCGACCTTCGTCCCCCGCCGGATGATCCTTCTACTAATCCTGAATTTACACCCTGCCTCCGGGCATGTGAACTGCTGTGCGGTACTTTGGAGCGATCCCGAGACTTTTACCAGCTTGGTTGACGGAGTTATGTCGGATTTATGTTTGGGGCCTACACCAGCTTGGGGACTCGAGCACTGGCCCAGCAGGGTCCCAGTTGAACAACATCGGCCGTGGGTGATCGACAGGGTCCGGTCTTTGGATGTGGAGAACTTTCTAAGCCCAATTTTGACGGCGGTTGTCGATCTGGCCTAAAATTGACGGAGAGTTGACGAGGCACGATTGTGGCTGTGGGCGGAGGTCCCCGACCCGGAGACCCGGTTTGCCGCCGCCGGTGTTCTCTGAGTCGGGGTCTTCGCTTGCGGTAGCGGAGTGTGGATTGTGGCCTTGGTACGCCCTGTGTCTCCCTCCGTGACAGTCCGTCCCAATTTTGCCGGTTCCCCCGGGGATGACCAGGTCTCTGGGGGACGCGATTATGGTCAACTCCGAACGAAATGCCGTGGGACGGACTGAGTCTGAACCGTCAATGCGGACTGTACTGGCAGCTATCGGGGCACTACATTCCCATGTGGAGTCCATTGTCCACAAAATGATAGCGGTCACATATGGACATGGGTATGAGAGACCGGACCCTGATCCACTGCAATATCCTGATCGGCCTATACCACCCACGGAGGTCCTTGTAACAGCAACGGACCCTGTGCCACGAGGGGTGTCGGAGCTTCATGTCAGTGTGATGGCCGACGACCGTGAATTCGGTGCTCTCTACGGATTGCCGAGCCCACCATCATTGCTCACTGGGTGAGGACTAATTGGTGCTTCCTTTCCGGATACTCTTGGTGGGAACTGTCTACGGGACGAAACAGCATTTTTCCCCTATCCGACACCTTTTTCACGATCACAGAGACAACGACGTCGGGAGCTCATGGCAGTGAGGGAGATTGTCGATGTCGATGGAGTTCCCAGTGACTCTAAAACTTTGCCTCGCCTCGGAAGGAACTTTACTGAACTGTTTCTGCATTTTGACTATCCTGCGAAGGCGACAGTCTGTCCGGAAGGGGCTTGCACGGCTGATCGGAAGGGTCAAGGATGAGACTGATTGTTGGGGCTTGGCACCGTGGGCTTGCTGAAGTGGGATTCGTTACCATTGTGTTTATGGGAGGTCGGGTGGCGTTTACTGTTTCCCCTGTTTCGTTTTATATCGCTTCTTAATAGAGTTGTAGGTTTTATCCTGGGGGATTCTTGGTTCTGGCGAGGGGGGGGGGGTACCGGGGGCCCGTACTGAGGTGTCCTCCTCCACTTTTTCTACTGTTAGTACCTAGTTAGATGGGGCGACAGGCACACTGCTAGTTGGGGACAGGCGCAAGCCATATGCAGGGGTGCAGGGTGGGGGAGGGGAGTTTTTCTTGTTAGTGTTTGTAGTTTTTATGTTGGAAATCCTTTAGTATCCTGATATAGGTGGTCTTATTGAGGCGCGAATTTGTGTTTTGGGTGGATGGGTTCTGGTGGGGGTATTATTAGCATAAATTAGCCAACTGTAGCGTCATCCGTTATTGTATTCGGGATGCGGCTGTAGTCTCGAACCTTCTTACTGCCGGCCCCCCCCTCCCTTCTACTCTGGACTGCTGTTCAATGTTTATCCTATTTTCTGGGGAGGTGGGGTTGGTGGTTGGCATTTGTTTGAATAGCCTGAATGTCATACGGCTGCATACCCGATGTAGCTTGTGAGTAGGCCTTATTGATAGTCCTCCATCCATTACGCCTTGTATGTATATTTCTTATCCTTTCATTCCGCGATGTAAGATACCTGTTATTGGTTTTTCTATGTTTTTCTCAATAAAAAGATGTTTTAAAAAAAAAAAAAGTGCATTTTCCAGGTAATAATAGCAGTTTAAAAGTGCACACACAGTCTGCAATGGCAAACTTGAGATATCATGTTTAAAGTGCTACTGGAGTGGTTGGCACAACCAGTGTAGCAGGCCCACTAGTAGCATTTAATTTACATGCCCTGGGCACAGGTAGTGCCACTCAAATAGAGACATACAAGTAAATTAAATATGCCACCTATGGTTTGAGCCAATTCTACCATGTTTTAAGGAGAGAGCACAAGCACTTTAGCACTGGATGGCAGTGGTACTATGCAGAGCCCTGATGCCAGCAAAAACATAGTCAGCAAAACAGGAAGGTTGAAGGCAAAAAGTTTGGTGGAAAACTATGGAAGGGATGCCGGATATAACACAGGGGAATGACCCCTGCATTGCATTTCAAGTATGCACTCTTACACTATGTTACTCAACTGCTAGTTTCCATGGGAACCCTGAGTTCACTGTGCCAATCATGCATGACGGTGAGGTGATCACACCAAGGCCATGTCATGTTTTGAGACCCAGTGTGGGATTCTGTGGTCAGGAGTGGCACCCAAAGCATGCCCGATTTACTGCATGGGTACGCCTAAAATGTATTTTAAATAGGGATACATAGCACAACAACGAAATCTATACATTTGATTCTTACATTTTTTATAAAAATATATTTACACTTATTGTATATTGAAAATATTCTCACTTCATAACTCAAATTTCAAGGGGCCTCACACCTCCTGTATTTGTTATCAACTTTCAGAGTGGTGATTAATAGCCCTCATATAATCATTATTAACTGATACTATCAAAAATGATATATTTTAACATTTTGCATTCATTTCATCTGTCATCAGTGATGTCATAAATGATGTCATAGAGCATGTCATGAGTGATGTGATATGTGAAGTCATAAGCAGTGCACGGCAGTGCTTTGCTAAATATAACTATTGAATTTCCGTGTTTTTTTTAGTTCAAAACATTAATGTTGTCACGGACAAATTCACCTAACCATAACGTATCTTTAACCTTTGGTTTTTCCAGTTAATTTCTAAGATTGTTTTAAATCAAAAACAGATCTTTTGTCACAAATAACTATAGAATTACTTTAACCTTTTGTCTTTTCATTAAATTTCTAGGCTGTTTCTTAACATAAACTAAAAGTTGTTTACTATACGTAAAGCCAACTCCCCCACCGGACATGGCCTTCGACCAGGCCCTGCAGGAAACCCCCCACAGGCAGCCAAGTCTGAGAGGTAGGGTATGGGGAGATACTGCTTTCTGTGTTGAAACCTGTCTCTTGGATAATGGGTGTGTTCAGTAGGGTGTGGGGAGGGCCTAGCCCCTATGCTGAGACCTCCCTCTTGGATGACAGAAGTGCATAGTGATGGAGCAAGGACTCGTATAAAAGAGACTTGCTCGAAAGTAATCCTCTCATATAATCCGTAATTAAATATTAATAATGTTTTGTAATACTAATTATGCACAACATTTCATATATCTCTAGGCAGAGGAAGCTTGCCTATGTGTTTCACTAAGAAGTAACCCGAGTGTTATTAAAGATGGCTGCTAACGCTGGAAAATCTATTGCGCATGCGTCAGCTGCATGACGTATTAACACTTAGAGGGAAAATTCTGCTTCTGCGCAATAGTATCTAATATGGCCGCTTGGAAACTCACATGCTAAGCATCTGCTTTGCTGAAACTAAAACAAGTTATGTACTAAATGCTAATGCATAAATAGTCTTTATAAGTAAATGGGATTAGAGTAGGAATAAGTGGTATACAGTGAAATCATTTTATTTTTAAATTAATACTTTTTCTTTTGACCTCTCTATTAGTTCGTATTTGGGCCTCTGAATGATGCTAAAGTCTGACACCCATGTGGGTTTTTCTGCATTTGCCAGAAGGGACAACTCCGAAATAGTGAGCTCAAGTCTTGAAACTCGCCCAAGGACGTTAGCGAATAGCTGAAGAAGCAGACTTAGAATTTTATTGCCAAAAAATTAGAAGAAGCCTGCGGAAGAATCAAGTAGGTAATAGTATTAGAAGAAGATTGCGCAAGAATCAAGGAGGTCATTTGAATTAGAAGAAGATTGCGGAAAACTTGAGGAGGAAGTTAGTATCAAAGAGGGGTGAGACGCAGGCGTCGAATTCAGAAGAGGCCATCTGTCCTGTCCTGTAACCTGTCCTGAAGTCTTTGTCACCTGAATTTTCCAAGGGACCCATTAACTCTTGGACAGAGGGGTCTGATTTTCACACCATCCTAGGTAAATATAATTCTGTGTATTGTGTCAATGTGTTTCCTCTCTCAATCCTCTCTTTCCTGAGGTACTTGTCGTTGTGAAATCTCATTTTAAATAGAATATGAAAATAATGATGGGCTTACCTCCTCGGATATGATGGAGTTATCACTGTAATTTGTTTTGCTCATATGAATAATTAGATAAACATCTAAAACTTTCCAGAGTCTGTGGTTATTCAATAAAATAATAAAGTGAATATACTTAGGTCATATCATTAATTACTCTTCAACTAAAATAGATCCATCACTAAAGAGAAGGATTCGGATCAGTAATAGACTAGAACATTTGTATACAAATGAGTCTATAATTTAAGCCTTAAAAATTGACCCCCAACGGTGTTGACTAGTCTACATGATTGATTATGTATATGAGCCCAGACGAATATATATTGATAGTTTTGCTCAGGTTGGTAGCCCGCTGGATCAGTTTGCTGGTAGCAGAGGTATGGGTTTTATTGATTAGTTTGGTGATTATTGGTTATTGATTTATGTTTTAACAAACCTGTATGTATATTTTTTTATGTTGTCTGGAAAATCCAGGGAAATGTATAGCGGGTGGTGAATGGAAACCACACTGCAGTGAGGTTACTCGTCTGTTTTAGAAATTAAGTATTGTGGAAAAAAAAGTGTGAGTGATTGTTACCAAGGAGTTCGCTGGTGAAACTTTGGTGTTATATCACCTAGAAAGGGTAACACTGGAGGAGTAGCAGGTTCGCCTAAGCTTGGGTGAAGAGTAAGCAGAAGATTTTACTTGCAGTGTAGGAAGAGTAAGCGGAAGGTTTCACTCGTAGTAAAAGAAATCGACCAATCTTTTAGCTTTATGAAAACAGACACAGAAGCAAATGTTTTTATGTTGTTATTAAATGAAAAATGTTGGTTAACAGTTAAAGCAAATTAAGTTTTGCATTACCTTGTGAAGGGAGGGTCAGCTGCTGGAGTTACACTGACGTCATGAAACAGTGGTGGTTCGATGAATTCGCTGTGGGACGTGTACCTGCTGTGAACAAACCAATGAAGGATCTGTCTTTTCTTTTGCGGGGATTCACTGGAAACTTGAGGTATTCACCAATTGTAGGACAAAAAACGTCATCTATGGCATCCTATGCCCGTGCCCTAAACTATATATTGGGAAGACGAGCCAGGAGGTACGCCAGCGAATTACCCAGCATAAATCAAGAATCAGGAGAGAAGTGCCAAATGCACCTTTGGTGCAACATTGGGCGTCGAAAAAGCACCAAGAGGAGGAATTACGATGGACAGTCCTTTCAAAAATTGAAAAGGACCAACGCGGAGGAGACATGGAGGCAAGGCTTAGCCAACAGGAAGCACTGCTTATAATGAAATATAATACAGCAATCAACGGACTTAATGAAGTCTCTGACATTTTTAAGGCAAACACCTGCATATGATAGTGCAATACCGGAGGCCAGTTTCATGTAGGAATGACAAGCTGACATAAAATCTTCTTGTGCGACATAAACGCGGCCATATCCCCTGTTCTCCCCTATTTTCAAACGTATCACTAACTGGCGCCTGGAAACATCAACCTCATGGTTGTATGGTGAAAAAGAATAATAAAGTTCTGTGGGATTGAAATCACTACACTTCCAAAGCACACTAGTAGCGTCTCTCGACCACGTGATTAATCCCTTATAGAACACCATGTGCAACATAAACACGGTCATATCCCCGTCTTCCTCAATTCAATACGTGTGACCAACTGGCGCCTGGATACATCAACCAGCATGGTTGCATTGTGGGAATGCTGTAGTCAAAGTTAAAACATATTCATCTTTGAAAAGATTGAACGGATGAATGACAACTAGAAACCTTGCCTTCTAAAAAGGAAACAAATAATAAAGTTTTGTGAAATTGAAAAAACTACACTTCCCAAAGCGCACTAGCGGCGTTTTCCTCATTTCCAAACGTGTGACTGACATATCAGCAAGCATGGCAGCATTGTGTTTATGCTGTGTGCGAAAGGATTAATATATCTATCTTTGTAAAAATTGGAAGGATGCCTCACAACTAGAAGCCGTGCCTTCTAAAAAGGAAACGAATAACAAAGTTTTGTGCGATTGAAAATACTACACGTCCCAAGCACACTAGCGGCGTCTCCCAACCATGTGATTAACCCCCTAGAAGAATGCAGATTGGTTGAAATAGACGCAGACATTCCATGTCCTGCAATTCTGTAAACCACTGATGTGAGTTGGAAGAAGGAAACGTTACACGCGAAAAGGTGAGCTCCAGCGCCTCTGTGATTCAAAGTTGCTGAAAAGGGAACAGCGAGGTGGCACAGTATTCTAAAGGATGTACTTGTTTCCGCAGGATCCGCTACCAGGTGACTTGGAGCAACCGCGGTAAGCGGCAGAAACTCCCTGCGGCGCCAGTGATTTAAATCGGTAAGATGAGCTCCGGCTCAGAACACACTTTACAAATAGACAATCCGTTGGTAGTGTAGGGCTTGATATTTTACAGCAGAGAGAGTGGCAATAATGACACACTCGTTCTACATTTGTTTTATGCATCACTGGCGCCATCTTTGGCTTTTCAAATTGAGGAAGGGTAAGTAGGTTGGACCACTGAATTAAATAGTTTATAGCCAGCTGAGAAGAGTAAAGAGTTAAGTCATGTTACGGTTTGTTGTCCTGTTTTGTCTCCCCTATTAGTTATTTTCGCGAACACACACCAGACATAAAAAAGAGCTTTCATTTCCTGACGACTAAAGGTAGGATTGTTTGATCCAGTTGGCGGATAGTTCGGTGCTTCATGACCCAATTGATGAGGTGTCTAAAATCTTGTGTATTTTGTTGTTTGTTTTTTAGAAATTATTGGTCCTGAGGAGAACCCCAAAACCATTGGGTTCGAAACGCGTCGACCTGGCCCTATGTCATGTATAAAATATGTACAAAGTTTGTGATGAACTTTAGATTGTATTAGAAAGCCATATAATTTAAGGATTAGAGTGTACTATGAAAAAGTGCTTCATCCTTTGTTTAATGAATTTTTGACATTGGGCCCTTGTGTGTTTGTCCCCTAAGGGGGTTGGGTATGAGTGGAAGAAGTATGAGAATAAGTGAGATATGTATGTGATGGTCAAAGTTGTGAGTGGGTGTGTTGTAAACTTGTATATAAGAGAATTTTTTGTATAGAATCTGTGGTTATTTGTATTTAATTGTATCTTTATGCACACAAAAAAAACACTTTAATTTTCGTAAAAAAGTGATATGATTGCAAAAAAAAGTGAATAAACCATTGAGTGACGTAATTCGAAAAAAGGACCGGTATGTTTTATTCATAAAGGTCGTTGATAAAAGTTGGTGAGTTTAGTCCAGTATTGGCATTTGTGTTGTTCTTTGCTATATTGACTCAGCCTTACTGGGTCCGAGTCAAGGCCCTTTGGTGTTTTCTTGATTAGAAGAATGGGAAGCAGAGGCATTTGGTCGAGATAGGTCTAGAAGTACTAGGAGTTATAGAGGATTCTACCCTAAAAGAGTGCGTGAATCACGTGAAGATCAGATGAAACAATGGAGACAGGCAATGGTTACAGAAGGATTGTCTCCTGTATTAATGTTAGAGGAACAGTTGGGAGGCAAGTGTACAAGAAAAACTAAGCATTTAACAATGACAGGTTGTGGGGAATCAGAAGATGAATTCATGGAAGATATCCTAACTAAGAATCCACTGCCATATCAGGAGGGACCTAGTAGAACTACTCCAAGTGCCCCCGCTTTAGAAACACCATTAGTGCCACAGATTATGCATGACTCAATAAATGAAAGGATACTCCAGGAAAAAGAAAGAAATGCAATAAGCAAAAATAGAGAATTAATAGAGAAAATAATACAATTGAGTGCACACCCTGAAGCATTGACTATACCAGTGACTATAGGTCCAGTTGTACCATTGTACGGGGGTAAGGGAAATTGTCCAAAACCACCAGTTATGACAACACCTATAGTAGAACCTAGAAAAGAAAGCATAATAATTGAAGATCAAGTTAGTGAATGTGAATCAGTGATATCACTAATGGATTTGCCAATAAGAGAACAGAATAAATGAAACCTCAAGAAGACCTACAGCTAGTTGTTCAAAAGAAATACGATTAGAAACCTCCACAGGAACTAAAAGTGACACAATAGTGTCACCAGAAGAATTAGAAAGGTGGGCACAAGGAATAGACAACCCAAATCAACAGCCAAAGTTATGGACATTTATAAATTAAAAGTAGAATTGAAAGAAATGATAGCTGAAAATGTGGGAATAGACTGGCTAAATTCGTACCGTGAAGAAGAATTGTTGTTTATATGTAGAAGTATAACTAGAAATGTAAAGATATTTCATGAAAAAATGACAGAGCTTGCTTCCGAATTGGGAATTGAAATAGGGAGATCAAAGGTATTGCAGAAACCATATAGAGTAGAATTTTATGACAAAGAATTGGAAAATATGATTATATCTGGCAGAAAATGACAGATTAAGGAATTAATGATAATATTAAAGAAATGGGAAGATTTCGACAGGTGGAAAACAAGGTGGACAAAGAAGAAGGAGGTAGCACAGGCAAATAGGACAGCATCAGAATATTTATAAAGAGAACCTAAAAATACAGAAAGATTGTGCCCAATGAGACAGGTACCAGGAGGAGGATATGTACATGTTCCATGGACCCGACAAGATATTTTGTCATTTACTAATGATTTTCCGAAATTACGAGAGAAGCCAGTTGAATGGTATAGACAGGTTGAAAGGTTTTGTGAAAGTTTCCAAGGTTTTGTTGAAAGATTTGGATGGTCTGTTTGACATAGTAGTGCCTGCAGATTTATGGACTGAATGTAAAATCACAGTTGATTGACCTAGTGATGAGTACCCAAGAGATGAGAAAACAGGAGCACCCTCAGAGGAGGTAATGAAGAAATATCACCAGGTGATCACTTTCTTGAACGGAAAAATTCCACCAAAAGAAACAGATTGGATAAAATAGACAGAACAACTCAAGAAATAAACAAGACTGTACATGCTTATTATGAACGCCTGTTACAGGTGTTCAGGCAGTATAGTGGATTTGAGAATATAGGCAATAAAGGTACATTTTGTGCATCGGTTTGTATCTAGATTGAGACCTGAGATTTGTCAGATGATTCAAAATCATATGTTGTGTAGGCAAGGAAAGCCAATAGATGAAGTTCTAAAATATTCAACATACGGCGGAGATGAGATCGAAAATAGATGCAAAAAGTTAGAATAAAAAGTAATGTGGTCACAAGTAAAATTGGCAGAACATCAAGAGCTTAAATTAAATAATCAGAACAATGATCAAACTAGAGGACCTGGACAAAATGAAAATAGTGGGGGAAAAACCAAAAGGGAAAATGAGCAGGGAGGAAGCAAAGAAGAAATGTACTTGTCATAGGTGTGGAAAATACGGGCATTGGAAAGGCGAGTGTAAAAATATTCAAAATAAGAATGGCCCAAATCAAAATTTAAATCTACAGAAGCAGAACGAGGTGATATTGAGTCAACCGCATCCGGTTGTTAATCAACAAAGTCAGTTACCACCTGCCCCTATGCCAAATTGTATGAACAGAGCAAAGTACATTGCGGATGCCGGATTTCCAGGAGAAAGTGGTAAGATAAATTCTATAATTTCACAATTTCTTTCTCAGAACAGTTGTTATTCTGAAGATGAAGAATGACGGTGACTGTGGGGGGAGGAAGAGGAGTGCGTACTTGGCGCATCCTTACCGGTAGATCAGTCAGGTCCATACATTGAGGGAAAGGTAGAAGTAAAAGACATTACCTTTTAGTTGGACACTGGTGCTACCCATTCTACTGTGAGAACAGCAGACATCTCAAACCTACCCCCCTCGGGTGAAGCCACCCAAGTAATAGGTGTTTCAAATAGACAGATTAGAACTCCAATCACAGAATCCACGGAGGTATGCATTGGCAAATACATTTAGTGGGAGAGCACCTGCCCATCTCATCAGTGGTGCAGGTGCAATACTTCTAGTGGGAGAGCACCTGCACGTCTCTGCACTGGTGCAATACTTTTAGTGGGAGAGTACCTGCACTTCTCCGATCTGATGCAATACTTTTAATAGGAGAATACCTGCAAGTCTCAGCACTGGTTCAATTCTTTTAGTGGGAGAGCACCTGCACTTCTCAGCACTGGTGCATTACTTTTAGTGGGAGAGTACCTGCACTTCTCATTACTGGTGCAATACTTTTAATGGAAGAGTACCTGCACTCAACACTGGTTCAATACTTTTAGTGGGAGAGTACCTGCACTTCTCATCACTGGTGCAATACTTTTAGTGGGGGAGTACCTGCACTTCGCAACACAGGTTCTATACTTTTAGTGGGAGAGCACCTGCACATCTCAGCACTCATGCAATACTTTTAATGGAAGAGTCCCTGCACTTCTCAGCAGTGGTGCAATACTTTTAGTGGGAGAGTACCAGTGGCGGCTCCTCCGCTACGGCGGAGGAGCGTCACCTCACTGAGCAAGCCCACTCCAAGTGTGCAGGACACTTTGATCGGCCGTCTTCGGGTGGTCAAACTGTCATGCACACTTTACATGTTCTCCGTGTAGGCTGCATTACAGCCTGCTTGGAGTACATGCCCAGCCTCCTGTTCTCTGGCTGAGCCACGATCTACGGTGCTCAAGACCAAACAAAACACTGCATTGCAGCATTGTGTTTGGCTATAGAGAGGCTGGGAGCCGGGAGCTTCCTTCTTTGTGCCTTGGAAGTGGGCGGCAGAGGACCCAGAGGAGGTGGCAGCGACGGCTTGCTGCTGCGGCAGACAGGCAATAAGTATTTTAATTTTTAATTAATGAATTCCCTCCTACAACCTGCACTTCCACCACCTTCAAATACCAGCCGCCACTGGAGAGTACCTGCATTTCTCATCAAAGGTGCAGTACACTTAGTGGGAGAGTACATGCACTTATCATCATTGGTTCAATACTTTAAATGGGAGAGTGCCTGAACTTCTCATCACTGGTGCAATACATTTAGTGGGAGAGCACCTGCCCATCTCATCACTGATGCACTACTTGTAGTGAGAGAGTACCTGCACTTCTCATCACTGGTGCAATACATTTAGTGGGAGAGCACCTGCCCATCTCATCACTGATGCAATACTTTTAGTGGGAGAGTACCTGCACTTCTCATCACTGATGCAATACTTTTAGTGGGAGAGTACCTGCACTTCTCATCACTGATGCAATACTTTTAGTGGGAGAGTACCTGCACTTCTCATCACTGGTGCAATACTTTTAATGGGAGAGTGCCTGCACTTCTCCTCACTGGTGCAATACTATTAATGGGAGAGTACCTGCATGTCTCATCTGTTGTGCAGTACTTTTAGTGGGAGAGTACCTGCACTTTTCATTACTGGTGAAATACTTGTAGTGAGAGAGTACCTGCACTTCTCATCACTGGTGCAATACATTTAGTGGGAGAGCACCTGCCCATCTCATCACTGATGCAATACTTTTAGTGGGAGAGTACCTGCACTTCTCATCACTGATGCAATACTTTTAGTGGGAGAGTACCTGCACTTCTCATCACTGATGCAATACTTTTAGTGGGAGAGTACCTGCACTTCTCATCACTGATGCAATACTTTTAGTGGGAGAGTACCTGCACTTCTCATCACTGATGCAATACTTTTAGTGAGAGAGTACCTGCACTTCTCATCACTGATGCAATACTTTTAGTGGGAGAGTACCTGCACTTCTCATCACTGGTGCAATAATTTTAATGGGAGAGTACCTGCACTTCTCAACACTGGTTCAATACTTTTAATTGGAGAGTGCCTGCACTTCTCATCACTGGTGCTATACTATTAATGGGAGAGTACCTGCACTTCTCATCACTGATGCAATACTTTTAGTGGGAGAGTACCTGCACTTCTCATCACTGGTGCAATACTTTTAGTGGGAGAGTACCTGCACTTCTCATCACTGATGCAATACTTTTAGTGGGAGAGTACCTGTACTTCTCAACACTGATGCAATACTATTAATGGGAGAGTACCTGCATGTCTCATCTGTTGTGCAGTACTTTTAGTGGGAGAGTACCTGCACTTTTCATTACTGGTGAAATACTTTTAGTGGGAGAGTACCTGCACTTCTCATCACTGATGCAATACTTTTAGTGGGAGAGTACCTGCACTTCTCATCTGTTGTGCAGTACTTTTAGTGGGAGAGTACCTGCACTTCTCATCACTGGTGCAATACTTTTAGTGAGAGAGTACCTGCACTTCTCAACACTGCTTCAATTCTTTTAATTGGAGAGTGCCTGCACTTCTCATCACTGGTGCAATACTATTAATGGGAGAGTACCTGCACTTCTCATCACTGATGCAATACTTTTAGTGGGAGAGATGCAATACAAATCATTGGAACAAACTTCCGTTGGATCTACGTTTAGAACCGGCAGAAACTAAGTTCCGTGCTAAATTAAAAACGTACCTATATGTCAGATAGACTGCCCGCCCTTCAGCTAAACTCCCAGTTTCTGTCTCTCTCACCTTAGCGCGGGGACACGCCGGTGTGCGTAACTCAGCGCTCTACAAATGCCCCTATTATTATTATTATTTATTAGAGTACCTGCACTTCTCATCACTGATGCAATACTTTTAGTGGGAGAGTACCTGCACTTTTCATTACTGGTGAAATACTTTTAGTGGGAGAGTACCTGCACTTCTCATCACTGATGCAATACTTTTAGTGGGAGAGTACCTGTACTTCTCTTCACTGGTGCAATACTTTTCATGGGAGAGCACCTGCACTTCTCATCACTGATGCAATACTTTTAGTGGGAGAGTACCTGCACTTCTCATCACTGGTGCAATAATTTTAATGGGAGAGTACCTGCACTTCTCAACAATGGTTCAATACTTTTAATTGGAGGGTGCCTGCACTTCTCATCACTGGTGCAATACTATTAATGGGAGAGTACCTGCACTTCTCATCACTGATGCAATACTTTTAGTGGGAGAATACCTGCACTTCTCATCCCTGGTGCAATACGTTTAGTGGGAGAGTACCTGCACTTCTCATCACTGATGCAATACTTTTAGTGGGAGAGTACCTGCACTTCTCAACACTGATGCAATACTATTAATGGGAGAGTACCTGCATGTCTCATCTGTTGTGCAGTACTTTTAGTGGGAGAGTACCTGCACTTTTCATTACTGGTGAAATACTTTTAGTGGGAGAGTACCTGCACTTCTCATCACTGATGCAATACTTTTAGTGGGATAGTACCTGCACTTCTCATCACTGGTGCAATACTTTTAGTGGGAGAGTACCTGCACTTCTCAACACTGGTTCAATACTTTTAATTGGAGAGTGCCTGAACTTCTCATCACTGGTGCAATACTATTAATGGGAGAGTACCTGCATGTCTCATCTGCTCTGCTGTGCAGTACTTTTAGTGGGAGAGTACCTGCACTTCTCATCACTGGTGCAATACTATTAATGGGAGAGTACCTGCATGTCTCATCTGTTGTGCAGTACTTTTAGTGGGAGAGTACCTGCACTTCTCATCACTGGTGCAATACTATTAATGGGAGAGTACCTGCATGTCTCATCTGTTGTGCAGTACTTTTAGTGGGAGAGTACCTGCACTTCTCATCACTGGTGCAATACTTTTAGTGGGAGAGTACCTGCACTTCTCAACACTGGTTCAATACTTTTAATTGGAGAGTGCCTGCACTTCTCATCACTGGTGCAATGCTATTAATGGGAGAGCACCTGCACTTCTCATCACTGATGCAATACTTTGAGTGGGAGAGTACCTGCACTTCTCATCACTGATGCAATACTTTTAGTGGGAGAGTACCTGTACTTCTCTTCACTGGTGCAATACTTTTCGTGGGAGAGTACCTGCACTTCTCATCACTGATGCAATACTTTTAGTGAGAGAGCACCTGCACTTCTCATCACTGATGCAATACTTTTAGTGGGAGAGCACCTGCACTTCTCATCACTGATGCAATACTTTTAGTGGGAGAGTACCTGCACTTCACACCACTGGTTCAATACTTTTAGTGGGAGAGTACCTGTCATCACTGGTGAAAAGCTTGTAATAAGAGAGTACCTGCACGCCTCAACACTGGTTCAATACCTTTAGTGAGAGAGAAGCTGCACTTCTTATCACTGGTGCAGCACTTTTAATGGGAGTGAATCTGCACTCCTCATCACTGGGGCAAAACTTGTAATAAGAGAGTACCTGCACGCCTCAACACTGGTTCAATACTTTTAGTGGGAGAGTACCAGTACTTCTCATCACTGATGCAATGCTTTTCGTGGGAGAGTACCTGCACTTCTCATCACTGATGCAATACTTTTAGTGAGAGAGCACCTGCACTTCTCATCACTGATGCAATACTTTTAGTGGGAGAGCACCTGCACTTCTCATCACTGATGCAATACTTTTAGTGGGAGAGTACCTGCACTTCACACCACTGGTTCAATACTTTTAGTGGGAGAGTACCTGTTATCACTGGTGAAAAGCTTGTAATAAGAGAGTACCTGCACGCCTCAACACTGGTTCAATACCTTTAGTGAGAGAGAAGCTGCACTTCTTATCACTGGTGCAGCACTTTTAATGGGAGTGAATCTGCACTCCTCATCACTGGGGCAAAACTTGTAATAAGAGAGTACCTGCACGCCTCAACACTGGTTCAATACCTTTAGTGAGAGAGAAGCTGCACTTCTTATCACTGGTGCAGCACTTTTAATGGGAGTGAATCTGCACTCCTCATCACTGGGGCAAAACTTGTAATAAGAGAGTACCTGCACGCCTCAACACTGGTTCAATACTTTTAGTGGGAGAGTACCTGCACTTCTCAACACTGGTGAAAAGCTTGTAATAGGAGAGTACCTGCACGCCTCAACACTGGTTCAATACCTTTAGTGGGAGAGTACCTGCACTTCTCAACACTTGTGAAAAGCTTGTAATAAGAGAGTACCTGCACTTCTCAACACTGGTTCAATTCTTTTAATTGGAGAGTGCCTGCACTTCTCATCACTGGTGCAATACTATTAATGGGAGAGTACCTGCACTTCTCATCACTGATGCAATACTTTTAGTGGGAGAGATGCAATACAAATCATTGGAACAAACTTCCGGTGGATCTACGTTTAGAACCGGCAGAAACTAAGTTCCGTGCTAAATTAAAAACTTACCTATATGTCAGATAGACTGCCCGCCCTTCAGCTAAACTCCCAGTTTCTGTCTCTCTCACCTTAGCGCGGGGACACGCCGGTGTGCGTAACTCAGCGCTCTACAAATGCCCCTATTATTATTATTATTTATTAGAGTACCTGCACTTCTCATCACTGATGCAATACTTTTAGTGGGAGAGTACCTGCACTTTTCATTACTGGTGAAATACTTTTAGTGGGAGAGTACCTGCACTTCTCATCACTGATGCAATACTTTTAGTGGGAGAGTACCTGTCATCACTGGTGAAAAGCTTGTAATAAGAGAGTACCTGCACGCCTCAACACTGGTTCAATACCTTTAGTGAGAGAGAAGCTGCACTTCTTATCACTGGTGCAGCACTTTTAATGGGAGTGAATCTGCACTCCTCATCACTGGTGCAAAACTTGTAATAAGAGAGTACCTGCACGCCTCAACACTGGTTCAATACATTTAGTGGGAGAGCACCTGCCCATTGCATCACTGATGCAATACTTTTAGTGGGAGAGTACCTGCACTTCTCATCACTGATGCAATACTTTTAGTGGGAGAGTACCTGCACTTCTCATCACTGATGCAATACTTTTAGTGGGAGAGTACCTGCACTTCTCATCACTGATGCAATACTTTTAGTGGGAGAGTACCTGCACTTCTCATCACTGATGCAATACTTTTAGTGGGAGAGTACCTGCACTTCTCATCGCTGATGCAATACTTTTAGTGGGAGAGTACCTGCACTTCTCATCACTGGTGCAATACTTTTAATGGGAGAGTACCTGCACTTCTCAACACTGGTTCAATACTTTTAATTGGAGAGTGCCTGCACTTCTCATCACTGGTGCAATACTATTAATGGGAGAGTACCTGCATGTCTCATCTGTTGTGCAGTACTTTTAGTGGGAGAGTACCTGCACTTTTCATTACTGGTAAAATACTTGTAGTGAGAGAGTACCTGCACTTCTCATCACTGGTGCAATACATTTAGTGGGAGAGCACCTGCCCATCTCATCACTGATGCAATACTTTTAATGGGAGAGTACCTGCACTTCCCATCACTGATGCAATACTTTTAGTGGGAGAGTACCTGCACTTCTCATCACTGATGCAATACTTTTAGTGGGAGAGTATCTGCACTTCTCATCACTGATGCAATACTTTTAGTGGGAGAGTACCTGCACTTCTCATCACTGATGCAATACTTTTAGTGAGAGAGTGCCTGCACTTCTCATCACTGATGCAATACTTTTAGTGGGAGAGTACCTGCACTTCTCATCACTGGTGCAATCATTTTAATGGGAGAGTACCTGCACTTCTCAACAATGGTTCAATACTTTTAATTGGAGGGTGCCTGCACTTCTCATCACTGGTGCAATACTATTAATGGGAGAGTACCTGCACTTCTCATCACTGATGCAATACTTTTAGTGGGAGAGTACCTGCACTTCTCATCACTGGTGCAATACGTTTAGTGGGAGAGTACCTGCACTTCTCATTACTGATGCAATACTTTTAGTGGGAGAGTACCTGCACTTCTCAACACTGATGCAATACTATTAATGGGAGAGTACCTGCATGTCTCATCTGTTGTGCAGTACTTTTAGTGGGAGAGTACCTGCACTTTTCATTACTGGTGAAATACTTTTAGTGGGAGAGTACCTGCACTTCTCATCACTGATGCAATACTTTTAGTGGGATAGTACCTGCACTTCTCATCACTGGTGCAATACTTTTAGTGGGAGAGTACCTGCACTTCTCAACACTGGTTCAATACTTTTAATTGGAGAGTGCCTGCACTTCTCATCACTGGTGCAATACTATTAATGGGAGAGTACCTGCATGTCTCATCTGTTGTGCAGTACTTTTAGTGGGAGAGTACCTGCACTTCTCATCACTGGTGCAATACTATTAATGGGAGAGTACCTGCATGTCTCATCTGTTGTGCAGTACTTTTAGTGGGAGAGTACCTGCACTTCTCATTACTGGTGCAATATTAATAATGGGAGAATACCTGCATGTCTCATCTGTTGTGCAGTACTTTTAGTGGGAGAGTACCTGCACTTCTCATCACTGGTGCAATACTTTTAGTGGGAGAGTACCTGCACTTCTCAACACTGGTTCAATACTTTTAATTGGAGAGTGCCTGCACTTCTCATCACTGGTGCAATGCTATTAATGGGAGAGCACCTGCACTTCTCATCACTGATGCAATACTTTTAGTGGGAGAGTACCTGCACTTCTCATCACTGATGCAATACTTTTAGTGAGAGAGTACCTGCACTTCTCTTCACTGGTGCAATACTTTTCGTGGGAGAGTACCTGCACTTCTCATCACTGATGCAATACTTTTAGTGGGAGAGTACCTGCACTTCTCATCACTGATGCAATACTTTTAGTGGGAGAGCACCTGCACTTCTCATCACTGATGCAATACTTTTAGTGGGAGAGCACCTGCACTTCTCATCACTGATGCAATACTTTTAGTGGGAGAGTACCTGCACTTCACACCACTGGTTCAATACTTTTAGTGGGAGAGTACCTGTCATCACTGGTGAAAAGCTTGTAATAAGAGAGTACCTGCACGCCTCAACACTGGTTCAATACCTTTAGTGAGAGAGAAGCTGCACTTCTTATCACTGGTGCAGCACTTTTAATGGGAGTGAATCTGCACTCCTCGTCACTGGGGCAAAACTTGTAATAAGAGAGTACCTGCACGCCTCAACACTGGTTCAATACTTTTAGTGGGAGAGTACCAGTACTTCTCATCACTGATGCAATGCTTTTAGTGGGAGAGTACCTGCACTTCTCAACACTGGTGAAAAGCTTGTAATAAGAGAGTACCTGCACGCCTCAACACTGGTTCAATACCTTTAGTGAGAGAGAAGCTGCACTTCTTATCACTGGTGCAGCACTTTTAATGGGAGTGAATCTGCACTCCTCATCACTGATGCAATACTTTTAGTGGGAGAGTACCTGTACTTCTCTTCACTGGTGCAATACTTTTCGTGGGAGAGTACCTGCACTTCTCATCACTGATGCAATACTTTTAGTGGGAGAGTACCTGCACTTCTCATCACTGATGCAATACTTTTAGTGGGAGAGCACCTGCACTTCTCATCACTGATGCAATACTTTTAGTGGGAGAGCACCTGCACTTCTCATCACTGATGCAATACTTTTAGTGGGAGAGTACCTGCACTTCACACCACTGGTTCAATACTTTTAGTGGGAGAGTACCTGTCATCACTGATGAAAAGCTTGTAATAAGAGAGTACCTGCACGCCTCAACACTGGTTCAATACCTTTAGTGAGAGAGAAGCTGCACTTCTTATCACTGGTGCAGCACTTTTAATGGGAGTGAATCTGCACTCCTCATCACTGGGGCAAAACTTGTAATAAGAGAGTACCTGCACGCCTCAACACTGGTTCAATACTTTTAGTGGGAGAGTACCAGTACTTCTCATCACTGATGCAATGCTTTTAGTGGGAGAGTACCTGCACTTCTCAACACTGGTGAAAAGCTTGTAATAAGAGAGTACCTGCACGCCTCAACACTGGTTCAATACCTTTAGTGAGAGAGAAGCTGCACTTCTTATCACTGGTGCAGCACTTTTAATGGGAGTGAATCTGCACTCCTCATCACTGATGCAATACTTTTAGTGGGAGAGTACCTGTACTTCTCTTCACTGATGCAATACTTTTAGTGGGAGAGTACCTGCACTTCTCATCACTGGTGCAATACTTTTCGTGGGAGAGTACCTGCACTTCTCATCACTGACGCAATACTTTTCGTGGGAGAGTACCTACACTTCTCATCACTGATGCAATACTTTTCGTGGGAGAGTACCTACACTTCTCATCACTGATGCAATAATTTTAGTGGGAGAGTACCTGCACTTCTCATCACTGATGCAATACTTTTAGTGGGAGAGCACCTGCACTTCTCATCACTGATGCAATACTTTTAGTGGGAGAGCACCTGCACTTCTCATCACTGATGCAATACTTTTAGTGGGAGAGTACCTGCACTTCACACCACTGGTTCAATACTTTTAGTGGGAGAGTACATGTCATCACTGGTGAAAAGCTTGTAATAAGAGAGTACCTGCACGCCTCAACACTGGTTCAATACCTTTAGTGAGAGAGAAGCTGCACTTCTTATCACTGGTGCAGCACTTTTAATGGGAGTGAATCTGCACTCCTCATCACTGGGGCAAAACTTGTAATAAGAGAGTACCTGCACGCCTCAACACTGGTTCAATACTTTTAGTGGGAGAGTACCAGTACTTCTCATCACTGATGCAATGCTTTTAGTGGGAGAGTACCTGCACTTCTCAACACTGGTGAAAAGCTTGTAATAAGAGAGTACCTGCACGCCTCAACACTGGTTCAATACCTTTAGTGAGAGAGAAGCTGCACTTCTTATCACTGGTGCAGCACTTTTAATGGGAGTGAATCTGCACTCCTCATCACTGATGCAATACTTTTAGTGGGAGAGTACCTGTACTTCTCTTCACTGGTGCAATACTTTTCGTGGGAGAGTACCTGCACTTCTCATCACTGATGCAATACTTTTAGTGGGAGAGTACCTGCACTTCTCATCACTGATGCAATACTTTTAGTGGGAGAGCACCTGCACTTCTCATCACTGATGCAATACTTTTAGTGTGAGAGCACCTGCACTTCTCATCACTGATGCAATACTTTTAGTGGGAGAGTACCTGCACTTCACACCACTGGTTCAATACTTTTAGTGGGAGAGTACCTGTCATCACTGGTGAGAAGCTTGTAATAAGAGAGTACCTGCACGCCTCAACACTGGTTCAATACCTTTAGTGAGAGAGAAGCTGCACTTCTTATTACTGGTGCAGCACTTTTAATGGGGGTGAATCTGCACTCCTCATCACTGATGCAATACTTTTAGTGGGAGAGCACCTGCACTTCTCATCACTGATGCAATACTTTTAGTGGGAGAGCACCTGCACTTCTCATCACTGATGCAATACTTTTAGTGGGAGAGCACCTGCACTTCTCATCACTGATGCAATACTTTTAGTGGGAGAGTACCTGCACTTCACACCACTGGTTCAATACTTTTAGTGGGAGAGTACCTGTCATCACTGGTGAGAAGCTTGTAATAAGAGAGTACCTGCACGCCTCAACACTGGTTCAACACCTTTATTAGAGACTACCTGTGCGTCTCAGCATTGGTGCAAAACCTTCATTCTGAGAGTACCTGCGCTGCTCGGCACTTGTGTAACACTTTTAATGGGAGAGCATCGGCACTTCTGAGCAGCAGGCAGGCACTCTGAGTCCCTGCACTTCCACATTTTCCTTTAAAGCCCTGGGTGTGAGACTCTCGTTAGAAGAGGGTGTGAGGCTGAAGATGGGAGGCACGAGGGGTGGAAGCAAGGCCTCCTGGGGGCTGTGACTGGAGGAGGAGGGCTCAGGGAAGGCTGTGTGAGGTGGGGCTGGGGGGGGGAGGAGTCCGCTGGTGGGCAGGTGCGTGTGTGTGAGGGTGCGGGAGGGAAGCTAAGGTCTGGAGAGCAGACACCAACCACGGGGCAGGAACCTGGAGAGAGAAGAAACCCCAGTGACGCCCCCCCGCAGCGCCCCCGCTCTCACCCCGGCCCCCCCGAGCCTTTCCACCTGCTGCATCCCACTTTTACCCTCTTACCTCCGTGTCTGCCAGAGGGGCTCTATCCTGAGCCCCGCGCCCGTCTGTTCCTCTCCCTCCTGCGCCCTCAGCTCTGAGCGTTGCCCGGCTCCGACGGAGCGCCCTCACCCCTTGGCCATCAAATCTTGCCCCGGAACCACCCTCTGACCCCAAGCAGGGCCTTCGGTCCTTGCCGTGTTGCCCTCTGCCCTCACCCGCGCCCTCAGCTCTGAATCTTCTGCCATCTGATCAACCCTGAGCCCTCACTCACCTCTTACCCCGGTGCCCACCGGCTTCAACCCCTGCCCTCAGCTCCTACCCCGGTGTCTTCTGCCCTCGCTGGTCCCTCAGTTCTTACCCCTCTGCCCTAAGCTCCTACCCCTGTGCCCTCAAATTTGAACCCTCTGCATTCAGCTCTTACCTATCTGCCCTCAGCTTTTACCCCTCTGACCTCAGCTTTTACCCCTCTGACCTCACCTGTGCCCTCTGCTCTTCCTAGGCCCTCGCTTCCTACCCCTGTGCCCTCTGCCCTCACCTGTGCCCTCTGCCCTCACCCGTGCCCTCAGTTCTTACCCCTCTGCCCTCAGTTCTTACCCCTCTGCCCTCAGTTCTTACCCTCTGCCCTCAGATCTTACCCCTGTGCCCTCCTCATGTGCCCTCTGCCCTCCCCTGTGCCCTCTGCCCTCACCCGTGCCCTCAGCTCTTCCTAGGCCCTCACTTCTGACCCCTCTGCCCTCAGCTCTAACCTCTGTGCCCTCAACTTTGAACCCTCTGCCCTCAGCTTTTACCCCTCTGACATCACCTGTGCCCTCTGCTCTTCCTAGGCCCTCGCTTCCTACTCCTGTGCCCTCTGACCTCAATTACCCCGCGCCCTCTGCCCTCACCTGTGCCCTCTGCCCTCCCCCGTGCCCTCAGCTCTGCCCCCCGCGCCCTCTGACCCTCACCCGTGCCCATGGCCAGCATGGCGGGGGAGATCGTGGCCCTGCTGCTGGCGCTGTCGGGCTGGGTGCTGGTCTGCTCCACGCTGCCCACCGACTACTGGAAGGTGTCGAGCATCGACGGCACCGTCATCACCACGGCCACCTTCTGGTCCAACCTCTGGAAGACGTGCATCACCGACTCCACCGGCATCTCCAACTGCAAGGACTTCCCGTCCATGCTGGCCCTGGAGGGTGCGTGCAAGGGGGGGGGGACTCTGACCACCGCAGGGGGGGACTCTGACCACCGCAGGGGGGGGGCTGACCACCGCAGGGGGAGGGGGGGCTGCTGACCCTGGAGGGTGCGTGCAGGGGGAGGGGGGGCTGCTGACCCTGGAGGGTGCGTGCGGGGGGGGGGGGCTCTGACCTCCGCAGGGGGGGGGGGCTGGAGCCCTACCCACCCTGGGAGGGGGCTGCTGGAACTTTATCCACCCAGGGAGGGGGCTGCTGGAACTCTATCCACCCTGGGAGGGGGCTGCTGGAGCTCTATCCACCCAGGGAGGGGGCTGCTGGAGCTCTATCCACCCAGGGAGGGGGCTGCTGGAGCTCTATCCACCCTGGGAGGGGGCTGCTGGAGCTCTATCCGCCCTGGGAGGGGGCTGCTGGAGCTCTATCCACCCAGGGAGGGGGCTGCTGGAGCTCTATCCAACCAGAGAGGGGCTGCTGGAGCTCTATCCACCCAGGGAGGGGGCTGCTGGAGCTCTATCCACCCTGGGAGGGGGCTGATGGAGCTCTATCCACCCTGGGAGGGGGCTGCTGGAGCTCTATCCGCCCTGGGAGGGGGCTGCTGGAGCTCTATCCACCCAGGGAGGGGGCTGCTGGAGCTCTATCCACCCTGGGAGGGGGCTGCTGGAGCTCTATCCACCCAGGGAGGGGGCTGCTGGAGCTCTATCCAACCAGAGAGGGGCTGCTGGAGCTCTATCCACCCAGGGAGGGGGCTGCTGGAGCTCTATCCACCCTGGGAGGGGGCTGATGGAACTCTATCCACCCAGGGAGGGGGCTGCTGGAACTCTATCCACCCAGGGAGGGGGCTGCTGGAACTCTATCCACCCTGGGAGGGGGCTGATGGAACTCTATCCACCCAGGGAGGGGGCTGCTGGAACTCTATCCGCCCTGGGAGGGGGCTGCGCTGCTGGAGCTCTACCCACCCTGGGAGGGGGCTGCTGGAGCTCTACCCACCCTGGGAGGGGGCTGCTGGAACTCTATCCACCCAGGGAGGGGGCTGCTGGAACTCTATCCACCCTGGGAGGGGGCTGCTGGAACTCTATCCACCCAGGGAGGGGGCTGCTGGAACTCTATCCACCCAGGGAGGGGGCTGCTGGAGCTCTACCCACCCTGGGAGGGGGCTGCTGGAGCTCTATCCACCCTGGGCGGGGGCTGCTGGAGCTCTATCCACCCTGGGAGGGGGCTGCCGGAGCTCTATCCACCCTGGGAAGAGTTACTGGGGGGCTGCTGGGGGGCTGCTGGAGCTCTACCCACCCTGGGAGGGGGCTGCTGGAGCTCTATCCACCCTGGGAGGGGGCTGCTGGAGCTCCATCCGCCCTGGGAGGGGGCTGCGCTGCTGGAGCTCTATCCACCCTGGGAGGGGGCTGCTGGAGCTCTATCCACCCTGGGAGGGGGCTGCGCTGCTGGAGCTCTATCCACCCTGGGAGGGGGCTGCGCTGCTGGAGCTCTACCCACCCTGGGAGGGGGCTGCTGGAGCTCTATCCACCCCGGGAGGGGGCTGCTGGAGCTCTATCCACCCTGGGAGGGGGCTGCTGAGAGCTCTATCCACCCTGGGAGTGGGAGGGGGGGGCTGCTGGAGCTCTATCCACCCTGGGAGGGGGCTGCTGAGAGCTCTATCCACCCTTGGAGGGGGCTGCTGCGAACTCTATCCACCCTGGGAGAGGGCTGCTGGAGCTCTATCCACCCTGGGAGGGGGCTGCTGAGAGCTCTATCCACCCTGGGAAGAGGTGCTGGAGCTCTACCCACCCTGGGAGGGGGCTGCTGGAGCTCTATCCACCCAGGGAGGGGGCTGCTGGAACTCTATCCACCCTGGGAGGGGGCTGCGCTGCTGGAGCTCTATCCACCCTGGGAGGGGGCTGCTGGAGCTCTATCCACCCTGGGAGGGGGTTGCTGGAGCTCTATCCACCCTGGGAGGGGGCTGCTGGAGCTCTACCCACCCTGGGAGGGGGCTGCTGGAGCTCTATCCACCCTGGGCGGGGGCTGCTGGAGCTCTATCCACCCTGGGAGGGGGCTGCTGGAGCTCTACCCACCCTGGGAGGGGGTTGCTGGAGCTCTATCCACCCTGGGAGGGGGCTGCTGGAGCTCTATCCGCCCTGGGAGGGGGCTGCTGGAGCTCTATCCGCCCTGGGAGGGGGCTGCTGGAGCTCTATCCACCCTGGGAGGGGGCTGCTGGAACTCTATCCACCCTGGGAGAGGGGTGCTGGAGCTCTACCCACCCTGGGAGGGGGCTGCTGGAGCTCTATCCACCCTGGGAGAGGGGTGCTGGAGCTCTACCCACCCAGGGAGGGGGCTGCTGGAACTCTATCCACCCAGGGAGGGGGCTGCTGGAACTCTATCCACCCTGGGAGGGGGCTGCTGGAACTCTATCCACCCAGGGAGGGGGCTGCTGGAACTCTATCCACCCAGGGAGGGGGCTGCTGGAACTCTATCCACCCTGGGAGGGGGCTGCTGGAACTCTATCCACCCTGGGAGGGGGCTGCTGGAACTCTATCGACCCTGGGAGGGGGCTGCTGGAACTTTATCCACCCAGGGAGGGGGCTGCTGGAACTCTATCCACCCTGGGAGGGGGCTGCTGGAACTCTATCCACCCAGGGAGGGGGCTGCTGGAACTCTATCCACCCTGGGAGGGGGCTGCTGGAACTTTATCCACCCAGGGAGGGGGCTGCTGGAACTCTATCCACCCTGGGAGGGGGCTGCTGGAACTCTATCCACCCAGGGAGGGGGCTGCTGGAACTCTATCCACCCTGGGAGGGGGCTGCTGGAGCTCTATCCACCCTGGGAGGGGGCTGCTGGAGCTCTATCCACCCTGGGAGGGGGCTGCTGGAGCTCTATCCACCCAGGGAGGGGGCTGCTGGAGCTCTATCCACCCTGGGAGGGGGCTGCTGGAGCTCTATCCACCCAGGGAGGGGGCTGCTGAGAGCTCTATCCACCCTGGGAGGGGGCTGCTGGAGCTCTATCCACCCAGGGAGGGGGCTGCTGGAGCTCTACCCACCCTGGGAGGGGGCTGCTGGAACTCTATCCACCCAGGGAGGGGGCTGCTGGAACTCTATCCACCCAGGGAGGGGGCTGCTGGAACTCTATCCACCCTGGGAGGGGGCTGCTGGAACTCTATCCACCCTGGGAGGGGGCTGCTGGAACTCTATCCACCCTGGGAGGGGGCTGCTGGAACTTTATCCACCCAGGGAGGGGGCTGCTGGAACTCTATCCACCCTGGGAGGGGGCTGCTGGAACTCTATCCACCCAGGGAGGGGGCTGCTGGAACTCTATCCACCCTGGGAGAGGGGTGCTGGAGCTCTACCCACCCAGGGAGGGGGCTGCTGGAACTCTATCCACCCTGGGAGGGGGCTGCTGGAGCTCTATCCGCCCAGGGAGGGGGCTGCTGGAGCTCTATCCACCCTGGGAGGGGGCTGCTGGAGCTCTATCCACCCTGGGAGGGGGCTGCGCTGCTGGAGCTCTATCCACCCAGGGAGGGGGCTGCTGGAACTCTATCCACCCTGGGAGGGGGCTGCCGGAACTCTATCCACCCTGGGAGGGGGCTGCTGGAGCTCTATCCGCCCAGGGAGGGGGCTGCTGGAGCTCTATCCACCCTGGGAGGGGGCTGCGCTGCTGGAGCTCTATCCACCCAGGGAGGGGGCTGCTGAGAGCTCTATCCACCCTGGGAGGGGGCTGCTGGAGCTCTATCCACCCTGGGAGGGGGCTGCTGGAGCTCTATCCACCCAGGGAGGGGGCTGATGGAGCTCTATCCACCCTGGGAGGGGGCTGCTGGAGCTCTATCCACCCTGGGAGGGGGCTGCTGGAGCTCTATCCACCCTGGGAGGGGGCTGCTGGAACTCTATCCACCCAGGGAGGGGGCTGCTGGAGCTCTACCCACCCTGGGAGGGGGCTGCTGGAGCTCTATCCACCCTGGGAGGGGCTGCTGGAGCTCTACCCACCCTGGGAGGGGCTGCTGGAACTCTATCCACCCTGGGAGGGGCTGCTGGAGCTCTATCCACCCTGGGAAGAGGTGCTGGGGGGCCGGGAACCACTTGACGAGGGGCTGCTGTTGTACTGGGGGTCTGCAACCTCTAGGAGGGTCCAGTTGCATATCCCAGGGTCGCTGGCAAACCGAGGGGAGACTGGCTAAGCCCCCCCCCGCGCTCTGCCAACCATGAGTCCACATTGTCCTATAGTGCGGACTTTATCTTATGTTATGCCGGTGGGTTCAGGTATGTTACCATTGTAAATTGACGTAAGGTATTTTTTCTTTACGCAAGGGAATCTTACGTCATCAGTCTGTGGGTCCTGGTGAGGGCCTGTGCTCCATCAGAGATGGGTAACATCCATTACAGCGCAGGCATTACAGCGCACTGCTTTTACAATGCAACTGTTACAACACAATTGACTTTACATCACATGCCACTGCTACGCATGTCATAGAACGCGCATGTCATTACAACTCATGTCATAGAACGCATGTCATTACAACGCATTATATGGTAAGTAATGGAGATTTTTTGGTTTTAGCACCGGTATGGGTTTTGGGTAGATTGGAATAGTAATTTTTAACCCTACACTATCCAACACTTACCCTACTGTTACCCGAAAAGTATTATGCGTTGTAATGCTATGTGTTGTAATATAATGCGTTGTAATGAGAGTTTTTAGAAATGCGTTGTAATGCATGCATTGTAAAATCATGCGATGTAATGTTAGTTGCAATGTAAATACCGCGTTGTAAAAGCATGCGTTGTAATTGTTTGCGTTGTAACATCATACATTCATCGGAGATACACAAGCAAGAGTGACCCTCAGCTGCGACATGTACCTACCTGTACATTTGTACCCTGAAATAACTTGTGTCTCTGGACCCCGATACCGTGGTTCTCTCTGGCTTTAGTGTACAATTTGCACGTGTTTCAGGGGTTGCGTTGGGGGTCACTGTTACCCCTGACTGATGCCCTTTGACTATGTTTGTCATTTGTGTAGGATCCGTGATGGGGTTGGTCCCGCGCCCCAGCACGAGCCCGCGAGCGTGCTGCGTCAGCGGCTGTTCCTTTGGGTGTGTACTCCAGTGTGCTGCCAGGGGGCACGCATACTCCTGTTTGTGGTGTTACTTTGGGTACACACGTGTTCTCTCATCATTGGCGCTTTTTGCTTTTATTATTGTCTTCAGTGTTTGTAGATATTGTAACTTTTGTGTATATTGTAATGTTTTATGTATCTTACAGCCTGATTCATGTACGGGCCGTTTTGCGTGGCCCTAATAGCGAATCATAGCGACTCGCTATTGAGGACACGCAAAACGGTATTCATGTAGGAATTGCTAAATAAATAGCGATTCCTACATGTTCTCTATTTGCGAGTAGAAATTTCCTACTCGCAAAAAAAGGAATAACTCCCCATTCATTCCTATGGGCCAAAAGGCCCATAGGAATGAATGGGGAGTATCCCTTATTTGCGAGTAGCAATTTACTACTCGCAAATAAGATAGCGATTTTAAGGGTGCCAGGGGTGTCCAAAGGACACCCTGTAGCACCCCTAAAATGCACATTTGAACAGGTGTTGCGCACACACATGTCCAAAGGACATGTGTGTGTGCAACATGCAACTTAGAAAAATGCTTTTAAAAGCATTTTTCTGAGTTTTTGCTATTTACCGAGAGGTCTGACCTCTCGGTAAATAGCGGCCCAAATTAGCAAAATCGCAATTTTTGAAAGTGTCATGAATAGCATTTAAGGAATCTCTAATAGAGATTCCTTAAATGCTAATCCTCGCATATTAGCTAATTCTTCATTAGCGATTTTTGCATTTGGGATTGTGAATCCCAAATGCCAAAATTGCACTCGCAAAAGGCAAGATTCTGAGAATCTGGCCCTTTGCGAGTGCAATTTAGCTTCATGAATCAGGCTGTTAGTCTGATGTAGTTTGTGTTGTGTATGGCTTGATTGATGCGTGCGGGTATGTGTATGGAATGAGTAGGATTGGAATGACCTTCATGTATATATTTGTGTTTGGGGCTTAATGTAAATATTTAGGATGTACAGATAACTAATGTGTATAGGGTATATATAGCATGTTGAAACTTATGACTAAGGCTCCCAGTTTTCCGTTTTTACTGATTTTTACAGATAAATACAGACAGAAAACCATTTATGTTCCTGTCTGTATTTATTTTTAAATGTGGATAAAAACGGAATTTGGGTTGTTTTTGAGTGATTCTAAATGAAATCAGTCATGGCTGCCAGGCTAATAGCTGTTCAGATTGACAGACAAGTGGATAAAAAAAACATAAAGGAAAATTAATAGTCTTAAATACCAGTAGATTTGCACAACCTTGATAATAAAATGTGCATGATTTCTTATAAGTGCATATTTTATCATCTGAGTGTGTAGATATCATTGAAAATTGTCAGGCGTTCTGGCACGAGTGTACATTATTTGGTTAAATAAATGCAAAAATATACACATTTTTTCACAAAATCTTAAATAAATATGGATAAATACTGGTAAAATTAGCAACAAATAAATATGGATAAATACAGACGGAAATGACTAAAATATAAATACCATAAAACCGGGATTCCTACTTATGACTTAATAAAAAAAAGAACTGTTAATATAATTGTGGTTTGGGACAATATTGATGTTTATGTAATGAATTGAGGTAATACCCATTTGTCATATTTATTGCTGGGGAGAGGTATTGTGTTTTTGCTACCCTCATCATGTGGCACCAGCGCCCTCCAGCTGTTGAGGGCACTCGCCTGCCATGTCGGCCCTCAGCCTCCCTCATGATCACTCAGTTTTGGGGGCGTTAAGGAGGTCACACTGCCCACTTTGGTTTTTTAGGTTTTGCATTTTATATAATGTTACATTATGTTTCAGGTGGGGTGTTATTGCACAGATTTCTTGTCATCTCAGTTTTTTTTCTACGATCTGTCCACAGTTATTTCTTCTTGTGTTCAAGCTTTAGGCCGGGGGCGGAAGTGGGATCTTAGCAACTTTTCTGTTTGCAATGTAGGGAGCACTCAAATGAGTGCTTTTCCCATTTTAGGATTCGTTATTTACCACCAACTATAAGTTGGTGGTAAATAAGGAATACCTTTGAAAATGCAAATCAGTGCATTTACAACTGTGCCATGTTGGAGACATACATGCCCTTAGGGCATGTATGTGTGCCACATCTGCACACAAGCACGATTCAGGGGTGCAACATGGTGTCAAAGTGACACCCTGGCACCCTTGAATGTGTCCTCCATTTCACCGAATCAGTATTTACAGATTCAGTAATTGCCATTCATTCCTATGGGCATCCGGCATCTCGTGCAACAGTCACAGTTCGTATAAGTTTGGAACTAAGAAAAAAAAAGGCGACGAAGTGCTACACAAATGTGAATTCCATAATATAACGAACAAAATAAGCCAGTTTGACCCTCTCATAGTCATCCCGAATTTCACCCCTACAAGTTGGATAATGAAGTACCCATTATGTGCTGGCAATGTTCTGAAGAATGTCGCACGTCAAGCGCTTTGTATTAAAGCGCTATGTAAGTAACAGATTGCTGTAGTTCCAATGCTGTACCACCGACCGGTGCATTGATGCCAGAATCCCTGCTTTGCCTGTGGGGTTTATAAACAGAGGGGGCTGCAGTCCGTTTCCTGGCGGTGAAACAGGGGTGCATATCGGAGTAAGCTCATATCTCCATGTGCTCAAACTTTACAGAAAACATATATATTTAAAGAGAGAATACATCGCGGCAACAGAATTGTGGTCTGTGCTCAGATGCACTGACTTAGCAAGGATGCAATTGGCCCTAGTCCAAGCAAGTAAAAAGGACCCTCTGACTGCTGTTTGTGTTGTGAAATACAGCAATAATCAGCTGTCAGTGGCGCAGACATCCTCAGCTACAGTGGTCTCCCCTCTCTTGCTATCAGTGCATAGTCTCTCGTAGGGCCTAGTGGTCATACCAAAGTCCGACATGTACTCCTGGAGGCCTCCTATCCGTGGACGGTGGGTTCCAGCAGTACTCCTACATGTGGACGGTGGGCTCCAGAATTACTCCTACCTGTGGACGGTGGGCTCCAAAAGTACTATTACACCTAGGGTGGATTCCAGAAGTACTCCTAACTGTGGACGGTGGGCTCCAGAATTACCCCTACCAGTGGACAGTGGGCTCCTGAAGTACTATTACACCTAGGGGTGGATTCCAGAAGTACTCCTAACTGTGAACAGTGGGCTCCTAAAGTACTCTTACCTGTGGACTGTGGGCCCCAGAAGTATTCCTACCTGTGGAGGGTGGGCTCCAAAAGTACTCCTACCTGTGGACGGTGGGCTCCAGAAGTACTCCTACCTGTGGAAGGTGTACCCTGAAGTACTCCTACCTGTGGAAGAGTGGGCTCCAGAAGTACTCCTACCTGTGGAGGGTGGGCTCCAGAAGTACTACTACCTGTTGAGGGTGGGCCCCAGAAATACTCCTACCTGTGGAGGGTGGGCCCCAGAAATACTCCTACCTGTGGAGGGTGGGCTCCAGAAGTACTCCTACCTGTGGAGGGTGGGCTCCAGAAGTACTCCTACCTGTGGAGGGTGGGCTCCAGAAGTACTCCTACCTGTGGAGGGTGTGCGTATTTCCGCATTTAGTGAGATGCTCTTCTTTTGCTCTCGGTTTATATGTTCCTATAGTCTCTGAGGGGTGTCACTCTTGCTGTCAGTGTTTATGTTCCTACAGTCACCAAGCACTGACTTAGCAAGGATGCTCGTGGCCCCAGTCCAAGCAAGTAAAAAGGACCCTCTGACTGCTGTTTGTGTTGTGAAATACAGCAATAATCAGCTGTCAGTGGGCCCCCTATGCCTCGAATGCCCGGTGTCACTGCACCGGCTGCACCATTGACAGCCACGTCCTTCCGCAGACATCCTCAGCTACAGTGGTCTCCCCTCTCTTGCTATCAGTGCATAGTCTCTCGTAGGGCCTAGTGGTCAAACCAAAGTCCGACATGTACTCCTGGAGGCCTCCTATCCGTGGACGGTGGGCTCCAGCAGTACTCCTACATGTGGACGGTGGGCTCCAGAATTACTCCTACCTGTGGACGGTGGGCTTCAAAAGTACTATTACACCTAGGGGTGGATTCCAGAAGTACTCCTACCAGTGGACGGTGGGCTCCAGCAGTACTCCTACCTGTGGACAGTGGGCTCCTGAAGTACTATTACACCTAGGGGTGGATTCCAGAAGTACTCCTAACTGTGGACAGTGGGCTCCTAAAGTACTCTTACCTGTGGACTGTGGGCCCCAGAAGTATTCCTAACTGTGGAGGGTGGGCTCCAGAAGTTCTCCTACACCTGGCCAGTGTGCTCCAGAAGTACTCCTACCTGTGGAGGGTGGGCTCCAAAAGTACTCCTACCTGTGGACGGTGGGCTCCAGAAGTACTCCTACCTGTGGAAGGTGTGCCCTGAAGTACTCCTACCTGTGGAAGGGTGGGCTCCAGAAGTACTCCTACCTGTGGAGGGTGGGCTCCAGAAGTACTACTACCTGTTGAGGGTGGTCTCCAGAAGTACTCCTACCTGTGGATGTTGGGCTCCAGAAGTACTCTTACCTGTGGACGGTGGGCCCCAGATGTATACCTAACTGTGGAAGGTAGGCTCCAGAAGTACTCCCACCTGTGGAGGGTGGGCTGCAGAAGTACTCCCACCTGTGGAGGGTGGGCTCGAGAAGTACTCTTACCTGTGGACGGTGGGCCCCAGAAGTACTCCTACCTGTGGAGGGTGGGCTCCAGAAGTACTCTTACCTGTGGACGGTGGGCCCTAGAAGTACTCTTACCTGTGGACGGTGGGCCCCAGAAGTACTCTTACCTGTGGACGGTGGGCCCCAGAAGTACTCCTGCCTGTGGATGGTGGGCCCCAAAAGTATTCCTAACTGTGGATTGCGGCCTCCAGAAGTACTCTTACCTGTGGACGATGGGCTCTAGAAGTACTCCTATCTGTGGAGGGTGGGCTCCAGAATTACTCCTACCTGTGGAGGGTGGTCTCCAGAAGTTCTCCTATCTGTGGAGGGTGGGCTCCATAATTACTCCTACCTGTGGACGGTGGTCTCCAGAATTACTCCTACCTGTGGAGGGTGGTCTCCAGAAGTACTCTTACCTGTGGAGGGTGGGCCCCAGAAGTACTCCTACCTGTGGAGGGTGGTCTCCAGAAGTACTCCTACCTGTGGAGGGTGGTCTCCAGAAGTACTCCTACCTGTGGAGGGTGGGCCCCAGAAGTACTCCTACCTGTGGAGGGTGGGCCCCAGAAGTATTCCCACCTGAATAGGGTGGGCCCCAGAAGTGCTCCTACCTGTGGAGGGTGGTCTCCAGAAGTACTCCTACCTGTGGAGGGTGGTCTCCAGAAGTACTCCTACCTGTGGAGGGTGGTCTCCAGAAGTACTCCTACCTGTGGAGGGTGGGCCCCAGAAGTACTCCTACCTGTGGAGGGTAGTCTCCAGAAGTACTCCTACCTGTGGAGGGTGGGCCCCAGAAGTACTCCTACCTGTGGAGGGTGGTCTCCAGAAGTACTCCTACCTGTGGAGGGTGGTCTCCAGAAGTACTCCTACCTGTGGAGGGTGGTCTCCAGAAGTACTCCTACCTGTGGAGGGTGGGCCCCAGAAGTACTCCTACCTGTGGAGGGTGGTCTCCAGAAGTACTCCTTCCTGTGGAGGGTGGCCCCCAGAAGAACTCCTACCGGTGGAGGGTGGGCCCCAGAAGTACTCCTACCTGTGGAGGGTGGGCCCCAGAAGTACTCCTACCTGTGGAGGATGGTCTCCAGAAGTACTCCTACCTGTGGAGGGTGGTCTCCAGAAGTACTCCTACCGGTGGAGGGTGGGCCCCAGAAGTACTCCTACCTGTGGAGGGTGGGCCCCAGAAGTACTCCTACCTGTGGAGGGTGGGCCCCAGAAATACTCCTACCTGTGGAGGGTGGGCGTATTTCCGCATTTAGTGAGATGCTCTTCTTTTGCTCTCGCTTTATATGTTCCTATAGTCACTGAGGGGTGTCACTCTTGGTGTCATTGTATAAGTTCCTACAGTCACTGAGTTTTTCCTCTGCTGCTGTCAGTGTGTATAGGCCTGATTCACAGAACTAATTTAAGACAAAATCCTAAACTTACTACCATTTTGGTATTCACAGAAGAAACTTACTCATTTCGGTATTCACAGAAGTTAGGAGTCCTAAAGTTAGGACTCCTAACTTCTGTGAATACCGAAATGAGCAAGTGTCTTCTGTGAATACCAAAATGAGTAAATGCCTTCTGTGAATACCAAAATGGTAGTAAGTTTAGGATTTTGTTTTAAGTTAGTTCTGTGAATCGGGCCCTCTGTTCCTATAGTCACTGACTGGCTCCTCTCCTGCTGTCAGTGCGTATGGGCCTTCAGTCACTGAGTGACTCATTTTTGGTGCCATTGTATACAAGCCTACAGTCACTGAAGGGCTCTTCTCCTGCAGTCAGTCTATACGTTCATTCATTCAGTGAGGGGCTCCTCTCGTGGTGTCACTGTATATGCTGCTATAGTCACTGAGGGGCTCCTCTCCTACTGTCCTTTCTATATTCTAACCCTGTCAACCACTGGTAAAGTGCACACGCCCCCCTTTTAACAATCGTTAAATTGGCACATTCGTTAATAGTATTGTAATTTACAAATAAGTCCCTAATTTATTATGCTACTAGCTTACCCGTCGCGCGTTGCTGCGATCTCCGAAGAAAGGAAATTCAAGGAAACTCGTTATGATAACATTCAATTTACATTGTGTCATTCTTATTGAAACTTATTCATTTTAATATGGAAAACATTTCAAAGTGTCGTTTTAATTCCATTTATTTATTCGAGTGCTTGTGGATACAGGATTTTTTGTTTTTTCGTCTGTTGCGTACATCAGTATTCAAAATATTCTGAGGGCCCTGGGGGGCCGATATTTAAAAACAAATTATGCCAGAAACCTTCGTGGGAGTGTACTCAACAACTTCCCAAAGTTTCATGGCGATCGGATGAATGCTGTAGTAATGCATAAAGGACAAACAGACAGACAGACAGACAGTCAGACAGACATACATTCGTTTTTATATATATAGATATGTGCCCAGGGCCTGTAAATTAACTGTCACCAGTGGGAGTGTATTCCCTATTAGGGTTCTGGGGCTGCACTGCTCTGAAATTTCTTCATGTGTACTGCAAGGAAATATTAAATAGATCGATGTATTTAGAGATACGATCATACCTCTAAACAAATCGGTGTATGTAAGTCTGGGCTGCTTGCCCCGCCTCGCCATAAACAATGAGCTTGGAGCCAGGCAGTAAAATAACTTTCTTCGAAATGTGACGCAGGGCTTGCCTTTCTACAGCCCTTCTGTGCCATGATAGTCTATGGTGGCATCCACTATAGGCCAGTGATGCTCCTTGCATCACAATCTCGGGCGTTGCAGGCTGCAGCCCTGTGAGAGGACAGATGTCAGTCATTCAGGTACCGATCCCACCTTTTCCAATTCGTCACAGGGTATAACTGGATGCGAGAGAGGTATTTGAGGCAGGGGGTAAAAAAGGCCCCTGCACCCCCTGCGGTGCAAGGGTGCCCCCAGGCTTACCCATTCTGGAGGGGGCCCCTCAGCCCCTACTGATGTGAGTGTGAAGGAGCCCTTCAGCATATCTTGCAGGGGGGCCACCTCCCAATTTGATATGCTACTGACCTGAGGTTTGGCGCCTTGTAGTCAGTAACGGTAGGTGTTATAATGCTAAACTTGTATCAGGCATTTTGTGCTGAGAAGCTTGGTCACGCTGACCTCCCCGACTGTGACACCGCAAGCGCGACGCAGCTCCAGCAAGGCTCGGGGGTGCCCTATCTGTACAATGCTTAGTCAATCCTTAAGCCTGCTTCAAGCAGGCGCAGGCTTTTTCACTCAGCCACGTTTGCAAGGCGTTCCTGCGCTGGAACGCCCCCACCTGCGCTGGCACACCCACATGTGGCGCAGGGCTTTACAACGTGACGCATCTCCCAGAGGCATCCGTTGTAAGTACCCTGCAGCATGGCGCTGCCTTTGCGCCGCCGCTGCGTCACAAAAGTGATGCAACGGCGGCGCAAATGTGGCGTATGGGACTTGTAAATCTGCCCCTATGTTTCTAGAATGTTTTATCTCCACTCAGGACATGTTTGCATTTTAGGGACAGCTTCACGCTGTAGCATGCTTGATGTTTGTTTATTGCGTTATTCGGGGGTTCTGGCCCTGCCACAAGGCATTAGAATGGGCCCTATCTTCATGCCCTTAATATTAAGGCCAAAACATGAATTAATTTCCAAACACTGAATCTTAAAATTGTTGAGGAAACGCATATCCACGATTTAGTTCCTCCTACTATTTCATGGATTTAGAATCTTGCATTCCCCAAGAATCTTAACTAGTTCCATTCTGTTGTGTTTCTTCTTATTCTTGTACTGTGCATACTTTGAGTTGTGTCAGGTGTCTATGTGGGACCACCAGGGCCGGACTGGGGATCAAAACCGGCCCTGGCAAAGTGCTTGGCCACCCCCCTTGGGGGTTGAGGGTGTGGCCGATTTCGTTACAGCAGCCGATATTGCAGCTATGCTGCAAAAATGGCCCTGTAACAAAATCAGCTCCAGGGGTCCAAATCGGCTCCCAACCCCAGCGGCCCACTGGGGAAATGTCCGGTGCCTGCTACGGCCAGTACGGCCCTGGTGACCACGATTGAATGTTCTTGTACTGAGGTTCAAAGCAGTGCAATCTTTTCACAGTGCCTTTCAGTTGTTTGGCGTCTCTGCAGAGCTCAGAGCACATTGATCATGTATACCAGTTGCAATTGAAATTCTGTTTAAATGTTTGTAAAGGGGGTACACAGTTCTCAAAATATTTGTTTACAAGGCATAGGTAGAAGAGAAGAAAGTGCTTACATGTGAGTGAGTGCAGTGTATGTTTATGGGCAGTGAAGTGAGAGGCGAGGAATTGGTTTCCGGGAGAGTGAACAGAGGATGCTGAAGAGACAAGAGATGAGGTTGAAGATCTGCAGAGGGATGAGATGTGGAGAGATAAAAATGGCATACCCGCCTATCATAAAGTGCGCATAATTGAAGACCAATGCGCCTTCCACAGGTCTGTCTAATATTTATTGCACAGTCTCACAACTTCAGAATTGAACATTTTCAATATTAATTATTTACGACAAATCGTTGTTCTTCATTTATCTTATGCAAAAAGAACAATTGATAGAAAGAATGCTGCACAATGTCAAACATTGACCCCAGTGCAGACATCTGGGCCTAAATCCATCCTTTTTTTTTGCTCCACATGCCTTTCCAGTTCAGACCCAGCCATTCGCAAATCAGTCTTGACCCTGTTCCCCATGAGAACAGTCCAGCATAAACTGCCAGGCCAGGTCCTCACTGGACTGGAAACAAGAATCCTGGGACCGGTTTTGGACATCACCTCTCATCAGCCAGGAAAGCTTGAATCCAGTGGCATAGAGAGCACGTGACCCACTTCTGGGCATACCCGTTCCCCTCGGGGTGACAAATGCAAATAGAACAATTGATGGACAGCATGCTACACAATGTCACCCCAGTACAGAAATCTGGGCCTAACTGACTGGGGGAGAGTGTCTGGAAAGTTTCAGCGCTCCGTCCATCATCTTGTGTTTTGCTTTGTTACCCTAAATTGGCAGGGTATGCCCAGACGTGGGTCCCTTGCTCACTTGGACAGCTGTCCATCCATCTCCACAACTCAGCAGTCAACATTTGTTATGCTTACCCATGCCATCTCTTACAATCATCAACTCTTTGGTGGATGTGACCCTCACGCTTCTCCTCAACATGTAACAACCATCACATTACAGGAGACAAGAAAGTGCACTGCTGATGTCCCTTGACCACTACAGTTCCTTTCTATGAGAGAGGTCCGACCACCCAAGCCGCTAACACGTCCTCAACGGATTTTTGCGTTCTCGACAGTCGTCCACCTTCTTACCAAGTCTAAATAACTCCTGAAGAAACCTGAAGGCTGCAGAACATACAAACCAAGCTGGTATTATTCCAGCCCCTGAACGGAGACTTAATAAAATCTAGAATTACTTCCACAGGATGCAAAGTTCTACTTAGTAGCAAGAAGATGACTCTTCTCACACTACCTTCCTCTTCCCCAGGATTGTGGGGTATTGTGACTCCCCCGCCTTCTCCACGTGTCCCGCTGGAGCTCTAGATGGTTGTAACTTCTGTATTTTGTTTTGTTTGTTGACCTGTTCATTGGTCAATTCTTCATGTCAAGTCCGGTGACACACTCTATGGACCTGCCCTCGGTGTCAGTCAATGTCACACGTGTTCCAGGGCTCCTGCCCCCTGGAGCGCCCAGTCCCTGCCCAGGGCTTTCATCCAGTGTGTATGTTTCTCTGGCTCTGGGTCTCAGGCAGCTGTCAGCTGTCCATCATTCTTAATGGATTCCTCAGGGTTAGTGACCTTGTGCCCAAGCCATTATTTTAGTAAATGAATGACCACAGAGTGTTTTGGTGGTGCAAAAACAACACGCGGCCGCGAAGGCACAGCTCGCGACAGGACACAACAGAGCGGTCAGGAGTTTGATAGACCAGTGGGTGCTTAACTTGTTGACAGTTTTTTAAATTAAGGTCCTACATCTAATGTAGGTGAAGGCAGTGACTTTATGGTAGCATAGAGTGATCAGATGACCAAAGAAGGATAATCATGTGATATACACAGGATGATCTCATGACCAAGTAATTTGACTGCCTGGCCACAGAGGGCGATTGTTTTACTCTGTAGAGTGACCAACTTGACCACGTAGGGCGACATGCCTGACCCGACAGAGAGCCCGGCATGGCCAGCTAGGTTAGATAAGGTCCCCAGTTTCATTTCTGGGTAGGCTGTCATTAACTGTGCTGAGACTCAGACCTGCAGGACCTGAATGAATATGTATGTGTATCAACCTGACCACATAGGGCGTTCTTCATGACCACAGAGGGCGACAAGTACGATAATATAGGGTGACCTGCATGGCCTCAGAGGATGATCTGCATGACAACATAGGGTGACCTGCATGGCCTAAGTGGATAACCTGCATGATAATATAAGGTCATCTGCATGATAACATCGGGTGAACTGCATGACCACAGGAAGTGACTTGCACAATAATATAAGGTGACCTGCACGACAACATAGGGTGACCTCCTCGACCACATAAGGTGACCTGCATGACAACATAGGGTGACCTGCATGACAACATAGGGTGACCTGCATGACAACATAGGGTGACCTGCACGACAACATAGGGTGACCTGCATGGCCTCAGAGGATGACCTGCACGACAACATAGGGTGACCTGCATGGCCTCAGAGGATGACCTGCACGACAACATAGGGTGACCTGCATGGCCTCAGAGGATGACCTGTATGACAACATAGGGTGACCTGCACGATAACATCGGGTGACCTGCATGACCACAGAGAGTGACTTGCACGATAATATAAGGTGACCTTCACGACAACATAGGGTGACCTTCACGACAACATAGGGTGACCTGCACGACAACATAGGGTGACCTGCACGACAACATAGGGTGACCTGCATGGCCTCAGAGGATGACCTGCATGACAACATAGGGTGACCTGCACGACAACATAGGGTGACCTGCACGACAACATAGGGTGACCTGCAAGGCCTCAGAGGATGACCTGCATGACAACATAGGGTGACCTGCAAGGCCTCAGAGGATGACCTGCATGACAACATAGGGTGACCTGCATGGCCTCAGAGGATGACCTGCATGACAACATAGGGCGACATACATGGCATCAAAGGATGACCTGCATGATAACATAAGGTGACATGCACGATACCATTGGGTGACCTGCATGACCACAGAGAGTGACTTGCACGATAATATAAGATGACCTGCACGACAACGTAGGGTGACCTGCATGACCACAGAGAGCGACTTGCACACTAATATAAAGTGACCAGCACGACAACATAGGGTGACCTGCATGACCACAGAGAGTGACTTGCACAATAATATAAAGTGACCTGCACGACAACATAGGGTGACCTGCATGACCACAGAGAGTGACTTGCACACTAATATAAAGTGACCAGCACGACAACATAGGGTGACCTGCATGACCACAGAGAGTGACTTGCACAATAATATAAAGTGACCTGCACGACAACATAGGGTGACCTGCATGACCACAGAGGGCGACTTGCACACTAATATAAAGTGACCAGCACGACAACATAGGGTGACCTGCATGACCACAGAGAGTGACTTGCACAATAATATAAAGTGACCTGCACGACAACATAGGGTGACCTGCATGACCACAGAGAGTGACTTGCACACTAATATAAAGTGACCAGCACGACAACATAGGGTGACCTGCATGACCACAGAGAGTGACTTGCACAATAATATAAAGTGACCTGCACGACAACATAGGGTGACCTGCATGACCACAGAGGGTGCATAATGTGCACATTTTGGGCAAACATACAACTCTAATATCTCAGAAATTACCATTACTACACCAGTAATGGAGGTAGCGATATCTCCTGCATCCCTCACTGCCGCCATCGGAAGAGAAACCCTCCGCCTACGGACAAGTAGGAGTTGCTCCCAGTTCCCTACTATCTCGTACTGTGTTCTCATGTGCAACTTTCTGTTGCTTCACAGCTAGGCTTGTGCTTTATATGTATGCTTACTGACATACAAACATAGAGATTCAACAAGTACTACTATTAATCCCACTTCTACTACTGGTACTACTACCACTACTATTACTACTGCTGCTACTACTTCTACCACTCCTATTACTACTACTACTACTACTACTACTATACTACTACTATTACAACTGCTACTACTACCACTACTACTACTACCACTACCACCACTGCTACTACTATCACTACTACTTCTACAACTGCTTCTACTACCACTACTATTACTACTGCTGCTACTACTTCTACCACTCCTATTACTACTACTACTACTACTACTACTATACTACTACTATTACAACTGCTACTACTACCACTACCACCACTGCTACTACTATCACTACTACTTCTACAACTGCTACTACTACCACTACTATTACTACTGCTGCTACTACTTCTACCACTCCTATTACTACTACTACTATACTACTACTATTACAACTGCTACTACTACCACTACCACCACTGCTACTACTATCACTACTATTATTACTATTACTAGTACTGTTACTAACACTAATAATAATAATATTACTGTACTCAAAATCTGAAATTGTGGTGAAAGAGTGGGCCCTTGGTCAGCAACACAAGTCTCAGCAATTGCAAGCCCAACGATTCACTGTTGAATACTCCTCATTGTCATACACATGAGCCGCACATACCATGGTATGTTTCTGCCATGTTTTATTATGCTATGTTGTGATTATTTGTGTTTAACTTTATTAGATTCTGTCCCGATTTTTGTTCATCTCTTATTTTGCTATGCTATGTAATATGTTTAATGTTTTGTTATGTTATCATGTGTTTGGGCATATTATGTGTTGTCCTATTCTGTTTTGTTTTGTTTTATTCATATCCTATTTTGCTATGCTATGTAATTTTTTTATGTTTTGTCATGTTATCATATTGTTAGGTATATTATGTGTAGTCCTATTCTATCCTGATTTGTTTTGTTCATATCCCATTTTGCTATGTAATGTAATATTTGTAATGGTTTGTCATGTTATCATGTGTTTAGGCATATTATGTGTTGTCCTATTCTGTACTGTTTATTTTGCTCTTCTTGATTATGATACGTTTATGTTATGTTTGCTACATATAGTCTTTTTTGTTTGGGATATTATGTTTGGCCTTTTTCTTTCTGTTTGGTATGATTTGTTTGTTTACCGTTTTTTGCTTCATTAATTCATTTAAAGTAATCCAATTGTTGCTATATTCTTTATTTTGATGCATTTTTTAGTCTATAATGATTTATGTTTTGCTGAGTTTTTTATTTTATTTCTTGGTTTTCTGATGTGCTTCATTTTCAGCGTGCTATGTTAGGATGTGTTGTTATGATGTGGTTTGTCCTATTGTGCTGTGATATGTTTTAATGTTCTTTGGTTATGTAATGCTATGTAAAATTATGTAGGCTTTTATTTCTAGTGTTATGCTGTGTCATGTTGCGATGTGTTGTATTTGTTGTGTCATCCAATGATTTATTTTGATGCATTTTTTTAGTCTGTTATGATTTATGTTTTACTGAGTTTTTTATTTTATTTCTTGGTTTTCTGATGTGCTTCATTTTCAGCGTACTATGTTAGGATGTGTTGTTATCTATTATTGTGTTAATTTGTGCTATACTGTGTTATGGTGTGGTATGGTTTGCTGTACCATGTTGGTATCTTAACATGTTACTCGTTTTTTTATTACGATATTCTCTGCCATGATATAGTGTATTTATTTTGTTATCTGATATGTTGTATTTTAGTTATGTTATTGATGTCATGGTGTGCTTTCATTTGCTACCTTTTTCTGTTCTGTTCTTTTTTCTAATGTTGTTTTTATGTTATATTTTATATTCTATTTCATTGGGCTCCTCCAAACCATATGCATAAAGGCCGGCTTTCCACGTAACAGCAAGGGCAGGTCGAAGACATTGTGGGGTGTATTTGACTAATCAAGAAACGACCCTGCGGGGGACCTCACCCCTTCATTACAGATTCACTGTTAGGGCCGAACTCTCAAACAAATCCCCGACCGAGTCTATTCCGCGTGTTTGCGGAACTTTTGCGTGCTCGCGGAGATTTTTTACTGTTTCATGGCGCTTTGCGTAGTGCGACTACGCAAATTTTGCCCACCCCTAACCACCCGCCTGCCCCAGCACCTTGGTTGTTCAGGGTATTTTACTTTCTTGTGTTGAGCTGCGTTATGTTGTGATGGTTTCGTTTATAGTTTGGGATATATTTTGTTCAGTTGTGCCACATTGCTTGTATTTTGTCATATCATGATGTGCATGCTATGTTGCCGTTGTTATTTTATGCTTTCATTTATTGCTGTGTTTTCTTATTTCTGCTGTGTTTTATTATGTGAGGGCTTAGTTGAATTGTTACATGGTGCTGTTTTGTGTTAAGAAGAGTTTTGTTATATCTTCTGCTTTGTTCTATTTTGCTGAACTGGAATAATGCCCTTTTATATCGTGTCTTTAATGATGTGGTTTGTTTTATTATGTTTTATTTTGCTATGGTTTGCTGTGTTATTTTGTGTTTTGTTATGTGTTGGTTTTTTGTGCTATTCTGTTATGTTGTGGGGTGTTTGTCAAGTTATGATTTGGTCTGTTTTGCTGTAGTTTGTTTTGTTATGCTGTTATATGTAATGAGGTGTTTTCTTCTGCCGTGATTTAATGTGTTATTCTTTGCTGGGTTTTATTTCTTAAATTATTTGGGGATGTATTATCTATTTAAGATGCATTATGTGTGATTTTGTTCACTAAATTATGCTTTGGTATATTATTCTACGGGCTTCTTTGTTAAATTGGCTTATCGCTGTTTAATATTTGTTCAGTGAGAGAATTAATTTGTGACTAGCATCTTTCTACATTTAGTTAACTGCTGCACATCGCACATTGGAATCCCTGGGGGATTAGTTTACTAATTAGCCCTATAAATTAAACCAGTACACTCACTGGAAGTCATTAGCTCGGTTGAACATCTGCAGCTGGGTAGATTGGTTTGAAAACCTCCCCCTCCCCTTCTTAGGTCTGGCTTGAATGTGCAGCTGTCTCCTCACCTTATGCGATCAACAGAAAAGGCAACAGTACTGAGGCTTACAGCCAGATTCATCAAGGGTAAATCGGCTCGCAAAGGGCCAGATTCTGAGAATCCGGCCCTTTGCGAGCGCAATTTTTGCATTTGGGATTCATCATCCCAAATGCAAAAATCGCAAAATGCGAAATCGCTATATTGCGAGGAATTGCATTTAAGGAATCTCTATTTGAGATTCCGTAAATGCAATTCGTGATCCATTTTAGAATTGCGAATTCCTAATTTTTGGCCGCTATTTACCGCGAAGGCTGACTTCGTGGTAAATAGCGGAAACTTAGAAAAGTACACTTTAGTGCATTTTTCTAAGTTGTATGTTACACACACGCATGTCCTTTGGACATGTGTGTGCGCAACATCAGTCTACATGTTCATTTCAGGGGTGCTACAGGGTGTCCTTTGGACACCCCTGGCACCCTTGAAATCGCATCCTTAATTGCGATTAGCAAATTGCTAATCGCAAATAAGGAATGACTCCCCATTCATTCCTATGGGCTTTAGGCCCATAGGAATGAATGGGGAGTGATTCCTTATTTGCGATTAGCAATTTGCTAATCGCAAATAAGAAAGCTGTGGGAATCGCAATTATTTTTGCGATTTCTACATGAATCCCGTTTTGCGAGTCTTTAATAGCGATTCCTTAATAATCGCTATTAACCCCATGGATGCTCAGCATATTCCCCTCCTGTGCTGAGAATTTGTAAACCCCTTTATTCATGACGAGCTGGGCTCGTCATGAGCGTGCGAGGAGGCTACTTCATGACGAGCCCAGCTCGTCATGAGTGTGGAAGGGGTTAAGGACTCGCAAAACGAGACATTGATGAATCTGGCCGATAGTGGCTTATTTACAAGGGGATTGCGCCAAGTTTTTTTGATGTTCTGGTGGTGCAATGCCCTGCACCCTATTTACAAAAGTGGCGTTAAGCCACTTAACGCCGCTTTGTAAATATGGTACCCTTTCATATAGGTATCTGCGTGAAAGGGGCGTGCAATGAGTGTTGCTGTGGGCGTTCCACCACAACACCCATTGCTTTTTGACGCTACTCCAGATATACAAGGAGGTGTAAAATGAAGACAGCGCCAAAAACTGACCATGCAAAAGCAGAATTTAGAATGGCGGAACGAGGAGAAATACTTTTATTATCCTTGTCTTTGCTTTTATGCCTTCTGCAGCACACATAGAAAGAGCAGAATGCCATTAATTATTGTTTATGTGCAGAAAGGTGTCCCTTCGTGTACATAAACAATCATTAAATAGTGCCAATTTCCTACTTCTATGTGTGCTGCTGCAGCAAACATAGAAGTAATACATTGCCATTATTGATTGTTTATGTGCAGGAAGGGACACCTTCCTGCACATAAAGAATAATTAATGACATTCTGCTTTTTCTATGTGTGCTGCAGGCACCCTTGCACTATGGCACAAGGGTGTCTGTGTTGGCACCAGGCAGCTATTTTTAGCGTCAGCGTTAGGGAACCACAGGGGCGCGCTGTATTGCTGTAAATATGGCACATCCCTGCATTTTGGAAATGGCGGAGTGTGGCGCTGCAAAATTTGGCACAGCTCTGCGCTCTGACCTTTCCTTGTAAATATGCCCCTTAGTCTCTGCCCACACGGTGATCTACCTACCTGCAGGATTTGATTGGGCAGAAGATGTGCACTTTTGCTGAAAAAGAGGGCTTGTCTTGCATGAGTTATGCAAAATACTGCAGGCCTGAAATGGTTATGATGGCAAGCCAATGATCCAGTCTAAATGCCTTGTGGTTTAATTGGACACAAGTTATATTAGATGTCATTGGTTACACGTGATTATTATGAAATGCTACAATGAAGGCAATAGAACTGACATTTATCGTGAAATGTACATGTTAAAGCAAATTTACCTTCAAGGTTGAACTGTTAGTAGTGTTGCATAGCCTGTAAGGAAGGGTTTTGGTGTTCCTTGCCTCCTCTGACAAACTGGGGTTAGAAAATGTAAAATGGGATAATCCTTGATAGACCCTCTTAGGAGTGACTGTATTGCATTTGTCAACTCTAATTTTGTCAATATTTAGAATGCCATGCCTAGTATTTTGTTGTGTGTGCATTAAAGTACTTTTTAGATTTAGCCTGATAGCTTTAGCTGTCAATCATGCGCTTTTAGTGAAAGACATTTATAAAGAAATACACACATACTGGGGCAATCTCGGGGGTATTTGAGTAAGCCCTCCTAATCCATTGACTCTTTGAGTGTCATTCACATTCTGCTTTCACTCATGACAGCATATAGCATGGGGCAATAGGTAAGCTCGCGTCTGCCATAGTCCTGCGAGTGACAGCATTTTAGCTGATCTCATGTGTACCTCCTCCTAAATATGTCCTTTAGTTTTCCATTTTCTTCTTTTATCTACCCCCCTTTTGTTTATTTTCTCTTTATTTATTTTTGCTACCAGGCATCCTGTTTGCAATTCATTTAATCTGCAGTGTACCGCATCCTGCAGGTCACAGTTGTAAATGTAAAACTATGCTCTGCGCAATACTATTCCAAAATAGCTTGCCCTTGTATGTTCGATTTTTTACTTATTTTTTATTCTAAGCATATGCCTGCCTTATTTAGGCGGTGGCATTTCTTCTGCTTTTATCACACCAATTTGTCTGCCTATTATTGTTGACTTTGTGGTTTATGGTGGATGGCTGAGTGAGTGAATGATGGGGGACTTTCAGTTATAAGCCAAAGCTCCTGGCACTGCCAATGCTTGTTTACTCTTTGCAATCAGTATGCACAGCTATTGTTCTGGCAGTCATGATTGACAGCATGCAGAGACACTCAATTCAAGACCAAGGGGTATATTATCAAGTAAGGGCTTTACATTATCGCAGCTTTTATCGGCAGGAAACTGCCGATAAAGCGACGATAATGGGCTTGATAATATGCTCTATGAATTCCAATCGAAGCCCATGTTAGATGTCTTCACATCTAACATGGGCTTCGATTGGAATTCATAGAGCATATTATCAAGCCCATTATCGCCGCTTTGTCGGCAGTTTCCTGCCGATAAAAGCGGCGATAATGTAACGCCATTTCTTGATAATATGCCCCCAAATTTCTATGAGTCGAGAGACCTAAGTATAGGGCGGTGGACTGTCACCAGTCTGTATTTAATAAATCTGCAGAAGCGAAACATATGATTCTTAGGCTAGCTTGGAGTGGGTACTGCACGGAATCAGGTTTAAGAGTCTGGACCTATGTGCACACGCTTAAAAAGACTCAAGGGGCATGAGTGTATGGCTGACACACCCGCTTCACATTGTCCGTGTCCCCTCTCTTCTCAGGGTATATCCAGGTCTGCCGCGGGCTGATGATCGCCGCTGTCTGCCTGGGGTTCTTCGGGAGTGTTTTCGCCCTCGTCGGGATGAAATGCACAAAGATCGGTGGCTCTGACGCCATAAAGGGGAAGACAACCTGCTTTTCTGGTGTGGTGTTCATACTCTGTGGTGAGTACAATCCAGGAACTTGGTAAGAGGACTTACTTGGTGCAGTGCTGTAGGACTCTCATAAGCCCTCATTAAGGGCCTGATTACGAGTTCGGCGGTGTGGGAGCTGGATGCCACGCCAGCGCCTCGCTCCCATACCACCAAACTCGACCACCAGCTGCTAGCTACATTATGAGTTCCTCGTGGTCTGGCAGGCGGTCCTTTGGTACTCAGTGAGGAGGCTAGGTACTCGGACGTAGGTGAAGAGGCAGGAGACGTTCCTTCAAACGCGCTTGACCAAAGGGGTCTTCTTTCCTCACCCTCCTATGGGGTTAGTAGGTCCCATTTGATAGGGCTTGAATATTTTAGCCGCACACCGTTGGAGTGTGATATTGATCACCCCACTCAGTGGAATCCTCCCATCATAGCACGGTAATGATGGAGCCCGATTGTTTATTATAGAACCTGATGAATGCCATGGACCCTACTGGGCCAAAAGGCAGAAACATGTCGACCACTCACATCACGGTGGGGGGACAATAGAATACCCAACACAACAACCATTTATTTGTACCACCATACAGATGCCAGTTGCATTAAAATGAGTTTGACATCTGTAATGGCCTTTTAAACATCACTTTTTTTTGCAAGGGCCCCCACTCAACTTTAGAAGTGCATCCCTGTCTTCAGGTGTATGCCCGTCCTCTATCAAACCAAGTTTTTAGAGGGCGAGGACTGGTCAATGATAAAGCATGACACCAGGTGGTGTGTGAGACCAGTCTTTTACTTTATGTGAGATGCCTGCACTCACAAGATAACATTGTAGCACTTAGGTCACCATACTGGGAACGGCTCTTTTTGTGTTAAAGATTATTAATTGGGGGCTGCCTGCTCCTAGTACCCCATGCTTCTAGTTCAGTTCCCTAGGTCTTATCTGGGGTTCTTGTGGTTAAACAAGGTCCTTCGGCAGTCCCACGGTGGTGCCTATTAGAAAGACACTGCAATGGGAGCGCCAAAACCTGTTTCTGCACGGCATGGACTGTGCCTTCCTTGAACTCAAAGCAGTCTAGAAAGGCCTGGTGTAACCCATCCATTCTGATTAACTGCAGCCAATCAGAACAGCTTGAACTTGTGGTGAATCTGATTGAGTAAAAAGCAACCAACCATAATGGGTGAAACGACCTAGTGTTTACCATAAACTGATTCACCAACCTTGGACCAATTAGAACTGTCTGCCGCATTTGAGCCATTCTGATTGGCGACTGGGCACCCATTCACAATGAGTGTTGCTCTCCAGATCTTCTTGTACAAGTTTTCATGTCCAGGAATGAGCAGCGTGATATACCTCAAGGAGAGGCCCATAAAGTTTATGTGGACATCCCATTGCAGCATCAATAGGATGCTGAAACATTGATAAATGGGGATTTTGCCATCTTTGCTTTTTGAAGGCAATATTTTCTCATTTATAAACGAAATTAGAACATTGGAATGTTGGGAGCGCCATTGAAGACAATGGAGTTCTCCCTGCTTCTACGGGATGGTAAAGCCCTGCAGAGCAACATTCCAATGTCTTACAAAGGCCTCTCGGAGCTCGAGGGGATTGAAATCCCATTGAGCTTCGAGAGGCCTTTCTTTTATTTGTTAGAACATTCTGCCCTCTAGTGGCAGAATGTTCTAATAGCCTTATACTATACTGACTATTAAAGTCCTGCTACCTTGTTAAAGTCCTTCGCCATTGGCTCGGGCCTTTAACGCGGTAGCGGGCCTTTAATAGCCGGTATAGCTATAAGGCTATATTAATCTTTATCTGACCCAGGCTGGAAATTTGTCCATGGTTTTAATAGCAGACATATACAATTCACGTTTTTTACTCATCACCCAGACCCTTTGCCCACTCCACACACTGCAGTATTTTGAAGACGTTGAAGGTATACACATGTTCACGCAGGGACCACTCTACTTCTGGATTTCAAGCCAAGTTCACAGAATTGGGAATGTTGTTGATTTGCTACAGTTACAGAAAATGCTGTATTTCATTTTCCCTCACCATGTGTTGAGGTGGCGTGGCATCAGCCCATCTTTGAACCTGCCCATTCCTTGAGAATGTCAGCTACATCACACATAAGAATCCCAAACAGGCATACCAGACCATAATTGTGTAATACCCTTAATATATGTAGGTAGTTGTCTGACACATGGGACTGCTCTCTCCTAATGGAGAAAATTACTATGGCATAGCCATTCATATGGCTGACTTTGCCCCAGTCCTATTGGCCTTCCAGAAGCAACAACTTTATAGACAAAGGTCCCGGGTACCAATTGCCATGTCATTTCCTGCTCATAGATCCTCAAGGATACAGTTGTGTAAAGACCCCCCCCCCCCCTAAGTGAGAGCATAAAAAAGTGCTAGAAAGAGCTTGGATCCATCTGAGATGTCACAGCCATGTCCATGTTCTCCCTTGCAGGATTATGTGCCATGTCCGGAGTCTCACTGTACGCTCACAGGATCACCTCGCAGTTCTTCGACCCCACCGTCCTGGAGCAGAAGTAAGTCTCACATCTACTTGTCTTGATTTTGTGTTCCTCCACCTAAACCTGTGCTGTGCCGCGAGGGCATAGCTGGCACCATGTCAGAGTGTTAGCAGACTAATGGGTCTTGTGTGTCTCAGTTGCTGTGAAACTCTAACTTTCTAAACTCATAGGATTTTGTGACCATTAAGAGCTATTGGTCTGCTTGTTTTCTGTCTGATCTTTACTCACAGAGACCACTTGGTTTCCAGCTTAACCAAGATCTTTACTCCCAGAACCCACTTGGGGCCAGGTTTATGAATTTCTCATGTAGCGCAGAGCAGGAGAGCGCCAAATTTACTGAAATTTGGTGGTGCAGTGATTCTGCCCAAGACCAGAACTATGTGCAGGATTATAGCACCTTGGTGTATAGGGAATGAGTCCCCCCACCACCTTAGTACCCATGAGCCCAGTACCGACTAGCTATAGTGTCTCACTTGCTTTCTACTCACTCACAGAGAACAAGTGATTAGATACCCCAGAACACAACACTCCCAGATCTCTCAGGAATCGCGGTAACAAGACACAAACTTTCGCTCGCACTCTTGTACTTTTCCACAATAAGATATAAGAGACACAAAACAGTTTAAAATATTTATTTTAACCAACGTGCCCTAACATGCAGTATATGTGCCACCACAAGCAGGAAAATGCATAATGCAAATACGGTCAGCATAGCAGCTAGTCCATTAATCATGAAGGCAGAGGTCATCATGAAAGGACAATGGAGCCTAACCTCCCTCCCCTTGCTAAGAATAAGTGTTATTATATATTAGAAGCTCTCTGGGCTTTGTCAGCAGACCCCATACCATAGCCTATAGATGGTAGATCTACATCATAGGTGCTGTCTTGCTTTTCTCCCTGGAAAGGTCACTCTCCAAGTGTGTGCTACCTATTCGTGTATTTCCATAAGACCAAAGTATTTTGTACCAAATAACAGCTGCGTTGGTATGTTGTGTCTAGGTGCTAAGGCCCGACCAGAACAAAATAACAAGGGGCATTGTTTATCGACCTTGCTCACGATGTTCAGACCAAATACCAGGAACAGGCAGAGAAGGTATACAGCAGACTGTTCTCATGAGAAAAGTGCGAGCAAAGCCTTTAAAAAAATAAAGCTATGTAGTAGCGTACGCAGGGCCGCATAATGTCTGCAGAGCTCATGCTAACTTAGTGGAGATGACAATGTCCCCATGACAATGGGACTTTCCTCCCCTCTCCCTGGCGCCTGCGCTGAAATTAGCTGCCATGCGCCCTGGAGACACCTTTGCTCCATAGTGCAAGGGTGTCTCTGTGAGTCAAGCATAGGTTTTCTGCTGGAGAGATACCCCTCCAGTACAAAATACTATGCTCAGACTAATTTAAAAAACAAAATCCACTTTGGATATGTGCTGTACAGTGCAGCACACATGTAAAGTCAGAAAATAAAGGAGAAAAAAAAGCATTTCTCGTTCATAGCACCTGGTTGAAGGGTGCACAATTTTCTGACTTTAAACCCAGTCTATTTTATTTAGTAAATAGGGTCCAGCGTCAGAAACCTTGGGTGATGGAATGGGAACACTCATGCACCGCCCATGGTGCCCCCCGCCCCCTTGGCACTAAGTAATGCAAAGTTGTGCTATGCGCTGCTTCGTGTTACTTTCACGTTATTTCCAGCACTACACAATTTTAGAGCTGGAAAGAAAATTGGACAAAAAGATTGTGCGCTGATTTGCATGACTTTTATGACTCAAACACGCATAACAACTTATTAAATCTGCCCCTTGGTCTCCAGCTTTACCACTCTGATCCAAAAGAGCTTATACGTGCAGTATGGACCTGATTTTGAGCGGTCTGTGGACTGACAATCCTGCAATGTCTGGAGCATGTGCTCAGATTGAAGAAGTGCCCTCCACTGGGATTTCTTTCTCAATACCATCGCCATGATGGAGGAAATTCCAACAAAGACGTTGCCTCCAGTTGCACCACTTCCTCCAGGAATTGGAATATTTCATGTTGGCATCCAGCTCTAATTTGGTACTGTTTCCTATACTTAACCCCTTGCATGCTGATGACGGCCCCCAGCCGTCATGCACTACGGCGCTCGTGTGCTGATGATGGCTGGGGGCCGCCATGAACCCGCCCACTCTTTAAAAGTGCCGCACAGGCGCAGAATCGCGGCAGCATACAAGGGGTTAAACCTCTAGGAACAGGTATCCACTTACACACGGATAATAAACCTCTCAAACCTCTCTCCACGAATATGGCTTTAAAAGCCAAGAAAGCGGAGATAAAATTATCTCCCTATTACCTAGCTGTCGCTAACACCAGTTAGCGACAGCTAGTAGGAGATAGCGACCATCTTGGGCCCCGCTTTGCATGTCAGTGAAATGTATCACTAATGACATGCAAAGTGGGCGTGCCAAGATGTTAGCGACTGGAAACAGTCGCTAACATCGCTATCTCCTATTACCAACTTTTGGAGATATTCGCGCTAAGCACGAATATCTCCAAAAGCTAACACCTGCCCCTGAGCAGTTCTTAGCCATGTTATCCAATGGTAGGTGGATAACATGGCTAAGAGCATTAGCTCGGTAATGCATAAATATCGCTGACTTTTCAGCGATATTCATGCATTTCGGCCGATTTTTATCGCTTAGGAGATAAACCTTTATAATAGCAAGGTTCCTAAGAGATAAAAATTGCCGCAGCTCGGCGATAAAAATATTGCCGCTAAGCCAACATAGCGATAATTATCGCTAGTTGTTGGTAATATGCCCTATGGGTCCCTAAATCTGACTCCTTCCCCATTCGTGATGCATTGACCTCAGCTCAAGCTCAGAACGCCTGGTTGCATGACCAAGATCTTCAGAGGAACAGTGGCGGCTGGCAGGGATCGGGGTGGAGGGGCAGATGTGGGGAGTAGAGGGGGTGTAAGAAAAGAAACAAGTAATACCTCCTCACCGCGTCTCTTCCTCATTGTCTCTCCTCCGCATCGAGACAAACAGGAAGCACCCAGGCTTCCAGGCTCCCCTGAGCCAATTACAACATTGCAATGCAGTGTTGTGATTAGTCTGAGTACCATGGTTCGGTGCTTAGCCAGGGACTGGTAGCTTGTACATGTTCTCCACCCAGGCTGTAATGCAGCCTGCGTGGAGAACATTCAAAGTGCGTATGACTGTTTGGCCGGCACAAGACGGCCGGCCAAAAAGTAATGTGCACTTAGGAACGGCTCAGCCTTCTTTGGAATAACTTGACGTTGCGGGCAATAGCTGCAGCTGGACCTTCTACTTAGCTTTAAGTAGTAATAGCCCGGTCCTCCTCCCTTTGTACCCATATTCTCAGCACGGCTAACCACCGTAGGAGTAATAAAGAACCTCTAGGTGGGTAAGATCTGTTCTGTCCCTCAATCCTCTACCTCTCTTATTTTCATAACCCTCCACCCCCGACTTGGGTCAGTGGTTTTACTTCCCCAATTGTCCTCTCCACTTCTACCCACCCCCATACCATGGACGGTCAGGGTCTAAGTTTTGGGGATGATGATGCAATACACTCCTCTCTAGGAACGGCTCAGCATTCTTTGGAATCACTTAGTGTGCTCACCACTCGTCCCCCTGCTCTGTGAGCAAAGCAGCCCGCCCCCTCAAAGCTGCTGCAGCAGGAAAAAATAAAATTATAATAATATCAAGTTTTTTATTTTTCCTTTATTTCACTGCTGCAAAGCAGTGGGGCGGCGCTCCTCCGCTTAGCAGTGGAGCCGCCACTGCAGAAAAACTGACAAGGCTAAAAGATAGAATCTTCTGGTGCCCACCTGTTTTCATTTTCTAATCCCTGGATGGAAATTGAACAAGAGTTGACACAAGTTTTTCCTCCTCGCACCCTACACTCTACTTTTTAATACCCTGGCTTAGTCCCTTCCAGAAGTCCTGAGGAACCATCCGATCAGCAAACTTACATAAAGAGAGATCATTTATTTGGTGAGGGAAGAGTGAACCGTGTGCAAGGATCATAACTGACTAAAGAAAGCTGCTTCCTTGCTCCAATTCTATTTGGTCTATTTGTATCAAATGGTCTATTTGTATCAAACACGGCTGAAACATTGTTTGTTAATGACTCATTTATATTGTCACACTACAGCATGACTTACAACTACCAACATCCTTCAACCTACATACGATACTGTGATCTTCCGCAAACCACAGTGGAGGTTGCAATTAAATTTAGGTCTAATATATGGGTGGATATCAGCTTCCCGATAGTTAGTGGCGTAGTGATTCGGGTGGTGGTGGGGGCAGACCGCCCCAGGTGGCACGAGTTTTGGGGCGGAAGGTCAGCCCTCCTCCCCCACTCTTAACAGCCGCCGTTGCAGCAGCAAGAATTGGCAGCACCCCCCCAAACCTGCCCCGCTCTTACCTGCAGCCGTCGCAGCCGCATAAATTTCCAGCAAACCCCCCCCCCCCTCTCTTCGATCAGGCCACCGCGGGTGGCAAACGCAGGGGCCGCCTTTGGCTGCCTAAGTCCTAGCTACTAGTATGAGAAAAACAAGGACCCCCTGAACCATGAAAAACACGATTCCTAGGACAGGGATAAACGCTTGAAAAATATCACTCCTAGGCAATCTAAAATGTATATACCAATAAACAATTCCAAAGTTTGGCACAATATAAGGAGTGAAGTCTAAATCACCAATACATGCCAAATTCAAGTTATTTGGGTTTTTAATATTTAAATTATATGTATTTTTTATCTACAGAATATATTGTGGCTATTCCTGAAGAAGGCGTTAATACGCCGAAACGCGCGTCGAGAAAGAATTGAAAGATTTTGCCACTTTTAACTTTTGATATAAAATTGACTGATTCTGTCATTTGCCTTTTAATGTGTAACATTGTATGTATTGTGTTAATCCCTGTGTTTGGGATTTTTTATCCATTATTAAAAACTGTGTATTTTTTTCAAATTATTGGTGATTTAGACTTTACTCCTTATATTGTGCCAAACTTTGGAATTGTTTATTGGTATATACATTTTAGATTGCCTAGGAGCGATATTTTTCAAGCCTAAGTCCTAGCTACGCCACTGCTGAAAGTAAAATTATTGTATGACATAGACATTGTGGCCTGAATACCGTTTATAAAAGCACCCCTTCATTGAGCATGGAGTACAGCAATATTTTTGTAAATGATATTTAGGACACAGTATTTTTGTCAGAACATATTTATGCCACAACAGCCTGTTACCACACTGTTCTGCATGAAGCTATGTTCTTGGCATGGCTTTGTGCTTTGCAAGTATTAAACAAGTACATGATTGTTGGACATATGACAAGCTCATAGTAACCACGATAAGGCTGTGGTTGTCACTTCTGGGAGAGGAAGCTCAGAGGATGCTTGGACCTTCACCAAGGAGCCCCTGAAAGAGGTCAAGTCATGTAAATATCTGGGATGGTAACTATGAGCACAGCTAATGGGGGGGAGCACTGGGCTCTACTCAAAATGCTTGGGGCTAATGTTAAGAAGTATCTGACAAAAACCCAGCTACACCTCTTAGAAGGGTATACAAGACGACATTGTGAAATTACTGTACAAGGATCAGTGTGGGGCAACACAACCAACTATACTGCTTATGTTGGAAAAAGCAGAGTTAAAGTGTGATGAACAGCACTGAGTTTAGTGTCCAGCACTCTAAATTCAGAAGTAATAATTGAGTTGGGCCTACTCTCTAACAGTAATTACCAAATTATCCACAGTCCCCAGCCTGCTGTGAAGAAGTGAAGACCTGAGCAGCCCAGTGAAGCCGTTCATGCAACACATGGAGTGTGTGCCCACCCATCAAACATGATTTACCCAAAGGCAGGTCTCTCACATTTCAACCTACCACATTATTGGAAAGTCCCTGCCCTGCCTCGTCTTAGGGAGAATTGAACTGCAGATTCAGAGTGGAAACACATCAACTCACCTGGTATTGAGCTGACAGTTTGTTTGTATTTGTAGATTCAAGTGAAGAGCTAAGTTAACAAAGAAAGATATTTAGTAGAGTAAAAATATACAAATATATACCATAATTAGGCCACTATGTATCTTTCAGATTTGCTCAGATAAAATATTGACATGGAGAAGGAGCAAAGGTTCTTTCTGAGTCCAGCAAAGGTGTGCATCATTATTGGGTGGAAGGATTTTTTAAACTTTGGTCATTTTTATTAATTTATGCAGTTTTCTTTAGACCTAAATGACTTTTAGAACCGATGTAATATTTAAAAAAATGTAATTGTACAAAGCAAAAACGTCAAATGGGTTTTATTGAGAGGAAAAGATTCGTTATTTTCTTAGGTCTGGACAAATATTTTGAACCATGTGAGCAGAAAAATTGTGATTATGAACAGTTTTTATATTAAGATAAACTAAGGGGTCTGCTTTTCTTTTTTTTTGTATTAGACATATTGGCACAATAATTGTGCTTTTGTGTTGAATAATGCATGAATAATTTCAGATGTTGATAAATGGATGAGATCATCAAATATTCAAAAATTCTTTAGATTGGAAAAAAATAGATTTAAATTGCTCTATTTTATCCAAAGCAATAAAAATCTAACTTACTAAAAATTCTAGAGATAATTTTTTTTTCAGATTATGATATATGGTTCATTGGTAACATCAGTTCATTTCCTGCAGGTATGAGCTGGGAGCGGCTCTCTTCATCGGTTGGGCAGGAGCCTCCCTGTGTATCATCGGTGGTGCCATGTTCTGCTTCTCGATGGTACAAGAAACCACAGTCCCAAGGTAAGGAAAGTCAGTGCCGTCATTTAACTGCTGTGGCCATGGCTGCGGCATGTCTCGCTTCCTGCAATCTGATATCGATAAATCAATATCAGAATGGTGCTGAGTGGATGTGGTTTATTTGTTGAGCTGGAACTATCTACAACTATATGTAGTTTTATAAGTAGGCAACATATTGATTGCACAGGTTTTGGTTGTTTTGCCTATTGGTTGGGTGGCTTTATTGTTAGGCACCTTGTTGGTTGAGTTGCCTTTTTATTGGCAGTCTTTGGGTTGGTGACCTTGCGGTTGGGCAGCCTAAGCTTGACGGGCCTTATGGGTAGGAAGTTTGGCGGTTGTGTGCTTTAATGGTGGGGCAGCATATTTGTTTGGCCGTGCAAGGAAGCCGTTGAATTTAAAGAATGCTTTATGAGAGATTGATTGGGTGGATAAGTAGATGGATGGATGAAATAATAGGTGAACAAATAAGTGTGTTAATGAATGCATTAAAGTATTCATGGACATACGGGTGTCAGTGTATGAAAGAGATGGGTCAGTGTAAAGTTAAAATAATGGATATACAGAGTTCATAGGGTGGGGATGCAGGTGGCTGATAGCAGATGGGTCCATTTTACAACAGGTCCTCAAAAAGGATAGAGAGGGCAGTTAATTTCACTTTTCCGGTACATATATGAGCAAAGATCAGAGACACCTTAAGACTTAGGACTATATCAACAAAGGATGAAGAAATCACCCAACCTGATGATATACCAACAAGGGTTGTAGATAACTAGGAACTATTTGTATATATTAAAAAGACTCAAACACATGTCAGGAATTATCTCTAAATCACTGAGGGGCAATGGCATCTTTGGGATTATTTATACAACAGCAAGGATCAAAGACTTTCCAGGACTTACGATATGTCAAGAACGGGTGAATATATCATTATAGTTATTGCTATATGAACCAGTCCCAAGACATCCTAGAACTCATTGCTACGTCAACAAGGGTCAAAGTCATCGGATGGCGTATCTATATGTTAACAAGGTTCGAAGACACCTCCACAATTCTTGCTATATAAACTGCTATATTAACTGGGCCAAATACATTTAATAGTTTACCAATATACACACAATGATCAAAGGGGTTGATCTGTATCAACAAGTGGCAAAATTAAGGTAGGACTTATGAATATATCTAAACAAGGGATAAAGTCATGTTTGTTAAATCTATGTCTGTGGAGTCCTTGCCATAACAGATGTCTAGGACAGACACTAGCTATGTGCATTAGTTCCACTATGTTTGTTATCTGTTCATTTACTTCATATGCACATTTTGAAAGTATACCATGGAAACAAGTGTTCTAGTCTGGCACCCAAAACCCTCCATCTCAAAACCCCCAGTTACCTAGCACAAAAACTTGAACTATCTGGGGGAAGTAAACCCTCAAGAAGTGCAAACTCTTTCCTCTTGAAACCACAAATCTATAGCAAAAAGAGAACCTGCCAACAAGCCTTCTCCGGGGCTGCCCAGAAGATCTAAAACTATCTTCCTCCGGAAGTACGCAGAATCTTCTCCACGGCTGCTTTCAAACTGGTAGCCAAAAGATTCCTAATGAACACGTTTTTACCTTAAATGGGTTATGATCACCTGCTCGAAGTATCTGATCCCACAACTGTTAGACCTTCATTTGATGCTACTCTCCCGTACCTCATCGTTTGCCCCCTTCTTAGCCCGCTATGTTTTATCTGTTGTTTTTTCTCCTTTGACCCCTTTGTACTGTAATTATTCATGTTTATTATGCTTTTTTATTGTCAATATTGTATTTATTACCTTCCTTCCTCCCTTTTGTAAAGAGCTCTGATATCTTTCGGGATCGTGTTCACGCTATATAAAAATTTATAAATAAATAAAATAAATAAATATTTATCAATGATGAACAACCCGGTAGAAGAAAACTCTCCATGTATTCATATATCAATGAGGGTTAGAGATATCAGTGGTAAAACCAATACATAAACAATAGATGAAAATGTCTCAAGACCCATTAATATAGACCATTGCTTTTATAGCCACAACAACTGTTACTTACAGGTATCTACTGTTTTGCCTGCAGAATGGGTTATTCCTACAATGGAGCAGCTTCAGTGATGTCTTCTCGGACGAAGGCGCAGGGTGGACTTGGACGAGCCGATCGACACTCGGACAGGGGCCCGCCAAAGAACTTCGACAAGAACGCCTACGTGTGACTACCACAGCTGGCTACAGAGACTGTAACCATGGACAGGCCAGATACATGATGATGGTGAAGCCGGCAGACGGGAGGTGGTCATCATTTTCTGAGAAAAGCTGGAATCACCAAACCCTTCCGTGCAGATGGCTGATACCATCACCTCCTGTCTCTCACTTAACGTCACTTCTAACTCTTCTTTCCCTTCTGTTTTACGCTTCTCTCTCCTCTCTCACACAACTTCTCTTTTCTCTTTCCCTTTAATTCTCCTCTTATGTTCCTTATCTTTTCGCTCCATTCTTCTCTTAGTACTTTTCTTTCTTACGGCACCGCTCCGCTCTATTACCATCATCTACACCCATTATGTTTTAAGCCTCTCTTCACCTAATTTCTTCTCTTCAAAACTTATTGTTTACACCCCCTGTTCTCTACCTCACTTGCTACCTCTACTGACTTGTTATCTTTGCTCCACCTCTCGGTGGCTTCTTCCTCACGTGGAATTCTTCTGTTTCATTCCTCTCTTCCCTTCCCTATTTTCTGGGGTCTTGATTCACAAAGCCTCCTTGAAAAAATAATCAACCATTTATGCTTGTAAACTTGTGACTAAATTGTGCATACATTTCATAATTCTCTGGGATTCACAAAAAGCGACTTGGTAATTCATGGAAATCTTTGCAGGCCATAGATTCCTTTGCTTTCTCACTGTCCAAAATACTTATTGAAATTCACACTGGAGTACAATTTATTTTACATTTTTGTTTCTGTGTTTTCCACATGGAGAAATCTCTTTCTCAACACCTCCATGAAATATGGCTGGCTACTTTTTCCTTTCCAAAAACACCACTGTCTTTCTCAGGAGTAGTTTTCTGTACATATTCCTGGTGGAAAACCTGAGCAACCTGAGGGATGGCTCTGCTGTCTGATGCCTGAGTATGTGGAATTTCTGAAATCGTCAGAACTCTGCTGCTTTTACTCTTAATGTTATTGGAAATTTATGAAGTGCACATATCACCAAAAGGGTCTCCTTACACCATTGATAAGCAGTGACACTGAAAGTGGTATCAGTTGAGTAAGGTCATTGATTTTGTCCAAGAAATGTGAAAAGATACATCTGAAATCACGAGGAATATTATTACAGAGGCGTGAGGCCAGAGTAAAAAGACTTTAAAGCGTAGTGTGGGCGGCTTACAAGGAGATTGATTGAGGAGCCGAGCTTGAGAGACTCAAAGAATTTGAGATGGCTTATAAAAGCTACTTTTTACCTTTTAAGAAACCAAGAGCTTCTCCATAAATGCATTTGTGGACCAGGCAGAGAATCCTAAAAGAAACATGGGTTTCAATCAGTACCCAATGAAGGGCTCAAGATGAGGGTTAGTCGGTGTCAAGGAAATGTCAGGAATAACCAGTCTCGCTGATGGATTATGAGTTATTTGGAGTCTAGACATAAGATGTTTGGAAATTCCTAAATAGAGGGGATTACAATATTATAGTCTCAACCCAATGATTGATGCGACAACATTTTTACACTTGTTGATGGCAAAAAGGGGCATTAATGGTTTCAGTTTTTACAACCAGTTAGTACTGGGTGATGCCACCACTGGGACTTGATTTTCCATAGTAAGGATTTATCCAATTTAAATCCAAGATTTTCACACTGGCTTTAGGGGGGAGGAAAAATACCAAATTACCAAAACAGGTTGTCTAAAAAGGAGACCAAAGGGGCCTGAGACTTCCCTACAGTAAGAATTTCTTTGTTCTGTGTTTATCTCCAACCACTGTTGATCCAGCCAGAATTTTACTCTGCTCAGGCATGTAAACAATATAACCTGAGAGCTCTGCTGGCAATGATCCTGCCTTTGGGAGGTGTTCAACCTGAGAGATAGCTCTGGCATCTGAAACCTGAGGCTGTGAAAATTCTATAATCTGAGGGGAAGTTCTGCAGACTCTTGTCTGAGTATGTAAGATGAAGGTAACCCGAGAGCGCTACTGACAATGGTAAGATCTAATGTCTGAAGGTTAGGCTCTTAAATCTGAATAACCCAAGGGATATCTCTGCTGTTTGAGATCTGAGGATGTGAAATTTCTATAAATTGAGGGAAAGCTCTGCTGACTCTTGTCTGAATATGTAAGAGGAAGATAACCTGAGAGCTCTACTGTAAATGGTCTGATCTCTAAAGTAAAACTCTTAACTCCATCGGTGCCCATGACGAGCTCAGCTGGTCATGAGCCGCGCAACGCTCGCACGCGGGGCTAATTCCACCGCTGTGCTGAGCGTTCTGAAAAACGGGCGCAGTCATGACGAGCTCAGCTTGTCCTGAGCACTGCGCCACCGTGCTGCGTAATGAACTGAGCTCGTCACGAGCACCGGGGCCCTGTGCGCGCCCCCCGCCCCCCAGCACAGCGGGGGAATTACCCCCGCTGCAAAGGGGTTAAATCTAGGTAACCCAAGGGGCAGCTCTGCTGTCTGAGACCTGAGGATGTGAAGTTTCTGTAAACTGAGGGGAAGCATTGCTGATTCTTGTCTGAATATGCAATAGGAAGATAACCTAAGTGCTCTAATGTCAACGATGCAACCTTTGAGAGACATGCAACATGAGGGAAACGTGTGATGGCTAAAGGTTAGACTCTTAAACCTGAGTAACCCAAGGGATAGCTCTGCTGTCTGAGACTTCAACATGTGAAAGCTTTGTAACCTGATTGAAATCTCTGCTATATCTTGTATGAGCATGCAAGCTATGAGTAACCCAAAAACTATATCAGCTGTGCTTTGGCTTGTGAGAGAAATTCAGTCTAAGTGATTAGTCTGCTGACCAAGCCCTGGACTGAAAGCATGTGCAATCTGAGTCATACCACTGCTTTGCGTTGTCCAAATTCAACAATGTTTTTAACATAAATTAAAGTTCAACTTTTTCTTATCTGAGTTTTTAAGATGTCTTAGATTTGAAAGATTGCTCTGGTGTTTAAGCTTGGTTTGTGATGTCCTTGTAACCTGGAAATAGTTCTTCAATCTACGAACCAAGCATAACAAATGTCTCCAGCCTCCTGGAGGGCCGGATCCATGCCAGATTTTTAAAATAACTACATGTATCTAAATGGGGATATGCACAAAATCTGGCATGGATCCGGCCCTCCAGGACCGGTTTGGAGACCTAAATCTAGGGTCTTGTACCAGGATCAGCAATTGTTTGGGATCAACGCTTAAGTAGTGATGAGTGAACGCACCAGCAACAAGAGGTAATATAGGAACATGATGTAGAGTTTGGCAGATGGCGTACTCTGGCACAAGTGCGATCGAAGACCCTGTGCTTCAATCTCTCAGTCCGCCTGCCCTATTTAGAGTCAGTGGACCTTAACCGCTTCCGCGCTACCGCGTTTTCCCGCTGTGCGCTGGAATTTCAAAAATGCGCTGTTTATGACAAAGCCAGCTCGTCATCCGCTTAGCGCAGGTAACGCCCATGATGAGCTGGCTTTGTCGTTAGCGCAGAAGGGGTTAAGGTTTCCGATGGCAGAGCCCCCATTGGTTCTTTTGAAAGACAGTGGTCTGATGAAGTGTTGGCTATTGGAGTAAGAGTATCACACCATCCACCCTATGAAGGGATGGGGGTCAGATGTCTTTTTTTTACTGCCCTTCACTGCCAGGGAATACCTGGTTGTAACAAACTGAAAAATAAATTGCCGGCCACACCTAGGGGAAGAAACTCGCTGGATGTGGATATCATTAGTTATTTGTCTTTCAAAAAGATGTCTCATTTTGGGAGTTTGTTTCTGAAAAGCAAAACATTTGTGGATGGCTGTCAAATCCGACGGTGGGCGTCCACCAAACTTTTGGTATCTTCAGAGGAACTGCTGTAATGACAATTCTTCTGAGAACACAACTGGGTCAGCAATGATCTCTAAATATGGAGGCCCTCTGTCCATCAGGGTGGCATATGTAATGTCCTCCGACACCCGGACGAATAGAGTAAAGGCTGCCAGAGCTTAAGTCAAGCCTTATGTATTTCTCACAAACCTCTGTTAAAGGGTTGGGGCTCTCTATGCATAGTAACCTTGCTTAGCCTTTGCTAGGTTGGTGCATAGATGGGTTTACATGTGTCTCTCAACATTGATTCAACCGGTGTTCCACAATAAATAGAAATAGTATGTATTAACCATGTGTCATCATGTGATTAGATCATGGCTACTGCTGTTAGAGATGGGTTAAGAGTAATTAGAACATTGGAATGTTGGGAGCTCCATTGAAAACAATGGAGTGCTCCGGGCTTATAATGGCTGGTATAAGCCTGGAAATCCAACATTCCAATGCTTCTTTGTGGCTGTGAACAAAGGCCTCAGTGAGCCTGAAGGAATTTCAATCCCTTCGCGCTCCCTAAAGCCTTTGTTTAATTTGTTAGAACATTCCGCCCTCTAGTGGCAGAATGTTCTAATAGCCTTGTAGCCCTTCATAGCAGGGCTATACCGGGTATTAAAGTCCTGCTGCCTTGTTAAAGTCCCTCACCTTTGGCTCTGGCCTTTAACGCTACAGCGGGCCTTTAATAGCCGGTATAGCCCGCTACGGCTGCCTATGAGGCTCTACTATAGACCTGATGGAGGCATGGGAGAGAGGCAGGGCATTACATACAGGGTTTGCCCGAGCTATGATGGCATTATCTAGGGGAAGAAGTGCTGATAAACAAGGTATTGCTGCCAGCATGGAAAGGTGGAAATGCCGCTATGCAGGGTTGTGCTGCCATTAGAGCGAAAGAAGTGACAGGAAGCAAAGTAGCGCGGTCATTACATGGAGGAAGAGGCGCCAAGAAACAGGTTAGTGCTGAAATTATAGAGAGGAAGAGCACCAGGAAGCATGGTAGCACTGTTTTAAAAGAGAGGGAGAAGCACCAGGAAGCAAGGTAATACATTCTAAAGAGAGGAAGAAGCACCAGGAATCAAGGTAGAGCTGCTAAAAATAAAACGAATGTGAAAAACACCTGGAGGCCACCAAGATATTTGGAGGTGTGGGCAACAATGTGCATGGTTTCTAGTGGTCCACTGCTATAGACAGCGGGAAAATCTGTCAGTGCCAAAAATGTGCAACGATGATAAATTTGCGCAAGAGTGCTACATCTGAAAATAACTCTCTACATCCAGTGAAGAAGGGTCCTGGGCCCGGCATGCAGGACCTGAGGCTGTGCCATCTACAGGCCTGGGTGGTCTGTCAGTGGGGGTGCCAAGCAGACTCCAAGATTCCCAGGGTGTGTTAGTGTCCTCAAACCACACCATTCAAAACTGAGTGGATAGACATTCTCAGGATCTGCCCCGATCTGTGGAACTCATTTTCTAGTGTAAAGCTCAGTTATGAACAAAGCCTTCCCTTCTCATCAGGCAGTGCTTAATTTGAGCCAGTCGTTTCCGGGGCTCGCCACCGGCACGAAATTTTCAACACCAGCACTTGTGACAGTCTGCCACAGGGTGGCACTGTCTGGTTAATTTAGAGATGACCACAACAACAGTTAATGATTCATTCGATATACATGAACAATTATGATTATCTGCCGCCTAAGCCATTCTTATAGCTTTGGGTGCCTGATATAATCCTAATTGTCACACTTTTAGGAGTGTGAAGGTCAGTAGTTGTGTTGTTACTATCATTGGTAGCTCTGGCAGGGGAAATGTGTGGTGCCTCCTGACAAGAGCCCTGCCACTTTTTATTTTTTTATTTTTACAATTTAAGCACTGTCATCAGGTCACTCACTGTTAGCATACAGCTGTTCCATAAGGTTGTATTACAGTTTTTATATATATTTCTGGTGTGTTTATTGATTTGTAAGTTATACTCAAAACCCACTTTAGTGGAAAGATGCTTATATGATGTTGAATTCAGATTAAAGAATTTTAGAAAACTCAAAATATAACATCATCAGTGGTTATTTTGTTCTATGCTACACTCCTGGCCTCAGAACAGAGAAGATGCACAACACGAACACAGCAACAAACTGGGTCAGAAAAGTCACATGCATTAACCTGTTGACCGCGGCTGGAATTCCGCTGCGGTGCGGCCGTGCGGGTGATTTATGACTGGGCGTGGTCAGGACGGCCCCCGGCAGACGCTCACCGTGACGTCGGACAGCCGGGGGCCGTCCGACGCACGGAAAGGGTTAAAATAGGGTCTTATAAGATAAGTTCAACAGAAACATTGGTAGTAATACCACAACTTTGCAAAAGTAAAACACATTCCCCGCGTTCGGGCCTTGTTATGAGTAAGCAGTAATTCTATATTTCGGGCAAACATGTTTTTTGCACCTGGTTCGGGATTACAATTCGCGCAGGGGCTCCAGCATCCAAGAATTGTTCCCACACAGAGTTCACCAGGAAGAACCTGATGAAATGTGCATGGGAGAAACTGGTGTGAAAGTGTGAAATCTGCAGCAAAAAAGGGAGCTTAGTATGTGATTCTATGGGTTATCCGACGCTTCAGACAGGAACACACAGGAGCAGGGAAGGATGAACCGCACCGATGATAAACCGGGCGTGCAGCGTCAAAACTTCTACCGGCAAGGGTGCATTTGGCGATGCAGCAGGCGCAACGAAATTCGTTTTATTTATTTATATGTTTACTTACCTCTAATTGGCCATAATCCATAGTTTACTACCCCCCACCATGCAACTCTCCCGCCCCACGTCAGCGCCTGGCAGCACTCCCACCATGGGCCGCTACTGGTGTTTGCAAGTGGTGTTGGAACAATGTTAGGAGTGGGGGTGCTGCCATCAAAGTTGCTCACGAAACTCATGGGGATTCGAAAATAATTCATGCGTCAGACTAACACATCTGTCACAAATGACCACGCCCATCAAGAGAGTGGTATGGGCATACTATGTAGCTGGCGGCGCACTTTGCAGCAGACGGTTACAAATATATTACTAAAGCTTGGTGTGGTACAACAATCATTTGCAGACAGAACACATTCCATTTTACTGACAAAATGATATAGCGTACAAATGAAAATGTGGGGAAATTGGGTTTCAGCGAATATTTGTCATTTGGGCATGATCAAGTAAAGTGTATGGGCCCGATTCACAGAACTAACTTAAGACAAAATCCTAAACTTACTACCATTTTGGTATTCACAGAAGGCACTTACTCATTTTGGTATTCACAGAAGGCACTTACTCATTTTGGTATTCACAGAAGGCACTTACTCATTTTGGTATTCACAGAAGTTAGGATTCCTAACTTTAGGACTCCTAAATGCCTTCTGTGAATACCGAAAGTCTTAAAATTGGGATTTTTCTCAGTTTAGGAGTAGTAAAGTTAAAGCTTCCTGCTAAGTTTTCAGGTCTGGTGACCTGGAGATGAGTGTTTGAGGCTGTTCTCCACACTGAAAGAGGTGAGAGAGAGGGTAGGAGTAGTGAGTGATTCAGATGAAGGGAGAGAAAGAAAAATCAGATGGGAGAGTGTAAGGAATGGCATTGGAGAAAAGAGGCATGGAGAAGGAGAGGAAGAACAAGCAAGGAGGACAAGCACTGCCGGGAGGACACCGTCCACCATAAAGACCAACAGGAACACCAGAAACACCTGGAGGACCACTATTCCCCGGATGTCTCCTTAGTGCAAAGTCATCAAGGCACTACAGGTCAACTTTCAGCACAACAGAGTTATTGCAGGTTAAAATTGGTGGATGCTGCCATTGGTGCAGCAAAACTCCCAACACATGGGCCCAGAATCGCAAAGGTGTCATGCAACGCAGTGCAGCACCCATAGAGGCTGCGCTGCGTGACAGGGAGAGTGCAGGGGCCTCATTTATGAGGCTGTGCGTCACTTTTACGCCGCTGGTGCGTCACTTTTTGTGATGCACCAGTGGCGTAAAAAATGTGCCTTGTTGCGCCATATTTACAAAGTGACGCATCTAGGTAGATGCGTCAATTTGTAAACCCCTGCGCCACATTATACCTGCGCCAGGTATAATGTATGCAAGGGGGGCGAATTGACGCAAGAAAGGATCGTAGAAGTGACGCAGTGAAATCTATGTGATTTCACTGCGCCACTTCTAGGACACAAATGCGTCAATTTCTTACGCCGACCTCACAGCAGGCGTAAGACTGACACAGGCCCTTTCATATGGGGCTTGCCCCATGTGACAGGACGCACTGCTGGATTTGCGTCACTTTTGTGACACACTCCAGCAATGCGTCACTTTTGCGCCATGCAGATACGTCAGAAATACTGACGTATCTGTAACTCCTTGTGCAATGATGCGTCATATTGTAAATATGACGCATCATTGGGGTTGCAAGAAGGGCGCAGTGAAAAGTGACGCATCGCTGTTTTTACGCAGCGATGCGTCACTTTTCATAAATGAGGCCCCAGGAGAGTGCCATATTGACAGAGATATGGCTCTCTCCTCTCGTCTCCCTAGCACCAGCGCTGATTTGTGCTGCCTTGTGCCAGGCACACACCTTAGGCCATAGTGCTAGGAGGCGTGCCTGAGTCTACCACAGGTTTTGTACAGGAAGGGCACCCTTCGTGCAGAAAATACCTAGACAAGTTTAAAACCTTTTCCTACTTTGCATGTGTGCTGCACAGTGCAGCACCGATGTACGTTGTTACAACGCATGCTTTTACCACGCATGCTTTTACAACGCAGATTTTTCAACGCAAGTCGTTACAATGACTTGCGTTGGGGGGTGCTGGATAGTGAATAGTTTAATTTACTATTCCAACTCCAGTCCCCGTGGACACTAGGGAAGGTGTTGGATAGAAAATTAAACTATACCCTATACAACAGCGCCCTCGTTGTAATCTCCGTGTTGTAATGGCAGTGCCGGGTAATCCCTGCGTTGTTATGGCTGTTCTCCGTCCAAACACCAATGTGAGCCGTCAAGGTTATATGTCTTGCATTTAGGTAGCTTTGGCTGTCTATTGTGGGAAGACCTATTGAATAAATTCTATTACTTAGAGTGGGCTTGGCAGGCAGGAGGGACAGGGGTGGGTGTGAGAGGGGGTCAGGCCATTGCCTATTATTTCTATTCTTTCCTGTCAATCCCATTTGCTTGTTTCTTACTAAGTGTCTTTCCTTCCTCTTCATCTGTTTATCCCTCTCCGAGGAGAATAGTGTCTTTACCATCCTTTTGATTGGATGACTTATATTTACGGATGGCTGACATCAGGGAACTACTTATTTTTCTTTCAGCACTCCATGTGAGCGGAAGTGTTGTGGTTTCTTGCTGTGTCCCCCGTGTGCTGCTTCCCCCTTTACATCCTCACCGCCTCCATATTCTCTACGGTGCTCCAGTCATCAATTGCTTACCCATACCCTATACTGCCCATACAATTCCACTTTTATTTCTGCTTTTTTCTTCTTTAAAAATTTTGCAGCATAAAAATGAACATTATGCGGCACACAGTTGCATTTATTGTGGCATTTTTGCAGCAAATACAGTGAATAAAATGGAACTGGTTTTTACCTTTTTATTCTTTTTGCACACCAGGCCGCTGCCTAAAATGGCGCATCATGTGAACCAAGGCTAAAACAGCAGATTCCAGGTTTCCAAAACTTGCACTTCCACTTTGCAGACGATTGTTGACTATAGCTTGGAAATCTCTCAAAGCCCGCCTCTCAACCAATAAAGGCGATGGGTAAAAAAGTGGCCCAAATCTAAAAGTGTGATACTGCATAGGAAAGAAATTTGGGGCATATTATCAACAACTAGCGATATTTATCGCTAAATGGGCTTAGCGATATTTTTTTCATCGCCGTGCATCGCCGAATTTTATCACAGAGATAACGTGCTATTAGCAACGTTTATCTCTAAAGCGATAAAATATCCGGCGATAACGGCGGAATGCATGAATATCGCTGGGAATCCAGCGATATTCAGGCATTATTGCCAATAGGGTCTTAACCTGAATATCCAACTCCCATTGGCTATACAGGTTAAGAAGTGGTCAGAGAAGGCGTTAGGTTTTGGCGATATTCACGCTTAGCGCAAATTTTTCCATCGATACGCCTGCGTTGATAATAGGCAATAGCGATGTTAGCGACTGCTTTCAGTCACTAACAGGTTGGGTACTCCCACTTTGCATGTCATTAGCGATAAATATCGCTGTGATGCAAAGCGGGCCCCAAACCGCTCGCTATCACCTACAAGCTGTCACTAAATGCTGTAAGCAACACCTTGCTAATAGGGCGATAAAATTATCGCCGCTTTTCAGCCGAAAACGGCCACAAAAGCAGCTATAATCTCATATCACCTGCCTTGATAATATGCCCCTTTGAGCCTTAAAATAAAAATACATTGCATTTCAGTGGTATGAGGTAATATTGGCCTCCCTCTCACAGCAGGGTCGCTTTGCAGCACAAGCTGATGCTGACTAGATGTATCTGGCTATATGGGGCAATCAAAGTAATACTCTCAGTTACCCTCCATAAAACACACAGGGGCATATTATCAAGCCTGGGCGATAAAATTATCGCCACTTTATCGGCAGGAACCTGCCACTAAAGTGGCAATAATGGGCTTGATAATATGCTCTATCGAATTCCAATCGAAGCTTCTGTTAGATGTGAAGGACATTTAACATGAGCTTCGATTGGAATTCCATAGAGCATATTATCAAGTCCATTATCGCCACTTTAGCGGTAGTTTCCCGCCGATAAAGTGACGATAATGGGCTTGATAATATGCTCTATCGAATTCCAATCGAAGCTCATGTTAGATGTGAAGGACATTTAACATGAGCTTTGATTGGAATTCCATAGAGCATATTATCAAGCCCATTATCGCCACTTTAGCGGCAGTTTCCTGCCGATAAAGTGGCGATAATTTTATCGCCCAGGCTTGATAATATGCCCCACAGTGTGACCCGTGGAATGAACATTGTAGGTAAGAGACTGAATTCTGGTCTCCTTGATTTTACACACTGGGAACTGTGGGTGTGTTGTATGAATCAAGCACCTACTGCAGGACTCCTCTGCCATGGCTATTCACAAACTACAGGAGACAGTACATTTAAACAGATAAAGTGCACATTTTATCGCTGCATACTCCATAGAAGACATATCCACTGCAGGATGACCAAAAGTTTTTCAGTTAAAAAGTTGGAACAGCTGAATGGCTTTGAGCTCCAACCCCATTTCTACCAGACAAAGGTAGCACCCCTTTTTCCTCAATTTGAAGAAAGAGACAGGTGAGATGGTAACTGCAAATGCAGAGGGCCAAATGTACCAACACTCTGCATTGGTTTGAGACACAAAGTGCTAATTTTGGAATTTACTTTCAATCATAAAACATGTTTTGCACTGACAAATAGCTTCAAAACATGTTTTTCACTGACAAATAGCTTCAAAGTAACACAAAGTAGCGCGTTGCACTACTTGGCTCTACTTTGCATCAATGGGGCATACAATAGGTGGTCCGTGGGCATTCACATGCAACCACCTACAGGTTTTTGACAAATAATCCTTATCTACTAACATTCACAAGAGCTATGCGACAAAATATACAGCTCTTTGAGGGAGGAGTTACATTAGAGAAACATTTTCCTTTGTCAAAACTTTTCTAACTTTGCATGAATGCTGTACTGTACAGCACACGTACAAAATAATATGTGTTCAAATATGTGAAAACACAGGGGCATATATTACAAAGGGCCCTTTTCGCCGCTTTAGCGGGACTTTTTCCCACTACAGCGGCGATAAATTGATCGCCCTATTACGTCATTTTGACCTTTCTTCAACAAATGTTCTTTTCTTTTTGTCGATTGCGTCCAGCGCGAAAAGGTCGAAGCTTTTCCAGGTGATAACATCTACAGAAAGCATTGTTTAATACAACATTGCCACCTAGCGCCCAGAAGTCGGAACTAACAATTCTTATTTTATTTTCATTGGTACTTGATAGGCGAGCATATGTACCTCACTGGGGAAATTATTGGCAGACCATTTAAATTGATATATTTAAAAAACAATAATGACGTAATGTCAAAGTAGTCCAACATATTAACTGCCACTCTGAAAAACACAACCCATCTTGAGCTCAGGGTCCTTCGGCTCCGTGAGTAGGAGGAACTCAGTGCAGTCATTTTTAAAAAAGAATTGGAATATTCAATCTTCTCCTGGATATCCGCCCAGCCGCGGCCGGCAGTGGGAGTACCGGCCGGGCGGTGACGTGGGGAAGGAGAGGGGCAGGGTTTTATTTATTTATATGTTTACTTACCTGTTAAACTCCGTAATCCATACATTACTACCCCCCACCCTGCCCCTCCCCCTCCCCATGTCACCGCCCGGCCGGTACTCCCACTGCCGGCCGCGGCTGTATCCGCCTACTTCCACGACCACAGGGAGATCGGAAGGGGGCGGGGCAGTGCTCTTCAGGAAGCAGGGCGTTCGACGCCCGCCGAGGTTGAGGGCAGGCCCAGACACGGGCCACACTGTACACCAATGTCAGTGGAAAGGAATACTATGGCCCTCATTTTCAAGAAAGTGCCGCAGCCTGGCACCGCAAGCCCCTTGGCTTGGCACGCTGCTGCACTTTCAAAGCACAGGAATGCGTCATATCTACAAGGATATGATGGATACCATTGCTTTCACCTGCGCTGGCGCACAATTACCTGCCATGCGCTGACGCAGGCACGCTTGCACCCTGGTGCAAGGATTCCTGCGTCACGGAAATGATTGTTTATATGCAGGTAGGGGCACCTTCCTGGACGTAAACAATCTGAAATGGCGTTTTTCAACTGCTATGTGTGCTGCATTAGCACACATGGGGGATTATTAGCAAGGAATATCTGCATATCGCTGGATATGTTAGTGGAGAAAACATGTTATCAGCAACGTTTTTCTCCATTGTGCTAAAATATCCAGCGATAGCGGCGAAATGCGTGAATATCGCTGGAAATCCAGTGATATTCTTCACGCATTAGCGCCAATGTGGACTTAACCTGATAATCCATCTCCCATTGGATAAACAGGGAAGTCATGTTTTTAGCAGGCTTTAGATTATAGCTATATTCGAACATAGCACGACTTTTTTTATCCCTTTGCCTGCCTTGCTAATAGGCGATAGCGGTGTTAGCGACTGCTTTCAGTCGCTAACAGTTTGGGTACGCCTACTTTGCATGTCATTAGCGATAAATATCACTGACATGCAAAACGGGTCCCAAACCGGTCGCTATCACCTGAAAGCTGTTGCTAGCTGCTGATAGCGACAGCTGCTGATAGGGTGATAAAAATATCGCCGCTTTAGCAGCAAAAAATGCCGCTAAAGCGGTGATATAGCCCTTAATAATATGCCCCATAGAACTTGTAAAGCATCATTTTTTAAATGATTGTTTATGTGCAGGAAGGGATACCTTCCTGCACATAAACAAACATAAGAGGTGGTTTCCTCGTTCTATGTGTACTGCAGAATGTAGCACGCTTAGAAAGAGGAAAAAGAACGAGAAATGAATACATTTCTCCTTGTTGAGCCTCCCTACGCCCCCCCTGGGAAGGCGTAGCATTCAGATTCATTTCCAGGTGTACGATTTCTTGTAAATCTGGGAATGTGTCAGGTTCCATGGGTGTTGCTTGGGAACACCCACCGCAACACCCATGGACGCCCCTATCACGCAAAGTGCTGAGTGTAAAGGGGCCGTATTTACAAGGACAGGAAAAGTCACGCAGGTCTCTAGAAAGTTTCACTCACCCCTAGTAATGAATGTATGACTCATGCCCGAGTGGTGGACAGGTAATGTGGCTTTATGAAGTCACTACAACCTGATTTTTTTTGTTGATTATTGTCTCCTTTGTTGAGAGTCAAACACAAGAGGAGCGTTTTTGGCTCTTTAAGACCCTGGGGTGACTTTCAAAGTGTGCCAGTAGCATAGCTCTAGAGTACCTCAGTACTAGACAGTGTATATGTAGCGTAGCTCTAGAGAACTTCAGTACTAGACAGTGTGTTTTTAGAGTAGCTCTAGAGTACTTCAGTACTGGACAGTGTGTTTTTAGAGTAGCTCTAGAGTACCTCTGCATTGAGCAATATATCTGCATTGTAATGCCACAGTACTTCTGCACTGAACAGTGTGCCTCTAGCGTAGCTCTGGAGTACTTCAGTTCTAGACAGTGTGCCTCTAGCGTAGCTCTAGAGTACTTCAGTACTACATACTGTGCCTCTAGTGTAGCTCTAGAGTACTTCAATACTAGACAGTGCGCCTCAAGTGTAGCTCTAGGGTACTTCAGTACTGGACAGCGTGCCTCTAGCGTAGCTCTAGGGTACTTCAGTACTGGACAGCGTGCCTCTAGCGTAGCTCTAGGGTACTTCAGTACTGGAACAGCGTGCCTCTAGTGTAGCTCTAGGGTACTTCAGTACTGGACAGCGTGCCTCCAGCGTAGCTCGAGTACTTCAGTACTACACACTGTGGGCCAGAAGTAGCTCGCCAAATACCGGTCGGTAACGGCCGATTTCGGCCGTTACCGACCGGTATTTGGGATTTGTAATGTAGGGGGCCATTGATTTACAGAATCGGTAAATTTACAGATTCGGTAAATATACAGAGTCGGTAAAATACCGATTCGGTAAATTTACCGATTTTGTAAATCAATATGTAGGTGGCACTGTAATCAGTGCCACAGGCCCTTACCGAATCGTTATTTACCATGGAATACTATTCCAGGATAAATGACGAATTCCTGTGTACATGCACATCTGTGCATGTACACCGGTGCCCTATGGCACACAGACATGCCCTAAGGGCATGTATGTGTGTCACATGGCACACAAGCCAGAAACAGGGGTGCAACAGGGTGTCAAAGTGACACCATGTCCCCCTTGTCAATTCGGTATTTTTACCGATTCGGTAATTACCGAATCGGTAGCTGCCATTGAATCCTATGGGCTTCAAGGCCCATAAGAATCAATGACAAATACCGATTCTGTAATTACAGAATCGGTAAATATTGAATCCTACCGATTCGGTATTTGTTTCCGAATAATTACCTACATCAGATTTACCGATTCATGAATACCGAATCGGTAAAATTCGGTATTTATGAATCGGTAAATCTGATTTACCTACATCGGGCCCCTATGTCTGTAGTTTATCTCTAGAGTACTACAGTACTCTATGGTGTAGCAGCGGGCTATTCCAAAGCACTTCATCAATTCATAGAGTGCCTTTAGTTCAAATCTTGAGTACCTTAGCAGTACTTCAACGTTGAAAAAAATGTCCCAGCACCCTTGCGGGACTTTAATACGGACCAAAACGTTAATCTAGCACCGGTGCATTTAGATCTATTTTGTACCTTCTGAGTTGCTGATGGTTACAGGACCTCTAGTCTAGGCTGCGAAGCTGAGGTGTCTGACATGGGGCTACCACGCATCGCTAAGGGCTGCGATCCACCTACTTATGTCCATGTATGTCCAAAGTTTATGATTCACATTATGTGATGCAGGGGGCTTGAGATGATGCTGTCAGGCCTAAGTCAAGGTCAACAAAACCACCACCAAGTGTTACTAGTCAATGGGTGTCCGGTATGCGATAGTCTGCAGGCTTGGAGAAAGAACCAGAGAAGTACGAAGCACAATTCTGGTCTCTTACAAACTGTGCAATTGGTTCAAACATGTATAGGGCCCCTAGGGATGGTGGGAATAGGTTTATACCTAGAGGGTGGCACCCATTGGTGTTCAATAACATTAGTGCTCGTCCCTTGGAACCGGCTCATTGTGTCAAGATTGTCAGTACTGCCGGCCACCCTTGGGATAGTATGGACAACCTAATTTATGACTAAATGGACAACTTAATTTATGACTTGCATGGACAACCTAATTTATAACTAAATGGACAACCTAGTTTATAACTAAATGGACAACCGAGTTTATGACTAAATGGACAACCTAATTTACTAGCATGGACAACCTAATTCATGACTAAATGGACAACCTAATTTACTAGCATGGACAACCTAATTCATGACTAAATGGACAACCTAATTTATGACTAAATTGACAACTTAATTTATGACTAGCATGGACAACTTAATTTATGACTAGCATGCACAACCTAATTTATAACTAAATGGACAACCTAATTTATGACTAGCATGGACAACCTAATTTATGACTAGCATGGACAACTTATTTCTTGAAATTTGCTGGGACAGCTGGTTAAAAATAGGGACTGTCCTGGCAAAACGGGGACACCTGGTCACCCTAGTCCTCATGTAATGTAACTGGTGCTATGTAAAGCGCTCGGATACCCGGTTCAGGTCTATTTCGCGCTATATAAAACTCTGCAAAAAAACCAACTTTGCTATGTAATCTGACCTTGATGCTGACTCGGGGGAAGTGATTTCCCATGAAATGTTTTAGTGATATATTCATCTTCATCCAGGTTTTTAAGTCACAACTACAGCCCAAGAGAACCCTGCTAGAAGGAATCAGGGACTTTGAAAGGAAGCAGCCCTGTATTTCTCAGAAACCGGGTTTTCACATTCTGACGGAAGCAATGGGGTTCCTAAGGATTTTGTTATTTTTTAACATGATTTATCGACACCGGTGGGTCACTAGTCGGCATCGTTTGAGTTCGGGACTACTACCTGTCCTTGCAGATAGATTTCTGAAAATGCTCACAAGGTCAGACGAACTTTCTCGTCTAGCAGTCTAATGCTGTAACTACTGGAATGAGGTATTTATAAAGCGACAAAAAAGGTCGCACCTGCACAGACGTGTCGGTGTCTTCCTGGGCACAGAGTTATGCAGTGTTGTGTCACACAGCAAAGTTCCAACAATAAATTCTTCAAAACTAAATGATATGATGCAAATTTCTTTTAATTTTCTCAAATCCAAAATCCGTGTAGAGAATATCAATAATTCTTGAATCTCAAATCCACGTGTATTATAGATATCAATCATCCATAATCAATAACATTGATACATTAATCCATTCCCAATGCATTTCGGCACCTGGGCCTTCATCAGGGGAATATCAAACAAAACTTGAAAGGAGACTCGTGGGGAGTGTAAAGCATCCAGTGAGAATCGCTTCCGTGAAAGTAGAACGAGCCTACTTTGACAATGAGTTTTTTTTCTTTTGTATTTATAAAGCACTAACTGCCACTGCGAAAGGAGCATCCTGGCACTGGATTGGATATGAGAAGGGGCTCTGGTGAACTTAGATGAGAGAGAGAGAGAGAGAGACAGAATTCATCTGTGGCTCCGAAAATCCACGTTTTGAATCCTTTCCTGAATTGAGTTTCAGTTTTTGTCTCTCTCAGATGCATTGGCAATAGGTTCCTAACTTTGGTACCCAGGATAGCCAATGTTTTCCCTCCCTTAGCTTTGTACCTGAATCTGGGGGGTTTAAGGAGGTTGGCTGATGAGGACCTGGGGGTTGTAATGTAGGGGGTGAGCCTTTTGGAGAGGTATTTAGGTTCTTGTTTAAGTGAAGCTTACTACTGCCCTCACCCAAGCAACCTCACAGAGCTCTCCTGCCCTCATGATGCAATGCTGCACAAAGACAATTAAGAAGGGGAAGTAAATGGTGAGAGGCAGGGCCATTCGTATGCGAAGAACAAAAATAGACAGACTGAAAGCGAATATGTGGTGGTGCTTGGGGCCCCGAAGAAGCTGTAGCCGCCCTGCTAAGGGACAGCCTTTTTTTTTTTTATTGGGGTACCAAACACAGCAAACAAACATGTACAGTAATAATCAACAACAAAAAATCAAAAGACTGTGGTTAATTCCCCAAATGTTTTTCGAATTTTTCTCCCACCCCACCCCCGGCGGATCCACCCTTCTCCCAACAAACCGATTCATCTAAAGCAAGAAAAAAGCAAGAGAAAAAAAAGAAGAGATAAAACGGATAAAAAGTAAAAAAAATAGCATACTACACGAATACAATAAATGGGCACATGGACTAAGGGACAGCCTTCATAGATGTGACTGAACCAGGGGCTTCGGCAAACTTTCTTCGAGAAGCAGCTATCTCTTTTGCAACAGTGGTGTAGGTTCTTGTTAGATCACTGCTCATCTTCCAAGAATGGCAATGCTGATTGGGGGAATTAGTTAGATATGTCTTCTCGGCTCCCCCAAATACTGGGAATGCATAATGGTCGACCTGCATTGGCAATGTGCATGTCCTTTGCCACATTTGGACTGGCATTGCCCCTTTGGTGATGGGGAGGGGCTCTGCTCTGGAACAGTTGGGTTTATTATCCAAGCAGCATTCTGACCTACTCCCAGTAAACATCTAGAACCAAAGTTTACCAGTTCACTGATGATCCCAACAGATTTCTCTTTTGCAGTTCAGTGCTAATTCTCTAACTTCTAGCTATAGTGGAATTTGGGGCCATATGTACAAAGCCCTTATGCAGTCACAAACCTTGCGAATCAAAAAATCACAGGGGCAGATTTACAATTACTGGCGCATCCCTGCATATCGGCAGGGATTCGCCAGTAATTGTGCGCCGCAGCTCCGCCACCCTGGATGCGCCGCATTTACAATGCGGCGCACCATGGGGCATAAACGGCACAGGTGCGTCACGCATCTGTGCCGTAAAAGCGGCGCATTGCTGGAGTTGCGTCGCAAACGCAACGCAGCTCCAGCAATGATCAGGGACGGCCCTATGTGCACAATGCTGCGTCAATCCTTACGCCTGCTTCAAGCAGGCGCAGGGTTTTGATGCAGCATGGACCCAAAAGTGACTGAGTGAAATCTTGCAGATTTCACTCAGCCACTTTTGGGGGGCGTTCCTGCGCCGGAACGCCTCCCCCTGCGATGGTACGCCTCCTACTGGCGCAGGGCTTTACAACGTGACGCATCTGGGAGATGCGTCACGTTGTAAATACCCCGCACCATGGCGCATCTTTTGCGCCACCACTGCGTCACAAAAGTGGCGCAACGGCGGCGTAAAAGCGGCGCAAGGGGCTTGTAAATCTGCCCCACAGTGTTTATGACTGCAAAAACGGTTCTGATTTGCAAAATGGTTTTGCAATCCATTCTGAACCTCAGTTAGGGTGGGCGTCACAGGGACATTGCCTCCTAATTGGGAGTTGCAATGTGTCCCAATGGAATTTATGAATTCAATCAGCAACACAAGGAGGAAGAGGCAGCGGTCCAGGGGCCTACTCCCACTCTTGTTTTCCCAGAAGGAAGCTTTTTTAAAAGAAAAAAGCAGCACTGGTTCTTTTAAAAAGCATTGGCAACTGTTAAAATATTTTGCCATTTAGCAATGCCAAAAAGTGCTGGGGTTCTGATGTTCCTTGCAGACCTCTTCCCTTTGATTGTGGCTTTTCATAAGAAGTCACAAATAGCTACCTTCAGAGCCCAGGCGGTTGCTGCTAATGATCGAGAACGACACGGACTGGTCTAGATATAATGAGATCTGGGTGGCATTGGCAGCCGGGGTGGCAAAAAGGAACATAGCGAGTGGCTGGGGGTCGCAGACACCTCCACAGTGGACCAATGGATGCGCGACCTAGATTGGTGCCAGAGGGCCGAGGGAACTATTTATAAGAGCAGAGGCTGCACTAAGAAATGGAAGAAAATTTGGGGGCCTTGGCGGAAATACAGGGCACTGGGGGGAGGGTCAGGGAACAGTTGTATGCCCCGCTTGTGCCTTCAAATGCCTTACACTGTTTGGTGGCCGCGGCCCGGATAAACAAAAGAAGACTCCTCTAAATGTAATAATGCAGTGGGATCAAAAGGGGATCATGGTTTTAACTTGAACTACCAAATGATGCACTTTATAGCCGCTGGTTAAGGGTCTTTTTAGATTGTATATTAGCTATTTATTGATTTTTAGACATTGCATTTATGAATTGTAAAAATGTAATGCTCTTTTTCTTTTAAATGTTTTTTACTGTGTGGAGGCTCATGTTCCTTCTATTGTCTTTTATGATTTTAATTAATCGAAATAAAGAATTTTTGACTGACTGACTGACTGGCCTTACACTGTATTCTAAACTGCAATTCTACCACATGCTTTATGAATACTGTCCTGTAATGTATGATGATATGAGCAATGTTAATAAAAAGATTTTTTTTTTAAAACCAAATAGCTACCTTCCTAATTAACTTTCATTAGGCAGTTCATTCTGCAACTCCCTGTGACTGGACACTTAGCAATGTGACCTATAAGTGCCTATGTTGCATCACAAATGAAAGACTAGTAGCAAACAAGCAGTGCTCAACTTGACCCTAGTTTTTGCAATCATTCTTTTGATAACCTGGCCCCTAGTTGTCAACTTAGGTTTGCAGCTAGGAAAGCCACCATATGATGACCCTATATGGATTCTTTCTCAAATAACCAACATTGTTCTGTCATTGTCGTCATCCCTCCCTTCCTGCTTGTCCTCCTCTTCCAACACTTACCAATTGCTCTTTTCCATTAGTTTCTAATGGCAAGATGCTTTCGCAGGCTGTCTCCTGTGCTGCGACTTATAAAGGCAAAAAGGTGTGCAATGTGCAGACTTAAGTCTTATATGGTTCACAGTCCCACACTATTTTTTGGTACTCGACAACACAAGCAACGAAAACGTTCAAGGCCAGATTCGTCAACACTTTGCGCTGGGGCAATGTCATCAAAAGTGCTGGTTTGCATTACTTTGCATCAAAGGGGTGTCCCATAGGTGGCACCGGGGAATTCCCGTGCAACCAATCATGGGTTTTGAAGCAAAGCCAGATCTAACATTTCCAGACAGTGCTTTGCAACAAAAGAATATGCCTCATCGAGCCAGACAAAACATTTGAGAAACATTTTCTTTTCTCAAATCCTTTCAAACTCTATTGCCCACATGCATCAAACTGAATTGCATTCGCAAACGGTACGAATCGCAAAAATCGGCAGTTTGCGAATGCAATTCATTGTTTTGGGATGCATTAACCTTTTTGGCTTTTTCGCAATTTAAGAAATTGCAATTTATTTTGATTTCTCAAATTCTGATTGCATTAAAGAAATTGCAATTTTGCGATTTCTTAAATGCAATGCATGATTTTTTTTAAATTGAGAATTCGCAAATTGGAAGTGGTAAATTACCATGAAGTTAATCTTCATGGTCATTTTCGAAAACTTTCAAAAATGCACAAAAGTGCATTTTTTAAAGTTTCATTTTAAACACACACATGCCCTTTGGGCATGTGTGTGTGAAAAAAGCACTTTGAGGTACATTTCAGGGGTGCAGGGGGGGGGTCCATTGGACCCCCCCTGCACCCTTGAAATTGCATTCTCATTTTGCGATTCCTTATTTTCGAATCGCAAAATGAGAATGCCTTCACATTCATTCCTATGGGCCTCTAGGCCCATAGGAATCAATGGAAAGGGATTCCTTAATTGCGATTCGCAAATTGTGAATCACAATTAAGGAAAATTAAGGAATCGCAAAAAAAATTCGATTTTTTAATGCATAGCCGTTTGCGAATTCTTAATTGCGATTCCTTAATTTTCGCAAATAAGAATTTTCAAACGGGAACATTGATGCATGTGGCCGTATATGTGTTTTTACTATGTCTGAGCACAGTATTTTATGCATGAAGGGTATCCTTCCAGTATAAAACCTGTGCTACACATCATGCACTGTGATGCAAGGGTGTGTGAGGTGCAAGGCAGCCTAAGGAGCTCCAACACCGGGGATGACAGCAGAAGCACCACCACAGTATTGCGCTGCCCTACTGTCTCCCTTGCAGGCAACGCAGCATCGTAACCTCGGCTGCTGCTCTGTGTTGCGCCATTTGTAAGTAATTCTGGCCCTCAGATGACCCAGAAGTGCGTTGCTACCTTCGCCTGCTTTAGTTAATCAGCTGTAGCTGATCCTGACGAGGAAGAACACATTTTCTAATTTACATTTCATTTGCATCCTGATGACCTTTATTGAACCAAGCAAAAGACACACAATTGATGGACGGAATGCAGAACAAATCAAAACATTCAACCCCAGTCAAGAGATCTGGGTTAAATCCATCATTCTTTTTCTCACCTTGCCACCCCAGTTTAGACCAGTTTAGACCTTTCCATATGCAAATCAGTCTTGACCCTTTGCCTCATGGGAACAGCCCAGCCCGAACTGCCAAGCCAGTTCCTCCCTGGACCGTCAACAAGCATCCTAGGACCGGTTTCGGGGTTTCAAGCTATCCTGGCTGAAGAGGGGTGAAACCCCGAAACCGGTCCTAGGATGCTTGTTTCTGGTCCAGGGAGGACCTGGTTTGGCAGTTCGGGCTGGACTGTTCCCATTGGGCGCAGGGTCAAGACTGATTTGCATATGGCCAGGACTAAACTGGGGTGGCAGAGTGAGCAAAATTATGATGGATTTAACCCAGATCTCTTGACTGGGGGTCATGTTTTGATTTGATCTGCATTCAGTCCATCAATTGTGTGTCTTTTGTTTAATTGAACCAAAACAGCTGCTTCTAGTAATAGTTTTGTTTTTTGTTATGCCTAATCCCAAGCAAAGGTTACCTGCTTTATTTCACACTTTAAATTCATGGTGTCCATGTTCCATGTTGGCAGAACAGAGTTTGCAAATCAAACTTCATTTACAAATGAGAGTTGCAGTTTCCAAAATACATTTGTATGATCAGTAATATGTAATATTGCAGGGGTAACTTAATGTTCCCGAAACATTTACATAGCACACTTTTAGCATGGATATATTTAAAAAGAACAACTTACTTTTATGGTTACATCAAAATACATTAACGTGCCATTGTTGAAGCTTCTTCAATTAACACCTGGGAAAGAGTGACAGGTTACGTGCACAATTCTTAGCTGCTAATGAACAAATCACTTGCTAGATTCTATGGGCCCGATTCACAGAACTAACTTAAGACAAAATCCTAAACTTACTACCATTTTGGTATTCACAGAAGGCACTTACTCATTTCGGTATTCACAGAAGTTAAGAGTCCTAACTGTAGGACTCCTAAATGCCTTCTGTGAATACCAAAAGTTAGGATTTTTTTCAGTTTAGGAGTAGTAAAGTTAGGACTCCTAACTTTAGGACTCCTAAATGCCTTCTGTGAATACTGAAAGTCTTAAAAATTTGATTTTTCTCAGTTTAGGAGTCCTAAAGTTAGGACTCCTAACTTCTGTGAATACCGAAAGGAGTAAGTGTCTTCTGTGAATACCAAAATGAGTAAGTGCCTTCTGTGAATACCAAAATGGTAGTAAGTTTAGGATTTTGTCTTAAGTTAGTTCTGTGAATCGGGCCCTACATGCCTCATGGTTGTCTTTGCATGTTTATCCATTGATATTTATGCTGTGGTATTTTGCTTTATTTTCTCCAAAATTACACATAAATTAATGTTGACCCGCACAATCATTTTGGAGTCGTTCTCCACTTTGATTACCTCAAATACAAAAGTGAGGCAATTAACCATTCTAATAGGGCCTCGCTTTCTATCAACTTATACAGTTCAATTACACACATATGCAACAGTGCTGCAAAACATATATGTTGAGTTGACGTACCCAGCCAGGACCTGAACTCCTTCATTGTAGCTCCAATGGCAACGAAATGAAGATGAGCACGGCAAAGTAGTCAGATTTCAGGATCCCCGAGACCCTTCAATGTCTTTATTTATTTCACATGAAAAATTGTATTTACAACAAAATGCCTGCTCACACACTGGCAAATTGACATATAGAAAGAAGCTGAAGAAAAACAAAATGGCCGCCTTGAGTATCTTGACACTGATGAATTCCAGCTGGGCTTAAATACACAGGATTGTGGTCCTTGCTTCTGCCTTGTCTCTGCCAACTGGATCTTTAGCTAAGTGGGAGCAAAGCGTCAGGACACAGACAGTATTTTGAATACAAGTACCGAGTGGTAAGGACATTTTTTGTTTTGTATCTGATAACATTGCAAAATATAGATTTTGTTTGAGAGATTTAAGAATTTTGAAAGTTGGCAAAAGTGGCACTATTAGGAACACTTCCTCATTGTTTAATGACAAGCCGGGGATGGTAGTGAGAATTCATACACACTTGATATTGGGAGGATAACCAAATAGGGGTGGGCAAAGGTACAACCTTCATCAGCAAAGTTGCACAAATTGGAAACCTTTATGTTGCATCAGTGAACAATGTTAGCCCACCACTGCTTTCACAACATGCGGGTATGATGCTCTCCAACTGGAGACAAGCCACAGACTTTAAAGTATGGGCGTGAGAGCCTGGCGCTGGATCTGGGCCAATAACTGAACTTCCTGGATGGTGGGCAGGGTCGGAGGGGGAGCTTGGGTACAAGGACTTTGGTAGGAAAGGAGGAGGAATAATGTCACTTGGCAGGAAATGATTCCAGAGTAGGAAATTGTGGCAGGAGATGTGCCAGAGATAGGTGGTCTCTTTCCAGGGACTACCGCCGAGTAGCAACTGGCCCTGTGCTGCCTCTTGCAGCCCATCAGGCAAGTGGAAACAATTTACAACAAATTTTAAAACAAAATTTGCAAAGTTGCGAGTTTTATAACTATGCCTGCACTGGATACCTAACTAGGCCTGGGGGTAAATTCCGTTCCGCTCGCGGAATTTGCGGAATTTGGGTAATTTCGCGTCCTGTGGAGAACGCGAAATTGCCCAAAATTCTGCGTTCCGCGACTTCGCGAAATTCTTTGCTTGTTCGCGTGCTCAATATACGTGTTCATGAGATATTTCCCCCGAGCACGCAAACAGCGATTGTGAACAGTAAAGAAGCATTATGAACAAGCAATTCCGCATGTAAGCGGAATTTCTGTGTGTTCGCAGAGATTTTTTACCATTTTGCGGATATTTGCGTAACGCGATTACGCAAATTCTGCCCACCCCTATATCTAACGTGTTCTTGCCTTTGACGGGCTGTTAGCGCAAGCAACTCTTTGATTCCTACTTTGATGCCTGGAGCCCTGAATCAAAGTGGCCTTTCAGTAGGAGTAAAGGCTCTTTCCTAGCATAGCTAAACAAGCAATCGCTATGGTGGCCGCTTGATGACTTCACTCTTGAATCCCTCAAACATCGGTGTAACAACGAGTGAGGCACAACAAATGTCTCTCACCTAGAGTGGCAAAATACTTTGAGAATGCCATGCAAGATCTTCCTTTCTGGAAGTTTGTAAAAAGAATGACTAGAAAATCAAACAACAAAAAAAAAGAAGAAATGGTAAAACATAAATAAAACAATATGTAACAATAAAATTACGAAGTCCCTTGAGAAACAATAACTTACCATGACCAGTGAAGAACTACTAAGTCAAGATAGAGTAGATTATCTTTAAAAAAGACACAGACACTGGTACGCATTCGAATATTGGGGAGTGGAATAAGTGCATGGCCCACTTTGGCCACAGGAATGTACTACAAAGCCTGGTGAGGTCTGATGATTATTCTGTGAACCCTGTAGACAGCTACTCCCTATCGTTCGCTCTTCAACACATCAGAGGATGTTGGTCTTTACAAAGTCGTTCCTGAAGACAGTGCTGTCCTGCAGACCCTACAATTCTTTTTTAGGGCTCTCACCTTCCTTCACTCTCACTCTTTCCCAAGTAGCACTACGCAGCATGCTGGATAGGATCCCACAGACTGCTGACCGTACCATCGACTTTTCCCTACTTTCCAAATCTATATGTGGGGTTGCGTTATAATGAGAGCGGGGAACATCCTTTACAACGCAACTTTTACAACGCACTACCATTACGACGCAACTTTTACAATGCAAGTTATTACAAAGCATTGCGCTGGGGGGCGCTCTAGGATAGGGAATAGTTTAATTACTATCCAACACCTTCCCTACTATCCACGGGGAATGGAGTTGGAATAGTAAATTAAACTATTTACTATCCAGCGCCCCCCAACGCAAGTCGTTGTAACGACTTGCATGGTAAAACCTGCGTCGTAATGGCATGCGTTGTAAAAGCATGCGTTGAAACGTCATACCTCCAATGAGAACACATAGGGCAGCCAAAAGGGTGGACACATGGCACCGGCATGATCCGACAGGGGAGACTAGTCCCCCATTTTCTATTTCCCTTTACTCCCGTTCCTTCTGTGGAGTTTCCCTCAAGCTTCACCACTCATTGGGACATGGTCAGTGATGGATGGGTGAGAGGCATGAGTCATATCTTGGGGCTTGATAACCCGTCATGATAAATATCGACTCCTGTATTAGACCTTATTGCCCCTCAAAGTGTTCGACTGTGCTTCTCTTTCGAGCTGTACCTGGTGCCACTGTTGAGCCAAGAATGACCGAGGGTGCGTCAAGTGGGATTGGTCCTTATAAGGGAACAGCCACTACTTTGGTTGGGCTCTAAAAAGAATTTCCCAACAATTAATTGGCTCATTTGATGGTAAACGTCTTTGGAATGTCACAGACGCCCAATGGCTTACCACATATTTCTCCTAAACGGTGGATCATTTTGGTAGATGGAAGGTAGGCCGGGTCGCAAGCAGACCCAATCTGCTTGTTCCTGAACGTGGTCAATTTTACAGTAAGGCTAGCTTGGCCTCCGAGTCCCAGTTTTTCTTTAATCCCACGTACAGCCAAATTCAGAGAATGAAAGGGCTGTCGGGCATCCTACAGAAGAACTGAGATTGGACAGTGGAAACCACGGACACTCGTTTGACATCTTTCATAAACAATATAATGGCTTTCTGGTACCCACCATGGCAGTTGCTCATTGGTCACTGTACCATCAACCTTTGAAATAACTCCATTAGGCAGGTAAAGGTATATAGAGTAGTGGGTGGAGCCTGTACTGGGGGGGGCACTGCAAGAAAGAGAAATGCACCACATAAACTGGCTCCTGTGATTGGTCAGTCCATTAAAGAGTTTCCCTTAGTAAGGCTTCGGACATAGGCACCACCAATTGCAGACTATCGCAACATATCACCCCTGGAAAGCTGATAGGAGAAATGTAACTGATTAAAATAATGGAACATGAAACTTCTCATTCAGAGGTCTTTCAATGAAAGCACATAATGTAAGGAAAAGGTTTCTTACCTAAGCCAAAACAATGAATTTGGAGTTGGAATTCGGCACAACTTTACATGCCTATAGGTTCCTGAATTTTTTAGAATTCACAAAGTTTTCCTGGGGTACACCTGGAAGCCTGCAATAGTTGCAAGTTTCCATGCATTCTTCTGTGACACAGTGAAACCACTTCCCCTCACACCACCACCAATATTGGGATGTTCAGTTCCTATTCACACCTCTTTAACTTTTTCAAAGGAGCGAAACAATCAGGAAGAAGGCTGTCAATACTCACGTGTACCTGTGGAGGTCTTGGCAAACGTTTGGGTTGCTGCGACCCTACAACAGCCATGTCCCTCCCCAGTATGTTCTTATCCATGTGTGAGTAAATCTTTTAAAAGTGTAAAACTTCCTTCTTTATGAACTTCCAACGTTGTTAAACTCCGTAAAAAGAAAAACAGTTTGTAGCAAATGGGACCCAGTGATTTTCAAGAAGTTAGTTGGACTATTCCAGATCAACACTATATAGCAGGAAAATGCATAACATAGAAATGCGCAATAGACACGTGCACAAATGCAACAGATTATCATCAACATGTTCAGCTTGCAAACATCTGAACGAGGCATAAAGCTACATATAAAAGCTCAGGCTGCATTTAAGTAAATGCCCAATCGTGCTCAAAGTGAGACCAAAAATGCATGTGCCGTTTGACTACCTAAAACACATTACATAAATAATTATTAGAATCACTTTCTGATCTAGTTAGTGCATCAAGAAGCTGTAGCTGACAAATCATGTATGAAGTCTGCCTAGTTACAGCCGGTGGTGACCAGTGATGACCGGTGGGGACGAATAATCAGCGATACCTAACCCTGACCAAAAGAGGGAAACAAGATCTGATTTAGAAATAATAACTTTGGTTCCCATTTCAAATTTTTGGTGTTTGTTTTAATTTTGGTGTATTGCATAATCTTTGATTGTGTTCTGAATATTTGGGCATGACTGTGGTGAAGAAATCAGTCGGGGGTCAGAGCCAATAGGCACAACCTCGACAACCCATGTTTTATTCCTGCAGAATGCTGGCAAGTCCTCTAAAGAATTCAGCTAATTAACAGCACACTGATGGACCTAGTTGCTTTACACTAGATAAAGAACTAAATACAATTTGATATTTCTGTTGGGGGAGACAGCACCAGTACAGGAAATGGGCTATAGAACCTTAAAGATTATACAACTGTGGCAGGGGTCTTGCCACGAGCTTCTGCGTGCACTGCCTGGACGGAATCTGATACACGAGGTGGGGTGGTGAAGTGATGTGAATGGACAGCTGAACCTTACCCCCTGTACATTCCTGTATCATTGAGTGTGCTTATCAGCATACTGGTACACCATCTGTGATGCTGTGTCTTAATAAAAAGGTACCAACCGGTGAGTGATGCCTTTCAAAGTGAACATTGATGCAACATGTACTGTGATTGCAGGCAATCTTCAGAGAATGTGATGAGGTGTGCAGCTGATAGGCCTTCTCTATCAGCTCAGCTGGCTAAGGGTAAAGGTCAGGGATGGATCTCTACCAAAGCTATGAATGTCAACGTCGCTTCACTGAAGTTAGCAATGACAATGTCCACATTTGCAAGGATGGGCTTGGTGTCCAGTGGTCTCCTTGCCAACCCTTGTATACACCTCCCCATCCCATCTCCTCTTCTCCCACCCACTCTCAGTCTTTCAGATGTCTTCTTAAATGGTCCATCGGGTGTGCTGGGGTTTGGTCTCATTTTCCGTACACACTCTCATCACTATAGGCCACATACAGGAAACAGTCTTCCTCGTGGTTATCCTGGAAATACAGAAAATAAAGGAAAAATGGCTGGGTGAGGTGATCCAAAAAATATGGAACAGTTCCGCTTCAAAGTAGGCCACCTCAACAATGCAGACCAGTGTCCCCACACAATTAAACCAACTAGTGCCAACACAAATGCAATTATGATCCAATGCACCTTCAATATGGTTATAAACACGAGCACCCCCAAGCAATACAGTAATCCGCCAACGGGTGTCCTATTTCTAACATGATTGACAGCCAAAACGTTTTAGTACCATGGAGTACTTGGTCCATGTATACTCAAAGAAACTGCCCCAACGTTTGTAAAAAGCATAAAAACCATTAATCCTAATGAAGTTGGGTTGCGTGCCCAAGATGCGAGACTGACATACACACACACACACGCACACACACACACACACACACACACACACACACACATACACACGCACCTGCATGTGCACACACCAAATTTGAAAATTTAGAAAGGGAAACCATGACTTCATTGAAAAATAAAAATTAGCAATCACAAAGGCAGAATTGTTGTATTTGTTATTTGAAATCGATTAAAATGTCATGCCATAATAAGATAAAAAAAAAACATTCCCCAAAAACACTCAATAGTTTTCATAACTGATTAATGATTACTAATGTTTTCACAATGCTCAATAGCATTGGCAAAGTCAACAGGTGTGGCTTGAATATATATATACTAAACCGAGCAACCGCACTTGCGAATGTCAGTGTTACCATGTGTTTGTACATTTAAGTCTATGTCACTGTGATAACAAAAGCATGTTAACAATGCCTGCTGATGTAAAAACATAAGAAAAGTTTTATATCTCTATAGACATCATGTAGAAGAGAAAACATTGAAAGAGACAAAAAATGTATGATTCAGTTAACTTTTTTGGGTTTAAACCAGTCCCTCATTCACGCCAATAAAAGCACTTCCTAGAATGCTCACAATGATACACAAAGCATCCCACAGTGTTAGGTAAGAGATGTTTACTCTTCTGGGGTGATTCAAGATGTGGCTAACAGTCTCAAAGAAATGGCTAAATGAGGCTGACCCAAACAAGGCAATGGCTGTAAGTGCTGGCACAAAGACCTCTCTCCTGTAAATTGGAAACATGAGGCAAGTCAAGTCAAGTCAAGTTAAGTCAAGTTAGGAATTTATATAGCGCGCTACTCACCCAGAGGGTCTCAAGGCGCTTAAGGGAGATGGGTTCGTTACTGATCGAACAGCCAGGTTTTGAGTTGTTTTCTGAAGGAGACGTGGTTCTGTGTAAGACGGAGGTGGGTGAGGAGGGAGTTCCAGGTCTTGGCCGCCAAGTAGGAGAAGGATCTTCCTCCCATGGTGGCTCTTCGGATGCGTGGAATCGCGGCGAGGGCTTGGTCGGACGATCGCAATTGGTGGGAGGGAGTGTAAAAGGTCAGGCGAGTGTTGAGGTATTTGGGTCCTAGGTCGTGGAGGGCTTTGTGTGCGTGGGTGAGGAGGCGGAACGTGATTCTCTTGTTGACGGGGAGCCAGTGCAGGTCTCTTAGGTGACCAGATATGTGGTTGTGGCGAGGTAAGTCTAGGATGAGTCGAGCGGAGGCGTTTTGAATGCGTTGAAGTCTTTTCTGCAGTTTGGTTGTTGTTCCGGCATAGAGGGTGTTTCCGTAGTCCAGACGGCTGGTGACGAGTGCTTGGGTGACCGTCTTCCTTGTTTAGGTGGGGATCCAGCGGAAGATCTTTCGGAGCATGCGTAGGATGTTAAAACATGATGATGAGACGGCGTTGATTTGTCTGGTCATTGAGAGGGAGGAGTCAAGGATGAATCCCAAGTTGCGAGCATGGTCTGTTGGTTTGGATGCGTTGCCTAGGGCCGGGGGCCACCATGAGTCGTCCCAGTCAGAGAGGGATGATCCTAGGATGAGGACTTCCGTCTTGTCAGAGTTCAGTTTCAGGCGGCTGTTCTTCATCCACTCGGCTACGTCCTTCATCCCTTCGTGTAGGTTGGTTTTGGCGGGGGTTGCGTCTTTGGTGAGGGAGAGGATCAGCTGGGTGTCGTCTGCGTAGGAGATGATGTTGAGGTTGTGTTGGCGTGCTATGGATGCGAGGGGACTCATGTAGACGTTGAAGAGGGTGGGGCTGAGCGATGATCCTTGTGGGACGCCGCATAAGACTTCGGTGGCCTCTGATCTGAAAGGGGGGAGACGGACTCTCTGGGTTCTTCCGGCGAGGAACGAGATGATCCAATCTAGTGCTTTGTGCTTTGTCTTGTATCCCGACGATGAGGCCATCATCAAATGGGCTGTCAAGCTAGACCCAAAAACACCTATTCATATGTGTCCATCATATTTACATATGGCATTTTTGTATACATAATTGCAAAGCTTTCCTATCAGATTTTTTTTATTTCTAGGTTATCAAAGAGTACTTTTCCAAAACTCTACAAGGCAAAGAAATCTATTAAAAAACTAAACATTTTTATAAGGAAAACAAACTGTTGTGAATAGAGATTATGCTAACTGCCAGAAAGACTGTGGGAGGTTCTTACCTCATATAACTGCCCCATGGTGGCACTGGTCGGGGGAATGGTGTTATTCACGAAGAAAAACAGGGCGTCCTCCGGCCGCAGGTGTATACGCTTTCTGATCAGGAAGTAGAACTGTCCGACTGTGTGAAAAGAAGGAAGAAGAAAGGGTTGAAAACATCAAGCACATGTATCGAAACACTTGTTGCTGTTGCTGTAAGAAGTACTAACTCTTCTGGAACATACAGGAGTTTCCGTCTCAAAGCCGAAACATCGATGACTCTCGCCATCTTTAACGTCTATCAAATAAATGGTGCAGCTTGCTCTTAAAGAACAAAGGCACTACTCAAGAATCAGTTTACTTCCGATGGCATTAACATTGCTTTTTCTGACTTACAGTCTTCTACCATTAAGGGGCCGATTCCGATCTCAGTCATTGCCGGCCGGATTCCATTCCGACCGAGCCATTCCGATGGTCTCGGTCGGAATGGGATCCGACTCGGATTTCCAGATGGGCTCGGAGATATCCTCCAGTACTCCCCTGGTCGCCTCTTTCCGATCGAGGGAGTACGATAGCAGCTTTTCACTGCCTTTTCGTGCCGGTCTGTCCGGCATGAAAAGGCAGTCGGAAGCTGTCTCTGGGGGCCCCCAGCAGGGCCCACATGGGTGTGAGTCCACCGAATGGCGGCCTGGGGCCAACCGTTGATCCTTGCACCCGGTGGCAGGCACCATGGGGTGCCGGCCACAGGGTGCAGGGATGAACTGCACCCCTGTTCTCAGCAATGCAAGCATGCTTTCCGAACGGAAAGCTTGCTTGCATTGACAGGTATACGAATGCGACCGTACCCTGCAGGTCGGTGGGTTACTGCTCCGGACCGATGTTGGAAGGACTCAGGGCCGTCCGACATGGGAATCGGCCCCTAAGAAGGATATTCATGTTCAACAATGGCAAGAAACTGAAGCTCACGATTCAGTCATTTATCTTTTACTGTATCACGAAACATCATCTATTCACATTGTCTTTTGGTCTACGTATTTACTTAGGAACTTAGGGCCATCTGTACAAAGAACTATTGGTCACAAAATATGGATTGCAATTTGAAACCAGTATTTTTGTGACTAATGTGGTATATTGCAAACCGCACTATGAGGTAGTAGGTCAGTTCGTAGAATACTGAAATGATTTGGGTCGCAATTCGACCCACAGGATGAATGTTAATGAGGTAGTTTGCAAATTGTGACCCACCACGATTCATAACAATCACAGGGATGGGGGCCTACTCTCAAAAAGGTTTGGTCAACATTCACAAAGAGATATTGGTTTCTTTTAGACTGTTTTCAGTTTGCAAATGGGTTACCGCTACCTTTGTGTAGTCTGTGATTTATACATGCTTATCAACCGGATTTCAGTCAATTAGTAATACATTTCATTCAGAATCGGTATTTGGAAGGGGTGCCCTAAACACACCTGCATGTACTGGCAAACACAAATTGCAATTCGGTATGGTGTATACCAAAAGGCCTTACTGCATTTCCAAAGGGCCCGATTTTGCAAATGGAACCCTTTGCGGTTGCAAAAGACCTTGATACATCAGGCCTACAATGTGTGATCCCCGAAAAGCAGTTGTAAAAAGTGGGTGCCAATTGTGCACCGACTTTTATCAACCTGCTTTTCATTTTGCAATGCAACATACGTACCAATAGGACACATCCGAAAATGTCCATTCACTGGGGGGTTGTAAAACGAGCTGCTTAACCCCCTCCATGCTGATGACGGCCCCCGGCCGTCATGCATCACAGTGCTCGTGTGCTGATGACGGCTGGGGGCTGTCATGAACCCGCCCACTATTCAGAAGTGCCACACATGCGCAGAATCGCAGCCGCGCCCAAGGGGTTAAAGAACATTAATTAGAAAGGTTGCTATCTATCTATCTATCTAGCTATCTATCGGTCTATCCATCCATATATCTATCATATACCCTCTGTGTCCTTATCCTTATTGCTGTATCTACAAATATGCGCCTGTCCCTTTCCTCTATTTATGTATTTAGTTAAATTTGAATGTATCCAGCTACCTTTCTACGTCCTCTTACCTCTGCAATTCTGTGTAACCGTTGCTCTATTTCTTTGAGTGTGTCTTCTTTTCTGTGTTCTAATATTAGGTTATTTCTTTATTTATGTGTGGGTTAGTCTTTCTGTTACATATTAATCTGTTATTATACTTCTGGCATGGCTACGAAGCCACTTGCCTAATATTTCTGTTTAATTACCTATTTAGCTAGAGCTCTCCAACCATCCACCAACCCATCCTCCTTTCTGTCTAGTTTTCTGTTTTTGCTTGTGCCTATTTATTTGTGGTTACATGTGTCTGCTTAATATATATATATATATACATTTAACTGTTTATCTCTCTGCATACTTGTTGGTGTGGTATCACAATATTATTGCCATAAGGTAAATATATTCGACAAAAATATTGCCCCATTGGAGGTAGTAGAAGGTAAGATTAGAAAATCTACACTGAGTGGGATGATATTTTAGTAAAGAAAATTTAGGGCAAGATATCTAGGTCACATCATGCTACTGTATATGATATTCTGAGATACTGTGTATTTATGGGTGGCGCTGTCCAGTTAAATACTTTCGAATCTGCCTAATGAGCTGGTAATTAATGAGCCTATGTATTCAAATTCCAGTTTTTCAACTGGACACACCCAGGCTAATGTGCCTTACTCATTAGAAGACTCAGAAGTTACAATTAGTGTGACCCAGGTCCAAGCAATGATTAAGATCTAGAGCTCTTTTCTTGACCCATCAGCTCGGTTCAGTCTCACCGCATCACCATACCCCCTACCACGTAACTTCTGCCCAGGCTCACAGCTGTCGGTACATGTTTATGAGAGAGCCACGTTCTGCCCATGCACCCTGGCTGCTACTGCCTTGTCACACGTTTTGCCACCCATAGCCTGATACTGTCCAAACTGATACTTAACACTGGCTCCGCAAGACCTAACTTTGTTACCCACTCCAAAGATACAAGTGCAGTCCAGCCAGCAGCAACACACTGGCCACCCAAGCCCAATACTACTTCAAACAAAACACCTAACTCTTGTCAACCAAGACATAAGATTACTCCAACCACAAAACCTAACACCAATCACGCATGACCTAACGTTGCTCCCCTATTCCGTAGATACAAGTGCAGTCCAGTCAGCAGCAACACACTGGCCACCCAAGCCCAATACTATTCCAAACACCTAACTCTGGTCAACCAAGATATGAGATTACTCCAACCACAAAACCTAACACCAACCATGCCTGACTTAATGTTGCTCCCCTACTCTAAAGATACAAGTCCAGTCCAGCCAGCAGCAACCAAGCCCAATACTACTCCAAACACCTAACTCTGGTCAACCAAGACATAAGATTACTCCAACCACAAACCCTAACACCAACCACGCATGACCTAACGTTGCTCCCCTATTCCGTAGATATAGGTGCAGTCTAGCCAAGAGCAAGACATTGGTCCATCCAAATATCTAATGCTGGCCACCCAAGAACTAACACTATTCCAACCAAAACGCCTCGCTCTGGCCACTCACAATCAAACATTGTCCACCCATCACTAGGACGTAGCAGCAGTTTAGTCAAAACAAAACATTATTCCACAAATTATGCCACTACCACCTAACACTTTTCCAAACGCAAATATCTAACACTGGTCCTATAAGACCTTACATTGTCCACCCATCCCACAGATATAACAGCAGGTAAGCCCAAAACAAAGCACTGGTCCCTGCAGGCACTAACATTGAAACCGACTACAAGTATACTGGCACACGTTCAGCTACAGAGTGCAGGAAGTCACTGGTATGGATGTTTAGTCAGTGGCAGACAGTTGTCTGCTGGGTCTACATAAATGCCCCAAGCGATAGAAGGTTCAGTATAGATTTGCTGCTTTGGCTATACTCATAGCGAAACGAGCCATCACAATGAGGTGGAAGTCTGCTTCTCTCCCCACACCACTTTCTTGGCAAACCAAAATGGTCCGGTGGGGTACTACAGAAAGTGCAATTATTAGGCAAGAAGAATTTCGAGGCCTGCGTTAGATTCCTATCTCTATGGAGTGGGACCAAATGCTAGAAACATTTAAAGCCATAGATATTTTCACTCCTCCGAATAGGCCCTCTTCACCCATATCTCCCACATCCCCATCAGTCAACAGGACTGAATCAGTATAACACTATACTTCTCTATGCCTTTTATTGTCTAGGGAGGAATAAATGCATATGTTTTATATCTCTTTGTTTTACTTAAGTGAATATCAATACATCTTATGCTTCGCTATATAATAGTGGGCCAGGAACTGGGGGGGGGGGAGGGGGAAGTTTCAATTTCCAAATTTATATGTAAATATTTTATTGTGTAGATAAATAATCACGCGTTTTCTTGCACCTGGATCTCCACGTGTAAACGAGATTCGACAATTACCTTTTTTTATTATTTTTGGACATTAGGAATCTGTATCATTCAGAATTAATAGGTACGAACTATTTTTGTTGTTGTTCAAACACTGGCGCTGTCATAGATATTTACGACTATTACTTTGTATGTCTAGCTGCCATTTGTATTTTATACGAGCCATGCATGATTTGTCATGTATAAAAAACTCAAAAAAATGTGTTGAAAAAAAACAAAACATTGAAACCCAAGACGTAACACTCATCCAATGCAAATACCTAACACTGCCCTACAAGATACTCTTTTCTTTCTGTACTAAGCACTGCCCATACCAGACACAACAATGCCTAACTGCACAAAAACATATGACAGCAGTCTAGCCCAAGATAAAACACTAGTCCCTCCAAGAACTAACATGGAGCCCTACAACTCAACAGCGGATATTGCCAAAACGACAACACTGATGCATCCAAGCCTCAACTCCTATCCTGGAAAACCAACACGTGTCCAGATGACGAACAAACTCTTGTTTCCCAAAAACACTAATTCTTTAAGAACTTACACTAGTCCACCCAGTAACTAACACCACCTACCCAAGGCCCTGCACCACCGCATCTATAACACTACCATTGCCCCCATGCCATATGCCGACCCACTCCAAAATCTACCACTGCGTACCCAACGCCTAACACTAGTCTGAGTTGTCCCTCCAAGACAAAGCCCTGGTCACTGAGCTTGTTACTGAAGGTGTTTCTATGATGCTGCCTGTGTAGAAGTGCAGCCTGTCTATGATTGGCCACAAATAGCGGAAGCAACATACAGGAAACCTACCTGTGAGGTCAGAGGGCACCAGGTACTTCCTCTTGTCCAGGTCTGGAACCCTGGCCTTGGGGGCCTTCTCTACGATGACCTACGAAGGGTAAGAAAGGCAACAGTATTTGTCAGAATTAGTCGTAAGACAAATATGTCAGATCAAAGGCAACCGTGATCAAGATGTATTACGTACTGTAATAGAAACACACATCAACATCAATTAATATAATGCTTAACAGTAATAATAGGAGCAATATGGTTAACAATAATATACATTAATACAATGCTAAACAGAGATATTATGTCTAATAAAAATACAAATTGCTATGATTTTGAGAAATATATTCATGACAATATTATGAAAGCAACAAAGGAACATTTGATATGGATTAAGGACACTAACAATATTGTAGATTAAAGCAATAATAATATCTTACTTATACTTTTTTTAGAAACAACAATGATGACAGTTTTTTGTGTGACATACTAACTGCCACACTTATACTGCAGCCACAGCAAGCAAAGGTTTAGCCAACAAACAGCTTTAACTTAAATTAGCACACCGTAGGACGTTTACATGCTAATTAAAACACAAAGGTTGACTGGATTGCTACATAGTGGTAATGCACTTTGTTTAGAGGCCTGTGCATGCCTCACACCCTCTGGTAATTCAGTGAAAACCTACAAACTATTTGTTTCAAAGAGATTGGAATTCAATCTTACTTTAACTGTTTTAATCTGAATTTTGTTGATTTTTGATAAACTCAGAAGCCTTTGGATATTGGTTGCGCTTGAAAATATTTTCAAGTAATAAAATAAATAAAATTATTTAATCTTCCAAACCAGCTAAATACCTATACTGAATATTTTACTGTGAGGAATATTTCCTTCAACACATTAGGCATACCTAACAAAATTGGTGACACCCACTGTGGGTGAAACTGGTGCCTCTTCTCTTTCACCTCCAACGCTACAAACGTTGGCTCATAAAATGACTTACCACCTCGCATAGGATTAGTCAGTGTTCAGGATCACCCTATTCATGTCTTCGAAAAGCAACAAAACGCTTGAGTGATGCTACTGATCTGACACTAGCAGGTGATAATTAGTCCTTTTTAAGGACAGGTGAAGTATCACTCACCTTGATACCTGGGATTCTGACCTTGCTACATAGAAAGCTTGTTCTAGATCAGTTGGACCTGAGGATTTCCATCCCACTTTGATTTGTCTACTATATAAAATGAAATTGATGGGGGCGGGTGCATGGTTGTACTGGATCCAGCCCAGGCATTTGTATGGACAACAGGTGGAACAGAGTCTGGTCTGTCCACTGGCCATACTGGTCATTTGACCCTCACCCGCGAGCGGTATTTGGTTGTCCCGTATTGAACTGACTATCATTTTTGTTTTCAGACGAGGGAGGGGGGCTGTCAAGTTAACTCCTTCTTTGTCCAGTTGAATGTCACTTTCTAGTCAAGCACCCCCTGGCTCATCACATTCAGAGATGTGTTACAATATCTACATGCACCCTCTTGATTTGGTCGCTCGGCTTCTTGACTCATTCCTCTTAAATCCAGAGCCTCCTTAGATGTGAAGATCAGGATTGGTCAGTTTTAGGCTTAACACCTTCGACGCTCATGACGAGCTCAGCTCGTCATGAGCCATGGTGCTCGTCATGACCGTTGGAACGCTCGCATGCTGGGCTGAATCCCCTGCTGTTCGAGCGTTCTACAGGAACGGGTGTGATCATGACGAGATCAGCTCGTCATGAGCACACGACCACCGTGGCCACCGTGACCACCGTGGCTCATGACGAGCTGAACTCATCATGAGCACGGGGGCGCTGTGTGCGCCCTCTCTCCGAATCAGCCCCACATGCAAGGAGTTAAAGGATTGTCTCAGACCGACCAGTCTACAGAAGGGCCTTTGGGTACGGTCGACCACTGTCTTGTTTCTTGTAAAAAGTCTTCAATATCTGACCTGGTTACCGACACCATATGCCTTCATATCTCTGTGATAAAATTCGGAAGGTGTTGCCTGGCTGCTGTTTTGCAAAGTGAAAGCAGATGCGGATGACCTGCTATCACTGGCTCAATAACACTTCCGGTTCATTGCAGTAGCAAGAGGGTTGTGGGGAATGGGATTCGTAAAGTTTTCCGGTTGATGTCAGGGCTGGATTTTTCTTACAGGCTTTCCCAGGATAAGTAACAAAATCCTGATTCCCTGGCCCAGGGGTGAATGCACTCATGCAAGTGGAGGTGATGGAAGCCGCCAACAGGATCCCCCCGCAAGCACCTGGTACATGTTCTTTTCATTAGAGAGATGGTGTCAGGTGAAGGGTGGGGAGAGCCCAGTGGTGCAGAGCAGACTAAAATCCAAAAGCATCCCAAAGATGTCCAAACCAGCCCTACTCCTTTCCTCTCTTTATAATGATGCTTATTCTCTCTCTTTCGCTCACCTGCTGTCGCTATCTCTGTGTCTCTGACTCTCTCTTCCACCCCAGCACTCTCCCTTTCTTGCTCCTCTTATACACCTGCTATAACTGCTGCTGTAAACCCTGGGGAGCTGGAAAGAACGACAACGTTTGAGGTCCCTGACCCTCAAAAACAGACCTCCAATGGCACTAGCCAGCAGGGAAATGCCCTTGGGACAAATGGCCAGTCCGGCCTTGCAGACGTGCGCTTTTGAGTAAAGCACTAGCCTCCTGCTGCAACTTAGGACGCGCTATTCTTGATGGATTGACTCGTCTTCTCTACCCCAGAAATCCTGCAGAAGTCCTGGCCTCCCTCCAGGAACTCTTTTGACGCTTCCAGAAGCATACACTGTAGGCCGGCATCATTAGATACAAAAAGAACTGCTGATGGACGGAACGCTGAACAAATCAAACATTCACCCCCAGTCACAGACCTAGGTAAAATCCATCATTTTTTTGCACACCACGCCATTCCAGTTTAGACATGACCATATGCAAATCAGTCTTGACCCTGCTCCTCATGGGAACAGCCCAGCCCGAACTGCCGAGCCAGGTCTTCTCTTGACCAGAAACAAGGATCCTGGAACTGGTTTTGGGGTGCCAGCATCAGTAAGACCCGGATGTATGACGTTACAACGCATGCTTTTACCACGCATGCTTTTACAACGCGGTTTTTACATCGCATACCATTACAACGCATAGCGCTTTGGGGTGCTGGATAGTGAACAGTTTAATTTACTATTCCAACTCCAGTCCCCGTGGACACTAGGGAAGGTGTTGGATAGTAAATTAAATCTATTCCCTATCCTAGAGTGCCCCCCAGCGCAACACGTTGTAATTGTTTGCGTTGTAAAAGTTGCGTCGTAAAGGCACTGCGTGGTAAAAGTTGCGTTGTAAAGGATGTTTCCCGTAAGACCCAGCAAACACTGTACCCGTCTCTTCCTGCACATAACGTTCACTATGTTTGAACAATCATGGCAGGTTGTCTTTACTCATCCACCCCATCTCCTCTGTGACCACCATATCTGCAGACTTTGATCGCTGCCTTCCCTGTTGCCAACTTGCAGGCTGGGTCCAAGGCCGGTGACTTTGGTCTCCGTCTTACTTGTATTTCTGGTAACGTCTGGATAAAATATCATGATTATGTTGATGGCGACTCTTTTCCTCTGTGTCCCCCCCCATGCCAGATGTTCAATTAACCTCACTGTGTTTGTCCCAGTGCTGTACTCCAAGCTGAGTGAGGATGGGAATGCCCACTGCATGGTATACAGGCATTTGTCCCTGTGCTGAGTGAGCCAGCTGCAAGTGAAACTGGGTTCCTGACCTTTACAGGCCCAGCTGACATGCTAATCTAGTGGGCATGCAGTGGCCTTGGCCTGCCAGTGGCGATGCAAAGAACAAGAAATGGTTCCGAAGTGACACATGTAGCATCCCCTCCTTTTCGACTTGGGACTACTGCCCATGTCCTGGGTCATTAACGTGAGGCGGTGGTGGCAACACACCCATCGATGCAATGCAATAGTCTTGACCAGACCTTTTTAATGAGTCAGAAAGGAGCGTGGCCTACTGGCCACACTCAGGTAAAAATGTCACTTCAATGTGGCAACCTGACCCCTGTGCTGACATGCAGTGTGCGAGAGTGCATTGTGTATGTGTGGTCTGTACATAGCAGTAAGTCTCTGGAATGTATGTATGCTGGGCCCAGTGGGCTCCATTTTTGATGACCCCTTCTTTAGTATTACAGCACAGAAATGATGGACGGAATGCTGACAATGCAAACATTCTCCCCCAGTCAAAAGATCTGGGTTAAATCCATTGTTCCTTTGCCCACTACGCCACCCCAGTTTGGACCCAGCCATATGCAAATCAGTCTTGACCCTGTGCCTCTTGGGAACAGTCCAGACCGAACTGGCAGGCCAGGTCCTCCCTGGACTGGAAACAAGCATCCTGGGACCAGTTTCAGGGTATGTCACCCTTCTTCAGCCAGGCTAGCTCGAATCCAGTGGCACAGTGAGCAAGAGACCCACGTCTGGGCACACCCATCTCAATTAGGGCGAAAAGTGTTACAGCAAACAAATGATGGACGGAATGCTGACAATGCAAACATTGTTTGGTATGGCACAAGTTGGAGCATGAACAGAGCTTCTATCATGCAGTATTGCTTGTATGTCTGAAGCACAAGGGTTGAGACCAAGACCCTGGTGTGAGGAAGGGCACCTTTAGGAATTCTATGAGAAAGTTTTATCAAGGGATTGCTGATCGGATTTTCCTGATCAGTGCCATTGTGTGGATGGCAGGGGAGAAGACGTGAGTCACCAGACTCTGTAGTTAAAGGTAGGAAAGTTTTGAGACATGGCCTGTCTTTTTGTCTACCTTTGACTGCTACTTTAGGGTGGCTGATGACAGCCAGATGCAGAGGCTTCACAATTGATTCTGCTCATATTTGGGATAGGCCTCTGTTGTACTAGTATTGTGACTATCTGCTGTGAGACAAAACAACAATGGGAGAGGTAGGGAGATTCAAGGACACTCTCTCAGTCCCCGGTTAAATCCAAATAAACAAAAGAAGAGAAGTCAAATCAAACTCAAATATGCCATATGTGGCATATTTGAGTTTGATTTGACCTCTATCTGCTGTGAGAGCCATCACCTTGGACAAAGGTTGTGTCTACACTACAGCTAGAAAAAGGCATCTGAAAGGGAACCTCAAGAAGGGAGACTGCGCTACTGTACCTGTGGCTCACAACAAGTGAGTGAAACTGCATTCCTCGGCATGAAAACTGCACCTGAGAGAGACAGTGCATCAAGGAATGAGCCTTATACCAGATCAGTGAGGCTGTGTTTCAGGAAGGAAGACTTACAAACAGTGCTTGAAGTGGAAATATAAAAGTGCAGTATCCCTATCCCAGAGCACCGATTGGCTGATGAGCAGTACTGGTACTCTGCCATTAAGAGGGGTGCAGCTCTGCCTCGAGTGGGCTGGGTATGCTCAGACGTGAGTCCCAGGCTCTCCAAACCACTGGAGTCAAGCTTTCCTGGCTGATGACGGCTGATAGCCAGAAACCGGTCCTTGGATGCTTGATTCCGGTCCAGGGAAGACATGGCTTGGCAGTTCGGGCTGGACTGTTCCCATGAGGCACAGGGTCAAGGCTGATTTGCATATGGCCGTGTCTGAACTGGGGTGGTGTGGAGTGCAAAAAAAGATGGATTTAGGCCCAGATCTCTGTACTGGGGTGAATGTATGACATTGTTCTGCATTCTGTCCATCAACTGTTGTTTCTGCTGAGCAGTGCTGGCACCCCCCCTTTCCAATGAAAGGAGGCCCGGTAGGCATATTTAACCACAAAAAAGGAACTCCTGGGTCTACAATACAACAAGGCCTAGTACTGGTGGAACGTCCCTTTTAAAGGACGGTTTCTCTCACCCACACAAAGGTGGCATGCTTCATCATAGGGAAACCTCCTCGCACTGCAAAACCCTAGTCACAATGCGAACTACGACGTCCTGACCCGCCTATTTAAAGGGCATAATGCAACTGACACGAGTGATTTTGCTCCTATGTGTGAGACTCTCACCCAGCGACTGAAACTATTCTTTCGGGCATGGGATGTATGCCGAATTAGGCAACTGCCCTGTCCAAATACCCCCCCCCGCACGCCCTTACTTTATGCTCCTCACTGGTGCATGCTGGTCTGTGCTCTGACATCTCACCAATGCAGATTCCTATCTGACTTCAGCGCACAGTAGATGGACACACAAACACAGATCGATTAATATATTAGATAAGTATGAAAAGCACTGGGTGTGAAGGCTTCAAACATTCGTCCTCAAGCCGTCCACTGGAGAAAATCTGTTCCATCCCGCGACACCAGGAAATGCCTGTCACTCCTCCTCTTCCTCTCCCAATGCCTGGCACTAGAGGGGAAGGCCTGTCCCTCTTTGTCTCTCAGAGTCTGTCACTAGAGGAGAAGGCCTGTCCCTCCTCTTCTCCGAGAGTCTGTCTCTGGAAGTGAAGACTTGTTCCTCCTCGTCCCCTGGTGTCTGTCACTGGAGGTGAAGGCCTGTCCCTCCCTGTCTCCCAGAGTCTGTCACTGGAGGTGAAGGCATGTCCCTCCCTGTCTCCCAGCGTTCGTCACTGGCGGTGAAGTGCTATCTCTCACCCTGGGCCTTGTACATTCGGTTGTATGATGTTACAACGCATTCCATTGCAATGCATGCCTTTACCACATATGCGTTACAACGTGAATGCCATTCCAATGCATAACCTTTACCACAAATATTCCTTTGCCACGCATATTTTCGTTGTAAATTCATGCATGGCAGGGGCATACTCTTGGTAAAGGTTATTCCCGCACCCCTAAACCCTTCTTACAAATATCCCTCCCCTTCCCTCAACCCTAAAATCGAACCCGTCTGTTTTTTTTAAATCTAAAATTCCCCTTACCTCTCCATGTCGTCTCATCTGTCGTCTCTTCTCCATGATCTTCCTATTTGACGTTGCACGTCGTAAAGAGGAAACGGAAGTGTCTTTCCATTTCCTCTAATGACGTCGATTGCCTCCACATCGGTACTTTATCAGGTGCGTTTTTCCCGCCCCCCAAGCCCCCTCTTTTTTAAATTTTAGCCTTTACCACACATGCCTTTAATACGTATCTCATAGTAAAGGTATGCGTGGTAAAGGCTATTGTTAACCATGCATGTGTTGTAATGCATGCGTGGTTAATGTTATGTGTGGAAACGGACACGTTGTAGTGGCCGGTTCCCGTACATTCACAACACCGCCTGGTTTGCACCAAATCACTCAGATGAAGACGGAAGACACTGCGTGGTCATTCTTGCTGACCCGCACTCTCGCGGGATGGAAATATAGATTCCTTTCTGCAGTACCAGCTGAGCACAGGAGGTGCAGGGAGGGGGCAGGACTGTTGCAGGGCTAGGGGGCTCAGCTGCAGTTCTGACGTATATCCCATGGAGACCCGGTAAACATTAGCAAAATATGCCGAAGGGACTGGATTTAGGCTGACCTTTAACACCTTCGCTGCGGCGGCTATTCCGCCGCAGCGCTAAGGGGGCCGCGCGGCGCGCCCATGTTGGTGACGGAACCGCTCCGTCACCAGCCTCGGTTGAGCTGTGCTCATGACGGAGCGGTTCCGTCATGGCCCCGCCCGCTCAATAGAACGCGCCGCACAGGCGCGTCGAGCGGGCCATGACGGAACCGCTCCGTCATCAGCACAGCGCCACCGCGGCTGATGACGGAGCGGTTCCGTCATCAGCGCGGAAAGAGTTAAGGCCTGAAAGAGGCCGGTCTCTCTAAAAGGCCAGTAGTGTTCTGGAAAGCTACGCAAGTGACTTATCGCCAACGCTCCTGGCATTCATGAAAAAGTAAAGGGCAACATGATCTCATAGGCAGGGCACAAGTTCTATAAAAAGAAGTTGGGGGACTGGCCAAGAAAGACAACATGCAAATGACATCATGACTTCACGACGTAGCGCTATAAAAGAAATAAAACAGTGCTTTTTTAATTATTTGTGTAAATACTGGGACAGACTAACCCATCTGACAGTCTTACTGTGTCCGCATTTATATACAGGGACAGAACAAGGGTAAAAACATGCCTCTCTTAAGTACCTGTGGAGAGAAGGCAAGCTGTGGGCCTTTGTTTCCCTCTGTGTCATTTACATTTAACCCCTTTGGTGCCCGTCATAAGTCACGGTGGGTGTGTGCGGAGGACGGCCGGGGGCTGTTCGAATCCCGCTCACTCTCTAAATCGCCCGCACAGGGCGAAAATTAGCTTTGCACGCAAGCCATCCAAAGCGGGCCTTTTGCTTGGTCTCAGGGAAAATGATGAGGGTGAGGTGGGGGCTTTGTACACCTGGGGGAGGGCGTAGCTCTATTGGCCCGGTCCCCATTCAGCCTAAGAGGTTTATGTGTGCGCACCCCCCACGCAGAAGCCCTGGCTGCTTCACTGCAACAACAGAGCTGCCAGGATCACGTGACGAGATGGGGGAGGGGCAGGAGATCAGGGCAGCTGTTCGTGTAAACAATGACGTAACTAATTATACAGGTGCGGTGCACGTGCAGCGGAGGCACACACCCTGCGCACTGACGCCGCACACAGGCGCTAGACGACCCACTCTCTGGCCACGACCCCTTCCAGGGAAGGGGCTATTTATCCGGCTGACGGCTGAATAGTGCCTGATCTCAGCTGTTGACCCAGCGCCAGCCTGAGGAGTGAAGAGTCCCTGTGTAACCACAACAATGACGCCCCCTCTCTCTCCAGTACCCTCTCACCCTCCTCTCTCTGTCCCGCACTCCCTGCTTCTCCCCCTCCCCTCCCTGTCAGGCACATCTCTGCCGGGGTCAGGCCTCGGCTCCCGGGGTCCCTTCTCTCAGAGACGTTTTAAGGCATTGGGCAAAGTGGGCTCTGGCCGCGGGCCCCAGCCTTTCAGGGGGCCCCCTGATAGAGCCAGCCCTGTTCTGCAGAGAGTCGTTCCCTGATGACCTTGACTGACTTAATTTTTAAACAGATTGTTGTAAACAGCGTTTTTTTTAATCATTTATTTTTTAATGCGCGAGAGTCTATCACAGACATTTTGCAGACAAAATGTGTTGATGATTCATGCAACATCTATGTAAAAAGTTTATTTTAGATCCATACAAAAGCCTAACATGTGAGAAATGGGAGGGTGCCGAAGAAATTATTTGCAACAATACTAGTGAGCTGCTGCTGTTACAATACTGAAAACACACGTCACTATCCCTGGATATTAGATGTAAGCAGACTTAGAATATGACCAAAGAGGGCATGAAAGAGCTGAGACTGGAGCATAAAAGCAAAGCTGTTCCGAACAGGGGCCCCCGAAATACATCTGGCCCAGGGCCCCCCAAATCCTTAAACATCTCTGCCTTCTCTCGGTACCTGCTGCTGCTTTCTCTCCTAGGGCCCTCTCGTCTCGCCATCCACCTTCCTTCATTGTCTCCTCCTTTCCTTCTGGTTCCCTCTATGACCCTTCTTTTCCTGGCTCCTCAGCTCTTTCTTCCTTCATCACCCCCACCTATTGTCCCCGCGGACCCCTTGTTCTTCTGCAGCAATAACTGCGCAGAATGTGGTCGCCTGTGTTAAGTAACATCAAATCTGCGGATGTCTTCCAAGACTGGTGAATATTATCTGAAAAGGTACCCACGAGGCCCAGGGGCTGCGCTCCCGGCACCTGCATCGAGCGCCCCCCGACACACGCAGGGCCACCTTCTCTCCTCCACCTCCCCCTCTCTGCCTTCCTGCCCCGATCTCACTGCCCTGGCAGGATGAACTGCCCGATGCCCCCGGCAGACATCTGCCCCGTCCTCCCCGACAGAGGCCGCTCCGGTCCCCTGAAGCCATCACCAGGACGCAGCAAACATTGCTTCTTTGTGACATTCAGAACAGACAACAGAGACATGTCGCCGCCACTCACAGGGACCCTGTCGGGGTATTTCTTCCTGATCTTCTCTCCCTCTTTCTTCCTGTACTCGAAGGGGTGATCTTCCTTGTACAGAAACTTCATGGCGGCTGCTGTGTGTGGCTGAGGCTGCCTCGGGGCTCGCACGGGGGAGATGCGGCCCTTTGTGTCTGAGACGGGGAGAGATGCTGCGCCGGCCCTTTAAAGATCCGCGTCTGCCGGGCTCAGCTGATCCCGGCTGGAAAGGGGAGGCTCAGCAGGGCAGTGACGTCACGGGCGAGATGCTGCGCTTTGTGTCTGAGGAGAGATGCTGCGCCGGCCCTTTAAAGATCCGCGTCTGCCAGGCTCAGCTGATCCCGGCTGGAAAGGGGAGGCTCAGCAGGGCAGTGACGTCACGGGGAGATGCTGCGCTTTGTGTCTGAGGAGAGATGCTGCGCCGGCCCTTTAAAGATCCGCGTCTGCCGGGCTCAGCTGATCCCGGCTGGAAAGGGGAGGCTCAGCAGGGCAGTGACGTCACGGGGGAGATGCTGCGCTTTGTTTCGGAGGAGAGAATGCTGCTCCGGCCCTTTAAAGATCCGCGTCTGCCGGGCTCAGCTGATCCCGGCTGCAGCGGCCAGGAACAGCAGGCAGGTGACGTCACGCCGAGACACGCCCCTCGCCGAGCCTAGCAAGGAGCCGCCTGTCTGACGTCACAAAGAGAGCCTCCTCTCTTCTGCGTGACGTCACACTGATACACGCCCCTCGCCGGACCTGGAAAGGGCCGGCCTGTCTGACGTCACAAAGACAGCATCCTCTCTTTGCTTGGACTTTAGGGCTCCTTTGTGACGAAACAAACAGGATGTCCCCCAGCTCCCTGATAGGTCGTTGGAGTCAAATACATCATCATTATGTCATCAATGTCGTACTATGCCCCGCCCTGCGAGATGTAAATAACAACATGAATATTATATAGAGCTCCTTCAAAGAACTAGAATGCTAACTGCACACACATCAGATGGTTGAGAACATGAAAGAAATCCATGTAAACCATACTCCTGGGTTAGGAGCCATTGAATTCACATCATTTGATAACGAGCAGACTGCGGAAAATCACCAAGCCATTAAAAAAAATGCAGCTATGACGTTTTCGTTATCAAAAATGAGAAGAGAATTAATTTTATTTGGTTATAGCATGGCGTAGTCTTTACATAGGAAACATATAGAGATATTTCCCCCATGTGTATACAATATGTATGACCTTTAAGCAATTTTCGCTTAAAATTTACTATCTAAATGTGACAAGCATGGGCAAAACCAATAGATCTGGCTTTCATTTTGAGTTCGACCACATATATATTTACTTAAAAGAAAAAAGCCTCCTGCATTGGAAAAAAACAAAAACGATTGATTTCAGCATGCAATAGATCTATGAGCTAAAGACAATAGTGTGTTATGATTCAGTGTAATGAGAAGTAAAATAGCTCCTCACGCCGTGAAAAGAAAGCACTCAGTGGGAGGCAAAATTATACACCCAACAGCCCTTAGGACAGTGGTCGTCAAACCTTTAAATGCCGCGCCCCCAGTGAAAAAATGCAATTCATCAGGACCTCCCGGAGAGTTGTTCACAATTGTTCAATCACATTGGCAATGTTTAAATATGTCTCGATTTATTTAACACAAGACATATTTAAACATTGCAGTTAAATTCTGTTACCATTTAAAATTGCAACCAAATGCATGATTGCCAAACATACTATTCTGGTCATGCAGGCCTTACAAATGTGTAACGGTGGGGGTTTTGAAGAATGTTTGGAGTCCCTTCCCCTTTCACACATAATCCCAGCCAGGATAAAAATGACAAAAGATGTTAGTGATGGCCCATTATAGAGCAGCTTACTGCTGTTATTTTTCCTCCCATATTAAACAAAGCTCTGCCATTAGCATAATGCTTCTTTTGGCCGGAGCCTGGCGCTCCCAACAACCCCCCCCCACCCCCCAAGCAGAGATCATTTGAGGCCCCATAGAGGGACACGCCCACCAGTTTGAAGACCCCTGCCCTAGGATGAGGTGAGAGAGTTTAATCCTCCGCACAGAGCAGATACAGAGCACCGGTAACAGTAAGTCAACAACACTATTCTAGACCCAAAGCTTCCCAGAAGGCAAACGTATGGCTCTTTAGCCATACATTGTGACTAATTAGAGAATCATTTCACAGGGGTGGCAGTCCATTTGTTGGTCAACATCATATTTAACCCCTTCCCTGCAGCCGTCGGCCGTGGCGAGCACTACCTTCATAGTGCTGCGCACGTCCAACAGCCGACGCGGCCCCGCCCGTGCAACAGAACTCTCGCACCGTGCGGAATTACCGCCGCGGTTAACGGGTTAAAATCAACTATTTAGGCAATGTTTCTGAGCATGCCGGTATTTATGTCTGACATACGCCTAGATCTTTTGATGTTACTGAAATTATCTGTATAGTTTGCTTATTTATAGGGTATTTCAGCCGGTCCTCTTCATCCATTGGTCTGTTGTTATGTATTTCGCAGTGTTCTTCCGATCGCTACGCCATACTGCATGGCACAGTGGGTCAGCCCAGTTCAGCCATCAGCTACCTTCACTATGACTTTCTGCCTTTTCACGAAAACACGACCACATACTAAGTAGCTCCTTCAGGTCAGTGTTTACTACTGCAATGAGCGCTATATGCAATAACAAAAATTGCTTTTAGCCAATGTTTTTCTGTTTGTGCTGGCAAAGGCCTGGCAGCTCCCCCTAAAATAAAATTTTGCAAAAGCGATAACAAATCAAAACAGGCACTGACAAAGCCAAAAATCTGGCACCCAACACATGATCTATTGGTTTTGCCAAAGCTTGTTTATTATTAACATCCAATATTGCCAAGCTTCCTTTTTATAAGTGCCCGACCTTCGGCCAATAAAGAGTTAGGAAGCTCAGGCAGGTGTGTCCGAATGCTTGTAACACTTAATTGTGGGTATCAGCAGTGGGTAACTTTTGTAATGGAGTTCAACATTTCTTGTCTATGCTGGTTCCATCCCCAACCCACAGGAGGGGTGGCAGAGGAGAAATGTCTGATGGGGAAGAGGAAAAGAAATGCTTTAGATTAAAAGTTCAACCACAGCTCACAAAGGGCCGCGAAGCATTGTGTCCCTGTCTTTTGTCTGGGGTAGTTTCTGCACTGAGGACTGTGCTGTACCCGTCGAGGTACCAATAGCAAATGTTCATTGTTTTACCTACTATTGTGGTGTTGTGTAGTTCACAGTACAGTGCAGTTTAATGTGCAGCTGCGAACTCATGAACGGCAAATCATCTGGAACGTGCTTGTTTTGGCTGCTAATCATACATGGTGATTATGTTTTTGTTTTCTTTAATTTGCCACCTTGCAAAGCTTTCAATTTCTTTGGTATCACTTCGGTTGTAAAGCGTTGCAACCAGCAGGTGTGTTTGTTACACAGTAATAGACAGGCAACACTCTAGTTTGTAACACTGCCACTGCTTCTCAATGCACACCTAGTGAAAGCAACAATAGTGCAAATACGCAGAATTTACATTCTTTAAAAAGATAATACAAGTTTGAATGGATTCCACAGTATTCAACGGTATGTCTAGCTTGAAAACACTTGTAGTGGTTATGACTACGTTTTAGGTGAATCTGCACTGATGTAAAGCACTATACAAATAAATAAGTTGTAGTGATGTAAAGCACTATACAAAGAAACAGGTTGTAGTGATGTAAAGCACTATTCAAATAAACAGGTTGTAGTGGTGTAAAGCACAGTACAAATAAACAAGTTGTAGTGATGTAAAGCACTATACAAAGAAACAGGTTGTAGTGATGTAAAGCACTATTCAAATAAACAGGTTGTAGTGGTGTAAAGCACAGTACAAATAAACAAGTTGTAGTGATGTAAAGCACTATACAAATAAACAGGTTGTAGTGGTGTAAAGCACACTACAAATAAACACGTTGTAGTGATGTAAAGCAGTATACAAATACACAGGCTGTAGTGGTGTAAAGCACAGTACAAATAAACAAGTTGTAGTGATGTAAAGCAATATACAAATAAACATGGTGTAGTTATGTAAAGCAATATACAAATAAACAGGGTGTAGTGGTGTAAAGCACTGTACACATAAACAATTTGTAGTGGTGCAAAGCAATATACAAATAAACAGGTTGTAGTGGAGTAAAGCACTATACAAATAAACAAGTTGTGGTGATGTAAAATACTATACAAATAAACAAGTTGTAGTGGAGTAAAGCACTATACAAATAAACAAGTTGTAGTGATGTAAAGCAATATACAAATAAACAGGGTGTAGTGATGTAAAGCAATATACAAATAAACAGGGTGTAGTGGTGTAAAGCACTGTACACTTACACACTTTGTAGTGGTGCAAAGCACTATACAAATAAACAGGTTGTAGTGGAGTAAAGCACTATATAAATAAACAAGTTGTAGTGATGTAAAATACTATACAAATAAACAGGTTGTAGTGGAGTAAAGCACTATACAAATAAACAAGTTGTAGTGATGTAAAGCACTATACAAAGAAACAGGTTGTAGTGATGTAAAGCACTATTCAAATAAACAGGTTGTAGTGGTGTAAAGCACAGTACAAATAAACAAGTTGTAGTGATGTAAAGCACTATACAAAGAAACAGGTTGTAGTGATGTAATGCACTATTCAAATAAACAGGTTGCAGTGGTGTAAAGCACAGTATGTATGTTTGGATTTATATAGCGCTTATAACCCAGGGGTCTCTAAGCGCTTTGCCTTGGGAACCCGTCCTGGCTTTTCCCTGTGAGATAGCCCCTACAGGGCATCCCCAAGGTGAAAGCCAGGCATCCCGCCGCGGGGGGCCGTTGTGGAGATTAAGCAAGCTTAATGCCCAGAGTTGCAGAGTGTGAACCCATGATTAGGTCAGGCACCGAAGCGAGAATTATCGAGTCCGTGGACATTTGAGCTCGAGACCCTGCCGCGTCGGGAATTGAACCCTGGTCACAGGTCTGACCTCTGCTTCAGGGTCTGCCTGCTCTAACCAGTGAGCCACACTTCTCCAAGTACAAATAAACAAGTTGTAGTGATGTAGATCACTATACATATAAACAGGTTGTAGTGGTGTAAAGCACAGTACAAATAAACAAGTTGAAGTGATGTAAAGCACTATGCAAATAAACAGGTTGTAGTGGTGTAAAGCACAGTACAAATAAACAAGTTGTAGTGATGTAAAGCAATATACAAATAAACAGGGTGTAGTGATGTAAAGCAATATACAAATAAACAGGGTGTAGTGGTGTAAAGCACTGTACACATAAACACTTTGTAGTGGTGCAAAGCACTGTACAAATAAACAGGTTGTAGTGGAGTAAAGTACTATACAAATAAACAAGTTGTAGTGATGTAAAATACTATACAAATAAACACGTTGTAGTGGAGTAAAGCACTATACAAATAAACAAGTTGTAGTGATGTAAAGCACTATACAAATTAACAGGGTGTAGTGGTGTAAAGCACTCTACACATACACAATTTGTAGTGGTGCAAAGCACTATACAAATAAACAGGTTGTAGTGGAGTAAAGCACTATACAAAGAAACAGATTATAGTGATGTAAAGCACTATTCAAATAAACAGGTTGTAGTGGTGTAAAGCACAGTACAAATAAACAAGTTGTAGTGATGTAAAGCACTATACAAATAAACAGGTTGTAGTGGTGTAAAGCACACTACAAATAAACACATTGTAGTGATGTAAAGCACTATACAAATAAACAGGCTGTAGTGGTGTAAAGCACAGTACAAATAAACAAGTTGTAGTGATGTAAAGCAATATACAAATAAACATGGTGTAGTTATGTAAAGCAATATACAAATAAACAGGGTGTAGTGGTGTAAAGCACTGTACACATAAACAATTTGTAGTGGTGCAAAGCACTATACAAATAAACAGATTGTAGTGGAGTAAAGCACTATACAAATAAACAAGTTGTGGTGATGTAAAATACTATACAAATAAACAAGTTGTAGTGGAGTAAAGCCCTATGCAAATAAACAAGTTGTAGTGATGTAAAGCAATATACAAATAAACAGGGTGTAGTGATGTAAAGCAATATACAAATAAACAGGGTGTAGTGGTGTAAAGCACTGTACACTTACGCACTATGTAGTGGTGCAAAGCACTATACAAATAAACAGGTTGTAGTGGAGTAAAGCACTATATAAATAAACAAGTTGTAGTGATGTAAAATACTATACAAATAAACAGGTTGTAGTGGAGTAAAGCACTATACAAATAAACAAGTTGTAGTGATGTAAAGCACTATACAAAGAAACAGGTTGTAGTGATGTAAAGCACTATTCAAATAAACAGGTTGTAGTGGTGTAAAGCACAGTACAAATAAACAAGTTGTAGTGATGTAAAGCACTATACAAAGAAACAGGTTGTAGTGAGGTAATGCACTATTCAAATAAACAGGTTGTAGTGGTGTAAAGCACAGTACAAATAAACAAGTTGTAGTGATGTAAATCACTATACATATAAACAGGTTGTAGTGGTGTAAAGCACAGTACAAATAAACAAGTTGAAGTGATGTAAAGCACTATGCAAATAAACAGGTTGTAGTGGTGTAAAGCACAGTACAAATAAACAAGTTGTAGTGATGTAAAGCAATATACAAATAAACAGGTTGTAGTGGTGTAAAGCACAGTACAAATAAACAAGTTGTAGTGATGTAAAGCAATATACAAATAAACAGGGTGTAGTGATGTAAAGCAATATACAAATAAACAGGGTGTAGTGGTGTAAAGCACTGTACCCATAAACACTTTGTAGTGGTGCAAAGCACTGTACAAATAAACAGGTTGTAGTGGAGTAAAGCACTATACAAATAAACAAGTTGTAGTGATGTAAAATACTATACAAATAAACAAGTTGTAGTGGAGTAAAGCACTATACAAATAAACAAGTTGTAGTGATGTAAAGCACTATACAAATAAACAGGGTGTAGTGGTGTAAAGCACTCTACACATACACAATTTGTAGTGGTGCAAAGCACTATACAAATAAACAGGTTGTAGTGGAGTAAAGCACTTTACAAATAAACAAGTTGTAGTGATGTAAAATACTATACAAATAAACAGGTTGTAGTGGAGTAAAGCGCTATACAAATAAGCAGGTTGTAGTGGAGTAAAGCAATATTCAAATAAACAAGTTGTAGTGGTGTAAAGCACTATACAAATAAACACGTTGTAGTGGTGTAAAGCACTATACAAATAAACAAGTTGTAGTGGTGTTGTAGGTGACACTACAGTGGTGGAAAATCTATCCATATAAGCAAGCTAAGTAAAGACCAGAGGTAATAGGGGTTTAGCAATCACATCTCGTTAGAACATATAATTTCTGTGAGTAAAGTACAATAATGTCAAAATAATTTGGGATGGTGCATTTTAGCTATCCCACACCTTACTACCAGAGGTGTGAGCTCACTTTGAACCAATAGATCGAATGTATACACATTTCAAAAAAGGAAACCATAGCACTCAATCATAGTCAGAAGATAGCATAAGGTCCAAACAATTTTTTTTAATTACAGATATTGAGGATTTTGTGATCTTTAGTACATTCACATATTCATTCATCGGACTGGACAACAGCCAATACATGTTTGTTCACACAGTGATTTTCTAAAGGCTTTAATTAAGATATGGATGCGGTCATAGATTCCATCAACGAAGATCCATATGGATGATTGGCATATATTGTGATGCTCTCAGGAGGGGCACCTTTGTGAGATGTGACGTATACTGTAAAGGACGCAGATTCAAACTATGGAGGTAGGTTTAATGTCCACATAGGAGGCCGTTTTATGTGGTAAGAACCGCACACTGTTGCTCAAGTATAGGTCAGGTCACTGAATAGAAGAAGTGGTTATTGCTGTAATGTCTAATAATAGTGGTTACGGGTAGAGAAAACGCGCCTTCCAGATGACCGTCCTTAGAGTCGGAGCATAACCCTGTGCCAATGATAAATCAGAACTAGTAGAAAAGGAGCAACGCTGGTATGGCCTCTGAAAATATATAGTCTGTGTAAAGTGTCCCAAGTCCTGGCGTAAGGCCATGGTCGACCTACGTGCCATCCCAGTCGAGATGTTGGAAAGCAGCACTCCATCAGATAGGAGCTTATTATAGTCTCCATCTCTTTATAATATTCACCTGTCCTTTTTTTGTTACATGGTCTTTTAGTCTTGGACAGCATGTAGTGTAAAGCACGTACAAATAAGAATGTTGAAGGTGACACTGCAGAGGTGTAAAGACTATACAAATAAGCAAGTAGTAGGTGGCCCTGCAGTGGTGTAAAACACTTTATAGAAATAATAAAGGTCTACTTGACTCTACAGTGCTGTAGATACTACACAAATAAGCATGTTGTAGGTGACACTACAATGATGTAAAGCACTACACAAATGCGGAACATAACACAGACCCTCCAGCATTTTGCGATTTCGCGATTCACGAAAAAATCGCGAAATCAGCTGGCAAGCACGACGGGTGCGATATTTACCAAACTGCCCGCGAAAAAACACTCTCCCGGTAGGCATGAAAAAATGATGCCATTTTATTGGCTGTGCGCCCATACGTCACCCCGTCAAACGGCGCTTTACAGCCGTATTAGCTGCCTGCTTCCTCGATTATTTACAATAATTATGAAAGAGGAGCGAAAAAAGCAAAGTAGCGCTTCTCTTCTCTCCAGCTGCAGACTTGACTGGAAATAATGTAAATAAAAAATTAGGATTCCAGCCCCGGGACGGGAGGGGCGCGCAGATAAGGAAAAGGACTATCTTTTCCTTTCTTGTTCACACAATACACTGTGTGTGTCTGCTCTGCAGCTTCAACTGCCCTCCCCCTTTCTTTCTTCCTCCCTTTTCTTCCCTTTCTTTGTCTAGCACCTTCTCTCTGACTGAAAACCCTGATTTCAGAAACAGTTCTCCCCCTCTCTTTTCTTCCTTCGGTGATTTGTGCCCTTGTGAAATGGATCCAAAAAAGGAAAACATTGTAATTGACGTCTTTTTGTGATATTTTACTATTCCAAAGCAGTGCTTGAAATGGATAAATAGAAGTGCAGGTACTCTGTAACAGAGTATCTGCTTGTTTCTGAGAAGTGCCGGCACTCTCTCTCTCTCTCTCTCTATAAAAAAGTGCTGGGTACTTCGTACTGGACAGTACCGGACCAATGAAAGCAATGTTCCAAAGTGTAGCTGTGGGAATAAAAGGTTCAACACATGAAAAATAACTAAATAAAGCCAAACAGAGTGATAGCAAAGTGGGCAGATTGATTTTATTCATACCCAAACACATTTGCGCCACTCTACAGAGTTTGCCAGTGAAGCTCTACTTTTGTTTACTTGTCTTTCTTTGAATAGCGTTGCTTCCCCCCCGGGTAGGGAACTAGTGCACAAGTGCTGGAGGCACTGCAACACGTGGATTGGAAAACAAAATGTGTACTGCTTCTCGGTGTTCAGGAAATTGGTCTTTTAACTATACTGCTTACATTCTGTAAGGATACAAGCAATGGCCCTTAAAATGGGTCCATTCCGTGCCCTGTAGTCATGTCCTTAACTTTTGCAGGCAAAAGCACTCACTGATTTCTGAATAGTTAGTGTAAAAGTGTTATAAAGTAACCATGTTTTTCCTGCTTACATTTCACATGCTTTACTTAATTTTGTATTCACTATGAGTATTTGCTTTTTCCAGGATGATGTTACTTTTTTTTGTAGGCAGCATGTTGCTCTTGTCTAGTGCGTAATTTAAATTGATCAGCATCCAGGTGTTTATAGCGGGCAGAATTGGATTATAGTTGAGGCAGTGCGAGTTTCTCTCAGTGGGGGGTATGGTGTTTAGTGGGGGAGAGGATGTGACACCATGGTCAGAGCTACTGAATTTGGAACTGGGGACCCTGGTTCTGAAGGATGATTATTGCAAGATGTCTGCCCTGTCAACACTACCTATAAAAGGGAGTCAGTGCACGCAACTCAAGAGGAAGCTGTACCTCTGCACCCAGGAAGCAATGGGGGGGTCTGTATGACTGCACCCAGGGAGCAAATGGGGGCTGTGTGACTGCACCCATGGAGCAAAGGGGAGTTGTGCGACTGCACCCAGGAAGCGGTGAAAGTGGTGCCCCGGCAGGGGTGCACTCATGGGCGCTAGAAAATCCCAGGGAGAAATACGCCCCCTCCCACAAGGTTAGTAGGTTAGTATATTGGAGCTGTGCTTCCGTAGAGCTGCAGAAACTTTACACATGCCTATTTCAAAGAGGAATACTATGCTAAAACAGGTTCCATTGATTTGAAAAGGAATGATTATGAGTAAAATAAAGTGCCGGTATAATGCCGCTAAATTTACATTTTTGTGCCGCAAACTTTGCACTTTTATGCCGCTACATCCGTTGCTTGTGTTATTAACACAAGCAACGGACTGATACGGTCTGTGCTTCAGGTCCCCTTTTGGTTCCACAAGATAGACAGTGCCGGTGCACATCATTTAGATGCACTAGGCAAAGTGACAAGCTGCTGCCTTTCATCTACTGACGGTAGAGAGGCTGGCTTTTCGTACATATGTCTTACAGGTGTGCAAATTGAGTATGGATGGTTAGGTTGGAATCAGTTATAAATACATTTTCCCATTCAGTAATACCCACCTCACACCATCCATTTCCACACACATAGTATGCTCACACCAAATGTACACCACACACTTACTACAAACAAACCCTATGCACAAATCAATGTACCAGCACCCACTTCAAAACCACACAAACCACACCTATACACCCTTCTATCCAGCTACCACACATGTCCACCATCACCTACAAACAGTACACAACTCTTTCCTATACCATTAACCAATCCACTCATCACTAACACAACACCATTCAACATCATACATAACTACATCCTAATCCAGACACACACTCCCTGCTCTAATTACTCCTAACAGACCACTTTTTATCACTAACAAACATATAATCAGCCTTCCATCATTTGTCCAACCAACACCCTCCACTTCCTTCTACTATAATATCACTAACGCATAACACATACACTGCACGGCACCACACTTTTTAACTCTTGCAACAAACCAGTTTACGACAAAACCTCTTAACTCTACTTTAGTCCCTCCTACACACAACATATACTCTTCTCATAAACACATCACCACCCATTCTACCTTACAACCTCCTGTCACAAACAATACTATACAAATAAATCCATCGCATGAAACTAATACACCAGCACCCCTTTTCACTACTCCTCAAAGACAAAACATATGACACACACCAGCACAACAAGATCTTCAAAGCGCAACACCTCATAATATTTACCGCCACAAAATACAAACATACACCCACATTTCAAATCACACAAAGGAACAAACTCCAATGCCAAGTTTTCTCTCTTCCACCACACCTAACACAGATACAGCAACACAGCAACTCTCTTCCAAATGCCTCTCATCCATTGGACAATTTAGAACCTTACTAGATGACCCACATGCTGCACCACCACCCCTGACTCATACACCTTCCGCCCTAAACACACGCAAACAATATAAGCAACGCCGCACACCTCACAACTTTGCTTCCCCATGTCTACTGCACAACAATGTTACACCACGAAAACAACACAGCACACCAACTCACTCTCACACACCATCTCCACCACATAGACACGCAGACCCATCAAAATGCCTTCTTAGCATGCTGGATGAGTAACATGATACAGAGCAGCTACACAATTGCTATACTAATATAGCTAATACCAGCACTAAAACACACCTGCTACAAACCCACACAATACTGATCACTCTTCTACAAAACAAAGTGTCACTATCACTAAAACCCATTCTCTAAACTGTCTACTAAAAAATTCTCGATCTCTCTCTAAAAACAAACATCACATCTACGACTTTATCACCAATGCAAAACCAGACATACTATTCATAACTGAATCATGGTTGGAGATGATATGGCTCCAGTCCTGCATGAAGCTGTTCCGCTAGGCTATCAAACGATTACACAAAATCCTATAGGCAAAAAAGAAGTTGTCTAGCTGTTGTGTTCAGGCAAACTTTACATATCACTAATGTTGACAACATCACCATAAAGAATTGTGAGGCTCTTCTCACCAGATGCAATCCTACACCGTTTTCCTCCTGTAACTTTCTGCTCCTTTACAGACCTCCACCTAGCAAGGCGACATTCCCAGATGCACTTCTAGACACAGTTTCAAACCTGATAACAATACACTCCAACCTATGCATTCTAGGTGATCTCAACATTTGATTTGACAAACCCAATATGACCCATCCAAAAACAAAAATCACTGGCCTAGATGCACTGAACCTGCATCAGATTGTCCCCAATCCGACACACACCGCTGGACATATCCTAGATGTAATTTCTACTAATACTGAATTAGTTACCTTTCAAACTATGACTCCAGTCACATGGTCAGACCACCATTTGCTTGCTTTCCAACATAAAACAACACTAAGCGACTCACTTAAAACTACCTTACATCCATCCACATATCGGCCGTGGAACAAACTCAGTTTGGAACACTTAGAAACACAACTAACACCATGCTCAGTTTCTTTTTTTTTTTTTTACTTTAATCGGGAGAGCAGTGCTTGCTTCATGGACACCGTGCTCTGCAATACAATAGGTCTAGCTTTTACCAAAGTTTGACCTATTGGTATTGTAAATGACAATGCCTTTTAATATTATAAAAGGCATTGCCATTTACAATGCCAATAGCTCAAAATCTCACAATTGTGAGACCTTTTGCACTGTGAATGCTTGTTAAAACTCTCAGCGGCATTGTCTCTACTGATACAGGGACGAGGAGTTCTTTTCTTCTTTTTAAAAGCTTGGAGTGGCTTCTCTTCACTGCTGGTGACGTTCAACATGCATTTGCATGATTTAGCTAACATGTGCAGGCTCAGATTTACTGAAGTGATGCAAACCAGGCACAAAGTGGAGAATTGGGATATACTTTCAAGTGCAAAACTTGTTTTTGTGCTCGGAAGTAGCTCTAAAGTAAAGGAAAGTAGTGCTTTGCGCTACTTTAGGCCCTATTGCGAATTCGGTGGCACGAGCGTCCAACCGGCATCGTGTCGGAAATGGGACCGCCCGACAAGGAGTTGGAGGTCTCGTGTTTCGAATCATGATGCGACTGCCTTCACGGAGGTCAGAAAGTGTATGTTTACCATTGAGTCTTGTCCTCAGGGCCGCAGCACAAGTAGCAATAGTAAACATACACTGTTTAAACATCCATGCACCCTATGACAGGCACCATACGGTGCTTGCCACACAATGCATGGCAGACAATGCATGGATGTTTAGGAGGCACCACGTGGGTCCCCCAGGCCCCATAGCGTAGACCCAGGAGGGACGGGCGCCCCAATAGGGGCCCCCAAAGTGCTTTTCTGACAGCTTTTCTATGGCGGTTGGAACGCCATAGAAAGGCTGTCAGAAAGGGACATCGTAAAACCTATGGTGGTGCCTGAGCAGGCATCGCCCCTATTGTAGGATTACAATCTGACCGCTGCCCTGACATACTCTTTAGCCTGTTGGGAAGGCAGCGGTTGGTCCCTCCACCTTTTGCCTCTGACCGCCACCAGATAATAAGGTGGATATACTGCATAGATAGATGTTGCTCGGAACACAACCGATGGCCTGTCAGTTGCAATCCGGCCGCCATCATAACAAGGCGCATTGTGTCATGGAGGCATACCATATGCGGTACACAAGAGAGCATATCGTGGGTGGCCGGTGGTTGTTCTCATGCATCCACCCATGGTTTTTTAAGCAAAGCCCTTCCTATTAATAAAATGTAGGCAGGGCTTCGCACAAAAAATGACTCCTCCTTGTGGCGCAAGCCTGCCTAAAGTGTGGCAGTGCATGGAGAGAGTGTAACAGCACCATATCTTAGTATCTTTGTTCTCCTCTCTCCCTTTGATGCAATGCAGCACAGTATCTTTGGTTGCTGTGTTGTATCAAATGTAAGCAAACCTGCCCCAAAGTTTGCATTAGTTAGTGCTTTTAAGTCTGGTGTATTGGCTTTGCCAGTGCTTGTTGCGTTGTGCAGTCAAGTTTCTTTGCAGCACTTCAGCACAGACTGATAGGTGACCCTTACTGTCTAGGTAACATCATCAGCCACCAGGAAGTCATGGTATCAGCTCCATAGTTCAACGCCATCTTCAGTTCTGTTGACCAGTGGACCACAAGTGCCCGTTCACTACGTTACACCATTAACTTGGACATAGGCTGGCACTCCGGGCCAGGAGTTCTCTCTCTAGGGAGAGACAATTCAGGAGCCACGAGGAGCTTTTCAATCTCCCATCTCTGGGGCCTCATTTATGAAAAGTGACGCATCGCTGCGTGAAAACAGCAATGCGTCACTTTTCACTGCGTCCTCCTTACGACACCAATGATGCGTCATATTTACAGTATGACGCATCATGTCGCAAGGAGTTACAGATACGTCAGTATTTCTGACGTATCTGTAAGCGCAAAAGTCACGCATTGCTGGGGTGTGTCACAAAAGTGAAGCAACTCCAACAATGCTTCCTTTCACATGGGGCAAGCCCGATGTGAAAGGGCCTGCGTCAGTCTTACGCCTGCTGTGAGGCAGGCGCAAGATTTTGACGCAACAGAGTCCTAAAAGTGACGCAGTGAAATCTCATAGATTTCACGGCGTCACTTCTACAAGGCTTTTTATGGAGGAACGCCCCCTCTGCATACATTATACCTGACGCAGGTATGATGTAGCGCAGGGGTTTACAAAGTGACGCATCTGCTTAGATGCGTCACTTTGTAAATAGTGCGCAACAGGAGGCATGTTTTACGCCGCCGATGCGTCACAAAAAGTGACGCATCGGAAGCGCAAAACTGACGCACAGCCTCATAAATGAGGCCCCTGGTACCTACTGACAGTACATAACAAGCGTACCCTAAGTTTTGGGATAAGGTGCCATTAACACATATCATGCCGGAGATGGGTTTGTACAGCAGATGAGTTGAAGGAAACATTTTCTCCTCAAGCCATTCACCTTGACGGGTTTTTCTGTGACCTTTGAACATGAGGTACGCCCTCGCATTCTATTTTTGAACAAAATATCATGAAAAACGTCATGAAATTTGTGGAGGAAAAACTATGCGGGGCAGATTTATGTTGCCTGACGCATCTCTGCAAATCAGCAGAGATGCGCCAGGAAAGATACGGCATGCAAGTTTATCCTTACGCCACCCATGATGCGCCGCATTTACGATGCGGCGCACCATGGTGCTGGAAGAAACAGATGCGTGTCGTATCTAGGGCGTGAAGTTGGCGCAGTGCTGAAGTTGTGGTACATATGGCACGCAACTCCGGCACTTTTCCAACTTGCCCTATCTGTAACGTGGTGCGTCAAGCCTTACGCCTGCTTCAAGCAGGCGCAGGGTTTTGACGCATCAGCGTTGGTAAAGTAACTTCACTTTTCAGGGGCGTTCTTGTGACAGAACGCCCCCCCCCCCTGCGTGGTAACGCCCACATGAAACCTGACCCAGGTTTCATGTGGCGCAGGGCCTTGCACCGTGACGCATCTCCATAGATGCGTCACGATGTAAGTATGTCGAAACGTGGCGCAGGGTTTGCACCGCCGCTGCATCACAGAAGTGACGCAACGGCGGCGCAAAAGTGGTGCAAGTCCCACATAAATCTGCCCCTGCATATCTCCAATATTAACACTGTACTGAATTCAGGGATACACTGCACACTCTAGAGAAACAAGCTAAGCAACCATAAACTCCTTGTGGTGTGCTGTAAATAAGCCTCGGGTACTGTGAGCCAATGCCGTTTAATGATCTGACGAATCCCTGAGATATGTCAACACTGCAAAGGCAGAGGGGTGTGTGATCAGGAAAAGTGAAATACCTGTTGAACCTGTCCCGGGTGTCTTTCTGGTGAACTTGAACTGTGATGTAAGCCTTGGAAACAAGAAAACAGAAATGTGCTGGCTAACCTTTATGTCTGTCTTGGATATGTTTGTAAAAAAAAAGTGACACATTTTCCTAAAATAGAGGCAGTGTTTGCAGAAACAAACATTTGCAGGAAGAACATGCAAATCACAGAGTAATACTGTCTCCCTACTGTTCCACTATATAACAAGATGGACATTGGCACCCTGCCTACCCTGGAGCAGCATTATTTTGATCCCATTTTCGATACTGTAGGAGTGCCTTATAATCATGTGTAGTCAGCACTCAAATATATTCTGTGTGATTAATGTTTCTAAGAAAAGATGGGGATTGTATATTTAAAGTACTCCATGTGAAAATTAATGAGATCTATAAATTGCGTGTATAGAAATGTGACTAATAAAGGTCTTTGCAATGTTCACATATTAATATTTTAGATTGATTTAAAGGTTAGATGTGTCTCATTGTGAAGCTAATGAAATAATGTGCATGTGTAGACTAATGTTTAAGCATTCATACGTGTGACAATAAATTATATTTATGTTGGTGTGTTTGAAAGGACATTTTCACGATCTTTTGCAATTTATTCATGCTTTAAGAAACTGCATTTGCAATGTGTGTAGAATTGTGCATGTATTTGTAACCCTGTGCACTATTAAGTTGTCATAATGTTTGGGCTGCGAGAACTGTTTCAGTACAAGTTCACGTTTAAAGTCTAACATGTAATTCATATTGAACCTTCAATGTAGATTGTATTTGCCTGTATTTTTGTTTCTACTGCATGGGAAGACAAAGCCTTATTAGTTGGAAAAGTAAGGTTTTTGTTTTAGTTAGATAGCAAGGTGTGAGAAGATGGATCTTGACAAGAAGAATTGCGGTAACGAGCAAGGAGGCGAGTTCTCTTGGAGGAGGAGAAGAATGGCCAAGGGCAAATGATGTGATGTAGCAACTTATTGATGTGGGAAAGATAGCGCCAGTAACCAATTTGTGCTGGAATCCTGCAAAGTTACTGGAGATGAACACACAACTTACCTTGAATGTAACTAATGCATTATGATGTAACGTATTGAAGGTCAGAGAGACATCTTAGGACTTCATGAGGTATAGACCTCTGCATCTGCTTTGTGTGACTTCGTGCTACTTGACCCTTAGTTGGAGTTTCTTCAAATGAAGATCCTTACAGCTGACACATTCCTATTTGTCATTCTTATTCAAAGTTTCTTAGTATAGGGTTGTCCATTTTAATGTTCAATTCTTTTTCCTGATTACGTGCATAGTTATCACTGAACTAGTTGTATGCTCATTGTTATATAGGGTAAATCTCTTTTGGAGATTTGGACTCATTCTGTTTGTTCTGTATTTTTATACGGTGATGCTGAGGTTGATCTATATCAATCTGATTTGAATTTATAACTAATCTCAGATCCAGTTGTCGAGTGAATTATTGTGTGACCAAATTGGTTATACTGTAATGAAATTTAATTGTGATTGTTTCCTCCCTCTCAAGCAGCTAAAAAGACCATCTAGTGCAGTAGGGAAGTTAAACCCTTTGGCCTTGAGAGTTAGGATACCCATCTTATGGCATGTTCATGCCAACCTGAGTAGTTGGTGCACATTGATGGTCATAATTGGAAAATAATCTAATAATGAAAATCTGCAGGTGTAGATAATGCACAACCTCCTTTTTAAGTATGGGTATCTCAAACATTCACTCAAAGAATGTTGTTGTACTTGAATTACGGTCCAGTGTTTCTAGAATGTACCTATTTAAAGAGTTCTATGTTTCTGTTCAAAGCTGTGCGTTCTCCTGTTGGTCAGTTGTTTCCTGACCAGCCGGGAGGAGTCTGCTCTCATCTACTCTTCAACCTGATTAAAGTGTTAAACCCGACCCGCGGAGATTTATTGTTCATATACAACAATTCTTGGCGATGATCTTGAGAAACCCACACGTGCACAAAAACAGAGCAGATCAGTCCCAATTGAGGTGTTGAGGCATCCTACACCTCCGACAGCAACAGATGAGAGTGGACAGCATATGCGTTGACGCGTCGTAGGCAAGTGAAATTCTTTATTTCTTCTTCATTCGCCTAAAGTTACGAAAAATATATATCGAGGCAAGGACCTGACGTCATTATCGTTTCCTGCCAGAGCTACATTAGTGGTTGTCATACAAACCATACAGACAGTCTAATCGACAAGCAAACACTCTGGACAAACCTCACAGCATTAGAATGTCACACGCTGGCGTCCCGCGTAACACGTCGGTGGCCATCTTTAATTCTACAATTGCCTTGTTAACTCTGCACGACTAAGGAACTTCGGAACCAAGACGTGTCGTAACCACACATCTACCAGTCATCTTCTGCACTACATCCCAGAGTGAACCAGATCAGTTTCTTCAGTGATATACACACCGATTGCATATCGCATCCCAGAGTGAACTGGAGCAGTTTCTTCGGTGATATACACACCCATTGTAGATCGCATCCCAGAGTGAACCGGAGCAGTTTCTTAGGTGATATACACACCGATTGTATATCGCTTTCAGGTACTTTACCATTCTACACTTGCCTCTGTTGCAACTTTGTGACACGTTTTTAACCTGACCACTATTTTATGCCCCATCTCTTATTTGTAATATTTTTTAAGTTCACCTTTAAAATGGCTTCTGCTCACATCTCAGTAGTGTTACCACCACACTTCCTGCTGCCAGCAGGTACTCCGAGCATACCATAGGGAAGATTGGATTCTCATATTTGAGAATTACCTGGATGCACTTGATGATCAAGATTTTTCTGCAAAAAGAATAAAACACTGTTGCTCAGTACACTAGGAAAGAAGGTCATTGCTTTTTTCGATGCTTACCTCAAGCCTTACAGGCCAATGGACAGCCCATGCCCGAAGAATACAAAGAAGCAATTTGCAGATTAGAGGCTAGATACGCCACGGAAGAAAACCTTGTAATTAATAGGTATACGTTCTATACCCAACACCAAAAACAAAACAAATCAATAGATGAGTTTATAGCGAGGTTAAGAGAATTGTCCATTAAATGCAAATTTGGTTTGATGACAGAGGAACTTATAAGGGATCAATTAATTGTTCAATGCAACAATAAAAAAATACAAGAAAGACTTTAGGCAGCGAACAATCCCTCCTTGAAGGCAGCTATCGATTTCGCTAAGGTAGTAGAGAAATCTGAGGGCTGCATGAGAGAATTGGAGAAAAGAAAACAGAGCCATGCTGTTACTGAAGTTTCAGATCATGGCAATTTTGATGACAATGACCGCAGTGAAGATGACAAGGGTGTAGTTGCTGCAATTAAAAACAAGGGAAATTTCTACAAAAACCCATTCCGGCCAAAAGTCCAAACTTTAAATCTTGCTATAGATGCAGGAGTGTTGCTCATTTCTATGATTCCAAATTTTGTTTTGCAACAAGAGTATTTGAAATGTGGACGCGTTGGTCATTATGCCAGGGTCTGTAAGAGTACATCTCGCTCTAGAATAGCCTGTGTGCAAGGAATGGAAGAAGAGGGTGGTGCACAGGTCGACATATTCTTGTTGGTGATGAGGAGGCGCAGAATGAAGATGACAGAAGGAAAATAGGCTCAAAGCTTTGTTTGTAGTAGATGGATGTGAGATATGTTTGATGGTGGACACCTGGTCTCATTAGACTATAATTCCCAAGAGTTTATATGAGGAAATGTGCTGTAGCAAAAAATTATTGCCTAAGGATATTTCCCCTGGTGGTTACCAAGGTGAAGTCATCGATATAGTGGAGTACTTTGTTGCTGCCATCTTATTTTCTGGCAGGGAAATCCGTGGTAAGGTTTATGTGGCAGAGCAAGGTCCCCCCATCCTAGGGTGGGTGCACCAATACAGTTGGAGGATCATAGTGAATCCCAGAGTGCCCACACAGGTTATGGTCATAAGGGATGAAAGAGTTGAGAATATTTTGAGGGGTGCAGAGGTTGTTTTTAGAGAAGAGCTAGGACAACTTAAAGGTTATGTGCATCACATCCTTTTGAAGAAAGATGCCATACTTGTGCAACATAAAATCAGGAGGCTGCCTATTGTGGTGAGGGAGGGTGTCAAAAAACGAATCAGGGAAATGCTAGAGGCAGGAGAGATTGAACCCGGGGAGGCATTGCCTTGGGTGTGTACTGTGGTGATCACGAATAAGACTGATTAGAAATTTAGATTTTGCGTGGATTTGAGATAGTTGAATCAATATGTGGTGACTGACACGTTTCACCTACTGAACATTAGTGAATTGATGACCACCCTGAAAGACGCAAAATTATTTTCTAAGCTCGACCTAAAGAGCACCTACCACCAGATTTAATTCCACAATGACTTTAAACATCTCACGGAGTTCATCACCTCTGACGGGATATTTCAATTCACGTGTTTGCCATTTGGTTTATCATCGCCGCTAGTGTTTTCCAGCGCATGGCTACTGAGGTTTTTATAGGGATCAATAATACCATTTATTTCCAAGATGATACCTTGAATTTTGGCAAATCTGTGTAAAAGCACAATGTAATCTTGAAACTGTTTTGGAAAAATTGGCTGAAGTGGGTCTTACTCTCTGCAAAAAGAAGTGTAAATTTATGGGGGAACAAATTGAATATCTTCGGTACACCCATAAGCGCAGATGGAGTTAGGCCTAAGAAAATTCTGTGCAGTGCCATTGACCCTGCTCCTCCTCCTTTAGACAAAAATCAATTAAGGTAATTTATGGGCTTAATTGAATATTATGCCAAATTCGTTAAACATTTTCGGATAAAATTGTTTGTTTGAGGAGCTTGCTAAAAAAAAGGGGTGAGTTTTGTGTGGGGCACACAACATCAGGAATGATTTGACAACATAAAGAAAGAGATTTGCAAGGCCAATGTTTTAACTGCCTTCGATGTGAATCCTATCAATAATCACAGTTGATGCTAGCGCTACAGGTATAGGAGCCATGTTGTCGCAGCGAAAGGCAGGGTCTGAGGGAACTTTAGCTTTTGCGTCTAAGACGCTGACCCCAGCTGAACAGAATTACTCTGTCATTGAGAGGGAGACCATTGTGGCATCTTGGGGTGTGGAGTACTTCTGCACTTATCTTTGAGGTACACAGTTTTTACTTTGCACAGCCCACAAAACCTTGATTACAATTTTATCACCTGGTGGTACCAGAAAGGGTTCGACAAGACTGGTAAAATTGGCTTCCTAACTTCAAGACTTTCAGTGTGTGGTAGAATACATTCATGGCTGGGAAAATGTGCCGGCAGATTCCTTGTCCAGAATGTCTTTTGATAGGAAGGTGGTTGATGGTCCTGCAGTAATGGATAAGGAAGAAGACATTGCTGTAGCCTCAGTGGAAGATGTAGTTTTTGTGGGTGAGGGTGCGTTTAATGCTTCCGAGTGGATGTGAGAAATGGACATTGTGACACTCTGCATGTAGTTTTAGAGATGTTGAATTTGGGTTCAAGAAGAGAGAGTTGTGTTTCTGTCTCTGTTCGAACATATATAAAAAATTTGGATGAGTTGTCTGTGTATGGAAAAGGTGTTTTGATGAAGGGGGAGTAGTTTGCCCCTCCTTTGAGTCTTAGAAAGAAGTTATTGTCTCTGGCCCATGAAGGCCATCTTGGTCAAACGTTGACTCAACGTCATTTGAAAGCACATTTTTGGTTGCCTGGTTTGGACGTACAGGTAGTCAGTTGGGTCGAAAGGGGTTCCGTGTGCAAAGAAGGTGAAAAAAGATTGAAGGTTGGCGGTAGGTCAGAATCAGGATATATTAAAAATCCTGGTGAGGCTTAGCATAGTATATGTCTGGATTTAATTGGTCCTATGGGAGTATAGAATGAAAGAGACAGGTTTGGTATTGTTGTGGTGGATGTTTTTTCAAAGAGGTTGAGCGTCAACTTTGTGAGAGATGTTACTACAGAGAGTTCTATCAGGTCTTTAGGGGAACTGTTTAGACATGAGGGCATTCTATTAGTAATGATCACTGATAATGGCACACAATTGGTCTCGCAGGAGATGCAAGCCTTTTTGAAAGATTCTGGTGTTGCACACCACCACACTTCACTGTACAACCCGCGAGGGAATGGCCTGTGTGAGAGGGCCAACAGAGTTGTGAAGGGAATTATCCAGATGGTGACTGCCAATGTATGTGTTGTGCATAAAATGGTGGATGAGATTATATGGGCCTACTGGACCACCAGGCAAGGCGCTGGGGAGAAATCTCTATTTGAGTTAATGAGAGGGAGCCCCCGGCTGCAAATTGGTTCCTGCGTGGATGAGGGAGTTGGTAGCTTTGGGTGGGGTTTTTTTGGAGCCCCAAGAAAACACTTGTACTCCCAGACGCATCAAGGTGGGTGATTTATTAAAGATCAGGAGTGGAAGGCTTGGAAGAGGCCTTTCTAAGTTTAAGTAGCCTTACACAGTCAGGAAAGTTTTTGATCACTCTGTAGTTTTGGAAAATGGCGAAAAATTGAATCTTTGACAAGTGGCTCTGTACCGAAGGAGTGGGAAAGATTCCAGGGAAGAAACTTACCGCAGCAGTGGCTATGTTCTAGCACAAGAAGCAGAGGTTGTTGCTAACCCAGTCGGTTTGGGAGCCACTGCTGCGAGTTGTGACTCCTTTGTGTCTTTGTCTGGATTTCAGAAGGGCTGGTTACTTCACAAACCATTGATTCCATTCCTGGTTCAGAGGGTCTGTTGCAGGGATTCTGCACATATACAGAACTATGCACAGGAATCCAGGACCTCTGTGTATAGTGGTGTACCAACAACCCACCTCAGTGCCTGGAACCCCAATTTGACTAGCTATAGTTTCTCATTCATTCTCTGTACTACAGCGTAGCTACCAATGATTAGACATCCTAGAACATGTCACTCCGTCCCTCTCAGGACTCGCGGGAACAAAAACACTCTTTCCCATACTCTCTCATACTTGTCCGCAACGTGAGTAATCAGAGACACAGTATAGTTTAAAATATTTATTTTAACTAATGTGCTCTATAATGCAGTACACAGGCCAATACTTGCAGCAAAATGCATAAATACAATATAGTGAGCATTGTTACAATTCCATAGAATACAAAACGGAGATATCATGTTATAAAAATAGTGTAAGAAGGATTAATGCGCCTTACCACCCTCCCCGTGCTAAAAGCTAGTTGATTATAATTATAGAAGACCTCTGGGCTTTGTCATTGGGGACCCCATACCTCCGAGTCAAGATGCAAAGGTTTACATCTCCGGACAAGCACAGCTCTTCTTTCCTGGAAAGGTTGTTCCTAAGTGCTCTAACTACTCAATTTTCAGTAGTGCAGCTGTGCTCTCGTATTGTTTCTATGTGCGTGGGGCTGACCAAAGCAGATTAACAAGGGACGTTGTTTTTTAACCTTGAACATTATGTGCAGACGAAGACCACAGAGGACAGTAAAAAGTGTGAAAGGCAGACAGTTCTCATGTGAAAACCCACAAGCAGAGTATTCTCGAAAACAAAGGCGTATAGTAACGTGTGCAGAAGTGGCAGCATGGCCGCCAAGCTCATACTAACTTATACTAACTTAGCAATGTCCGCAGTTAAACCCATGTCCTCACTACATGTCCTAGTGTTTCTAGGGCCGGAAGGAGTTGCAGACCGCCAGTTTATCTTAAGGATTTTGCATGCTTATTTGTAGTACACTATACCATGTTGTTTTTTTTCTCTTTTTCCTCTTTCTCTTTTCTGTTCCTTTTGATGGATGGGAAGGGGGAAGATGTGTTGTACTTGAATTACCGTCCAGTGTTTCTAGAATGTACCTGTTTAACCCCTTGGCTGCTGGGGTCATTCCCCTGCCGTGCTGGGGGAGGGTGGGTGGGGGCGCACACAGCGCCCCGGTGCTCATGACGAGCTCAGCTCGTCATGAGCCACGGTTCTCGTGTGCTCATGACGAGCTGAGCTTGTCATGACCACACCCGTTTGTGTAGAACGTTCGCACAGCAGGGGAATGTCCCCAGCGTGCGAGCGTTCTAACGGTCATGACGAGCTCAGCACGTCATGAGCACACGAGAACCGTGGCTCATGACGAGCTGAGCTCGTCATGGGCGTGAGAGGGGTTAAAGAATTCTATGTTTCTGTTCAAAGCTGAGCGTTCTCCTGTTGGTCAGTTGCTTCTTGACCAGCCAAGAGGAGTCCGCTCTCATCTACTCTCCAACCTGAATAAAGTGTTAAAGCCTACCTGCGGAGATTGTATCGTTTATTTACAACAAATGTCTTATCTTAGATGGAAACCCCACACCTCAAGGTTTAGTTGCAACAATTGCTTCTAGCTATATTTGCACCCAATTTACACATTGAGGCTAAAACTGTTAAACATTATTACCTTCGCTCAAGGGGTTTGCATGTTCAGGTGTCACTAGAGAGGACAATGTTGGTACCTGCCCAAGAAAACAGAGGATTAAATGTAGCTTGCCCATGGGTCTAAATGACCCCAATAGTGACCTTTATTACCTCTTCGGCCACATGTACACAACCTTTTATGGGGCTAACAGCCCTTCGGGGGTCCGCTTTTAAGCCCAAGCCCAATGAATATTTGTGAGGTATGGGAGACTCTGGGACCCTCATCACATTCTGCATGGGACCCCAACATTTGTGTTATGTCACTGTTGGTTTCCTTGATTTTAGAGCTTGAAGATACCTTCATTTTACCTTTGCCGTCCCTCAATGTTTACTGCCCTTTGGGAGTGGTCAGCTTTGATTAACATGGTCCTTCAATGCCCGACACGTGCACACAGACCTCAATAAATTGGGAAATTTGCGGATTCATGAACACAGACTCAATGTACCTCAATACCACCTAGAGGAAACCGTAAAGAGCATGAAACCACCTCCCATTAGACCAGGGTTTGAAAATCACAAAGAACAACATATTGACAAACCCAGCCATACAGTGAAATACAATAATTATTTAGATTACACTTTCCATACCTTAATGGAACCCATTTAAACTAAGATGTACAAATCTAATTGCAAATCTTGAAAAAGGTGGCCATTCATTGGATACATGAAAGATCTCCATTGATAAAGAATTGGTGATATTTTAGGTAGGCTGGCCTGGTGCCATGGGGCCTTTTAATACTTTGTCTGTGAGAGAAGGTATGATTGTCTATGAGTCTAGTTAACAGTGATCAGTGTTTGGGATTTTAACTCAGCCTTATAGGCTGGTGGGCCTGTGACATCACAGCAGAATGTTCATACTGGTAGAACTGCTCCCCCTGGTGGAAGAGCTAGCGGAGTTCCCGTTTGGAGCTTGAGGGAAGAGACAGAGCTCTGCAAGAAGACGCCCATGGTCAAGTTCTTCCCATGGTCCCTCTTATTCTTAGCATGAGGGGGGGTTCCATGCTCCTGGAGTCATGCCCCTCCCATAAGTCTCCCCTTCAGGTGGTAAATTGCTATCAGTCAAAATCAAAGAGGACTAGCTAAGTTACATGGGAGGGGACTCAATGGAGTACGTGTGTCAAGCAAACCAGTAGGTTTTTTAGAAAGCCCTCACCCACCAACCTAGTTGGTGGCATGCTTCATCATCGGGCCCACCACAGTGACAGCTAACGTGTCCCGGGTGTGCTTCGACGCCAGATTACTGCGTAGCTGGTATACTTGCTGAGTGTGCAGTGTAGTGAGTGTGAAGGTGAAAATTAAAAAACCATACAGGTGGTCCCAGTACCCGAGGGTAAAACAATATTTTAATTTACTGGGCCGCTGTTGGTATATTAAAAGGCAGACGGACGCGTTGGAGTATGGATTATGACCTCCAGTGTCCTGTGTGGTCTACATGTTTCAGCCTGGCCTTTCTTAATTTAAAACAGGCTTTCCTCAGGACCAAGTGAGTATATGTAAAAAGTGAATTAAATAAATAGACTAAATTATAGTGAGTGTGTTTATTTTGCTATGTGTAGCACTCCCTAAGGTGCTATATGGGTGAGAAATGCACCACAGGTCCACTGGGCACCAGAGGCGGAACCAGTGAGCTCGAACACGAGGAACAAATCCAAGGAACAGGCGGGACCGAGCAAATAGCAACACCCGTACTTCTACACAGTACCAAAGATACACAAAGGGGTAACCCCCCCACCGGGCAGACCAATTGTGTCTGGAATCCAATCACTCCTAGAGCCCCTGTCCCGCTTCTGTGACTTCTTCCTGAACCCCTTAGTTCAACAGACACAATCATACATAAAAGACACTAAACATCTCCTCAACGTGATCAAAGATACTAATTTCAACCCAGCAACTCAACTCCTTGTCGGTCTAGACATTGAGAGTTTATACACCAGCTTGCCACAGGACGCCACATTGGAAGTACTGCACGAAGTCCTTATGGGTACCACTTGGAACCACCACACTCCCCGGAGTTTCATCATGGAATGCGCAACTCTTGCGCTAAAGGACAACTACTTTGAATATGAAGGCAAACTGTACCTACAGACTAATGGGACAAGCATGGGGAGCGTTTTCGCTCCCAGAATAGCCGGTCTTTTACTTAGCCCACTTTGAAAAAACTTACATACAAACCCTCACTAACCCCTACACAGCAAACATCAAAATATGGCGTCGCTACATCGACGACATCCTGATCATCTGGGAAGGGAGTCAAGAAACCTTGGATAATTTCCTCTTGTGGATCAACAGCTGTGACAACTACCTGAGATTTACAAGTACCAGCAGTTCCTCTGAATTAGCCTTCCTGGATCTCAATATAAAAGCAGACCAGAATGGCTTAACGACCACAACTTTTTACAAACCAACATCAAGAAATTCCCTCCTGAGGTTTGATAGCTTCCACCCTAGACCGCTAAGGGAAAACCTCCCTTATGGTCAATTCTTGCGACTCAGACGCAATTGCAGCCGGATCCAGGATTTCAAACAACAATCAACCACCCTAATACACAAACTGGAAGACAGGGGATATCCCACCAGGATTTTGAATACCACCTGCAAAAGGGCGCGGAATCAAAATAGGGAGGCCCTACTCGAGGCAACAACAAGACCACCTGAGGAACCCACCCTCACCTGCGTCACCACGTATAACACTGTATCAAACCAGGTGTCCAACATAATCAATAGGAATTGGAGGATCATAAACTCAGGCAGCAGAAACTGGGAAAAACCAAGGTTTGCCTACAAAAGAGCAAAAAACCTAAAGGACTCCCTAGTCCACACTAGACCCCGACCTAACAATACCCCGAGAGACAACACCGTTCTCAACGCATGGGGCTTACCAAAACTGGCAGGACACCAACCGTGCAACAACTGCAGTGTATGCCATTTAACATCTCCATCCAAAACCCTGGACCTGGAACCAGGCAAAACATGGACACAACGTCAGTTCACCAATTGCAACTCTTCCAACCTGGTGTATCTAATAACATGCAGATGTGGCCTACGATATGTTGGGATGACTACCCGCAAGGTATTAACCAGAATGACAGAACACCGGAGCACCATCCGATGTGGCAAAAACATAAGTAAATTGACAGACCATTTCTTGTCCCATCACCACACCCCGAATGATTTCACGTGGACTGTCATTGAACAATTTGACATAACAGAAAACAACGACAGGCACCTCCTCCAAAAGGAACAACGTTGGATATACAGATTGTCCACACATACTGAGGGGCTGAATGATTCCATACCCTGGAATTCATTGACAAATTGAATTGAGAATTAGCCTAAGCAACATGTTCCTTTGTCTTCTCCCTTCTCAATAAGCGTATATCCCTGTGCAACTGAGTGTGCTACCATTGTAACTTAATACTGAACCATTACCCATTAGCAATGCCCCTCCAAACTGTACTTTGTAATTTTTAACTTTTCATAACCCATAAGCATCCCCCAAGCTTGTACACTCTACACATGTAGTAAAAATGTGCAATTTCAAGCACTGTCTGCCCCTTAGCGCATGGACAGACCAACGGGCGCTCCCATTACTCCCTCGCGCATGCGCGGAAGCCGGGCGCTCTCATTACTCCCTCGCGCATGCGCGGAAGCCAGTGTGCTGATGCGCATGCGCCCGACGAGTGCCACTACTCCTTCGCGCATGCGCGCAGCTACAATGACATGGCGCTTTGCGCGACTGCACCCCTCCCTTTGTTTCTACACTTACACAGGTGCAAACAATAATGGAGGCTTTATAAACATGACCGGCCAGACCCTCTTTTCACAACCGGGCGCCGCAGAAGGACGACAGGTCCAAGGAGGAACCAGGCCGACAATTTCGTGAGTAACGAGACTGCGCACTACAGCTACTACTGGGGTAAGGTGTTGAGGTCTTCCCTTACAGGTCGGATGATTTTAAAAGCTGTCACAACCTTCTTTTAGGGTCTTTTTCTCTGCCAGGCGACCCAAGGAGGCTTTGTACAGAAAAATACTGTGTGAGGATAATGCTCTTTTACTTACCTGAACCTCACATTGGTAATTTTCGTTTTCTAGCTCACCACAACAACCGGCTTCTAGATAAAAACCACATGAGTCCTGTCACTGACAAGACTACACTTTAGCCATACATAGTTCGTTCACTCACCTTACAAGACGGCTGAATGACGGCTAAACTTGCAATATAAAGCTAATGTGACTCTACCTTGTACGTCTGTCTGTGTCCCCTCCATGTTATATGTAGCAAAGCGAGAGGGATCCCCCCTCTCACCCATATAGCACCTTAGGGAGTGCTACACATAGCAAAATAAACACACTCACTATAATTTAGTCTATTTATTTAATTCATTTTTTACACATACTCATTTGGTCCTGAGGAAAGCCTGTTTTAAATTAAGAAAGGCCAGGCTGAAACATGTAGACCACACAGGACACTGGAGGTCATAATCCATACTCCAACGCGTCCGTCTGCCTTTTAATGTACCAACAGAGGCCCAGTAAATTAAAATATTGTTTTACCCTCGGGTACTGGGACCACCTGTATGGTTTTTTAATTTTCACCTTCACACTCACTACACTGCACACTCAGCAAGTATACCAGCTCCGCAGTAATCTGGCGTCGAAGCACACCCGGGACACGTTAGGTGTCACTGTGGTGGGCCCGATGATGAAGCATGCCACCAACTAGGTTGGTGGGTGAGGGCTTTCTAAAAAACCTACTGGTTTGCTTGACACACGTACTCCATTGAGTCCCCTCCCATGTAACTTAGCTAGTCCTCTTTGATTTTGACATATAAAAGTGGGGATCCGGACTAGCTTACCTAGTCCTCACTCTCTCCTTTGATTCAATAATACCAGGCAGCGCACAGCTGCGAGAGTTCTACCTCTAACGGCAACATGGCAGAAAACATCGGCCTCACTTTCACTGAAGATGATGTCAGTGAAATTCTATCCGACCCATCCCTCCTGGCAGACTTCAACATCTCCACAACCATTGCACAGACAACTGATTGGGATACACTAACTGAGAAGAAAAGGAACAGAATACGAACCATCCTACATGGCGTAATTCTAGCACAATACTTACGCACCAACACTGCCCCAAAAGGTCTCATAGTTACCAACGCTCCCAGAATTTTCCTGGATGATGCAACCTTTAGAAAGGATTGGGCCCAGATCGCCTGGCACTGCACCAGGGACTGGCTTATCTTGATTATAAAAACCGCCAAACGACTCTCAGACGCCATCATGATCGAAATACAAGCAACAGAGACCCACTTAAAAAACCACTCTAACTGGGTTTAAAAAGAAGTTAGAGGACCAGAATCGCGAGATGGCGGACTATAAAGAATATCTAACCCAGACAAAAGTTAAGAACTTCGAAAAGGATCTGAAGAGGTTCAGCTTCACAAAGACATACCCTTACGCGGATGATGACTACACTCCCGCCAAAAAAGACTCTGATAGCTCCGGGGACAACAGCTCAGTCTCGAGCAATTCCAGCACCGGATCAAACCAATCCAGAGGCAGAGGCCGACGAGGCCAACACTGGCAGCAACCGTGGCAGGGACCACAACAGAACCACAATTTCGGGCCACCACAATTTGGACCAATGCCACCCCCATACTATGGTTTCCCACCACTGTACGCACCAGGACACATGCCCTTCTTCCAAGGGAATCAGAATCAAAGATATCCTTTTTTATCACAGGGCCGAAGGAACCGCGGAAAGAGAAGAAATGCACCACAGGTCCACTGGGCACCAGAGGCGGAACCAGTGAGCTCGAACACGAGGAACAAATCCAAGGAACAGGCGGGACCGAGCAAATAGCAACACCCACTAGAACAACCAACCAACTAGTGTTCAACATTTCCAGCACTCAACTGACCGAGGAAGAAATATCAGTCTTGAACAAAGGCCTCTCCTTCGTCCCCACAGCCAAACTGGACCACTTCAAACTACATGTGGAACTAGCGGAGTTCTTTAGGAAATTGAAGCTAAAGGCCTTCTTTGAAAAGAAAGCGGAGACTGACAACAGCCAAGAGGAGATCCCCAACGAAACAGGTCTCAGACTCGAATCCACCTTCGTCCCACCACCCGCTAGCATACCAGTAGAGATTGCTGCATTCGAACAAGCGGTCTATACGGAGGTGGAAAACATACAAGAGAAAGACACCTTCAATAACCTGTCCCATCAAGAACGTGAAACGATCAAACGCCTACAGACTAATCCAACACTTGTCATAAAACCTGCTGACAAGGGTGGAGGTATCGTCCTAATGGATAAAACGGATTATGATATCGAATGCCGTAGACTCCTAAGCGACACCAGAAATTACAGACCACTCAAGAAAGATCCCACCGAGGAATTACGCAACAAAATACTGACTCTGGTAAAGAACGCCCGAGATGCTGAACAAATCTCCAAACAAGAGGCCGACTACCTGTGCACCAAAAGTGCCAAGACCCCGTACTTCTACACAGTACCAAAGATACACAAAGGGGTAACCCCCCCACCGGGCAGACCAATTGTGTCTGGAATCCAATCACTCCTAGAGCCCCTGTCCCGCTTCTGTGACTTCTTCCTGAACCCCTTAGTTCAACAGACACAATCATACATAAAAGACACTAAACATCTCCTCAACGTGATCAAAGATACTAATTTCAACCCAGCAACTCAACTCCTTGTCGGTCTAGACATTGAGAGTTTATACACCAGCTTGCCACAGGACGCCACATTGGAAGTACTGCATGAAGTCCTTATGGGTACCACTTGGAACCACCACGCTCCCCGGAGTTTCATCATGGAATGCGCAACTCTTGCGCTAAAGGACAACTACTTTGAATATGAAGGCAAACTGTACCTACAGACTAATGGGACAAGCATGGGGAGCGTTTTCGCTCCCAGCATAGCCGGTCTTTACGTAGCCCACTTTGAAAAAACTTACATACAAACCCTCACTAACCCCTACACAGCAAACATCAAAATATGGCGTCGCTACATCGACGACATCCTGATCATCTGGGAAGGGAGTCAAGAAACCTTGGATAATTTCCTCTTGTGGATCAACAGCTGTGACAACTACCTGAGATTTACAAGTACCAGCAGTTCCTCTGAATTAGCCTTCCTGGATCTCAATATAAAAGCAGACCAGAATGGCTTAACGACCACAACTTTTTACAAACCAACATCAAGAAATTCCCTCCTGAGGTTTGATAGCTTCCACCCTAGACCGCTAAGGGAAAACCTCCCTTATGGTCAATTCTTGCGACTCAGACGCAATTGCAGCCGGATCCAGGATTTCAAACAACAATCAACCACCCTAATACACAAACTGGAAGACAGGGGATATCCCACCAGGATTTTGAATACCACCTGCAAAAGGGCGCGGAATCAAAATAGGGAGGCCCTACTCGAGGCAACAACAAGACCACCTAAGGAACCCACCCTCACCTGCGTCACCACGTATAACACTGTATCAAACCAGGTCTCCAACATAATCAATAGGAATTGGAGGATCATAAACTCAGGCAGCAGAAACTGGGAAAAACCAAGGTTTGCCTACAAAAGAGCAAAAAACCTAAAGGACTCCCTAGTCCACACTAGACCCCGACCTAACAATACCCCGAGAGACAACACCGTTCTCAACGCATGGGGCTTACCAAAACTGGCAGGACACCAACCGTGCAACAACTGCAGTGTATGCCATTTAACATCTCCCTCCAAAACCCTGGACCTGGAACCAGGCAAAACATGGACACAACGTCAGTTCACCAATTGCAACTCTTCCAACCTGGTGTATCTAATAACATGCAGATGTGGCCTACGATATGTTGGGATGACTACCCGCAAGGTACGAACCAGAATGACAGAACACCGAAGCACCATCCGGTGTGGCAAAAACATAAGTAAATTGACAGACCATTTCTTGTCCCATCACCACACCCCGAATGATTTCACGTGGACTGTCATTGAACAATTTGACATAACAGAAAACAACGACAGGCACCTCCTCCAAAAGGAACAACGTTGGATATACAGATTGTCCACACATACTGAGGGGCTGAATGATTCCATTTCCTGGAAATCATTGACAAATTGAATTGAGAATTAGCCTAAGCAACATGTTCCTTTGTCTTCTCCCTTCTCAATAAGCGTATATCCCTGTGCAACTGAGTGTGCTACCATTGTAACTTAATACTGAACCATTACCCATTAGCAATGCCCCTCCAAACTGTACTTTGTAATTTTTAACTTTTCATAACCCACAAGCATCCCCCAAGCTTGTACACTCTACACATGTAGTAAAAATGTGCAATTTCAAGCACTGTCTGCCCCTTAGCGCATGGACAGACCAACGGGCGCTCCCATTACTCCCTCGCGCATGCGCGGAAGCCGGGCGCTCTCATTACTCCCTCGCGCATGCGCGGAAGCCAGTGTGCTGATGCGCATGCGCCCGACGAGTGCCACTACTCCTTCGCGCATGCGCGCAGCTACAATGACATGGCGCTTTGCGCGACTGCACCCCTCCCTTTGTTTCTACACTTACACAGGTGCAAACAATAATGGAGGCTTTATAAACATGACCGGCCAGACCCTCTTTTCACAACCGGGCGCCGCAGAAGGACGACAGGTCCAAGGAGGAACCAGGCCGACAATTTCGTGAGTAACGAGACTGCGCACTACAGCTACTACTGGGGTAAGGTGTTGAGGTCTTCCCTTACAGGTCGGATGATTTTAAAAGCTGTCACAACCTTCTTTTAGGGTCTTTTTCTCTGCCAGGCGACCCAAGGAGGCTTTGTACAGAAAAATACTGTGTGAGGATAATGCTCTTTTACTTACCTGAACCTCACATTGGTAATTTTCGTTTTCTAGCTCACCACAACAACCGGCTTCTAGATAAAAACCGCATGAGTCCTGTCACTGACAAGACCACACTTTAGCCATACATAGTTCGTTCACTCACCTTACAAGACGGCTGAATGACGGCTAAACTTGCAATATAAAGCTAATGTGACTCTACCTTGTACGTCTGTCTGTGTCCCCTCCATGTTATATGTAGCAAAGCGAGAGGGATCCCCCCTCTCACCCATATAGCACCTTAGGGAGTGCTACACATAGCAAAATAAACACACTCACTATAATTTAGTCTATTTATTTAATTCATTTTTTACACATACTCACTTGGTCCTGAGGAAAGCCTGTTTTAAATTAATAAAGGCCAGGCTGAAACATGTAGACCACACAGGACACTGGAGGTCATAATCCATACTCCAACGCGTCCGTCTGCCTTTTAATATACCAACAGAGGCCCAGTAAATTAAAATATTGTTTTACCCTCGGGTACTGGGACCACCTGTATGGTTTTTTAATTTTCACCTTCACACTCACTACACTGCACACTCAGCAAGTATACCAGCTCCGCAGTAATCTGGCGTCGAAGCACACCCGGGACACGTTAGGTGTCACTGTGGTGGGCCCGATGATGAAGCATGCCACCAACTAGGTTGGTGGGTGAGGGCTTTCTAAAAAACCTACTGGTTTGCTTGACACACGTACTCCATTGAGTCCCCTCCCATGTAACTTAGCTAGTCCTCTTTGATTTTGACATATAAAAGTGGGGATCCGGACTAGCTTACCTAGTCCTCACTCTCTCCTTTGATTCAATAAATTGCTATCAGTGACAGGAGCATCTCTAGGTACGAGTCAGGATCCTGATCAAAGTCATGGCTCAAAGGGGATCCCAGTTGATGGCCATGTCCAATGGAAGGTAGGACGGATGAGTTGTGGGTGAAGGAGAGTGAGGGCTCTTGGGCAACTCCAGGTTGACTGCAGTACAAGGGCTGTGTCGGGCACAGGTGATCAAAGGCTCAGACAACCCCTTGCTATTGAGAAGATGGCACTTTATTTTGTACATACCATCCTAAAAGACTCCTTGATCTAGAAAAAGACTGGCTGATGCTGGATGAATCAAGGTAAAACTGGAGTTGACTTAGAGGAACCCTTAGCATCACAGTTTAGAGAATAGTCTGAGGTGACTCTAAAAACCGATAGCCCCCGCTGGGTGAAGGAATAAGTATTCTAAGGCGGCGAGCATGCAGGGAAGCCCTCATAGGATGACCAAGTTTATAGTGGAAACCAGGTGAGAGAGAACTCAAACAGAGTTTAGTTTGGAACAATGCCAAATAGCACAGGTCAATTAAGGTCTTTATGGAAAACTTGGCTAGGAGATGCCCCTTACAGATTTGAATAGCGCTAGAAGACTTCGCCCGCTGTCGCGCTGCTGCGTAAAAAATTGCAAAATTGTACTGAATTTTAAACTGAAACCTCTGCACCTTTGAAAGTTTAATTTGCACGTTTTTATCCTACCTATTGCTGCCTCCCCGGTTCCACCACCGACATAAGGCCGGATTGTAGTGGAGGGAGGACGGCTCTCACCCCTACACACCGGAAGTGAGTAAGACTTCCGGTGCGCTTGCAATCCAGGTCAGCGCTCTAGTCCCCTGCGACCTCTCCCGGCACACGGCAATTATAAAAGAGACATGCCCCTTACAACGCGCAGCGGACGAGCGCGGCGGGTGCACCGGCGGTGCGCCAAAGGTAAGCCCGTCTGAGCCCGTCCGCGCCACGGCCGGGTCCGGGGCCATACCCCCTGGCCCTTTTTCACGATATACAAGGGACTCTCTACTTGGGTGTAACTCCAGTCCTAATAAATGTATACATGCACTCGATATGGCTAACTAGGTAGGACCTTGGAGCTGCAAGATATGTAGAAAAAGTTTCGGATCAAACACAGATGTACTGACAAAAAATCAATCAAAAGTCTTGAAAGGTGGGCTCATTAATGTAAGATCAATGAGCAAACACTCAATGGATATTTTTGACCTTATTACGGAGAGAGACCTGGATTGTCTCTTTCTGACCGAAACATGGCTAACGCCTGGGAGCAACCCGGACATCATAAACACCCTCCCCCTTGGATATCTAATATCAAGGAAGGACAGACAAATTCAAAGAGGAGGAGGTATCGCGATTATCTATCGAGATACCCTCCACTGCCAAACTTTTGATATACCAGAATTAAGAGGAGCTGAGAACATGAGTTTTGCCATCAAGGTGCACGACTCATTCACCTTTACCGGAGCACTAATCTACCGCCCACCAGGAAAGCATATAGACTTTCTGGAGAGCATCGGGGAAGGGATTAGCGTTCTAGCCCTTAAATCTGCTTATTTTACACTTTTAGGAGATGCCACTATACACTTAGACTCCCCCACAGACCCTGTAGCCATACGTTTTAAGGACACCATGAAGGTACTGGGCTTAGCCCAGCTTACAACAGACACGACACATAAAGCAGGACACATCCTGGACTGCATCTGCTCAAACTTGGAATCACTTAACGTAGGAAAAACCCAAAGACAGATCTGGACAGACCACAACTTTATTCCATTCGAAATGATAGTAAGAGCCGGCAGAACCACAAAGGACATAGATATGGAAACAAGATCCCCCCCAGGAGACCCGTGCTGGAAAAACATCATAAAAAATCCATATTTTTTAATTACAGCCACAGGAAACAGACCCAACCTAACTAAAGATCCAACTAGAGACAGCCAGCTCTTTAGAGAATGGATAAATATACTCAAGTTGGAAAACACTTGCACGGGCCCTAGGTCGGACACTAGAAAGCCCTCCCAGAAAAAAAGGCCTTCCGCCATATGGTTCTCACCGACACTGAAAGAAGAGCAAAGGAAAGTAAGAACCTTGGAACGAAAATGGCGTCAAAACTATGGAGGAAATGATCAATACAACTACAAAGCTGCGCGCCGTCAGTATCACAGTCTGATAAAAACTGCGAAAAAGGAACACTTCACTGAAGCCATAAATAACAGCAACAATAAACAAAACGAAATTTTTAAGATTGTTGACACTTTTATGAATCTGAAAACTATGCAGAAAGAAATCCCCCCCTCCCAAAGTCTATGCAATACAATAGTAACTTTTTTTGAGGAAAAAATCTACACCTTGACTAAAGACTTTCCCCCTCCGTCGAAACAAGGGGTAGTGGGGGACGACAGGACTGATATAACTACGGCCTGTTTGTCATCCTTCTATCCCATTAGTCTAGAAGAATCCCGGACAGGAATCCTGGCGACTAAATCGGGTTCCCCTTTTGATCCCTGTCCTCCACTAGTTCTGCACGCATTAGTGGACATTGTAAACCCCATCATAAATAGTATAATAAACTCCTCGTTACGCTTGGCCTCAGTTCCAGAAGAATGGAAATTAGTAGCAGTAAAGCCATTACAAAAAAAACAACTACCAGATCCAACAACATTGGCAAATTTACGACCAATTTATCTGCTTCCTGCCCTTTGCAAACTCACAGAAAAAGCCGTGAACAAACAACTCACTGCGTTCCTTGAGGCCAACAACATCTGGCCCCCAAACCAAGCAGGTTTTAGGGGGCAACATTCAACGGAGTCAGCCCTTATTTTCACCTCCGAAACTCTTCGAACCGCAATGGTCCTGCTCGACCTGTCCGCGGCCTTTGATACGGTTTCACATTCCATCTTAGTGGACCGTTTGGCCACGGCCGGAATAGCGGGGAATGTGCTGGACTGGATAAAAAGCTTTCTAGCAAATAGACGCCAAGTAATCACCTTAGGCCATTTCAGATCGGGAGAAAAAAGCTAAACTCAGGAGTACCGCAGGGCTCATGCTTGAGCCCTACGCTCTTCAATGTTTATATGGCCCCTCTGATCACACTTATATCATCCTTTAAAATAAACACCATCGCATACGCGGATGATACACAGCTCATCCTAGTATTGGACGATGACACCGGGGAGGCCGAAAGGAATCTTAAAAATTGTCTTACAGCCACATTTCAATGGATGACTGACAACCATCTGAAATGCAACTCAGAGAAAACTGAGATTCTGGCATATGGAAAAGACAACTTGTTCAGTCCCACACTATGGTGTCCGGAAGACACCACAGCCCCCCCAAGCACCGTAACATCAGTCAGAAATCTAGGGGTCAAATTTGACTCAGCCCTAACATTCAAACAGCAAGCAGTAGCTGTGGCAAGAACCTGCTTTGGCATTAGAAAGGGGCTAAGAAAATTCTTCGAATTAATACCATTTCCAGCACGAAAAATGGTTGCAGTAGCACTTATTACATCACGCCTAGACTACTGCAACAGTCTCTATGCAAGGACTAACAGGACGGTTTGCCATAAACTACAAATGGTACAACATGCAGCGGCAAAACTGGTGCTGGGATGGAACAGAAAGTTATCCGCCACGGCGGCAATGGACGCTCTACACTGGCTGCCGATACATAAAAGGGTCCTTTTTAAAATGCTCCTAATCACTTTCAGGGCCTACTATGGAAGAGGACCTGGCTATATTCAGAGCATGTTTAAACGCTACACCCCTGCACGAAATCTTAGATCAGTCAAAGCGAACCTTCTTACCATCCCCAATTACAGGCTAAAAATCAGAGGAGGGAAAGCCCTGTCGGTCATAGGCTCTAAGGCCTGGAATAAATTGCCTCTGTATCTTCGTCAAATGTCTGTGGAAACAGTGTTCAGGAAAAATCTCAAAACATGGATATACGGTATATCCGACACCCTATGTAAAAGTCTGATATGACCTAACACACATAGTTTTACCTTCAGCTAACGCAAAACGATCCCTGTCTTACTGTGTAAATCTTATCAAAGCGCAAAGATGCTCCTTGGAGTGAAAGCCGGGCTATATAAGAACCACCTACATTACATTACATTACTCAGAGCCGAGATATGGGACTACCTTGTGACCGACAATATAAACGTCCACTCTTGGGTATATACCCCGAGAGGCGCAAGATGTAACCAATGTTGAAACACGAAATCCACAGCACAAAAGTATGAACATGTAATGTTTGCACCAGGATGTAAATGCACTAGCAAGAAGCCTTGATGTTTTACATGGCAGCAATCTGCGTAGGACTATGTGGCCTTGTGCAGGTAATTATTCCCTTCTTTCGTTTGGAGCCAGAGTAGACTGTCATAGTACTATGAGATATATAATTGACACCCACTCCGTATGTTTTTTCAGATTCATTATCCCCAGTCCCTGTCCTGAAGAGAACCTACAACATCTAGGTTCGAAACGCGTCGACACTTCCACCCTGTGGTAATCCTAAAGGGTGCCGCTAGGATACAACTATTTTGAGTGTTCCGGACCCTAGCAGTGCAACCCCCAAGAAAGACTTGACCACAGGTTTTGGTAGACAGGCAGGCACCTATTTCCATCTGAATCCCGCCTGTCCCTTGGTCTCATTACTCTAAGGACTGGTTCCTCTTTTTGTTTCATGCTTTATTACTGCACTGTATATAACTGCAATTTAATTGAATTAGTATATGTTTATCTGTTTTGGTGTGTCACTATTTGTGTCGTTTGATTCGACTGTTGTAAATACTGTATATTTGAATTTTTGTAGATACTGTGTACATGAACCCACTGTTCTGATGGTCATTTTGTTTGTGCTTTCGTTTGGAATTGTAAGAAACCTTTAAAAAACGATAAAATAAATGTGTTTGGAATAATAATCCAGTGGTCACGTGGTACAGTGTGACTGCGTGGCTGTAGAATTTCTTTGAGAATTTTTCCTGTCCAGCCAACTTTTTCTGTTTTCCCTACGGTTGAGATCCGGGCTGGGTAGATGTAGGATCCAAAACCTTCATTGTTTCATTGTTTGATGTTTTACATGGCAGCAATCTGCGTAGGACTATTAAAACCTGCACACCTGTTCCACATCCCATCAACATTTTGAAGATTCTTTGAGACCTGCCTCTAATAATTTATGTGAGCTCCTGTTCCATCCATGTAGAACCACAAAGTGTGCCAGAAAAGGTCTCAGTTCTTGTGGGCCATCATGTAGCTTCTCAAAATATTTTCACCTTCAAATCTTGTGCCATTTGCCTGCTCCCATTTATTTTCTAACAATAGGGAGGGAATGTCATGGTTAGAGTATGTTTCAATATCCACTAACTCTTTCTCCTTCCCCCTGCTTCCAGATCCATGGCAATGGGTGAACTGATGGACACCATCTGAAGGCTATGCATAGCTCCTAGATAATGTTCCAGATGGTATTACAGGTGTAAATGTCTCCATAACCTGGAGGGCGGTAGTGCAAAATAGATGGTAGATCCCGAAACATCAACAAATGACCTTCTTTGATGATATCTTTCAGCCTTTTAGTGTCTGCCTCCCTCTCTTCCTTCCGTAGTATCTTAGAATGTCTTACATTTACCTTCTTTGTTGCGTGTAGTATATGAGGTGTGAGTGGGTGTGTCAGAGATTTTGTGGATGATGTCATGAGTGATGTCATTTGAGGTGTAATCAGCGGTGTCACTGACCATTTCATGAGTGATGTAATATGTAAGGTAATAAGCAGTGCATTGCAGGGGCGAGAGTTATAGTTAGCTCACTATAACGGCTGATTTTCTCTGGTTTTGTACGAGTGAGACCTGAGCCTAACTATCATGTCTCTGTAACCTTTGTTTTTTTTCAGTGAATTTCGAAGGTTTTTTAAATGCTAATTCCTAACTATAACGTCCCTGTAACCTTTGTTTTTTTCAGTGAATTCCGAAGGTTTTTTAAATTAGAAATCACGTTTGCAGAGTGGTGGAGAAAGGAGGCTGGGCCTCCGACCACCTCTCAGGAATCCCACTGTGTAGGACTTACAGGAGGTACCAGGAGGACTTCTAGGCCCCCACGGTCCCTCTGGAGCAAAGTGGACTTCATGGCCCAATCAGTAGTGTACCCTGAGCCACATTTGCAGAGTGGTGGAGAAAGGGAGCGTGGACTCCGAATAATTCTTACCAATCCCACTGTGTGGGACTTGCCGGAGGTAACAGGAGGGGTAGTTGGCCCCCAAGGAGGTCCTTTCTCAACCACTCTGAAAACGCACATCCTGGCACACTACTAGTACGGGGGTTGAGGTCCCCTTTGCTATTGATTGTCCTTGGGGGGCAACTAGCCCTCCTGTTATCTCCAGCAAGTCCCACACAGTGCGTTTGCTGAGAGGTTCGCAATGGCCATATCCCCTTTCTCCACCACTCTGCAAAAGAACCTCATGGCGCTATACTAGTTGGTGGTTCAAGTCCCCATAGCTCTTGAGGGTCCTTAGAGGTCACATAGCCCTCCTGTTACCTCCAGTGAGACACACACAGCTGGATTGCTGAGAGGTGGTCAGAGGCTACGACCCCCCTTTCTCCACCACTCTGCAAACGCGCCTCCAGGCACACTTCTTGTTGGGGGAAGAAGACCACTTTAGCCCGGAGGCCCTCAGGAGGCAAGGGGACCTCATCCCCCTACCAGCAGCACTGAAAGGCGCATTTGCAGAGTAGTGGAGAAAAGGGGAGTGGCCTCTGACCAGCTCTCAGACATCCCACTGTGTGGGGCTTACTGGAGGTAACAGGGGGCCTTGTTGGCCCCTTAGAACCCTCACCAGCAAATGGGACATCATCCCCAAAAACAGCAGCGTGCCAGTATGCACATTGGCAGAGTGGTGGAGAAAAGGGGTAGGGCCTGCGGCGAGTTGCCGTTTTTTTCTTCTGTTTTTTTCAGGAAAGGAGGCCTTGTGGCCCCCCTTCCCTTGGGCACTGCCCCTTTAAAAAAAATCAGTCCCCGGGGAAGCAGGGGGCGGCCCACGTGGGCCCCCATAATTATTTTAAATGCCCACGGGACCTGAACAACCAGGTGGCCTAATTAAGTTAAGTTATATTTAGGACCCTGTTTCCATAGAAAAAGCGCTTTTTGACTTGCCTATATCTCTGGTGCCCTTTGATGAATCTTCACAAAATTTCCCAAAAAAAGTGTATTGTCAAATTTCCCAGAAAAAGGGGTGTCAAAAAAGTATGTTTTCCCATGTTAATTTCCATAAAATCATTGAACACGACTACAGCCTGAACTGCTGGACGTAATTACACCAAATTTGGATGAAGGATAGCTTGTGTCCACAGACTGTGCTTTCTGTCATTTGATGTAAATCAGTTCAGAAGTTGTTGAGACATTTAAGAGAATCAAGCTACCGATATCTGTGGCCATGGGTCTTTCGTGATTATTCGCGAAAAATTACGAGCTTGTGCAGGGAAATGCAGAGCTCTGATTGGCTGACAACACTTCAACCAGGAAGTGTTGGCAGCCATCTTGTGACTCAACTTCAGCCAAGTCCCACAAAAAATGGCCAAAAAAGCATTTGTTTTCAAAACATTGTCTGGGAAATCATGATATTCGTGAAGACGTTGGAAAGAAAAGTAAGTGCGGGTGCCACCCTTTCTTTTAAATAACCTCCTGGGTGTGGTGGGTCCCAGAGGTCTAGCATAAAAATAGGAGGGGCTCACTGGGCCCCCCTCCTAGGGCTTATGAAAGCCCAAGATACCGCCCCCTCCCTGTAGCATTGTTTGTGTGTATGTGGGGGTTGCCCTTACGGCACTCCCGCTGCCATGGGACTACCACCTGACCATGGCAAATGGTTATTAAGTAATGCAGGCGCACGTGCGGCCCCTCCACAGCCCGGGGGCCACCAGCTCCCAAGGGAAGTTTACAATATATATGTGGGCGGGCCCGCTGGGCCCACCAACCCCCCTCGGACTGCCACTTTCCCGGGGCTAACCATCAAATTAATGCAGGGGGGCCACCAACTTCCCGGGGCTAAATATCAGATTAAAACGGGGGTCTGCAGGGCACCCCCACAGCCCTGGGTACTGCCACCTTCCTTTTTTTTAAACATATTTTTATAGGCATTTGTAATTTGAGGCATTTACATACACATATTTCTCAGTTATTCACTTTACATTGCTTAATCATTATTATCCTGTAGGCATTTACATACATATTTCAGCCTGATAACCCATCTTAAAACCCCTTCTCATTTCCCCGGATCTAGCTGTACTCTTTCTAGATCTTATCTACCATTCAAAGATTCATTGTGGCCATCTTTCCCCTGTACAATGCCTACCACTACTTCTCGGTCCCATCCCAGTGTCCGGACTACAACCACAGACCAGGGCTCAGTACTGTCCTAATCAAATCAAAATCAGAATTTAAAATTTAAACAATTAACCCAACATCGTGCGGGGGGTGGGGTCACAGGGTTCTGAACTCTAGGGATGAGTCACCATTCTTAGCTACGAAGCTTTAAGCGCCAACTGTTACGCATCTTCCGCGGGGGGTACCACTACCTTCCTGGGGCTAAATATCAAAATAACGCGGGCCCGTAGGGCCCCCTTGCAGCCAGCCACCTCCCTGAGGCAATTTGTTTTCATTAAGGGGGATGCACTCCTTCTCCACAGCCCCGGGGGCCACCACCTCTGTGGGCCTTTATAATGAAATGTAAGGGGGCCACATGACCCCTCTCCTGGGGCCATAGATGGCCCTGGGGACTGCCACCCCTAGGACTGGCTCCTGCTATGTCCCTGGGTGCCCACCTCTGGGACATAGTTGTTTGCTGTGGCTTGGCGGGAGCTTTAACCTCTCCTACCAACACACAGCAAACACTTTGGTTTCAGCAAGCGAGAGCAGTGGAAATGCACTTGCTTACTGTAAGTGGACCATTCATCTGTTTCCATGCCTACTCTCAAACTAGCGGGGAAACAGATGAATTGCTTACACACACAGGGAGCTGCATGTTCAGCAGCTCTCTGTAAAAGCAATGCCAGCTTGTGCAGAGGGTGGGGAGTTGACAGGTACCACGGGCCTTGAGGCTCCCCCTGCGGTCCCAATGCAGACTGGGTGCTCTGGAGGCAACCAGAAAACCATGGCTGGATCCTGGTGGAGGGGTGCCATGGGGCCACAATCACGCCCCCCCCCCAGCCCCATTGCAAAAATGCTGGGCCCCAGTGAATGGGGTCCCTAGGCTGAAATCGCCCAGGGAGGGGGGCTGTGCGGGCCCCCTCCCTATGCTTTAACAAAGCAAGTGCCTGAGTTGAAGCACTACCTCTATAAAGTACTAATCATCCTAACTTCATGAGCATTGCCAAGGCAAACCAAGTGTGTTTTCTCTGAATTTCCACTGTGAAAAGTTATCTGTAATCTTTGATTGAGGTGTGGGCATCCTTGCCTTTCTGGAGCGCAACATCTTATATGGTGTCTGTGACGAGGGGGTTCTTTCTTAACACCTGCTCCTGAGACCAGATATTGTGTTCTAAACTTTTTACAAACTAGAAGTATGTAAATTTGCCTACAAGCCCAGTCCGTTTCGCCCCATCCTATATTCATTAGTGGTATGCATAGTCTTTCCGTCCTTTTCCCAGGATGATGGTCACCTTAGTAAAAGAATGCCCCAGAACCGTTACCTCTTATTTGGGAGACGCACTCCTCATGCCTAGGAATACAATCACATCTCCCCAAAACAAAGAAGCACTTACTTCTGCAAAGTACAAATCATCCAAGTGTGTTTTGTCAACAGTTCAACTTTCTAAAGATATCTGGTGAAGACACTCGAGAAACAATGACATTGGTAGAGTTACAGATAAGCAAGCTCACTAGAGACACTTCATTGATATCCTTTACGAAGCTGTAGTGTAGGAGATGCACTATACATTTACCCAACATGGTAGCACGTAGTAATTAGACTGTAGTAAGTACTCCAGTTTGGTAGAGCTGTTGCAGAAAATGGTGGTGCCTTCTTGGATAAATGCGCAGGGCAGGATTTATCCTACCATGATGCTCATTTCACAGAAAATAAACCTCAACAGGTTACAGTCGAGAAATAGAATTAAAATAAAACATTTTTAGAAATTCACTGACAAAACCATAGGTTATAGAGACCTTGTAGTTAGGAAATAGAATTAAAAAAAACCCTTTAAAACCACTGAAAATACTAAAGGTTACAGGGACGTTATAGTTAGGAAATAGAATTTAACAAAATCTTAGAAATTCACAGAAAAAAAACAAAGGTTACAGGGACATTATGGTTAGGCTCACACTTCACTCGTACAAAACCAGAGAAATGTAGCTAATTATAACGTAGGCCCCCGCAATGCACTGCTTATGACGTCACATATTACATCACTCATGACATGGTCAGTGACATGACTGACAACATCACTGATGACATCTGAAATGACATCACTGATGGCATTTCAAATGACACCAGTGGTGATATCCACAGAACCACTCACACACCAACTTACACCCCCATACAACATCTCAATCACCCACTCCCACACAAGCGCTAACATTTCCATTAAAAGACCCATACAAACAGTGACACACCTACTCACTGATCCATCGAGCCACTCACACATCGACTAACCCATACAGTCACTAACACAACCACTAACTCACATATACAGCCACTCGTGTACCTACTCAGCCATTCTCACATCCAGTCATACAAACTTACAGACACCGACATACCCACCCATACAGCCACTCACACACTAAATCTGTCACCCATATACTTACTCACAGATCTACTCACTCACTCATACAGTCACTCACACTGCTACTACTCACCCATACAGTAATTAACTCATGTCCTCACTCACCTGTAGTCATTGAGACAAGCACATATTCTACCATACAACCTCTCTCACACTCACTTACTCACCCATACAGCTACTAACACACCCATTCACTCACCCATATACCCAATTACACACCAATTCATGCACCCAAACAGCCAATAATGTACCCTGTCAGGCACCTACACACTCTATCATTCACCATTTACAGCCACTGGAATACCCACTCTCTCATCCATACAAAAACTCACACCCACTCACTCATGTATACAGTCTCTCATGTACCCACTCACTCTTCTATACAACACTTACACACCCACTCAGCCACAGATACAGGCACTCCCACAGCCAGTTATCTTAGTATATATTTATAATACTCAGTAACTTTTAGAAAACACTCACACTCACTGGATAATATCATCAGTGATTTAATTTGAGATATCATGAGTGATGTCATAAGTGATGTCATTTCAGAGGTCATGAGTGACGCCATCAATCAATCAATCAATCATGCCATTTGTATAGCGCACTACTCACCCGGGAGGGTCTCAAGGCGCTTGGGGGGAGGGGTATGCTACTGCTCGAACAGCCAGGTCTTGAGTTGTTTCCTGAAGGCGAGATGGTCCTGGGTCAGCCGAAGGTGGATGGGGAGGGAGTTCCAAGTCTTGGCAGCCAGGTAAGAGAAGGATCTTCCTCCGGCGGTGGCTCTTCGGATGCGTGGTACGGCTGCGAGGGCGAGGCTGGTGGACCGTAGCTGGCGGGTGGGCGTGTAGAAGGTCAGGAGGTCGTTGAGGTACTTGGGGCCCAGGTCGTGGAGAGACTTGTGTGCGTGGGTGAGGAGCCGGAACGTGATCCTCTTGTCGACGGGGAGCCAATGCAGGTTCCTCAGGTGGCTGGAGATGTGGCTGCGTCGGGGGACATCCAGGATGAGTCGGGCGGAGGCGTTCTGGATGCGCTGGAGTCTTTTCTGTAGCTTGGCTGTGGTTCCGGCGTAGAGGGCGTTTCCGTAGTCCAGTCGGCTGGTGACGAGTGCCTGGGTGACAGTCTTCCTGGTCTCGGTCGGGATCCAGCGGAAGATCTTGCGAAGCATACGCAGGGTGTTGAAGCACGATGAGGAGACGGCGTTGACTTGTCTGGTCATTGAGAGGGACGGGCCCAGGATGAAGCCCAGGTTGCGTGCGTGGTCGGTTGGCTTGGGTGCGGTGCCCAGGGCTGGGGGCCACCAGGAGTCGTCCCAGGCGGAGGGCGAAGATCCCAGGATGAGGACTTCTGTCTTGTCCGAGTTCAGTTTCAGGCGCCTGTCCTTCATCCACTCGGCGACGTCTTTCATCCCTTCGTGTAGGCAGGTTCTGGCAGTGTCGGGGTCTCTGGTGAGGGAGAGGATCAGCTGGGTGTCGTCGGCGTAAGAGATGATGTTGAGGTTGTGCTGGCGTGCGATGGCTGCGACAGATTTCATGTAGATGTTGAAGAGGGTGGGGCTGAGTGAAGATCCTTGCGGGACGCCGCAGATGACTTCGGTGGCCTCGGAGTGAAACGGGGGGAGGCGGACTCTTTGTGTTCTTCCGGCAAGGAACGAGATGATCCACTCCAGTGCCTTCTCTTGGATACCGATGTTGCTGAGGCGCTGGACTAGGGTGCGGTGGCAGACCGTGTCGAACGCAGCGGAGAGGTCCAGGAGGATGAGGGCCACTGTTTCCCCCTTGTCGAGCAGGGTCCGGATGTCGTCGGTGGCTGCGATGAGGGCGGTCTCGGTGCTGTGGTTGGCTCTGAAGCCGGACTGCGAGGGGTCGAGGGATCCGTTCGTCTCGAGGAAGGCGGTCAGCTGTCTGTTGACGATCTTCTCGATGACTTTAGCAGGAAAAGGGAGGAGCGAGATGGGGCGGAAGTTTTTGAGATCGGTGGGGTCCGCTGTAGGTTTCTTCAGGAGGGCGCTGATCTCGGCGTGCTTCCAGCTCTCCGGGAAGGTGGCGGTGTTGAAGGAGGCGTTGATGATGTTCCGGAGTTGGGGTGCGATGGTGGAGTCGGCCTTGTTGAAGACGTGGTGTGGGCAGGGGTCGGTCGGTGATCCGGAGTGGATGGTGTTCATCGTGCGGGCTGTGTCTTTGGTGGTCACCGTGGTCCAGGTGCAAAGGGTGGTGGTAGGGGGCGTTGGTTCGACGGTTGGGTGCGTGGGTGGGGCGCTGAAGCTGTTGTGGATGTCGGCGATCTTGCGGTGGAAGAACGAGGCGAGGGAGTCGCAGAGGTCTTGTGACGGAGTGATGTCGTTGGTGCCTGTGCTGGGGTTGGAGAACTCCTTGACGATAGTGAAGAGCTCTTTGCTGTCGTGGGCGTTGTTGTCCAGTCGTACCTTCAGGGATTTCTTCTTGGTGGTGCGGATGAGCTGGTGGTGCTTGCGGGTAGCGTGTTTGAGGGCGGTCATGTTGTCGGTGGTCCGGTCGAGGAGCCAGGCTTTCTCGAGGGTGCGGCAGGTCTTCTTGGAGTCCTTGAGGTCGTCGGTGAACCAGGATGCCTTCTTGCTTCTGGGTCTGCTGGGAGGGTTCTTTAGTGGCGCGAGGTCGTCGGCGCAGGCGGTCAGCCACTGTGTGAAGTTGCGGGCTGCTTCGTTGGGGTCCGTTGCGTTGGCGGGTGGGCTCTGGCTGAGGGAGGTGGTGAGCTGGTCTGCGGTGATCTTGCTCCAATTCCTGTGAGGTACCTGTTGCGGGTGGTGGTGGGTCGTGGATCTTTTGAAGCTGAAGTGGACGCAGCTGTGGTCGGTCCAGTGAAGTCCGGTGGAGTGGCTGAAGGCGATGTGCTTGCTGGCTGAGAAGACGGGGTCAAGCGTGTGGCCGGCGTAGTGGGTGGGGGTGTTGACCAGTTGCTTGAGTCCGAGGTTGGCGAGGTTTTCCAGCAGGGCGGTGGTGTTGCGGTCCTTGTTGTTCTCCAGGTGGAAGTTGAGGTCCCCGAGGAGGATGTAGTCAGTGGAGGGGAGGGCGTGCGGGCTGATGAAGTCTGTGATGTCTTCGCTGAATTGTGTGCGTGGTCCCGGGGGTCTGTATACGAGGGTGCCTCTGAGGGTCGTCTTAGGGTCGGTGTGAATCTGGAAGTGGAGATGTTCGGCTGCGGCGAAGGAGTCGTTGGCGTCGGTCGTGATGCGGATGGTGTTCCTGTGGACGATGGCGATGCCACCTCTGGTCTGGTTGATGCGGTCCCTCCTGATGATCTTGTACCCGTCCGGGATGGCGATGGCGATGTCGGGTGCAGAGGAGGCGTTCATCCAGGTTTCCGTGAGGAAGGCGACGTCCGGTGATGTAGCATCGAGGAGGTTCCAGAGTTCCACGGCGTGTCTGTGGACGGAGCGGGTGTTGATCAGGATGCACTTGAGGTGGTTGCTGCTGGTGTTTGTCTTGGCGGGTGCGGGGCAGGTTCGTAGGCAGGTGAACTTGCAGGTGCAGCAGGTGAAGGGTCCGTGGGTGCGTCTCGGGGTGGCTCGGCAGCAGGCGTGGGTCCGGCCGGCATTGAGTGCGTTGAGAGTGGCGGCGTCGTAGGTCAGTCGGGTCGTCTTGCCTCGGCGGGGAGGGCCAGGTGTCCTGGCGCTGGGCGCGGGCCAGGCGCGGACGGGCGCAGACGGGCTTACCTTTGGCGCACCTTCGGCGCTGAATCGGCGCTCCCGCTGCGCGCATCCGCTGCGCGGTCGCTCTGGGGGTGTCATAAGTAAGGAGCCGGGAGGGAGGAGCAGCTGGGTGGCGGGAGCGGGGCGGCGAATGGAATCACAGGGGGGCGGGGCCGCAGGGAGGCAGCGGCGGGAAATTCCAAGAAGCAGCGGGCAGCGGGAAATTCCCAGGAGCAGCGGGAAATTCCCAGGAGCAGCGGGCAGCGAGCGAAGGAATCTGCAGGCAGGAGGCGGCAAAGGCAGGCAGGAGCGGCAGCAGTGAGTGGGGCGACCAAGCCCTGTGGAGGGCTGAGCGGTCACACTCTGTGGTCCCCTACGGTCCCCTTAAGTAAGGAGCCGGGAGGGAGGAGCAGCTGGGTGGTGGGAGCGGGGCGGCGAATGGAATCACAGGGGGGAGGGGCCGCAGGGAGGCAGCGGCGGGAAATTCCAAGAAGCAGCGGGCAGCGGGAAATTCCCAGGAGCAGCGGGAAATTCCCAGGAGCAGCGGGCAGCGAGCGAAGGAATCTGCAGGCAGGAGGCGGCAAAGGCAGGCAGGAGCGGCAGCAGTGAGTGGGGCGACCAAGCCCTGTGGAGGGCTGAGCGGTCACCATGAGTGATGTTACTGACCATGTCATGAGTGATGTAATATGTGAGGTCATAGGCAGTGCATTGCGGGGGCACAAATTATAGCTAACTGCTGAATTTCTCTGGTTTTGTACAAGTGAAATGTGAGCCGAGCTATAACGTCCCTGTAACCTTTGTTATTTTCAGTGAATTCCTAAGGTTTTTTTTTCAATTCTTTTCCAAATTTTTACAAGCCCTGTAACCTTTGTTTTTTCTTAGTGAATATAAATAAATATAATTTTTGCTTACAAGTTAAGCACTGATTTGGGCCCATGACACCCTTGCTTCGCTGTTGCATGACTGAAAATGCAAACAAGCATTGAAAGAACCAATAGATATGGCTTTAATGTGCTAACAGGATATCACAAATGATGTTTACCTTGTTGCATGAACAAATGTTATTACCATTAAAGTCTGCACTATTCGCTTTGCCAATGCCTGGAAAGAAATCGTAAGAAAACAGTTGCTCTTTTGTACAGAATTCATATAGGTTAGTGACACCTAAAGTACAGCCAGGAGGCGCTTAGGACTCTTCTGGCCTTTACATGCACCCCCTGGACAATAGAAGATCTGGACTGTTTACTTGACTTAGCACTAACGTTGAGAAATATGTTATATAAAGGGGCAAGCATTTATTAACAGGTAAACTGAAATTAAAGAAAGGAGGTAACTAAGGTGTCCTGCATCACTTAAATGTAGGAATACCTTCATTTTTTGAGACATCTTGCAACACGCGTGTAAAACTATGAGAACGTCTTTTCAAAACTCAAAAAGTGTATTTCCTAACCATGGAGAAGAATTTCATCCTGGCACCTCAGATAATATAAGTACACTGAGAAGTATTTTTTTGTAAAGTGATGAGTTTCAAGCAGGAATTTGGAAACATTCATGGTTCCCCCAACCTGACAACAATGACAATAGTGAACAAGTCGGTTGTTATCTGAAACCTCTGGGTGACCTTGGTTGCTATTATACATGAGTAATATTACAATTTATAAAATCAAACACAAAGGAAGGTTTTGAACGCCACATATTGTGATGTCATGTAATTCGAGGTCCTCTTATATGTGGTGATGAAGAGAAAGGAAGAAAAATGAATAAAACAATTGCCTAGGATCACACAATGTGGTCAAGAGGTGAAGCTACGATTGATCAGCCACTAGATGTACATGCTTCACTTCTCCTGTGCCCTCTTTACAATCCCCCACCCGTTGTCACCCTGAATCCCTCGGCTGGGCTGGCTTTGGAGCTCATGGCACCTGGGAGGCAATCTTGTTTTACTCCTCCCCCTCACCTCCTTCTTGGATTCCCTCACTACCGCCCGGCAAAAGTGCCCCTCATCTCTACGTAGCCCCTCTCTCACAACATTTTTTTGTTTTAAATCGCTGGTAAAAACTAACCCTGGGCAAAGCACTACGCTACGCTCGCGTAATTTGCGAAGTTTGCACTACTTTGCACTACGCGAACTGCACGTAGCACAGTGCAAACAGGCGTAGCGTAGCGTAGTGCAGTGGTCATTTTTTGCTTGCTCGCGCTCCACAACATCAAGTTGGGGACCTCGAGCAAGCAAAATGACATCCCGGCGAGACTTTTTCCCCGTTCGCGATCAGCAACATCAAGTTGCCGATCGTGAGCGTGGAAAATAAACCTCCCGGCGAGAATCTCAACGCAGGGAGGTCAGGTTTCTCATTGCGAGTGGTCGCGTATGCTCGCGACCGATTGCGATGACAAACTTCCAGTCCACGTTGAGAAAGCTGCTGCTCGAGTAAAAATCTACTAGAGCAGCAGAAAACTACAGCTGGCACTGTGCAAGATGCCGTTTTCAATGATTGCAGTGCCGGATGCTTGTTCGAACTGTGCAATCATCGAAAATGGCATCTTGCACAGTGCGAACAGGGTACTACGCAGTTCGCGTAGTGCTACGCGTGGCTCACGTAGTGCGAAGTGCACTTTGCGTAGCTTCGCGTAGTGCTACTTCGCAAACTACGCCCAGCCCTAGGAAAGACTGGCTTTGCTAATCCACTCAGCTATCTATCCACGTATAATACAGATCTGTTCTTTGAAGCAGGCATTTTAACTCTCTGCGCTACTTTATGGTGAATCAGAACTGCCACTAGACAAAACTCTGATCTCTCTCTAGCAGGAGCATTAACCACAAGAGTTATCTTGACATTTGTATTCTCCAGAAAGCTGAACGCACAAGGAACTTTGCAGCAAGTGCTTTTAAATAATTTGGTATTGCTAAACACCCCCCCTGATGTCAGTGCCCCCCCTTCCAGGTCAGCCCCCAGTGCAGCTGCACCGTTTGCACCGCCCCAAATCCGGCCCTTGCCCTTAGTCACACCAATGATCAACTTTGTGGCCCCTGGGAAAAAGTTTGTGAGTACCCACCATATAGGATGTAAAGAATTGAATGTGACACCCAATCACAATGTGTGTACTTCTTAGATTAAAAAGAATCCCTGTAGCCTTCTACTGAAAGCACTTCATGGAAAGCGGAATGATACATTAAACTGCCAACAGCATGAGGTGAGGCGGTGAACTCCTCTAGGTGGGACCAAAGCCTACTCTACTGATATTTTAAAGAACATGTACCAAACATGTCCTTCAGAGAGCGGCGCTGTCAAGAAAGACTTAATAAAACGAGGGCATTTGAAAAGGCAGGGGTTTGAGGGCCAGGAATGTTGACAGTCCATTTTGCAGCGTAGAACCTAAGAGCATATTATCAAGGACCGGTGTTAAAGTTATCGCCGTTTTATCAGCAGGAAATTGCTGATAAAAAGGCGATAATGGGCTTGATAATACGCCTTTGTGAATTCCCATAGAAGCCCAGGTTAACACCAGAACATGGGCTTCTATGGGAATTAACAAGGGCGTATTATCAAGCCCATTATCGCCGTTTTATCGGCAGTTTCCTGCCGATAAAACGGCTACAATTTTAACACCGGTCCTTGATAATATGCCCCCAAGTTCTGAACCGAGCAGGGAGCGTAAATACGAGGTGGCACGTAAAAGATGAATGCATGGGCTCATATAGTGACGCACGTCACGTCTGTGTTGTACGTGTCAGGATTTTGTTGTTTCATGTGTACATTTCACTCCAATGATAACAAGTTGTTTTCCATTTGTGTTTGTCCTGGTGACAGAAAACACCTTTCATTCCATGGAGCAGAGCTGTCTGCAGCAGCACGTGCCCTGGGCAGGCATGCCAGGGCCTGGCAGGTGACCCAGGCAGGGCTGTGTCATAGATCTGGGTGATGGGGCCCTCGTGTTTTTCCTTCCCATAATAACCCAAAGCATGCTTCGTCATTCATTTCACAAGCCCCGCCCCCTGCCCTGGTTGTACACAGCACCCCATCGCCCCTCCTTTTGCTCACATGACGGCCAGGTGCCTCACTTCCGGCCTGGAGGCAACAGCTGACTGAATGAACATGAGTCACCTGGAACTCTGCAGCATTCAAGGACGAAGTGTCAGCGGTCAGGAGAGGGGGAGGGGCGAAACTTGTCTCACTCAATGGAGTCTCCCTCATTCCTCACACTGATCATACACATGCTTCAGGGGAGTCTCCTCAGTCTCCCAAATCACAGGTCTCATTCTTCAGTGGAGTCTCACTCACTCGTCACACTGACCCTCATACACTTCTGTGGAGTCTCACTCAATCCTCTATCTCTGCCCTCCCTCCCACCAGTGGAGTCTCACTCACTCTTCACACTGACCCTCATACACTTCTGTGGAGTCTCACTCAATCCTCTATCTCTGCCCTCCCACCCACCAGTGGAGTCTCACTCGCTCTTCACACTGACCCTCATACACTTCTGTGGAGTCTCACTCATTCTCTATCTCTGCCTTCCCTCCCACCAGTGGAGTCTCACTCGCTCTTCACACTGACCCTCATACACTTCTGTGGAGTCTCACTCATTCTCTATCTCTGCCTTCCCTCCCACCAGTGGAGTCTCACTCGCTCTTCACACTGACCCTCATACACTTCAGTGGAGTCTCACTCATTCTCTATCTCTGCCCTCCCTCCCACCAGTGGAGTCTCACTCACTCTTCACACTGACCCTCATACACTTCAGTGACTGACCCTCATACACTTCCATGGAGTCTCCTTTGTTCCCCACATCACAGTTCTCACACTTTAAAGGAGTCTCACTCATTCTCTATCTCTGCCCTCCCTCCCATCAGTGGAGTCTCACTCGCTCTTCACACTGACCCTCATACACTTCTGTGGAGTCTCACTCAATCCTCTATCTCTGCCCTCCCTCCCACCAGTGGAGTCTCACTCACTCCTCACACTGACCCTCATACACTTCTGTGGAGTCTCACTCAATCCTCTATCTCTGCCCTCCCTCCCACCAGTGGAGTCTCACTCGCTCTTCACACTGACCCTCATACACTTCTGTGGAGTCTCACTCATTCTCTATCTCTGCCTTCCCTCCCACCAGTGGAGTCTCACTCGCTCTTCACACTGACCCTCATACACTTCTGTGGAGTCTCACTCATTATCTATCTCTGCCTTCCCTCCCACCAGTGGATTCTCACTCGCTCTTCACACTGACCCTCATACACTTCAGTGGAGTCTCACTCATTATCTATCTCTGCCCTCCCTCCCACCAGTGGAGTCTCACTCACTCTTCACACTGACCCTCATACACTTCAGTGACTGACCCTCATACACTTCCATGGAGTCTCCTTTGTTCCCCACATCACAGTTCTCACACTTTAAAGGAGTCTCACTCATTCTCTATCTCTGCCCTCCCTCCCATCAGTGGAGTCTCACTCGCTCTTCACACTGACCCTCATACACTTCTGTGGAGTCTCACTCATTCTCTATCTGTTCCCTCCCTCCCATCAGTGGAGTCTCACTCGCTCTTCACACTGACCCTCATACACTTTAGTGGAGTCTCACTCATTCTCTATCTCTGCCCTCCCTCCCACCAGTGGAGTCTCTCTCACTCTTCACACTGACCCTCATACACTTCTGTGGAGTCTCACTCATTCTCTATCTCTGCCCTCCCTCCCATCAGTGGAGTCTCACTCACTCTTCACACTGACCCTCATACACTTCAGAGGAGTCTCACGTATTCTCTATCTCTGCCCTCCCTCACATCAGTGGAGTCTCACTCACTCTTCACACTGACCCTCATACACTTCAGAGGAGTCTCACTCATTCTCTATCTCTGCCCTCCCTCCCATCAGTGAAGTCTCACTCACTCTTCACACTGACCCTCATACACTTCAGAGGAGTCTCACTCATTCTCTATCTCTGCCCTCCCTCACATCAGTGGAGTCTCACTCACTCTTCACACTTACCCTCATACACTTCAGTGGAGTCTCACTCATTCTCTATCTCTGCCCTCCCTCACATCAGTGAAGTCTCACTCACTCTTCACACTGACCTCATAAACTTCAGTGGAGTCTCCTTTGTTTCCCACATCATCGTTCTCACACTTTAAAGGAGTCTCACTCATTCTCTATCTCTGCCCTCCCTCACAACAGTGGAGTCTCACTCACTGTTCACACTGACCCTCATACACTTCAGAGGAGTCTCACTCATTCTCTATCTCTGCCCTCCCTCCCATCAGTGAAGTCTCACTCGCTCTTCACACTGACCCTCATACACTTCAGAGGAGTCTCACTCATTCTCTATCTCTGCCCTCCCTCACATCAGTGGAGTCTCACTCACTCTTCACACTGACCCTCATGCACTTCAGCGGAGTCTCACTCATTCTCTATCTCTGCCCTCCCTCCCATCAGTGGAGTCTCACTCACTCTTCACACTGACCCTCATACACTTCAGAGGAGTCTCACTCATTCTCTATCTCTGCCCTCCCTCCCATCAGTGGAGTCTCACTCACTCTTCACACTGACCCTCATACACTTCAGTAGAGTCTCCTTTGTTCCCCACATCACAGTTCTCACACTTTAAAGGAGTCTCACTCATTCTCTATCTCTACCCTCCCTCCCATCAGTGGAGTCTCACTCGCTCTTCACACTGACCCTCATACACTTCAGTGGAGTCTCACTCATTCTCTATCTCTGCCCTCCCTCCCACCAGTGGAGTCTCACTCACTCTTCACACTGACCTCATACACTTCAGTGGAGTCTCCTTTGTTCCCCACATCACAGTTCTCACACTTTAAAGGAGTCTCACTCATTCTGTATCTCTGCCCTCCCTCCCATCAGTGGAGTCTCACTCACTCTTCACACTGACCCTCATACACTTCAGTGGAGTCTCCTTTGTTCCCCACATCACAGTTCTCACACTTTAAAGGAGTCTCACTCATTCTCTATCTCTACCCTCCCTCCCATCAGTGGAGTCTCACTCGCTCTTCACACTGACCCTCATACACTTCAGAGGAGTCTCACTCATTCTCTATCTCTGCCCTACCTCCCATCAGCGGAGTCTCACTCACTCTTCACAGTGACCCTCATACACTTCAGAGGAGTCTCACTCATTCTCTATCTCTGCCCTCCCTCCCATCAGTGAAGTCTCACTCACTCTTCACACTGACCTCATACACTTCAGTGGAGTCTCCTTTGTTCCCCACATCACAGTTCTCACACTTTAAAGGAGTCTCACTCATTCTCTATCTCTGCCCTCCCTCACATCAGTGGAGTCTCACTCACTATTCACACTGACCCTCATACACTTCAGAGGAGTCTCACTCATTCTCTATCTCTGCCCTCCCTCCCATCAGTGGAGTCTCACTCACTCTTCACACTGACCCTCATACACTTCAGAGGAGTCTCACTCATTCTCTATCTCTGCCCTCCCTCCCATCAGTGAAGTCTCACTCACTCTTCACACTGACCTCATACACTTCAGTGGAGTCTCCTTTGTTCCCCACATCACAGTTCTCACACTTTAAAGGAGTCTCACTCATTCTCTATCTCTACCCTCCCTCCCATCAGTGGAGTCTCACTCGCTCTTCACACTGACCCTCATACACTTCAGAGGAGTCTCACTCATTCTCTATCTCTGCCCTCCCTCCCATCAGTGAAGTCTCACTCACTCTTCACACTGACCCTCATACACTTCAGAGGAGTCTCACTCATTCTCTATCTCTGCCCTCCCTCACATCAGTGGAGTCTCACTCACTCTTCACACTTACCCTCATACACTTCAGTGGAGTCTCACTCATTCTCTATCTCTGCCCTCCCTCACATCAGTGAAGTCTCACTCACTCTTCACACTGACCTCATAAACTTCAGTGGAGTCTCCTTTGTTTCCCACATCATCGTTCTCACACTTTAAAGGAGTCTCACTCATTCTCTATCTCTGCCCTCCCTCACAACAATGGAGTCTCACTCACTCTTCACACTGACCCTCATACACTTCAGAGGAGTCTCACTCATTCTCTATCTCTGGCCTCCCTCCCATCAGTGAAGTCTCACTCACTCTTCACACTGACCCTCATACACTTCAGAGGAGTCTCACTCATTCTCTATCTCTGCCCTCCCTCACATCAGTGGAGTCTCACTCACTCTTCACACTGACCCTCATACACTTCAGTGGAGTCTCACTCATTCTCTATCTCTGCCCTCCCTCCCATCAGTGGAGTCTCACTCACTCTTCACACTGACCCTCATACACTTCAGAGGAGTCTCACTCATTCTGTATCTCTGCCCTCCCTCCCATCAGTGGAGTCTCACTCACTCTTCACACTGACCCTCATACACTTCAGTGGAGTCTCCTTTGTTCCCCACATCACAGTTCTCACACTTTAAAGGAGTCTCACTCATTCTCTATCTCTACCCTCCCTCCCATCAGTGGAGTCTCACTCGCTCTTCACACTGACCCTCATACACTTCAGTGGAGTCTCACTCATTCTCTATCTCTGCCCTCCCTCCCACCAGTGGAGTCTCACTCACTCTTCACACTGACTTCATACACTTCAGTGGAGTCTCCTTTGTTCCCCACATCACAGTTCTCACACTTTAAAGGAGTCTCACTCATTCTGTATCTCTGCCCTCCCTCCCATCAGTGGAGTCTCACTCACTCTTCACACTGACCCTCATACACTTCAGTGGAGTCTCCTTTGTTCCCCACATCACAGTTCTCACACTTTAAAGGAGTCTCACTCATTCTCTATCTCTACCCTCCCTCCCATCAGTGGAGTCTCACTCGCTCTTCACACTGACCCTCATACACTTCAGAGGAGTCTCACTCATTCTCTATCTCTGCCCTACCTCCCATCAGCGGAGTCTCACTCACTCTTCACAGTGACCCTCATACACTTCAGAGGAGTCTCACTCATTCTCTATCTCTGCCCTCCCTCCCATCAGTGAAGTCTCACTCACTCTTCACACTGACCTCATACACTTCAGTGGAGTCTCCTTTGTTCCCCACATCACAGTTCTCACACTTTAAAGGAGTCTCACTCATTCTCTATCTCTGCCCTCCCTCACATCAGTGGAGTCTCACTCACTATTCACACTGACCCTCATACACTTCAGAGGAGTCTCACTCATTCTCTATCTCTGCCCTCCCTCCCATCAGTGGAGTCTCACTCACTCTTCACACTGACCCTCATACACTTCAGAGGAGTCTCACTCATTCTCTATCTCTGCCCTCCCTCCCATCAGTGAAGTCTCACTCACTCTTCACACTGACCTCATAAACTTCAGTGGAGTCTCCTTCGTTCCCCACATCACAGTTCTCACACTTTAAAGGAGTCTCACTCATTCTCTATCTCTGCCCTCCCTCACATCAGTGGAGTCTCACTCACTATTCACACTGACCCTCATACACTTCAGTGGAGTCTCACTCATTCTCTATCTCTGCCCTCCCTCACATCAGTGGAGTCTCACTTACTCTTCACACTGACCCTCATACACTTCAGAGGAGTCTCACTCATTCTCTATCTCTGCCCTCCCTCCCATCAGTGAAGTCTCACTCACTCTTCACACTGACCTCATAAACTTCAGTGGAGTCTCCTTCGTTCCCCACATCACAGTTCTCCCACTTTAAAGGAGTCTCACTCATTCTCTATCTCTGCCCTCCCTCACATCAGTGGAGTCTCACTCACTCTTCACACTGACCTTCATACACTTCAGTGGAGTCTCACTCATTCTCTATCTCTGCCCTTCCTGCCATCAGTGGAGTCTCACTCACTCTTCACACTGACCCTCATACACTTCAGTGGAGTCTCCTTTGTTCCCCACATCACAGTTCTCACACTTTAAAGGAGTCTCACTCATTCTCTATCTCTGCCCTCCCTCCCATCAGTGGAGTCTCACTCACTATTCACACTGACCCTCATACACTTCAGAGGAGTCTCACTCATTCTCTATCTCTGCCCTCCCTCCCATCAGTGGAGTCTCACTCACTCTTCACACTGACCCTCATACACTTCAGAGGAGTCTCACTCATTCTCTATCTCTGCCCTCCCTCCCATCAGTGAAGTCTCACTCACTCTTCACACTGACCTCATACACTTCAGTGGAGTCTCCTTTGTTCCCCACATCACAGTTCTCACACTTTAAAGGAGTCTCACTCATTCTCTATCTCTACCCTCCCTCCCATCAGTGGAGTCTCACTCGCTCTTCACACTGACCCTCATACACTTCAGTGGAGTCTCACTCCTTCTCTATCTCTGCCCTCCCTCCCACCAGTGGAGTCTCACTCACTCTTCACACTGACCTCATACACTTCAGTGGAGTCTCCTTTGTTCCCCACATCACAGTTCTCACACTTTAAAGGAGTCTCACTCATTCTGTATCTCTGCCCTCCCTCCCATCAGTGGAGTCTCACTCACTCTTCACACTGACCCTCATACACTTCAGTGGAGTCTCCTTTGTTCCCCACATCACAGTTCTCACACTTTAAAGGAGTCTCACTCATTCTCTATCTCTACCCTCCCTCCCATCAGTGGAGTCTCACTCGCTCTTCACACTGACCCTCATACACTTCAGAGGAGTCTCACTCATTCTCTATCTCTGCCCTACCTCCCATCAGCGGAGTCTCACTCACTCTTCACAGTGACCCTCATACACTTCAGAGGAGTCTCACTCATTCTCTATCTCTGCCCTCCCTCCCATCAGTGAAGTCTCACTCACTCTTCACACTGACCTCATAAACTTCAGTGGAGTCTCCTTTGTTTCCCACATCATCGTTCTCACACTTTAAAGGAGTCTCACTCATTCTCTATCTCTGCCCTCCCTCACAACAATGGAGTCTCACTCACTCTTCACACTGACCCTCATACACTTCAGAGGAGTCTCACTCATTCTCTATCTCTGGCCTCCCTCCCATCAGTGAAGTCTCACTCACTCTCCACACTGACCCTCATACACTTCAGAGGAGTCTCACTCATTCTCTATCTCTGCCCTCCCTCACATCAGTGGAGTCTCACTCACTCTTCACACTGACCCTCATACACTTCAGTGGAGTCTCACTCATTCTCTATCTCTGCCCTCCCTCCCATCAGTGGAGTCTCACTCACTCTTCACACTGACCCTCATACACTTCAGAGGAGTCTCACTCATTCTGTATCTCTGCCCTCCCTCCCATCAGTGGAGTCTCACTCACTCTTCACACTGACCCTCATACACTTCAGTGGAGTCTCCTTTGTTCCCCACATCACAGTTCTCACACTTTAAAGGAGTCTCACTCATTCTCTATCTCTACCCTCCCTCCCATCAGTGGAGTCTCACTCGCTCTTCACACTGACCCTCATACACTTCAGTGGAGTCTCACTCATTCTCTATCTCTGCCCTCCCTCCCACCAGTGGAGTCTCACTCACTCTTCACACTGACTTCATACACTTCAGTGGAGTCTCCTTTGTTCCCCACATCACAGTTCTCACACTTTAAAGGAGTCTCACTCATTCTGTATCTCTGCCCTCCCTCCCATCAGTGGAGTCTCACTCACTCTTCACACTGACCCTCATACACTTCAGTGGAGTCTCCTTTGTTCCCCACATCACAGTTCTCACACTTTAAAGGAGTCTCACTCATTCTCTATCTCTACCCTCCCTCCCATCAGTGGAGTCTCACTCGCTCTTCACACTGACCCTCATACACTTCAGAGGAGTCTCACTCATTCTCTATCTCTGCCCTACCTCCCATCAGCGGAGTCTCACTCACTCTTCACAGTGACCCTCATACACTTCAGAGGAGTCTCACTCATTCTCTATCTCTGCCCTCCCTCCCATCAGTGAAGTCTCACTCACTCTTCACACTGACCTCATACACTTCAGTGGAGTCTCCTTTGTTCCCCACATCACAGTTCTCACACTTTAAAGGAGTCTCACTCATTCTCTATCTCTGCCCTCCCTCACATCAGTGGAGTCTCACTCACTATTCACACTGACCCTCATACACTTCAGAGGAGTCTCACTCATTCTCTATCTCTGCCCTCCCTCCCATCAGTGGAGTCTCACTCACTCTTCACACTGACCCTCATACACTTCAGAGGAGTCTCACTCATTCTCTATCTCTGCCCTCCCTCCCATCAGTGAAGTCTCACTCACTCTTCACACTGACCTCATAAACTTCAGTGGAGTCTCCTTCGTTCCCCACATCACAGTTCTCACACTTTAAAGGAGTCTCACTCATTCTCTATCTCTGCCCTCCCTCACATCAGTGGAGTCTCACTCACTATTCACACTGACCCTCATACACTTCAGTGGAGTCTCACTCATTCTCTATCTCTGCCCTCCCTCACATCAGTGGAGTCTCACTTACTCTTCACACTGACCCTCATACACTTCAGAGGAGTCTCACTCATTCTCTATCTCTGCCCTCCCTCCCATCAGTGAAGTCTCACTCACTCTTCACACTGACCTCATAAACTTCAGTGGAGTCTCCTTCGTTCCCCACATCACAGTTCTCCCACTTTAAAGGAGTCTCACTCATTCTCTATCTCTGCCCTCCCTCACATCAGTGGAGTCTCACTCACTCTTCACACTGACCTTCATACACTTCAGTGGAGTCTCACTCATTCTCTATCTCTGCCCTTCCTGCCATCAGTGGAGTCTCACTCACTCTTCACACTGACCCTCATACACTTCAGTGGAGTCTCCTTTGTTCCCCACATCACAGTTCTCACACTTTAAAGGAGTCTCACTCATTCTCTATCTCTGCCCTCCCTCCCATCAGTGGAGTCTCACTCACTATTCACACTGACCCTCATACACTTCAGAGGAGTCTCACTCATTCTCTATCTCTGCCCTCCCTCCCATCAGTGGAGTCTCACTCACTCTTCACACTGACCCTCATACACTTCAGAGGAGTCTCACTCATTCTCTATCTCTGCCCTCCCTCCCATCAGTGAAGTCTCACTCACTCTTCACACTGACCTCATAAACTTCAGTGGAGTCTCCTTTGTTCCCCACATCACAGTTCTCACACTTTAAAGGAGTCTCACTCATTCTCTATCTCTACCCTCCCTCCCATCAGTGGAGTCTCACTCGCTCTTCACACTGACCCTCATACACTTCAGTGGAGTCTCACTCCTTCTCTATCTCTGCCCTCCCTCCCACCAGTGGAGTCTCACTCACTCTTCACACTGACCTCATACACTTCAGTGGAGTCTCCTTTGTTCCCCACATCACAGTTCTCACACTTTAAAGGAGTCTCACTCATTCTGTATCTCTGCCCTCCCTCCCATCAGTGGAGTCTCACTCACTCTTCACACTGACCCTCATACACTTCAGTGGAGTCTCCTTTGTTCCCCACATCACAGTTCTCACACTTTAAAGGAGTCTCACTCATTCTCTATCTCTACCCTCCCTCCCATCAGTGGAGTCTCACTCGCTCTTCACACTGACCCTCATACACTTCAGAGGAGTCTCACTCATTCTCTATCTCTGCCCTACCTCCCATCAGCGGAGTCTCACTCACTCTTCACAGTGACCCTCATACACTTCAGAGGAGTCTCACTCATTCTCTATCTCTGCCCTCCCTCCCATCAGTGAAGTCTCACTCACTCTTCACACTGACCTCATACACTTCAGTGGAGTCTCCTTTGTTCCCCACATCACAGTTCTCACACTTTAAAGGAGTCTCACTCATTCTCTATCTCTGCCCTCCCTCACATCAGTGGAGTCTCACTCACTATTCACACTGACCCTCATACACTTCAGAGGAGTCTCACTCATTCTCTATATCTGCCCTCCCTCCCATCAGTGGAGTCTCACTCACTCTTCACACTGACCCTCATACACTTCAGAGGAGTCTCACTCATTCTCTATCTCTGCCCTCCCTCCCATCAGTGAAGTCTCACTCACTCTTCACACTGACCTCATACACTTCAGTGGAGTCTCCTTTGTTCCCCACATCACAGTTCTCACACTTTAAAGGAGTCTCACTCATTCTCTATCTCTACCCTCCCTCCCATCAGTGGAGTCTCACTCGCTCTTCACACTGACCCTCATACACTTCAGAGGAGTCTCACTCATTCTCTATCTCTGCCCTCCCTCCCATCAGTGAAGTCTCACTCACTCTTCACACTGACCCTCATACACTTCAGAGGAGTCTCACTCATTCTCTATCTCTGCCCTCCCTCACATCAGTGGAGTCTCACTCACTCTTCACACTTACCCTCATACACTTCAGTGGAGTCTCACTCATTCTCTATCTCTGCCCTCCCTCACATCAGTGAAGTCTCACTCACTCTTCACACTGACCTCATAAACTTCAGTGGAGTCTCCTTTGTTTCCCACATCATCGTTCTCACACTTTAAAGGAGTCTCACTCATTCTCTATCTCTGCCCTCCCTCACATCAGTGGAGTCTCACTCACTATTCACACTGACCCTCATACACTTCAGAGGAGTCTCACTCATTCTCTATCTCTGCCCTCCCTCCCATCAGTGGAGTCTCACTCACTCTTCACACTGACCCTCATACACTTCAGAGGAGTCTCACTCATTCTCTATCTCTGCCCTCCCTCCCATCAGTGAAGTCTCACTCACTCTTCACACTGACCTCATAAACTTCAGTGGAGTCTCCTTCGTTCCCCACATCACAGTTCTCACACTTTAAAGGAGTCTCACTCATTCTCTATCTCTGCCCTCCCTCACATCAGTGGAGTCTCACTCACTATTCACACTGACCCTCATACACTTCAGTGGAGTCTCACTCATTCTCTATCTCTGCCCTCCCTCACATCAGTGGAGTCTCACTTACTCTTCACACTGACCCTCATACACTTCAGAGGAGTCTCACTCATTCTCTATCTCTGCCCTCCCTCCCATCAGTGAAGTCTCACTCACTCTTCACACTGACCTCATAAACTTCAGTGGAGTCTCCTTCGTTCCCCACATCACAGTTCTCACACTTTAAAGGAGTCTCACTCATTCTCTATCTCTGCCCTCCCTCACATCAGTGGAGTCTCACTCACTCTTCACACTGACCTTCATACACTTCAGTGGAGTCTCACTCATTCTCTATCTCTGCCCTTCCTGCCATCAGTGGAGTCTCACTCACTCTTCACACTGACCCTCATACACTTCAGTGGAGTCTCCTTTGTTCCCCACATCACAGTTCTCACACTTTAAAGGAGTCTCACTCATTCTCTATCTCTGCCCTCCCTCCCATCAGTGGAGTCTCACTCACTATTCACACTGACCCTCATACACTTCAGAGGAGTCTCACTCATTCTCTATCTCTGCCCTCCCTCCCATCAGTGGATTCTCACTCACTCTTCACACTGACCCTCATACACTTCAGAGGAGTCTCACTCATTCTCTATCTCTGCCCTCCCTCCCATCAGTGAAGTCTCACTCACTCTTCACACTGACCTCATAAACTTCAGTGGAGTCTCCTTTGTTCCCCACATCACAGTTCTCACACTTTAAAGGAGTCTCACTCATTCTCTATCTCTACCCTCCCTCCCATCAGTGGAGTCTCACTCGCTCTTCACACTGACCCTCATACACTTCAGTGGAGTCTCACTCATTCTCTATCTCTGCCCTCCCTCCCACCAGTGGAGTCTCACTCACTCTTCACACTGACCTCATACACTTCAGTGGAGTCTCCTTTGTTCCCCACATCACAGTTCTCACACTTTAAAGGAGTCTCACTCATTCTGTATCTCTGCCCTCCCTCCCATCAGTGGAGTCTCACTCACTCTTCACACTGACCCTCATACACTTCAGTGGAGTCTCCTTTGTTCCCCACATCACAGTTCTCACACTTTAAAGGAGTCTCACTCATTCTCTATCTCTACCCTCCCTCCCATCAGTGGAGTCTCACTCGCTCTTCACACTGACCCTCATACACTTCAGAGGAGTCTCACTCATTCTCTATCTCTGCCCTACCTCCCATCAGCGGAGTCTCACTCACTCTTCACAGTGACCCTCATACACTTCAGAGGAGTCTCACTCATTCTCTATCTCTGCCCTCCCTCCCATCAGTGAAGTCTCACTCACTCTTCACACTGACCTCATACACTTCAGTGGAGTCTCCTTTGTTCCCCACATCACAGTTCTCACACTTTAAAGGAGTCTCACTCATTCTCTATCTCTGCCCTCCCTCACATCAGTGGAGTCTCACTCACTATTCACACTGACCCTCATACACTTCAGAGGAGTCTCACTCATTCTCTATATCTGCCCTCCCTCCCATCAGTGGAGTCTCACTCACTCTTCACACTGACCCTCATACACTTCAGAGGAGTCTCACTCATTCTCTATCTCTGCCCTCCCTCCCATCAGTGAAGTCTCACTCACTCTTCACACTGACCTCATACACTTCAGTGGAGTCTCCTTTGTTCCCCACATCACAGTTCTCACACTTTAAAGGAGTCTCACTCATTCTCTATCTCTACCCTCCCTCCCATCAGTGGAGTCTCACTCGCTCTTCACACTGACCCTCATACACTTCAGAGGAGTCTCACTCATTCTCTATCTCTGCCCTCCCTCCCATCAGTGAAGTCTCACTCACTCTTCACACTGACCCTCATACACTTCAGAGGAGTCTCACTCATTCTCTATCTCTGCCCTCCCTCACATCAGTGGAGTCTCACTCACTCTTCACACTTACCCTCATACACTTCAGTGGAGTCTCACTCATTCTCTATCTCTGCCCTCCCTCACATCAGTGAAGTCTCACTCACTCTTCACACTGACCTCATAAACTTCAGTGGAGTCTCCTTTGTTTCCCACATCATCGTTCTCACACTTTAAAGGAGTCTCACTCATTCTCTATCTCTGCCCTCCCTCACAACAGTGGAGTCTCACTCACTCTTCACACTGACCCTCATACACTTCAGAGGAGTCTCACTCATTCTCTATCTCTGGCCTCCCTCCCATCAGTGAAGTCTCACTCACTCTTCACACTGACCCTCATACACTTCAGAGGAGTCTCACTCATTCTCTATCTCTGCCCTCCCTCACATCAGTGGAGTCTCACTCACTCTTCACACTGACCCTCATACACTTCAGTGGAGTCTCACTCATTCTCTATCTCTGCCCTCCCTCCCATCAGTGGAGTCTCACTCACTCTTCACACTGACCCTCATACACTTCAGAGGAGTCTCACTCATTCTGTATCTCTCTGCCCTCCCTCCCATCAGTGGAGTCTCACTCACTCTTCACACTGACCCTCATACACTTCAGTGGAGTCTCCTTTGTTCCCCACATCACAGTTCTCACACTTTAAAGGAGTCTCACTCATTCTGTATCTCTGCCCTCCCTCCCATCAGTGGAGTCTCACTCACTCTTCACACTGACCCTCATACACTTCAGTGGAGTCTCCTATGTTCCCCACATCACAGTTCTCACACTTTAAAGGAGTCTCACTCATTCTCTATCTCTACCCTCCCTCCCATCAGTGGAGTCTCACTCGCTCTTCACACTGACCCTCATACACTTCAGAGGAGTCTCACTCATTCTCTATCTCTGCCCTACCTCCCATCAGCGGAGTCTCACTCACTCTTCACAGTGACCCTCATACACTTCAGAGGAGTCTCTCTCATTCTCTATCTCTGCCCTCCCTCCCATCAGTGAAGTCTCACTCACTCTTCACACTGACCTCATACACTTCAGTGGAGTCTCCTTTGTTCCCCACATCACAGTTCTCACACTTTAAAGGAGTCTCACTCATTCTCTATCTCTGCCCTCCCTCACATCAGTGGAGTCTCACTCACTATTCACACTGACCCTCATACACTTCAGAGGAGTCTCACTCATTCTCTATCTCTGCCCTCCCTCCCATCAGTGGAGTCTCACTCACTCTTCACACTGACCCTCATACACTTCAGAGGAGTCTCACTCATTCTCTATCTCTGCCCTCCCTCCCATCAGTGAAGTCTCACTCACTCTTCACACTGACCTCATACACTTCAGTGGAGTCTCCTTTGTTCCCCACATCACAGTTCTCACACTTTAAAGGAGTCTCACTCATTCTCTATCTCTACCCTCCCTCCCATCAGTGGAGTCTCACTCGCTCTTCACACTGACCCTCATACACTTCAGAGGAGTCTCACTCATTCTCTATCTCTGCCCTCCCTCCCATCAGTGAAGTCTCACTCACTCTTCACACTGACCCTCATACACTTCAGAGGAGTCTCACTCATTCTCTATCTCTGCCCTCCCTCCCATCAGTGAAGTCTCACTCACTCTTCACACTGACCTCATAAACTTCAGTGGAGTCTCCTTCGTTCCCCACATCACAGTTCTCACACTTTAAAGGAGTCTCACTCATTCTCTATCTCTGCCCTCCCTCACATCAGTGGAGTCTCACTCACTCTTCACACTGACCTTCATACACTTCAGTGGAGTCTCACTCATTCTCTATCTCTGCCCTTCCTGCCATCAGTGGAGTCTCACTCACTCTTCACACTGACCCTCATACACTTCAGTGGAGTCTCCTTTGTTCCCCACATCACAGTTCTCACAATTTAAAGGAGTCTCACTCATTCTCTATCTCTGCCCTCCCTCCCATCAGTGGAGTCTCACTAACTATTCACACTGACCCTCATACACTTCAGAGGAGTCTCACTCATTCTCTATCTCTGCCCTCCCTCCCATCAGTGGAGTCTCACTCACTCTTCACACTGACCCTCATACACTTCAGAGGAGTCTCACTCATTCTCTATCTCTGCCCTCCCTCCCATCAGTGAAGTCTCACTCACTCTTCACACTGACCTCATAAACTTCAGTGGAGTCTCCTTTGTTCCCCACATCACAGTTCTCACACTTTAAAGGAGTCTCACTCATTCTCTATCTCTACCCTCCCTCCCATCAGTGGAGTCTCACTCGCTCTTCACACTGACCCTCATACACTTCAGTGGAGTCTCACTCATTCTCTATCTCTGCCCTCCCTCCCACCATTGGAGTCTCACTCACTCTTCACACTGACCTCATACACTTCAGTGGAGTCTCCTTTGTTCCCCACATTACAGTTCTCACACTTTAAAGGAGTCTCACTCATTCTGTATCTCTGCCCTCCCTCCCATCAGTGGAGTCTCACTCACTCTTCACACTGACCCTCATACACTTCAGTGGAGTCTCCTTTGTTCCCCACATCACAGTTCTCACACTTGAAAGGAGTCTCACTCATTCTCTATCTCTACCCTCCCTCCCATCAGTGGAGTCTCACTCGCTCTTCACACTGACCCTCATACACTTCAGAGGAGTCTCACTCATTCTCTATCTCTGCCCTACCTCCCATCAGCGGAGTCTCACTCACTCTTCACAGTGACCCTCATACACTTCAGAGGAGTCTCACTCATTCTCTATCTCTGCCCTCCCTCCCATCAGTGAAGTCTCACTCACTCTTCACACTGACCTCATACACTTCAGTGGAGTCTCCTTTGTTCCCCACATCACAGTTCTCACACTTTAAAGGAGTCTCACTCATTCTCTATCTCTGCCCTCCCTCACATCAGTGGAGTCTCACTCACTATTCACACTGACCCTCATACACTTCAGAGGAATCTCACTCATTCTCTATATCTGCCCTCCCTCCCATCAGTGGAGTCTCACTCACTCTTCACACTGACCCTCATACACTTCAGAGGAGTCTCACTCATTCTCTATCTCTGCCCTCCCTCCCATCAGTGAAGTCTCACTCACTCTTCACACTGACCTCATACACTTCAGTGGAGTCTCCTTTGTTCCCCACATCACAGTTCTCACACTTTAAAGGAGTCTCACTCATTCTCTATCTCTACCCTCCCTCCCATCAGTGGAGTCTCACTCGCTCTTCACACTGACCCTCATACACTTCAGAGGAGTCTCACTCATTCTCTATCTCTGCCCTCCCTCCCATCAGTGGAGTCTCACTCGCTCTTCACACTGACCCTCATACACTTCTGTGGAGTCTCACTCCTTCTCTATCTCTGCCTTCCCTCCCACCAGTGGAGTCTCACTCGCTCTTCACACTGACCCTCATACACTTCAGTGGAGTCTCACTCATTCTCTATCTCTGCCCTCCCTCCCACCAGTGGAGTCTCACTCACTCTTCACACTGACCCTCATACACTTCAGTGACTGACCCTCATACACTTCCATGGAGTCTCCTTTGTTCCCCACATCACAGTTCTCACACTTTAAAGGAGTCTCACTCATTCTCTATCTCTGCCCTCCCTCCCATCAGTGGAGTCTCACTCGCTCTTCACACTGACCCTCATACACTTCTGTGGAGTCTCACTCAATCCTCTATCTCTGCCCTCCCTCCCACCAGTGGAGTCTCACTCACTCTTCACACTGACCCTCATACACTTCTGTGGAGTCTCACTCAATCCTCTATCTCTGCCCTCCCTCCCACCAGTGGAGTCTCACTCGCTCTTCACACTGACCCTCATACACTTCTGTGGAGTCTCACTCATTCTCTATCTCTGCCTTCCCTCCCACCAGTGGAGTCTCACTCGCTCTTCACACTGACCCTCATACACTTCTGTGGAGTCTCACTCATTATCTATCTCTGCCTTCCCTCCCACCAGTGGATTCTCACTCGCTCTTCACACTGACCCTCATACACTTCAGTGGAGTCTCACTCATTCTCTATCTCTGCCCTCCCTCCCACCAGTGGAGTCTCACTCACTCTTCACACTGACCCTCATACACTTCAGTGACTGACCCTCATACACTTCCATGGAGTCTCCTTTGTTCCCCACATCACAGTTCTCACACTTTAAAGGAGTCTCACTCATTCTCTATCTCTGCCCTCCCTCCCATCAGTGGAGTCTCACTCGCTCTTCACACTGACCCTCATACACTTCTGTGGAGTCTCACTCATTCTCTATCTGTTCCCTCCCTCCCATCAGTGGAGTCTCACTCGCTCTTCACACTGACCCTCATACACTTTAGTGGAGTCTCACTCATTCTCTATCTCTGCCCTCCCTCCCACCAGTGGAGTCTCTCTCACTCTTCACACTGACCCTCATACACTTCTGTGGAGTCTCACTCATTCTCTATCTCTGCCCTCCCTCCCATCAGTGGAGTCTCACTCACTCTTCACACTGACCCTCATACACTTCAGAGGAGTCTCACGTATTCTCTATCTCTGCCCTCCCTCACATCAGTGGAGTCTCACTCACTCTTCACACTGACCCTCATACACTTCAGAGGAGTCTCACTCATTCTCTATCTCTGCCCTCCCTCCCATCAGTGAAGTCTCACTCACTCTTCACACTGACCCTCATACACTTCAGAGGAGTCTCACTCATTCTCTATCTCTGCCCTCCCTCACATCAGTGGAGTCTCACTCACTCTTCACACTTACCCTCATACACTTCAGTGGAGTCTCACTCATTCTCTATCTCTGCCCTCCCTCACATCAGTGAAGTCTCACTCACTCTTCACACTGACCTCATAAACTTCAGTTGAGTCTCCTTTGTTTCCCACATCATCGTTCTCACACTTTAAAGGAGTCTCACTCATTCTCTATCTCTGCCCTCCCTCACAACAGTGGAGTCTCACTCACTGTTCACACTGACCCTCATACACTTCAGAGGAGTCTCACTCATTCTCTATCTCTGCCCTCCCTCCCATCAGTGAAGTCTCACTCGCTCTTCACACTGACCCTCATACACTTCAGAGGAGTCTCACTCATTCTCTATCTCTGCCCTCCCTCACATCAGTGGAGTCTCACTCACTCTTCACACTGACCCTCATGCACTTCAGTGGAGTCTCACTCATTCTCTATCTCTGCCCTCCCTCCCATCAGTGGAGTCTCACTCACTCTTCACACTGACCCTCATACACTTCAGAGGAGTCTCACTCATTCTCTATCTCTGCCCTCCCTCCCATCAGTGGAGTCTCACTCACTCTTCACACTGACCCTCATACACTTCAGTGGAGTCTCACTCATTCTCTATCTCTGCCCTCCCTCACATCAGTGGAGTCTCACTTACTCTTCACACTGACCCTCATACACTTCAGAGGAGTCTCACTCATTCTCTATCTCTGCCCTCCCTCCCATCAGTGAAGTCTCACTCACTCTTCACACTGACCTCATAAACTTCAGTGGAGTCTCCTTCGTTCCCCACATCACAGTTCTCAAACTTTAAAGGAGTCTCACTCATTCTCTATCTCTGCCCTCCCTCACATCAGTGGAGTCTCACTCACTCTTCACACTGACCTTCATACACTTCAGTGGAGTCTCACTCATTCTCTATCTCTGCCCTTCCTGCCATCAGTGGAGTCTCACTCACTCTTCACACTGACCCTCATACACTTCAGTGGAGTCTCCTTTGTTCCCCACATCACAGTTCTCACACTTTAAAGGAGTCTCACTCATTCTCTATCTCTGCCCTCCCTCCCATCAGTGGAGTCTCACTCACTATTCACACTGACCCTCATACACTTCAGAGGAGTCTCACTCATTCTCTATCTCTGCCCTCCCTCCCATCAGTGGAGTCTCACTCACTCTTCACACTGACCCTCATACACTTCAGAGGAGTCTCACTCATTCTCTATCTCTGCCCTCCCTCCCATCAGTGAAGTCTCACTCACTCTTCACACTGACCTCATAAACTTCAGTGGAGTCTCCTTTGTTCCCCACATCACAGTTCTCACACTTTAAAGGAGTCTCACTCATTCTCTATCTCTACCCTCCCTCCCATCAGTGGAGTCTCACTCGCTCTTCACACTGACCCTCATACACTTCAGTGGAGTCTCACTCATTCTCTATCTCTGCCCTCCCTCCCACCATTGGAGTCTCACTCACTCTTCACACTGACCTCATACACTTCAGTGGAGTCTCCTTTGTTCCCCACATTACAGTTCTCACACTTTAAAGGAGTCTCACTCATTCTGTATCTCTGCCCTCCCTCCCATCAGTGGAGTCTCACTCACTCTTCACACTGACCCTCATACACTTCAGTGGAGTCTCCTTTGTTCCCCACATCACAGTTCTCACACTTGAAAGGAGTCTCACTCATTCTCTATCTCTACCCTCCCTCCCATCAGTGGAGTCTCACTCGCTCTTCACACTGACCCTCATACACTTCAGAGGAGTCTCACTCATTCTCTATCTCTGCCCTACCTCCCATCAGCGGAGTCTCACTCACTCTTCACAGTGACCCTCATACACTTCAGAGGAGTCTCACTCATTCTCTATCTCTGCCCTCCCTCCCATCAGTGAAGTCTCACTCACTGTTCACACTGACCCTCATACACTTCAGAGGAGTCTCACTCATTCTCTATCTCTGCCCTCCCTCCCATCAGTGAAGTCTCACTCGCTCTTCACACTGACCCTCATACACTTCAGAGGAGTCTCACTCATTCTCTATCTCTGCCCTCCCTCCCATCAGTGGAGTCTCACTCACTCTTCACACTGACCCTCATACACTTCAGAGGAGTCTCACTCATTCTCTATCTCTGCCCTCCCTCCCATCAGTGAAGTCTCACTCACTCTTCACACTGACCTCATAAACTTCAGTGGAGTCTCCTTTGTTCCCCACATCACAGTTCTCACACTTTAAAGGAGTCTCACTCATTCTCTATCTCTACCCTCCCTCCCATCAGTGGAGTCTCACTCGCTCTTCACACTGACCCTCATACACTTCAGTGGAGTCTCACTCATTCTCTATCTCTGCCCTCCCTCCCACCATTGGAGTCTCACTCACTCTTCACACTGACCTCATACACTTCAGTGGAGTCTCCTTTGTTCCCCACATTACAGTTCTCACACTTTAAAGGAGTCTCACTCATTCTGTATCTCTGCCCTCCCTCCCATCAGTGGAGTCTCACTCACTCTTCACACTGACCCTCATACACTTCAGTGGAGTCTCCTTTGTTCCCCACATCACAGTTCTCACACTTGAAAGGAGTCTCACTCATTCTCTATCTCTACCCTCCCTCCCATCAGTGGAGTCTCACTCGCTCTTCACACTGACCCTCATACACTTCAGAGGAGTCTCACTCATTCTCTATCTCTGCCCTACCTCCCATCAGCGGAGTCTCACTCACTCTTCACAGTGACCCTCATACACTTCAGAGGAGTCTCACTCATTCTCTATCTCTGCCCTCCCTCCCATCAGTGAAGTCTCACTCACTCTTCACACTGACCTCATACACTTCAGTGGAGTCTCCTTTGTTCCCCACATCACAGTTCTCACACTTTAAAGGAGTCTCACTCATTCTCTATCTCTGCCCTCCCTCACATCAGTGGAGTCTCACTCACTATTCACACTGACCCTCATACACTTCAGAGGAATCTCACTCATTCTCTATATCTGCCCTCCCTCCCATCAGTGGAGTCTCACTCACTCTTCACACTGACCCTCATACACTTCAGAGGAGTCTCACTCATTCTCTATCTCTGCCCTCCCTCCCATCAGTGAAGTCTCACTCACTCTTCACACTGACCTCATACACTTCAGTGGAGTCTCCTTTGTTCCCCACATCACAGTTCTCACACTTTAAAGGAGTCTCACTCATTCTCTATCTCTACCCTCCCTCCCATCAGTGGAGTCTCACTCGCTCTTCACACTGACCCTCATACACTTCAGAGGAGTCTCACTCATTCTCTATCTCTGCCCTCCCTCCCATCAGTGGAGTCTCACTCGCTCTTCACACTGACCCTCATACACTTCTGTGGAGTCTCACTCCTTCTCTATCTCTGCCTTCCCTCCCACCAGTGGAGTCTCACTCGCTCTTCACACTGACCCTCATACACTTCAGTGGAGTCTCACTCATTCTCTATCTCTGCCCTCCCTCCCACCAGTGGAGTCTCACTCACTCTTCACACTGACCCTCATACACTTCAGTGACTGACCCTCATACACTTCCATGGAGTCTCCTTTGTTCCCCACATCACAGTTCTCACACTTTAAAGGAGTCTCACTCATTCTCTATCTCTGCCCTCCCTCCCATCAGTGGAGTCTCACTCGCTCTTCACACTGACCCTCATACACTTCTGTGGAGTCTCACTCAATCCTCTATCTCTGCCCTCCCTCCCACCAGTGGAGTCTCACTCACTCTTCACACTGACCCTCATACACTTCTGTGGAGTCTCACTCAATCCTCTATCTCTGCCCTCCCTCCCACCAGTGGAGTCTCACTCGCTCTTCACACTGACCCTCATACACTTCTGTGGAGTCTCACTCATTCTCTATCTCTGCCTTCCCTCCCACCAGTGGAGTCTCACTCGCTCTTCACACTGACCCTCATACACTTCTGTGGAGTCTCACTCATTATCTATCTCTGCCTTCCCTCCCACCAGTGGATTCTCACTCGCTCTTCACACTGACCCTCATACACTTCAGTGGAGTCTCACTCATTCTCTATCTCTGCCCTCCCTCCCACCAGTGGAGTCTCACTCACTCTTCACACTGACCCTCATACACTTCAGTGACTGACCCTCATACACTTCCATGGAGTCTCCTTTGTTCCCCACATCACAGTTCTCACACTTTAAAGGAGTCTCACTCATTCTCTATCTCTGCCCTCCCTCCCATCAGTGGAGTCTCACTCGCTCTTCACACTGACCCTCATACACTTCTGTGGAGTCTCACTCATTCTCTATCTGTTCCCTCCCTCCCATCAGTGGAGTCTCACTCGCTCTTCACACTGACCCTCATACACTTTAGTGGAGTCTCACTCATTCTCTATCTCTGCCCTCCCTCCCACCAGTGGAGTCTCTCTCACTCTTCACACTGACCCTCATACACTTCTGTGGAGTCTCACTCATTCTCTATCTCTGCCCTCCCTCCCATCAGTGGAGTCTCACTCACTCTTCACACTGACCCTCATACACTTCAGAGGAGTCTCACGTATTCTCTATCTCTGCCCTCCCTCACATCAGTGGAGTCTCACTCACTCTTCACACTGACCCTCATACACTTCAGAGGAGTCTCACTCATTCTCTATCTCTGCCCTCCCTCCCATCAGTGAAGTCTCACTCACTCTTCACACTGACCCTCATACACTTCAGAGGAGTCTCACTCATTCTCTATCTCTGCCCTCCCTCACATCAGTGGAGTCTCACTCACTCTTCACACTTACCCTCATACACTTCAGTGGAGTCTCACTCATTCTCTATCTCTGCCCTCCCTCACATCAGTGAAGTCTCACTCACTCTTCACACTGACCTCATAAACTTCAGTTGAGTCTCCTTTGTTTCCCACATCATCGTTCTCACACTTTAAAGGAGTCTCACTCATTCTCTATCTCTGCCCTCCCTCACAACAGTGGAGTCTCACTCACTGTTCACACTGACCCTCATACACTTCAGAGGAGTCTCACTCATTCTCTATCTCTGCCCTCCCTCCCATCAGTGAAGTCTCACTCGCTCTTCACACTGACCCTCATACACTTCAGAGGAGTCTCACTCATTCTCTATCTCTGCCCTCCCTCACATCAGTGGAGTCTCACTCACTCTTCACACTGACCCTCATGCACTTCAGTGGAGTCTCACTCATTCTCTATCTCTGCCCTCCCTCCCATCAGTGGAGTCTCACTCACTCTTCACACTGACCCTCATACACTTCAGAGGAGTCTCACTCATTCTCTATCTCTGCCCTCCCTCCCATCAGTGGAGTCTCACTCACTCTTCACACTGACCCTCATACACTTCAGTGGAGTCTCACTCATTCTCTATCTCTGCCCTCCCTCACATCAGTGGAGTCTCACTTACTCTTCACACTGACCCTCATACACTTCAGAGGAGTCTCACTCATTCTCTATCTCTGCCCTCCCTCCCATCAGTGAAGTCTCACTCACTCTTCACACTGACCTCATAAACTTCAGTGGAGTCTCCTTCGTTCCCCACATCACAGTTCTCACACTTTAAAGGAGTCTCACTCATTCTCTATCTCTGCCCTCCCTCACATCAGTGGAGTCTCACTCACTCTTCACACTGACCTTCATACACTTCAGTGGAGTCTCACTCATTCTCTATCTCTGCCCTTCCTGCCATCAGTGGAGTCTCACTCACTCTTCACACTGACCCTCATACACTTCAGTGGAGTCTCCTTTGTTCCCCACATCACAGTTCTCACACTTTAAAGGAGTCTCACTCATTCTCTATCTCTGCCCTCCCTCCCATCAGTGGAGTCTCACTCACTATTCACACTGACCCTCATACACTTCAGAGGAGTCTCACTCATTCTCTATCTCTGCCCTCCCTCCCATCAGTGGAGTCTCACTCACTCTTCACACTGACCCTCATACACTTCAGAGGAGTCTCACTCATTCTCTATCTCTGCCCTCCCTCCCATCAGTGAAGTCTCACTCACTCTTCACACTGACCTCATAAACTTCAGTGGAGTCTCCTTTGTTCCCCACATCACAGTTCTCACACTTTAAAGGAGTCTCACTCATTCTCTATCTCTACCCTCCCTCCCATCAGTGGAGTCTCACTCGCTCTTCACACTGACCCTCATACACTTCAGTGGAGTCTCACTCATTCTCTATCTCTGCCCTCCCTCCCACCAGTGGAGTCTCACTCACTCTTCACACTGACCTCATACACTTCAGTGGAGTCTCCTTTGTTCCCCACATCACAGTTCTCACACTTTAAAGGAGTCTCACTCATTCTGTATCTCTGCCCTCCCTCCCATCAGTGGAGTCTCACTCACTCTTCACACTGACCCTCATACACTTCAGTGGAGTCTCCTTTGTTCCCCACATCACAGTTCTCACACTTTAAAGGAGTCTCACTCATTCTCTATCTCTACCCTCCCTCCCATCAGTGGAGTCTCACTCGCTCTTCACACTGACCCTCATACACTTCAGAGGAGTCTCACTCATTCTCTATCTCTGCCCTACCTCCCATCAGCGGAGTCTCACTCACTCTTCACAGTGACCCTCATACACTTCAGAGGAGTCTCACTCATTCTCTATCTCTGCCCTCCCTCCCATCAGTGAAGTCTCACTCACTCTTCACACTGACCTCATACACTTCAGTGGAGTCTCCTTTGTTCCCCACATCACAGTTCTCACACTTTAAAGGAGTCTCACTCATTCTCTATCTCTGCCCTCCCTCACATCAGTGGAGTCTCACTCACTATTCACACTGACCCTCATACACTTCAGAGGAGTCTCACTCATTCTCTATATCTGCCCTCCCTCCCATCAGTGGAGTCTCACTCACTCTTCACACTGACCCTCATACACTTCAGAGGAGTCTCACTCATTCTCTATCTCTGCCCTCCCTCCCATCAGTGAAGTCTCACTCACTCTTCACACTGACCTCATACACTTCAGTGGAGTCTCCTTTGTTCCCCACATCACAGTTCTCACACTTTAAAGGAGTCTCACTCATTCTCTATCTCTACCCTCCCTCCCATCAGTGGAGTCTCACTCGCTCTTCACACTGACCCTCATACACTTCAGAGGAGTCTCACTCATTCTCTATCTCTGCCCTCCCTCCCATCAGTGAAGTCTCACTCACTCTTCACACTGACCCTCATACACTTCAGAGGAGTCTCACTCATTCTCTATCTCTGCCCTCCCTCACATCAGTGGAGTCTCACTCACTCTTCACACTTACCCTCATACACTTCAGTGGAGTCTCACTCATTCTCTATCTCTGCCCTCCCTCACATCAGTGAAGTCTCACTCACTCTTCACACTGACCTCATAAACTTCAGTGGAGTCTCCTTTGTTTCCCACATCATCGTTCTCACACTTTAAAGGAGTCTCACTCATTCTCTATCTCTGCCCTCCCTCACAACAGTGGAGTCTCACTCACTCTTCACACTGACCCTCATACACTTCAGAGGAGTCTCACTCATTCTCTATCTCTGGCCTCCCTCCCATCAGTGAAGTCTCACTCACTCTTCACACTGACCCTCATACACTTCAGAGGAGTCTCACTCATTCTCTATCTCTGCCCTCCCTCACATCAGTGGAGTCTCACTCACTCTTCACACTGACCCTCATACACTTCAGTGGAGTCTCACTCATTCTCTATCTCTGCCCTCCCTCCCATCAGTGGAGTCTCACTCACTCTTCACACTGACCCTCATACACTTCAGAGGAGTCTCACTCATTCTGTATCTCTCTGCCCTCCCTCCCATCAGTGGAGTCTCACTCACTCTTCACACTGACCCTCATACACTTCAGTGGAGTCTCCTTTGTTCCCCACATCACAGTTCTCACACTTTAAAGGAGTCTCACTCATTCTGTATCTCTGCCCTCCCTCCCATCAGTGGAGTCTCACTCACTCTTCACACTGACCCTCATACACTTCAGTGGAGTCTCCTTTGTTCCCCACATCACAGTTCTCACACTTTAAAGGAGTCTCACTCATTCTCTATCTCTACCCTCCCTCCCATCAGTGGAGTCTCACTCGCTCTTCACACTGACCCTCATACACTTCAGAGGAGTCTCACTCATTCTCTATCTCTGCCCTACCTCCCATCAGCGGAGTCTCACTCACTCTTCACAGTGACCCTCATACACTTCAGAGGAGTCTCACTCATTCTCTATCTCTGCCCTCCCTCCCATCAGTGAAGTCTCACTCACTCTTCACACTGACCTCATACACTTCAGTGGAGTCTCCTTTGTTCCCCACATCACAGTTCTCACACTTTAAAGGAGTCTCACTCATTCTCTATCTCTGCCCTCCCTCACATCAGTGGAGTCTCACTCACTATTCACACTGACCCTCATACACTTCAGAGGAGTCTCACTCATTCTCTATCTCTGCCCTCCCTCCCATCAGTGGAGTCTCACTCACTCTTCACACTGACCCTCATACACTTCAGAGGAGTCTCACTCATTCTCTATCTCTGCCCTCCCTCCCATCAGTGAAGTCTCACTCACTCTTCACACTGACCTCATACACTTCAGTGGAGTCTCCTTTGTTCCCCACATCACAGTTCTCACACTTTAAAGGAGTCTCACTCATTCTCTATCTCTACCCTCCCTCCCATCAGTGGAGTCTCACTCGCTCTTCACACTGACCCTCATACACTTCAGAGGAGTCTCACTCATTCTCTATCTCTGCCCTCCCTCCCATCAGTGAAGTCTCACTCACTCTTCACACTGACCCTCATACACTTCAGAGGAGTCTCACTCATTCTCTATCTCTGCCCTCCCTCCCATCAGTGAAGTCTCACTCACTCTTCACACTGACCTCATAAACTTCAGTGGAGTCTCCTTCGTTCCCCACATCACAGTTCTCACACTTTAAAGGAGTCTCACTCATTCTCTATCTCTGCCCTCCCTCACATCAGTGGAGTCTCACTCACTCTTCACACTGACCTTCATACACTTCAGTGGAGTCTCACTCATTCTCTATCTCTGCCCTTCCTGCCATCAGTGGAGTCTCACTCACTCTTCACACTGACCCTCATACACTTCAGTGGAGTCTCCTTTGTTCCCCACATCACAGTTCTCACAATTTAAAGGAGTCTCACTCATTCTCTATCTCTGCCCTCCCTCCCATCAGTGGAGTCTCACTAACTATTCACACTGACCCTCATACACTTCAGAGGAGTCTCACTCATTCTCTATCTCTGCCCTCCCTCCCATCAGTGGAGTCTCACTCACTCTTCACACTGACCCTCATACACTTCAGAGGAGTCTCACTCATTCTCTATCTCTGCCCTCCCTCCCATCAGTGAAGTCTCACTCACTCTTCAAACTGACCTCATAAACTTCAGTGGAGTCTCCTTTGTTCCCCACATCACAGTTCTCACACTTTAAAGGAGTCTCACTCATTCTCTATCTCTACCCTCCCTCCCATCAGTGGAGTCTCACTCGCTCTTCACACTGACCCTCATACACTTCAGTGGAGTCTCACTCATTCTCTATCTCTGCCCTCCCTCCCACCATTGGAGTCTCACTCACTCTTCACACTGACCTCATACACTTCAGTGGAGTCTCCTTTGTTCCCCACATTACAGTTCTCACACTTTAAAGGAGTCTCACTCATTCTGTATCTCTGCCCTCCCTCCCATCAGTGGAGTCTCACTCACTCTTCACACTGACCCTCATACACTTCAGTGGAGTCTCCTTTGTTCCCCACATCACAGTTCTCACACTTGAAAGGAGTCTCACTCATTCTCTATCTCTACCCTCCCTCCCATCAGTGGAGTCTCACTCGCTCTTCACACTGACCCTCATACACTTCAGAGGAGTCTCACTCATTCTCTATCTCTGCCCTACCTCCCATCAGCGGAGTCTCACTCACTCTTCACAGTGACCCTCATACACTTCAGAGGAGTCTCACTCATTCTCTATCTCTGCCCTCCCTCCCATCAGTGAAGTCTCACTCACTCTTCACACTGACCTCATACACTTCAGTGGAGTCTCCTTTGTTCCCCACATCACAGTTCTCACACTTTAAAGGAGTCTCACTCATTCTCTATCTCTGCCCTCCCTCACATCAGTGGAGTCTCACTCACTATTCACACTGACCCTCATACACTTCAGAGGAGTCTCACTCATTCTCTATATCTGCCCTCCCTCCCATTAGTGGAGTCTCACTCACTCTTCACACTGACCCTCATACACTTCAGAGGAGTCTCACTCATTCTCTATCTCTGCCCTCCCTCCCATCAGTGAAGTCTCACTCACTCTTCACACTGACCTCATACACTTCAGTGGAGTCTCCTTTGTTCCCCACATCACAGTTCTCACACTTTAAAGGAGTCTCACTCATTCTCTATCTCTACCCTCCCTCCCATCAGTGGAGTCTCACTCGCTCTTCACACTGACCCTCATACACTTCAGAGGAGTCTCACTCATTCTCTATCTCTGCCCTCCCTCCCATCAGTGGAGTCTCACTCGCTCTTCACACTGACCCTCATACACTTCTGTGGAGTCTCACTCCTTCTCTATCTCTGCCTTCCCTCCCACCAGTGGAGTCTCACTCGCTCTTCACACTGACCCTCATACACTTCAGTGGAGTCTCACTCATTCTCTATCTCTGCCCTCCCTCCCACCAGTGGAGTCTCACTCACTCTTCACACTGACCCTCATACACTTCAGTGACTGACCCTCATACACTTCCATGGAGTCTCCTTTGTTCCCCACATCACAGTTCTCACACTTTAAAGGAGTCTCACTCATTCTCTATCTCTGCCCTCCCTCCCATCAGTGGAGTCTCACTCGCTCTTCACACTGACCCTCATACACTTCTGTGGAGTCTCACTCAATCCTCTATCTCTGCCCTCCCTCCCACCAGTGGAGTCTCACTCACTCTTCACACTGACCCTCATACACTTCTGTGGAGTCTCACTCAATCCTCTATCTCTGCCCTCCCTCCCACCAGTGGAGTCTCACTCGCTCTTCACACTGACCCTCATACACTTCTGTGGAGTCTCACTCATTCTCTATCTCTGCCTTCCCTCCCACCAGTGGAGTCTCACTCGCTCTTCACACTGACCCTCATACACTTCTGTGGAGTCTCACTCATTATCTATCTCTGCCTTCCCTCCCACCAGTGGATTCTCACTCGCTCTTCACACTGACCCTCATACACTTCAGTGGAGTCTCACTCATTCTCTATCTCTGCCCTCCCTCCCACCAGTGGAGTCTCACTCACTCTTCACACTGACCCTCATACACTTCAGTGACTGACCCTCATACACTTCCATGGAGTCTCCTTTGTTCCCCACATCACAGTTCTCACACTTTAAAGGAGTCTCACTCATTCTCTATCTCTGCCCTCCCTCCCATCAGTGGAGTCTCACTCGCTCTTCACACTGACCCTCATACACTTCTGTGGAGTCTCACTCATTCTCTATCTGTTCCCTCCCTCCCATCAGTGGAGTCTCACTCGCTCTTCACACTGACCCTCATACACTTTAGTGGAGTCTCACTCATTCTCTATCTCTGCCCTCCCTCCCACCAGTGGAGTCTCTCTCACTCTTCACACTGACCCTCATACACTTCTGTGGAGTCTCACTCATTCTCTATCTCTGCCCTCCCTCCCATCAGTGGAGTCTCACTCACTCTTCACACTGACCCTCATACACTTCAGAGGAGTCTCACGTATTCTCTATCTCTGCCCTCCCTCACATCAGTGGAGTCTCACTCACTCTTCACACTGACCCTCATACACTTCAGAGGAGTCTCACTCATTCTCTATCTCTGCCCTCCCTCCCATCAGTGAAGTCTCACTCACTCTTCACACTGACCCTCATACACTTCAGAGGAGTCTCACTCATTCTCTATCTCTGCCCTCCCTCACATCAGTGGAGTCTCACCCACTCTTCACACTTACCCTCATACACTTCAGTGGAGTCTCACTCATTCTCTATCTCTGCCCTCCCTCACATCAGTGAAGTCTCACTCACTCTTCACACTGACCTCATAAACTTCAGTTGAGTCTCCTTTGTTTCCCACATCATCGTTCTCACACTTTAAAGGAGTCTCACTCATTCTCTATCTCTGCCCTCCCTCACAACAGTGGAGTCTCACTCACTGTTCACACTGACCCTCATACACTTCAGAGGAGTCTCACTCATTCTCTATCTCTGCCCTCCCTCCCATCAGTGAAGTCTCACTCGCTCTTCACAATGACCCTCATACACTTCAGAGGAGTCTCACTCATTCTCTATCTCTGCCCTCCCTCACATCAGTGGAGTCTCACTCACTCTTCACACTGACCCTCATGCACTTCAGTGGAGTCTCACTCATTCTCTATCTCTGCCCTCCCTCCCATCAGTGGAGTCTCACTCACTCTTCACACTGACCCTCATACACTTCAGAGGAGTCTCACTCATTCTCTATCTCTGCCCTCCCTCCCATCAGTGGAGTCTCACTCACTCTTCACACTGACCCTCATACACTTCAGTGGAGTCTCCTTTGTTCCCCACATCACAGTTCTCACACTTTAAAGGAGTCTCACTCATTCTCTATCTCTACCCTCCCTCCCATCAGTGGAGTCTCACTCGCTCTTCACACTGCCCCTCATACACTTCAGTGGAGTCTCACTCATTCTCTATCTCTGCCCTCCCTCCCACCAGTGGAGTCTCACTCACTCTTCACACTGACCTCATACACTTCAGTGGAGTCTCCTTTGTTCCCCACATCACAGTTCTCACACTTTAAAGGAGTCTCACTCATTCTGTATCTCTGCCCTCCCTCCCATCAGTGGAGTCTCACTCACTCTTCACACTGACCCTCATACACTTCAGTGGAGTCTCCTTTGTTCCCCACATCACAGTTCTCACACTTTAAAGGAGTCTCACTCATTCTCTATCTCTACCCTCCCTCCCATCAGTGGAGTCTCACTCGCTCTTCACACTGACCCTCATACACTTCAGAGGAGTCTCACTCATTCTCTATCTCTGCCCTACCTCCCATCAGCGGAGTCTCACTCACTCTTCACAGTGACCCTCATACACTTCAGAGGAGTCTCACTCATTCTCTATCTCTGCCCTCCCTCCCATCAGTGAAGTCTCACTCACTCTTCACACTGACCTCATACACTTCAGTGGAGTCTCCTTTGTTCCCCACATCACAGTTCTCACACTTTAAAGGAGTCTCACTCATTCTCTATCTCTGCCCTCCCTCACATCAGTGGAGTCTCACTCACTATTCACACTGACCCTCATACACTTCAGAGGAGTCTCACTCATTCTCTATCTCTGCCCTCCCTCCCATCAGTGGAGTCTCACTCACTCTTCACACTGACCCTCATACACTTCAGAGGAGTCTCACTCATTCTCTATCTCTGCCCTCCCTCCCATCAGTGGAGTCTCACTCACTCTTCACACTGACCCTCATACACTTCAGAGGAGTCTCACTCCTTCTCTATCTCTGCCTTCCCTCCCACCAGTGGAGTCTCACTCGCTCTTCACACTGACCCTCATACACTTCAGTGGAGTCTCACTCATTCTCTATCTCTGCCCTCCCTCCCACCAGTGGAGTCTCACTCACTCTTCACACTGACCCTCATACACTTCAGTGACTGACCCTCATACACTTCCATGGAGTCTCCTTTGTTCCCCACATCACAGTTCTCACACTTTAAAGGAGTCTCACTCATTCTCTATCTCTGCCCTCCCTCCCATCAGTGGAGTCTCACTCGCTCTTCACACTGACCCTCATACACTTCTGTGGAGTCTCACTCAATCCTCTATCTCTGCCCTCCCTCCCACCAGTGGAGTCTCACTCACTCTTCACACTGACCCTCATACACTTCTGTGGAGTCTCACTCAATCCTCTATCTCTGCCCTCCCTCCCACCAGTGGAGTCTCACTCGCTCTTCACACTGACCCTCATACACTTCTGTGGAGTCTCACTCATTCTCTATCTCTGCCTTCCCTCCCACCAGTGGAGTCTCACTCGCTCTTCACACTGACCCTCATACACTTCTGTGGAGTCTCACTCATTATCTATCTCTGCCTTCCCTCCCACCAGTGGATTCTCACTCGCTCTTCACACTGACCCTCATACACTTCAGTGGAGTCTCACTCATTCTCTATCTCTGCCCTCCCTCCCACCAGTGGAGTCTCACTCACTCTTCACACTGACCCTCATACACTTCAGTGACTGACCCTCATACACTTCCATGGAGTCTCCTTTGTTCCCCACATCACAGTTCTCACACTTTAAAGGAGTCTCACTCATTCTCTATCTCTGCCCTCCCTCCCATCAGTGGAGTCTCACTCGCTCTTCACACTGACCCTCATACACTTCTGTGGAGTCTCACTCATTCTCTATCTGTTCCCTCCCTCCCATCAGTGGAGTCTCACTCGCTCTTCACACTGACCCTCATACACTTTAGTGGAGTCTCACTCATTCTCTATCTCTGCCCTCCCTCCCACCAGTGGAGTCTCTCTCACTCTTCACACTGACCCTCATACACTTCTGTGGAGTCTCACTCATTCTCTATCTCTGCCCTCCCTCCCATCAGTGGAGTCTCACTCACTCTTCACACTGACCCTCATACACTTCAGAGGAGTCTCACGTATTCTCTATCTCTGCCCTCCCTCACATCAGTGGAGTCTCACTCACTCTTCACACTGACCCTCATACACTTCAGAGGAGTCTCACTCATTCTCTATCTCTGCCCTCCCTCCCATCAGTGAAGTCTCACTCACTCTTCACACTGACCCTCATACACTTCAGAGGAGTCTCACTCATTCTCTATCTCTGCCCTCCCTCACATCAGTGGAGTCTCACTCACTCTTCACACTTACCCTCATACACTTCAGTGGAGTCTCACTCATTCTCTATCTCTGCCCTCCCTCACATCAGTGAAGTCTCACTCACTCTTCACACTGACCTCATAAACTTCAGTTGAGTCTCCTTTGTTTCCCACATCATCGTTCTCACACTTTAAAGGAGTCTCACTCATTCTCTATCTCTGCCCTCCCTCACAACAGTGGAGTCTCACTCACTGTTCACACTGACCCTCATACACTTCAGAGGAGTCTCACTCATTCTCTATCTCTGCCCTCCCTCCCATCAGTGAAGTCTCACTCGCTCTTCACACTGACCCTCATACACTTCAGAGGAGTCTCACTCATTCTCTATCTCTGCCCTCCCTCACATCAGTGGAGTCTCACTCACTCTTCACACTGACCCTCATGCACTTCAGTGGAGTCTCACTCATTCTCTATCTCTGCCCTCCCTCCCATCAGTGGAGTCTCACTCGCTCTTCACACTGACCCTCATACACTTCAGAGGAGTCTCACTCATTCTCTATCTCTGCCCTCCCTCCCATCAGTGGAGTCTCACTCACTCTTCACACTGACCCTCATACACTTCAGTGGAGTCTCCTTTGTTCCCCACATCACAGTTCTCACACTTTAAAGGAGTCTCACTCATTCTCTATCTCTACCCTCCCTCCCATCAGTGGAGTCTCACTCGCTCTTCACACTGACCCTCATACACTTCAGTGGAGTCTCACTCATTCTCTATCTCTGCCCTCCCTCCCACCAGTGGAGTCTCACTCACTCTTCACACTGACCTCATACACTTCAGTGGAGTCTCCTTTGTTCCCCACATCACAGTTCTCACACTTTAAAGGAGTCTCACTCATTCTGTATCTCTGCCCTCCCTCCCATCAGTGGAGTCTCACTCACTCTTCACACTGACCCTCATACACTTCAGTGGAGTCTCCTTTGTTCCCCACATCACAGTTCTCACACTTTAAAGGAGTCTCACTCATTCTCTATCTCTACCCTCCCTCCCATCAGTGGAGTCTCACTCGCTCTTCACACTGACCCTCATACACTTCAGAGGAGTCTCAGTCATTCTCTATCTCTGCCCTACCTCCCATCAGCGGAGTCTCACTCACTCTTCACAGTGACCCTCATACACTTCAGAGGAGTCTCACTCATTCTCTATCTCTGCCCTCCCTCCCATCAGTGAAGTCTCACTCACTCTTCACACTGACCTCATACACTTCAGTGGAGTCTCCTTTGTTCCCCACATCACAGTTCTCACACTTTAAAGGAGTCTCACTCATTCTCTATCTCTGCCCTCCCTCACATCAGTGGAGTCTCACTCACTATTCACACTGACCCTCATACACTTCAGAGGAGTCTCACTCATTCTCTATCTCTGCCCTCCCTCCCATCAGTGGAGTCTCACTCACTCTTCACACTGACCCTCATACACTTCAGAGGAGTCTCACTCATTCTCTATCTCTGCCCTCCCTCCCATCAGTGAAGTCTCACTCACTCTTCACACTGACCTCATACACTTCAGTGGAGTCTCCTTTGTTCCCCACATCACAGTTCTCACACTTTAAAGGAGTCTCACTCATTCTCTATCTCTACCCTCCCTCCCATCAGTGGAGTCTCACTCGCTCTTCACACTGACCCTCATACACTTCAGAGGAGTCTCACTCATTCTCTATCTCTGCCCTCCCTCCCATCAGTGAAGTCTCACTCACTCTTCACACTGACCCTCATACACTTCAGAGGAGTCTCACTCATTCTCTATCTCTGCCCTCCCTCACATCAGTGGAGTCTCACTCACTCTTCACACTTACCCTCATACACTTCAGTGGAGTCTCACTCATTCTCTATCTCTGCCCTCCCTCACATCAGTGAAGTCTCACTCACTCTTCACACTGACCTCATAAACTTCAGTGGAGTCTCCTTTGTTTCCCACACAATCGTTCTCACACTTTAAAGGAGTCTCACTCATTCTCTATCTCTGCCCTCCCTCACAACAGTGGAGTCTCACTCACTCTTCACACTGACCCTCATACACTTCAGAGGAGTCTCACTCATTCTCTATCTCTGGCCTCCCTCCCATCAGTGAAGTCTCACTCACTCTTCACACTGACCCTCATACACTTCAGAGGAGTCTCACTCATTCTCTATCTCTGCCCTCCCTCACATCAGTGGAGTCTCACTCACTCTTCACACTGACCCTCATACACTTCAGTGGAGTCTCACTCATTCTCTATCTCTGCCCTCCCTCCCATCAGTGGAGTCTCACTCACTCTTCACACTGACCCTCATACACTTCAGAGGAGTCTCACTCATTCTGTATCTCTGCCCTCCCTCCCATCAATGGAGTCTCACTCACTCTTCACACTGACCCTCATACACTTCAGTGGAGTCTCCTTTGTTCCCCACATCACAGTTCTCACACTTTAAAGGAGTCTCACTCATTCTCTATCTCTACCCTCCCTCCCATCAGTGGAGTCTCACTCGCTCTTCACACTGACCCTCATACACTTCAGAGGAGTCTCACTCATTCTCTATCTCTGCCCTACCTCCCATCAGCGGAGTCTCACTCACTCTTCACAGTGACCCTCATACACTTCAGAGGAGTCTCACTCATTCTCTATCTCTGCCCTCCCTCCCATCAGTGAAGTCTCACTCACTCTTCACACTGACCTCATACACTTCAGTGGAGTCTCCTTTGTTCCCCACATCACAGTTCTCACACTTTAAAGGAGTCTCACTCATTCTCTATCTCTACCCTCCCTCCCATCAGTGGAGTCTCACTCGCTCTTCACACTGACCCTCATACACTTCAGAGGAGTCTCACTCATTCTCTATCTCTGCCCTCCCTCCCATCAGTGAAGTCTCACTCACTCTTCACACTGACCCTCATACACTTCAGAGGAGTCTCACTCATTCTCTATCTCTGCCCTCCCTCACATCAGTGGAGTCTCACTCACTCTTCACACTTACCCTCATACACTTCAGTGGAGTCTCACTCATTCTCTATCTCTGCCCTCCCTCACATCAGTGAAGTCTCACTCACTCTTCACACTGACCTCATAAACTTCAGTGGAGTCTCCTTTGTTTCCCACACAATCGTTCTCACACTTTAAAGGAGTCTCACTCATTCTCTATCTCTGCCCTCCCTCACAACAGTGGAGTCTCACTCACTCTTCACACTGACCCTCATACACTTCAGAGGAGTCTCACTCATTCTCTATCTCTGGCCTCCCTCCCATCAGTGAAGTCTCACTCACTCTTCACACTGACCCTCATACACTTCAGAGGAGTCTCACTCATTCTCTATCTCTGCCCTCCCTCACATCAGTGGAGTCTCACTCACTCTTCACACTGACCCTCATACACTTCAGTGGAGTCTCACTCATTCTCTATCTCTGCCCTCCCTCCCATCAGTGGAGTCTCACTCACTCTTCACACTGACCCTCATACACTTCAGAGGAGTCTCACTCATTCTGTATCTCTGCCCTCCCTCCCATCAGTGGAGTCTCACTCACTCTTCACACTGACCCTCATACACTTCAGTGGAGTCTCCTTTGTTCCCCACATCACAGTTCTCACACTTTAAAGGAGTCTCACTCATTCTCTATCTCTACCCTCCCTCCCATCAGTGGAGTCTCACTCGCTCTTCACACTGACCCTCATACACTTCAGAGGAGTCTCACTCATTCTCTATCTCTGCCCTACCTCCCATCAGCGGAGTCTCACTCACTCTTCACAGTGACCCTCATACACTTCAGAGGAGTCTCACTCATTCTCTATCTCTGCCCTCCCTCCCATCAGTGAAGTCTCACTCACTCTTCACACTGACCTCATACACTTCAGTGGAGTCTCCTTTGTTCCCCACATCACAGTTCTCACACTTTAAAGGAGTCTCACTCATTCTCTATCTCTGCCCTCCCTCACATCAGTGGAGTCTCACTCACTATTCACACTGACCCTCATACACTTCAGAGGAGTCTCACTCATTCTCTATCTCTGCCCTCCCTCCCATCAGTGGAGTCTCACTCACTCTTCACACTGACCCTCATACACTTCAGAGGAGTCTCACTCATTCTCTATCTCTGCCCTCCCTCCCATCAGTGAAGTCTCACTCACTCTTCACACTGACCTCATAAACTTCAGTGGAGTCTCCTTCGTTCCCCACATCACAGTTCTCACACTTTAAAGGAGTCTCACTCATTCTCTATCTCTGCCCTCCCTCACATCAGTGGAGTCTCACTCACTATTCACACTGACCCTCATACACTTCAGTGGAGTCTCACTCATTCTCTATCTCTGCCCTCCCTCACATCAGTGGAGTCTCACTTACTCTTCACACTGACCCTCATACACTTCAGAGGAGTCTCACTCATTCTCTATCTCTGCCCTCCCTCCCATCAGTGAAGTCTCACTCACTCTTCACACTGACCTCATAAACTTCAGTGGAGTCTCCTTCGTTCCCCACATCACAGTTCTCACACTTTAAAGGAGTCTCACTCATTCTCTATCTCTGCCCTCCCTCACATCAGTGGAGTCTCACTCACTCTTCACACTGACCTTCATACACTTCAGTGGAGTCTCACTCATTCTCTATCTCTGCCCTTCCTGCCATCAGTGGAGTCTCACTCACTCTTCACACTGACCCTCATACACTTCAGTGGAGTCTCCTTTGTTCCCCACATCACAGTTCTCACACTTTAAAGGAGTCTCACTCATTCTCTATCTCTGCCCTCCCTCCCATCAGTGGAGTCTCACTCACTATTCACACTGACCCTCATACACTTCAGAGGAGTCTCACTCATTCTCTATCTCTGCCCTCCCTCCCATCAGTGGAGTCTCACTCACTCTTCACACTGACCCTCATACACTTCAGAGGAGTCTCACTCATTCTCTATCTCTGCCCTCCCTCCCATCAGTGAAGTCTCACTCACTCTTCACACTGACCTCATAAACTTCAGTGGAGTCTCCTTTGTTCCCCACATCACAGTTCTCACACTTTAAAGGAGTCTCACTCATTCTCTATCTCTACCCTCCCTCCCATCAGTGGAGTCTCACTCGCTCTTCACACTGACCCTCATACACTTCAGTGGAGTCTCACTCATTCTCTATCTCTGCCCTCCCTCCCACCAGTGGAGTCTCACTCACTCTTCACACTGACCTCATACACTTCAGTGGAGTCTCCTTTGTTCCCCACATCACAGTTCTCACACTTTAAAGGAGTCTCACTCATTCTGTATCTCTGCCCTCCCTCCCATCAGTGGAGTCTCACTCACTCTTCACACTGACCCTCATACACTTCAGAGGAGTCTCACTCATTCTCTATCTCTGGCCTCCCTCCCATCAGTGAAGTCTCACTCACTCTTCACACTGACCCTCATACACTTCAGAGGAGTCTCACTCATTCTCTATCTCTGCCCTCCCTCACATCAGTGGAGTCTCACTCACTCTTCACACTGACCCTCATACACTTCAGAGGAGTCTCACTCATTCTCTATCTCTGCCCTCCCTCCCATCAGTGAAGTCTCACTCACTCTTCACACTGACCTCATACACTTCAGTGGAGTCTCCTTTGTTCCCCACATCACAGTTCTCACACTTTAAAGGAGTCTCACTCATTCTCTATCTCTACCCTCCCTCCCATCAGTGGAGTCTCACTCGCTCTTCACACTGACCCTCATACACTTCAGAGGAGTCTCACTCATTCTCTATCTCTGCCCTCCCTCCCATCAGTGAAGTCTCACTCACTCTTCACACTGACCCTCATACACTTCAGAGGAGTCTCACTCATTCTCTATCTCTGCCCTCCCTCACATCAGTGGAGTCTCACTCACTCTTCACACTTACCCTCATACACTTCAGTGGAGTCTCACTCATTCTCTATCTCTGCCCTCCCTCACATCAGTGAAGTCTCACTCACTCTTCACACTGACCTCATAAACTTCAGTGGAGTCTCCTTTGTTTCCCACATCATCGTTCTCACACTTTAAAGGAGTCTCACTCATTCTCTATCTCTGCCCTCCCTCACAACAGTGGAGTCTCACTCACTCTTCACACTGACCCTCATACACTTCAGAGGAGTCTCACTCATTCTCTATCTCTGGCCTCCCTCCCATCAGTGAAGTCTCACTCACTCTTCACACTGACCCTCATACACTTCAGAGGAGTCTCACTCATTCTCTATCTCTGCCCTCCCTCACATCAGTGGAGTCTCACTCACTCTTCACACTGACCCTCATACACTTCAGTGGAGTCTCACTCATTCTCTATCTCTGCCCTCCCTCCCATCAGTGGAGTCTCACTCACTCTTCACACTGACCCTCATACACTTCAGAGGAGTCTCACTCATTCTGTATCTCTCTGCCCTCCCTCCCATCAGTGGAGTCTCACTCACTCTTCACACTGACCCTCATACACTTCAGTGGAGTCTCCTTTGTTCCCCACATCACAGTTCTCACACTTTAAAGGAGTCTCACTCATTCTGTATCTCTGCCCTCCCTCCCATCAGTGGAGTCTCACTCACTCTTCACACTGACCCTCATACACTTCAGTGGAGTCTCCTTTGTTCCCCACATCACAGTTCTCACACTTTAAAGGAGTCTCACTCATTCTCTATCTCTACCCTCCCTCCCATCAGTGGAGTCTCACTCGCTCTTCACACTGACCCTCATACACTTCAGAGGAGTCTCACTCATTCTCTATCTCTGCCCTACCTCCCATCAGCGGAGTCTCACTCGCTCTTCACAGTGACCCTCATACACTTCAGAGGAGTCTCACTCATTCTCTATCTCTGCCCTCCCTCCCATCAGTGAAGTCTCACTCACTCTTCACACTGACCTCATACACTTCAGTGGAGTCTCCTTTGTTCCCCACATCACAGTTCTCACACTTTAAAGGAGTCTCACTCATTCTCTATCTCTGCCCTCCCTCACATCAGTGGAGTCTCACTCACTATTCACACTGACCCTCATACACTTCAGAGGAGTCTCACTCATTCTCTATCTCTGCCCTCCCTCCCATCAGTGGAGTCTCACTCACTCTTCACACTGACCCTCATACACTTCAGAGGAGTCTCACTCATTCTCTATCTCTGCCCTCCCTCCCATCAGTGAAGTCTCACTCACTCTTCACACTGACCTCATACACTTCAGTGGAGTCTCCTTTGTTCCCCACATCACAGTTCTCACACTTTAAAGGAGTCTCACTCATTCTCTATCTCTACCCTCCCTCCCATCAGTGGAGTCTCACTCGCTCTTCACACTGACCCTCATACACTTCAGAGGAGTCTCACTCATTCTCTATCTCTGCCCTTCCTGCCATCAGTGGAGTCTCACTCACTCTTCACACTGACCCTCATACACTTCAGTGGAGTCTCCTTTGTTCCCCACATCACAGTTCTCACAATTTAAAGGAGTCTCACTCATTCTCTATCTCTGCCCTCCCTCCCATCAGTGGAGTCTCACTCACTATTCACACTGAACCTCATACACTTCAGAGGAGTCTCACTCATTCTCTATCTCTGCCTTCCCTCCCATCAGTGGAGTCTCACTCACTCTTCACACTGACCCTCATACACTTCAGAGGAGTCTCACTCATTCTCTATCTCTGCCCTCCCTCCCATCAGTGAAGTCTCACTCACTCTTCACACTGACCTCATAAACTTCAGTGGAGTCTCCTTTGTTCCCCACATCACAGTTCTCACACTTTAAAGGAGTCTCACTCATTCTCTATCTCTACCCTCCCTCCCATCAGTGGAGTCTCACTCGCTCTTCACACTGACCCTCATACACTTCAGTGGAGTCTCACTCATTCTCTATCTCTGCCCTCCCTCCCACCAGTGGAGTCTCACTCACTCTTCACACTGACCTCATACACTTCAGTGGAGTCTCCTTTGTTCCCCACATTACAGTTCTCACACTTTGAAGGAGTCTCACTCATTCTGTATCTCTGCCCTCCCTCCCATCAGTGGAGTCTCACTCACTCTTCACACTGACCCTCATACACTTCAGTGGAGTCTCCTTTGTTCCCCACATCACAGTTCTCACACTTTAAAGGAGTCTCACTCATTCTCTATCTCTACCCTCCCTCCCATCAGTGGAGTCTCACTCGCTCTTCACACTGACCCTCATACACTTCAGAGGAGTCTCACTCATTCTCTATCTCTGCCCTACCTCCCATCAGCGGAGTCTCACTCACTCTTCACAGTGACCCTCATACACTTCAGAGGAGTCTCACTCATTCTCTATCTCTGCCCTCCCTCCCATCAGTGAAGTCTCACTCACTCTTCACACTGACCTCATACACTTCAGTGGAGTCTCCTTTGTTCCCCACATCACAGTTCTCACACTTTAAAGGAGTCTCACTCATTCTCTATCTCTGCCCTCCCTCACATCAGTGGAGTCTCACTCACTATTCACACTGACCCTCATACACTTCAGAGGAGTCTCACTCATTCTCTATATCTGCCCTCCCTCCCATCAGTGGAGTCTCACTCACTCTTCACACTGACCCTCATACACTTCAGAGGAGTCTCACTCATTCTCTATCTCTGCCCTCCCTCCCATCAGTGAAGTCTCACTCACTCTTCACACTGACCTCATACACTTCAGTGGAGTCTCCTTTGTTCCCCACATCACAGTTCTCACACTTTAAAGGAGTCTCACTCATTCTCTATCTCTACCCTCCCTCCCATCAGTGGAGTCTCACTCGCTCTTCACACTGACCCTCATACACTTCAGAGGAGTCTCACTCATTCTCTATCTCTGCCCTCCCTCCCATCAGTGAAGTCTCACTCACTCTTCACACTGACCCTCATACACTTCAGAGGAGTCTCACTCATTCTCTATCTCTGCCCTCCCTCACATCAGTGGAGTCTCACTCACTCTTCACACTTACCCTCATACACTTCAGTGGAGTCTCACTCATTCTCTATCTCTGCCCTCCCTCACATCAGTGAAGTCTCACTCACTCTTCACACTGACCTCATAAACTTCAGTGGAGTCTCCTTTGTTTCCCACATCATCGTTCTCACACTTTAAAGGAGTCTCACTCATTCTCTATCTCTGCCCTCCCTCACAACAGTGGAGTCTCACTCACTCTTCACACTGACCCTCATACACTTCAGAGGAGTCTCACTCATTCTCTATCTCTGGCCTCCCTCCCATCAGTGAAGTCTCACTCACTCTTCACACTGACCCTCATACACTTCAGAGGAGTCTCACTCATTCTCTATCTCTGCCCTCCCTCACATCAGTGGAGTCTCACTCACTCTTCACACTGACCCTCATACACTTCAGTGGAGTCTCACTCATTCTCTATCTCTGCCCTCCCTCCCATCAGTGGAGTCTCACTCACTCTTCACACTGACCCTCATACACTTCAGAGGAGTCTCACTCATTCTGTATCTCTCTGCCCTCCCTCCCATCATTGGAGTCTCACTCACTCTTCACACTGACCCTCATACACTTCAGTGGAGTCTCCTTTGTTCCCCACATCACAGTTCTCACACTTTAAAGGAGTCTCACTCATTCTGTATCTCTGCCCTCCCTCCCATCAGTGGAGTCTCACTCACTCTTCACACTGACCCTCATACACTTCAGTGGAGTCTCCTTTGTTCCCCACATCACAGTTCTCACACTTTAAAGGAGTCTCACTCATTCTCTATCTCTACCCTCCCTCCCATCAGTGGAGTCTCACTCGCTCTTCACACTGACCCTCATACACTTCAGAGGAGTCTCACTCATTCTCTATCTCTGCCCTCCCTCCCATCAGTGGAGTCTCACTCACTCTTCACACTGACCCTCATACACTTCAGAGGAGTCTCACTCATTCTCTATCTCTGCCCTCCCTCCCATCAGTGAAGTCTCACTCACTCTTCACACTGACCTCATACACTTCAGTGGAGTCTCCTTTGTTCCCCACATCACAGTTCTCACACTTTAAAGGAGTCTCACTCATTCTCTATCTCTACCCTCCCTCCCATCAGTGGAGTCTCACTCGCTCTTCACACTGACCCTCATACACTTCAGAGGAGTCTCACTCATTCTCTATCTCTGCCCTCCCTCCCATCAGTGAAGTCTCACTCACTCTTCACACTGACCCTCATACACTTCAGAGGAGTCTCACTCATTCTCTATCTCTGCCCTCCCTCACATCAGTGGAGTCTCACTCACTCTTCACACTTATCCTCATACACTTCAGTGGAGTCTCACTCATTCTCTATCTCTGCCCTCCCTCACATCAGTGAAGTCTCACTCACTCTTCACACTGACCTCATAAACTTCAGTGGAGTCTCCTTTGTTTCCCACATCATCGTTCTCACACTTTAAAGGAGTCTCACTCATTCTCTATCTCTGCCCTCCCTCACAACAGTGGAGTCTCACTCACTCTTCACACTGACCCTCATACACTTCAGAGGAGTCTCACTCATTCTCTATCTCTGGCCTCCCTCCCATCAGTGAAGTCTCACTCACTCTTCACACTGACCCTCATACACTTCAGAGGAGTCTCACTCATTCTCTACCCCCGCCCTCCCTCACATCAGTGGAGTCTCACTCACTCTTCACACTGACCCTCATACACTTCAGTGGAGTCTCACTCATTCTCTATCTCTGCCCTCCCTCCCATCAGTGGAGTCTCACTCACTCTGCACACTGACCCTCATACACTTCAGTGGAGTCTCCTTTGTTCCCCACATCACAGTTCTCACACTTTAAAGGAGTCTCACTCATTCTGTATCTCTGCCCTCCCTCCCATCAGTGGAGTCTCACTCACTCTTCACACTGACCCTCATACACTTCAGTGGAGTCTCCTTTGTTCCCCACATCACAGTTCTCACACTTTAAAGGAGTCTCACTCATTCTCTATCTCTACCCTCCCTCCCATCAGTGGAGTCTCACTCGCTCTTCACACTGACCCTCATACACTTCAGAGGAGTCTCACTCATTCTCTATCTCTGCCCTACCTCCCATCAGTGAAGTCTCACTCACTCTTCACACTGACCTCATACACTTCAGTGGAGTCTCCTTTGTTCCCCACATCACAGTTCTCACACTTTAAAGGAGTCTCACTCATTCTCTATCTCTGCCCTCCCTCACATCAGTGGAGTCTCACTCACTATTCACACTGACCCTCATACACTTCAGAGGAGTCTCACTCATTCTCTATCTCTGCCCTCCCTCCCATCAGTGGAGTCTCACTCACTCTTCACACTGACCCTCATACACTTCAGAGGAGTCTCACTCATTCTCTATCTCTGCCCTCCCTCCCATCAGTGAAGTCTCACTCACTCTTCACACTGACCTCATAAACTTCAGTGGAGTCTCCTTCGTTCCCCACATCACAGTTCTCACACTTTAAAGGAGTCTCACTCATTCTCTATCTCTGCCCTCCCTCACATCAGTGGAGTCTCACTCACTATTCACACTGACCCTCATACACTTCAGTGGAGTCTCACTCATTCTCTATCTCTGCCCTCCCTCACATCAGTGGAGTCTCACTTACTCTTCACACTGACCCTCATACACTTCAGAGGAGTCTCACTCATTCTCTATCTCTGCCCTCCCTCCCATCAGTGAAGTCTCACTCACTCTTCACACTGACCTCATAAACTCCAGTGGAGTCTCCTTCGTTCCCCACATCACAGTTCTCACACTTTAAAGGAGTCTCACTCATTCTCTATCTCTGCCCTCCCTCACATCAGTGGAGTCTCACTCACTCTTCACACTGACCTTCATACACTTCAGTGGAGTCTCACTCATTCTCTATCTCTGCCCTTCCTCCCATCAGTGGAGTCTCACTCACTCTTCACACTGACCCTCATACACTTCAGTGGAGTCTCCTTTGTTCCCCACATCACAGTTCTCACACTTTAAAGGAGTCTCACTCATTCTCTATCTCTACCCTCCCTCCCATCAGTGGAGTCTCACTCGCTCTTCACACTGACCCTCATACACTTCAGTGGAGTCTCACTCATTCTCTATCTCTGCCCTCCCTCCCACCAGTGGAGTCTCACTCACTCTTCACACTGACTTCATACACTTCAGTGGAGTCTCCTTTGTTCCCCACATCACAGTTCTCACACTTTAAAGGAGTCTCACTCATTCTCTATCTCTACCCTCCCTCCCATCAGTGGAGTCTCACTCGCTCTTCACACTGACCCTCATACACTTCAGAGGAGTCTGACTCATTCTCTATCTCTGCCCTACCTCCCATCAGCGGAGTCTCACTCACTCTTCACAGTGACCCTCATACACTTCAGAGGAGTCTCACTCATTCTCTATCTCTGCCCTCCCTCCCATCAGTGAAGTCTCACTCACTCTTCACACTGACCTCATACACTTCAGTGGAGTCTCCTTTGTTCCCCACATCACAGTTCTCACACTTTAAAGGAGTCTCACTCATTCTCTATCTCTGCCCTCCCTCACATCAGTGGAGTCTCACTCACTATTCACACTGACCCTCATACACTTCAGAGGAGTCTCACTCATTCTGTATCTCTGCCCTCCCTCCCATCAGTGGAGTCTCACTCACTCTTCACACTGACCCTCATACACTTCAGAGGAGTCTCACTCATTCTCTATCTCTGCCCTCCCTCCCATCAGTGAAGTCTCACTCACTCTTCACACTGACCTCATAAACTTCAGTGGAGTCTCCTTCGTTCCCCACATCACAGTTCTCACACTTTAAAGGAGTCTCACTCATTCTCTATCTCTGCCCTCCCTCACATCAGTGGAGTCTCACTCACTATTCACACTGACCCTCATACACTTCAGTGGAGTCTCACTCATTCTCTATCTCTGCCCTCCCTCACATCAGTGGAGTCTCACTTACTCTTCACACTGACCCTCATACACTTCAGAGGAGTCTCACTCATTCTCTATCTCTGCCCTCCCTCCCATCAGTGAAGTCTCACTCACTCTTCACACTGACCTCATAAACTTCAGTGGAGTCTCCTTCGTTCCCCACATCACAGTTCTCACACTTTAAAGGAGTCTCACTCATTCTCTATCTCTGCCCTCCCTCACATCAGTGGAGTCTCACTCACTCTTCACACTGACCTTCATACACTTCAGTGGAGTCTCACTCATTCTCTATCTCTGCCCTTCCTCCCATCAGTGGAGTCTCACTCACTCTTCACACTGACCCTCATACACTTCAGTGGAGTCTCCTTTGTTCCCCACATCACAGTTCTCACACTTTAAAGGAGTCTCACTCATTCTCTATCTCTGCCCTCCCTCCCATCAGTGGAGTCTCACTCACTATTCACACTGACCCTCATACACTTCAGAGGAGTCTCACTCATTCTCTATCTCTGCCCTTCCTCCCATCAGTGGAGTCTCACTCACTCTTCACACTGACCCTCATACACTTCAGTGGAGTCTCCTTTGTTCCCCACATCACAGTTCTCACACTTTAAAGGAGTCTCACTCATTCTCTATCTCTGCCCTCCCTCCCATCAGTGGAGTCTCACTCACTATTCACACTGACCCTCATACACTTCAGAGGAGTCTCACTCATTCTCTATCTCTGCCCTCCCTCCCATCAGTGGAGTCTCACTCACTCTTCACACTGACCCTCATACACTTCAGAGGAGTCTCACTCATTCTCTATCTCTGCCCTCCCTCCCATCAGTGAAGTCTCACTCACTCTTCACACTGACCTCATAAACTTCAGTGGAGTCTCCTTTGTTCCCCACATCACAGTTCTCACACTTTAAAGGAGTCTCACTCATTCTCTATCTCTACCCTCCCTCACATCAGTGGAGTCTCACTCACTCTTCACACTGACCCTCATACACTTCAGAGGAGTCTCACTCATTCTCTATCTCTGCCCTCCCTCCCATCAGTGAAGTCTCACTCACTCTTCACACTGACCTCATAAACTTCAGTGGAGTCTCCTTCGTTCCCCACATCACAGTTCTCACACTTTAAAGGAGTCTCACTCATTCTCTATCTCTGCCCTCCCTCACATCAGTGGAGTCTCACTCACTATTCACACTGACCCTCATACACTTCAGTGGAGTCTCACTCATTCTCTATCTCTGCCCTCCCTCACATCAGTGGAGTCTCACTTACTCTTCACACTGACCCTCATACACTTCAGAGGAGTCTCACTCATTCTCTATCTCTGCCCTCCCTCCCATCAGTGAAGTCTCACTCACTCTTCACACTGACCTCATAAACTTCAGTGGAGTCTCCTTCGTTCCCCACATCACAGTTCTCACACTTTAAAGGAGTCTCACTCATTCTCTATCTCTGCCCTCCCTCACATCAGTGGAGTCTCACTCACTCTTCACACTGACCTTCATACACTTCAGTGGAGTCTCACTCATTCTCTATCTCTGCCCTTCCTCCCATCAGTGGAGTCTCACTCACTCTTCACACTGACCCTCATACACTTCAGTGGAGTCTCCTTTGTTCCCCACATCACAGTTCTCACACTTTAAAGGAGTCTCACTCATTCTCTATCTCTGCCCTCCCTCCCATCAGTGGAGTCTCACTCACTATTCACACTGACCCTCATACACTTCAGAGGAGTCTCACTCATTCTCTATCTCTGCCCTCCCTCCCATCAGTGGAGTCTCACTCACTCTTCACACTGACCCTCATACACTTCAGTGGAGTCTCCTTTGTTCCCCACATCACAGTTCTCACACTTTAAAGGAGTCTCACTCATTCTCTATCTCTGCCCTCCCTCCCATCAGTGGAGTCTCACTCACTATTCACACTGACCCTCATACACTTCAGAGGAGTCTCACTCATTCTCTATCTCTGCCCTCCCTCCCATCAGTGGAGTCTCACTCACTCTTCACACTGACCCTCATACACTTCAGAGGAGTCTCACTCATTCTCTATCTCTGCCCTCCCTCCCATCAGTGAAGTCTCACTCACTCTTCACACTGACCTCATAAACTTCAGTGGAGTCTCCTTTGTTCCCCACATCACAGTTCTCACACTTTAAAGGAGTCTCACTCATTCTCTATCTCTACCCTCCCTCACATCAGTGGAGTCTCACTCACTATTAACACTGACCCTCATACACTTCAGTGGAGTCTCACTCATTCTCTATCTCTGCCCTTCCTCCCATCAGTGGAGTCTCACTCACTCTTCACACTGACCCTCATACACTTCAGTGGAGTCTCCTTTGTTCCCCACATCACAGTTCTCACACTTTAAAGGAGTCTCACTCATTCTCTATCTCTACCCTCCCTCACATCAGTGGAGTCTCACTCACTATTAACACTGACCCTCATACACTTCAGTGGAGTCTCACTCATTCTCTATCTCTGCCCTTCCTCCCATCAGTGGAGTCTCACTCGCTCTTCACACTGACCCTCATACACTTCAGTGGAGTCTCACTCATTCTCTATCTCTGCCCTCCCTCCCACCAGTGGAGTCTCACTCACTCTTCACACTGACCTCATACACTGCAGTGGAGTCTCCTTTGTTCCCCACATCACAGTTCTCACACTTTAAAGGAGTCTCACTCATTCTGTATCTCTGCCCTCCCTCCCATCAGTGGAGTCTCACTCACTCTTCACACTGACCCTCATACACTTCAGTGGAGTCTCCTTTGTTCCCCACATCACAGTTCTCACACTTTAAAGGAGTCTCACTCATTCTCTATCTCTACCCTCCCTCCCATCAGTGGAGTCTCACTCGCTCTTCACACTGACCCTCATACACTTCAGAGGAGTCTCACTCATTCTCTATCTCTGCCCTACCTCCCATCAGCGGAGTCTCACTCACTCTTCACAGTGACCCTCATACACTTCAGAGGAGTCTCACTCATTCTCTATCTCTGCCCTCCCTCCCATCAGTGAAGTCTCACTCACTCATCACACTGACCTCATACACTTCAGTGGAGTCTCCTTTGTTCCCCACATCACAGTTCTCACACTTTAAAGGAGTCTCACTCATTCTCTATCTCTGCCCTCCCTCACATCAGTGGAGTCTCACTCACTATTCACACTGACCCTCATACACTTCAGAGGAGTCTCACTCATTCTCTATCTCTGCCCTCCCTCCCATCAGTGGAGTCTCACTCACTCTTCACACTGACCCTCATACACTTCAGAGGAGTCTCACTCATTCTCTATCTCTGCCCTCCCTCCCATCAGTGAAGTCTCGCTCACTCTTCACACTGACCTCATACACTTCAGTGGAGTCTCCTTTGTTCCCCACATCACAGTTCTCACACTTTAAAGGAGTCTCACTCATTCTCTATCTCTACCCTTCCTCCCATCAGTGGAGTCTCACTCGCTCTTCACACTGACCCTCATACACTTCAGAGGAGTCTCACTCATTCTCTATCTCTGCCCTCCCTCCCATCAGTGAAGTCTCACTCACTCTTCACACTGACCCTCATACACTTCAGAGGAGTCTCACTCATTCTCTATCTCTGCCCTCCCTCACATCAGTGGAGTCTCACTCACTCTTCACACTTACCCTCATACACTTCAGTGGAGTCTCACTCATTCTCTATCTCTGCCCTCCCTCACATCAGTGAAGTCTCACTCACTCTTCACACTGACCTCATAAACTTCAGTGGAGTCTCCTTTGTTTCCCACATCATCGTTCTCACACTTTAAAGGAGTCTCACTCATTCTCTATCTCTGCCCTCCCTCACAACAGTGGAGTCTCACTCACTCTTCACACTGACCCTCATACACTTCAGAGGAGTCTCACTCATTCTCTATCTCTGGCCTCCCTCCCATCAGTGAAGTCTCACTCACTCTTCACACTGACCCTCATACACTTCAGAGGAGTCTCACTCATTCTCTATCTCTGCCCTCCCTCACATCAGTGGAGTCTCACTCACTCTTCACACTGACCCTCATACACTTCAGTGGAGTCTCACTCATTCTCTATCTCTGCCCTCCCTCCCGTCAGTGGAGTCTCACTCACTCTTCACACTGACCCTCACACACTTCAGAGGAGTCTCACTCATTCTGTATCTCTCTGCCCTCCCTCCCATCAGTGGAGTCTCACTCACTCTTCACACTGACCCTCATACACTTCAGTGGAGTCTCCTTTGTTCCCCACATCACAGTTCTCACACTTTAAAGGAGTCTCACTCATTCTGTATCTCTGCCCTCCCTCCCATCAGTGGAGTCTCACTCACTCTTCACACTGACCCTCATACACTTCAGAGGAGTCTCACTCATTCTCTATCTCTGCCCTCCCTCCCATCAGTGAAGTCTCACTCACTCTTCACACTGACCTCATAAACTTCAGTGGAGTCTCCTTCGTTCCCCACATCACAGTTCTCACACTTTAAAGGAGTCTTACTCATTCTCTATCTCTGCCCTCCCTCACATCAGTGGAGTCTCACTCACTCTTCACACTGACCTTCATACACTTCAGTGGAGTCTCACTCATTCTCTATCTCTGCCCTTCCTGCCATCAGTGGAGTCTCACTCACTCTTCACACTGACCCTCATACACTTCAGTGGAGTCTCCTTTGTTCCCCACATCACAGTTCTCACAATTTAAAGGAGTCTCACTCATTCTCTATCTCTGCCCTCCCTCCCATCAGTGGAGTCTCACTCACTATTCACACTGACCCTCATACACTTCAGAGGAGTCTCACTCATTCTCTATCTCTGCCCTCCCTCCCATCAGTGGAGTCTCACTCACTCTTCACACTGACCCTCATACATTTCAGAGGAGTCTCACTCATTCTCTATCTCTGCCCTCCCTCCCATCAGTGAAGTCTCACTCACTCTTCACACTGACCTCATAAACTTCAGTGGAGTCTCCTTTGTTCCCCACATCACAGTTCTCACACTTTAAAGGAGTCTCACTCATTCTCTATCTCTACCCTCCCTCCCATCAGTGGAGTCTCACTCGCTCTTCACACTGACCCTCATACACTTCAGTGGAGTCTCACTCATTCTCTATCTCTGCCCTCCCTCCCACCAGTGGAGTCTCACTCACTCTTCACACTGACCTCATACACTTCAGTGGAGTCTCCTTTGTTCCCCACATTACAGTTCTCACACTTTAAAGGAGTCTCACTCATTCTGTATCTCTGCCCTCCCTCCCATCAGTGGAGTCTCACTCACTCTTTACACTGACCCTCATACACTTCAGTGGAGTCTCCTTTGTTCCCCACATCACAGTTCTCACACTTTAAAGGAGTCTCACTCATTCTCTATCTCTACCCTCCCTCCCATCAGTGGAGTCTCACTCGCTCTTCACACTGACCCTCATACACTTCAGAGGAGTCTCACTCATTCTCTATCTCTGCCCTACCTCCCATCAGCGGAGTCTCACTCACTCTTCACAGTGACCCTCATACACTTCAGAGGAGTCTCACTCATTCTCTATCTCTGCCCTCCCTCCCATCAGTGAAGTCTCACTCACTCTTCACACTGACCTCATACACTTCAGTGGAGTCTCCTTTGTTCCCCACATCACAGTTCTCACACTTTAAAGGAGTCTCACTCATTCTCTATCTCTGCCCTCCCTCACATCAGTGGAGTCTCACTCACAATTCACACTGACCCTCATACACTTCAGAGGAGTCTCACTCATTCTCTATATCTGCCCTCCCTCCCATCAGTGGAGTCTCACTCACTCTTCACACTGACCCTCATACACTTCAGAGGAGTCTCACTCATTCTCTATCTCTGCCCTCCCTCCCATCAGTGAAGTCTCACTCACTCTTCACACTGACCTCATACACTTCAGTGGAGTCTCCTTTGTTCCCCACATCACAGTTCTCACACTTTAAAGGAGTCTCACTCATTCTCTATCTCTACCCTCCCTCCCATCAGTGGAGTCTCACTCGCTCTTCACACTGACCCTCATACACTTCAGAGGAGTCTCACTCATTCTCTATCTCTGCCCTCCCTCCCATCAGTGAAGTCTCACTCACTCTTCACACTGACCCTCATACACTTCAGAGGAGTCTCACTCATTCTCTATCTCTGCCCTCCCTCACATCAGTGGAGTCTCACTCACTCTTCACACTTACCCTCATACACTTCAGTGGAGTCTCACTCATTCTCTATCTCTGCCCTCCCTCACATCAGTGAAGTCTCACTCACTCTTCACACTGACCTCATAAACTTCAGTGGAGTCTCCTTTGTTTCCCACATCATCGTTCTCACACTTTAAAGGAGTCTCACTCATTCTCTATCTCTGCCCTCCCTCACAACAGTGGAGTCTCACTCACTCTTCACACTGACCCTCATACACTTCAGAGGAGTCTCACTCATTCTCTATCTCTGGCCTCCCTCCCATCAGTGAAGTCTCACTCACTCTTCACACTGACCCTCATACACTTCAGAGGAGTCTCACTCATTCTCTATCTCTGCCCTCCCTCACATCAGTGGAGTCTCACTCACTCTTCACACTGACCCTCATACACTTCAGTGGAGTCTCACTCATTCTCTATCTCTGCCCTCCCTCCCATCAGTGGAGTCTCACTCACTCTTCACACTGACCCTCATACACTTCAGAGGAGTCTCACTCATTCTGTATCTCTCTGCCCTCCCTCCCATCAGTGGAGTCTCACTCACTCTTCACACTGACCCTCATACACTTCAGTGGAGTCTCCTTTGTTCCCCACATCACAGTTCTCACACTTTAAAGGAGTCTCACTCATTCTGTATCTCTGCCCTCCCTCCCATCAGTGGAGTCTCACTCACTCTTCACACTGACCCTCATACACTTCAGTGGAGTCTCATTTGTTCCCCACATCACAGTTCTCACACTTTAAAGGAGTCTCACTCATTCTCTATCTCTACCCTCCCTCCCATCAGTGGAGTCTCACTCGCTCTTCACACTGACCCTCATACACTTCAGAGGAGTCTCACTCATTCTCTATCTCTGCCCTACCTCCCATCAGCGGAGTCTCACTCACTCTTCACAGTGACCCTCATACACTTCAGAGGAGTCTCACTCATTCTCTATCTCTGCCCTCCCTCCCATCAGTGAAGTCTCACTCACTCTTCACACTGACCTCATACACTTCAGTGGAGTCTCCTTTGTTCCCCACATCACAGTTCTCACACTTTAAAGGAGTCTCACTCATTCTCTATCTCTGCCCTCCCTCACATCAGTGGAGTCTCACTCACTATTCACACTGACCCTCATACACTTCAGAGGAGTCTCACTCATTCTCTATCTCTGCCCTCCCTCCCATCAGTGGAGTCTCACTCACTCTTCACACTGACCCTCATACACTTCAGAGGAGTCTCACTCATTCTCTATCTCTGCCCTCCCTCCCATCAGTGAAGTCTCACTCACTCTTCACACTGACCTCATACACTTCAGTGGAGTCTCCTTTGTTCCCCACATCACAGTTCTCACACTTTAAAGGAGTCTCACTCATTCTCTATCTCTACCCTCCCTCCCATCAGTGGAGTCTCACTCGCTCTTCACACTGACCCTCATACACTTCAGAGGAGTCTCACTCATTCTCTATCTCTGCCCTCCCTCCCATCAGTGAAGTCTCACTCACTCTTCACACTGACCCTCATACACTTCAGAGGAGTCTCACTCATTCTCTATCTCTGCCCTCCCTCACATCAGTGGAGTCTCACTCACTCTTCACACTTATCCTCATACACTTCAGTGGAGTCTCACTCATTCTCTATCTCTGCCCTCCCTCACATCAGTGAAGTCTCACTCACTCTTCACACTGACCTCATAAACTTCAGTGGAGTCTCCTTTGTTTCCCACATCATCGTTCTCACACTTTAAAGGAGTCTCACTCATTCTCTATCTCTGCCCTCCCTCACAACAGTGGAGTCTCACTCACTCTTCACACTGACCCTCATACACTTCAGAGGAGTCTCACTCATTCTCTATCTCTGGCCTCCCTCCCATCAGTGAAGTCTCACTCACTCTTCACACTGACCCTCATACACTTCAGAGGAGTCTCACTCATTCTCTACCCCCGCCCTCCCTCACATCAGTGGAGTCTCACTCACTCTTCACACTGACCCTCATACACTTCAGTGGAGTCTCACTCATTCTCTATCTCTGCCCTCCCTCCCATCAGTGGAGTCTCACTCACTCTGCACACTGACCCTCATACACTTCAGAGGAGTCTCACTCATTCTGTATCTCTCTGCCCTCCCTCCCATCAGTGGAGTCTCACTCACTCTTCACACTGACCCTCATACACTTCAGTGGAGTCTCCTTTGTTCCCCACATCACAGTTCTCACATTTAAAGGAGTCTCACTCATTCTGTATCTCTGCCCTCCCTCCCATCAGTGGAGTCTCACTCACTCTTCACACTGACCCTCATACACTTCAGTGGAGTCTCCTTTGTTCCCCACATCACAGTTCTCACACTTTAAAGGAGTCTCACTCATTCTCTATCTCTACCCTCCCTCCCATCAGTGGAGTCTCACTCGCTCTTCACACTGACCCTCATACACTTCAGAGGAGTCTCACTCATTCTCTATCTCTGCCCTACCTCCCATCAGTGAAGTCTCACTCACTCTTCACACTGACCTCATACACTTCAGTGGAGTCTCCTTTGTTCCCCACATCACAGTTCTCACACTTTAAAGGAGTCTCACTCATTCTCTATCTCTGCCCTCCCTCACATCAGTGGAGTCTCACTCACTATTCACACTGACCCTCATACACTTCAGAGGAGTCTCACTCATTCTCTATCTCTGCCCTCCCTCCCATCAGTGGAGTCTCACTCACTCTTCACACTGACCCTCATACACTTCAGAGGAGTCTCACTCATTCTCTATCTCTGCCCTCCCTCCCATCAGTGAAGTCTCACTCACTCTTCACACTGACCTCATAAACTTCAGTGGAGTCTCCTTCGTTCCCCACATCACAGTTCTCACACTTTAAAGGAGTCTCACTCATTCTCTATCTCTGCCCTCCCTCACATCAGTGGAGTCTCACTCACTATTCACACTGACCCTCATACACTTCAGTGGAGTCTCACTCATTCTCTATCTCTGCCCTCCCTCACATCAGTGGAGTCTCACTTACTCTTCACACTGACCCTCATACACTTCAGAGGAGTCTCACTCATTCTCTATCTCTGCCCTCCCTCCCATCAGTGAAGTCTCACTCACTCTTCACACTGACCTCATAAACTTCAGTGGAGTCTCCTTCGTTCCCCACATCACAGTTCTCACACTTTAAAGGAGTCTCACTCATTCTCTATCTCTGCCCTCCCTCACATCAGTGGAGTCTCACTCACTCTTCACACTGACCTTCATACACTTCAGTGGAGTCTCACTCATTCTCTATCTCTGCCCTTCCTCCCATCAGTGGAGTCTCACTCACTCTTCACACTGACCCTCATACACTTCAGTGGAGTCTCCTTTGTTCCCCACATCACAGTTCTCACACTTTAAAGGAGTCTCACTCATTCTCTATCTCTACCCTCCCTCCCATCAGTGGAGTCTCACTCGCTCTTCACACTGACCCTCATACACTTCAGTGGAGTCTCACTCATTCTCTATCTCTGCCCTCCCTCCCACCAGTGGAGTCTCACTCACTCTTCACACTGACCTCACAAACTTCAGTGGAGTCTCCTTCGTTCCCCACATCACAGTTCTCACACTTTAAAGGAGTCTCACTCATTCTCTATCTCTGCCCTCCCTCACATCAGTGGAGTCTCACTCACTATTCACACTGACCCTCATACACTTCAGTGGAGTCTCACTCATTCTCTATCTCTGCCCTCCCTCACATCAGTGGAGTCTCACTTACTCTTCACACTGACCCTCATACACTTCAGAGGAGTCTCACTCATTCTCTATCTCTGCCCTCCCTCCCATCAGTGAAGTCTCACTCACTCTTCACACTGACCTCATAAACTTCAGTGGAGTCTCCTTCGTTCCCCACATCACAGTTCTCACACTTTAAAGGAGTCTCACTCATTCTCTATCTCTGCCCTCCCTCACATCAGTGGAGTCTCACTCACTCTTCACACTGACCTTCATACACTTCAGTGGAGTCTCACTCATTCTCTATCTCTGCCCTTCCTCCCATCAGTGGAGTCTCACTCACTCTTCACACTGACCCTCATACACTTTAGTGGAGTCTCCTTTGTTCCCCACATCACAGTTCTCACACTTTAAAGGAGTCTCACTCATTCTCTATCTCTACCCTCCCTCCCATCAGTGGAGTCTCACTCGCTCTTCACACTGACCCTCATACACTTCAGTGGAGTCTCACTCATTCTCTATCTCTGCCCTCCCTCCCACCAGTGGAGTCTCACTCACTCTTCACACTGACTTCATACACTTCAGTGGAGTCTCCTTTGTTCCCCACATCACAGTTCTCACACTTTAAAGGAGTCTCACTCATTCTGTATCTCTGCCCTCCCTCCCATCAGTGGAGTCTCACTCACTCTTCACACTGACCTCATAAACTTCAGTGGAGTCTCCTTCGTTCCCCACATCACAGTTCTCACACTTTAAAGGAGTCTCACTCATTCTCTATCTCTGCCCTCCCTCACATCAGTGGAGTCTCACTCACTATTCACACTGACCCTCATACACTTCAGTGGAGTCTCACTCATTCTCTATCTCTGCCCTCCCTCACATCAGTGGAGTCTCACTTACTCTTCACACTGACCCTCATACACTTCAGAGGAGTCTCACTCATTCTCTATCTCTGCCCTCCCTCCCATCAGTGAAGTCTCACTCACTCTTCACACTGACCTCATAAACTTCAGTGGAGTCTCCTTCGTTCCCCACATCACAGTTCTCACACTTTAAAGGAGTCTCACTCATTCTCTATCTCTGCCCTCCCTCCCATCAGTGGAGTCTCACTCACTCTTCACACTGACCCTCATACACTTCAGAGGAGTCTCACTCATTCTGTATCTCTCTGCCCTCCCTCCCATCAGTGGAGTCTCACTCACTCTTCACACTGACCCTCATACACTTCAGTGGAGTCTCCTTTGTTCCCCACATCACAGTTCTCACACTTTAAAGGAGTCTCACTCATTCTGTATCTCTGCCCTCCCTCCCATCAGTGGAGTCTCACTCACTCTTCACACTGACCCTCATACACTTCAGTGGAGTCTCCTTTGTTCCCCACATCACAGTTCTCACACTTTAAAGGAGTCTCACTCATTCTCTATCTCTACCCTCCCTCCCATCAGTGGAGTCTCACTCGCTCTTCACACTGACCCTCATACACTTCAGAGGAGTCTCACTCATTCTCTATCTCTGCCCTACCTCCCATCAGTGAAGTCTCACTCACTCTTCACACTGACCTCATACACTTCAGTGGAGTCTCCTTTGTTCCCCACATCACAGTTCTCACACTTTAAAGGAGTCTCACTCATTCTCTATCTCTGCCCTCCCTCACATCAGTGGAGTCTCACTCACTATTCACACTGACCCTCATACACTTCAGAGGAGTCTCACTCATTCTCTATCTCTGCCCTCCCTCCCATCAGTGGAGTCTCACTCACTCTTCACACTGACCCTCATACACTTCAGAGGAGTCTCACTCATTCTCTATCTCTGCCCTCCCTCCCATCAGTGAAGTCTCACTCACTCTTCACACTGACCTCATAAACTTCAGTGGAGTCTCCTTCGTTCCCCACATCACAGTTCTCACACTTTAAAGGAGTCTCACTCATTCTCTATCTCTGCCCTCCCTCACATCAGTGGAGTCTCACTCACTATTCACACTGACCCTCATACACTTCAGTGGAGTCTCACTCATTCTCTATCTCTGCCCTCCCTCACATCAGTGGAGTCTCACTTACTCTTCACACTGACCCTCATACACTTCAGAGGAGTCTCACTCATTCTCTATCTCTGCCCTCCCTCCCATCAGTGAAGTCTCACTCACTCTTCACACTGACCTCATAAACTTCAGTGGAGTCTCCTTCGTTCCCCACATCACAGTTCTCACACTTTAAAGGAGTCTCACTCATTCTCTATCTCTGCCCTCCCTCACATCAGTGGAGTCTCACTCACTCTTCACACTGACCTTCATACACTTCAGTGGAGTCTCACTCATTCTCTATCTCTGCCCTTCCTCCCATCAGTGGAGTCTCACTCACTCTTCACACTGACCCTCATACACTTCAGTGGAGTCTCCTTTGTTCCCCACATCACAGTTCTCACACTTTAAAGGAGTCTCACTCATTCTCTATCTCTACCCTCCCTCCCATCAGTGGAGTCTCACTCGCTCTTCACACTGACCCTCATACACTTCAGTGGAGTCTCACTCATTCTCTATCTCTGCCCTCCCTCCCACCAGTGGAGTCTCACTCACTCTTCACACTGACCTCACAAACTTCAGTGGAGTCTCCTTCGTTCCCCACATCACAGTTCTCACACTTTAAAGGAGTCTCACTCATTCTCTATCTCTGCCCTCCCTCACATCAGTGGAGTCTCACTCACTATTCACACTGACCCTCATACACTTCAGTGGAGTCTCACTCATTCTCTATCTCTGCCCTCCCTCACATCAGTGGAGTCTCACTTACTCTTCACACTGACCCTCATACACTTCAGAGGAGTCTCACTCATTCTCTATCTCTGCCCTCCCTCCCATCAGTGAAGTCTCACTCACTCTTCACACTGACCTCATAAACTTCAGTGGAGTCTCCTTCGTTCCCCACATCACAGTTCTCACACTTTAAAGGAGTCTCACTCATTCTCTATCTCTGCCCTCCCTCACATCAGTGGAGTCTCACTCACTCTTCACACTGACCTTCATACACTTCAGTGGAGTCTCACTCATTCTCTATCTCTGCCCTTCCTCCCATCAGTGGAGTCTCACTCACTCTTCACACTGACCCTCATACACTTTAGTGGAGTCTCCTTTGTTCCCCACATCACAGTTCTCACACTTTAAAGGAGTCTCACTCATTCTCTATCTCTACCCTCCCTCCCATCAGTGGAGTCTCACTCGCTCTTCACACTGACCCTCATACACTTCAGTGGAGTCTCACTCATTCTCTATCTCTGCCCTCCCTCCCACCAGTGGAGTCTCACTCACTCTTCACACTGACTTCATACACTTCAGTGGAGTCTCCTTTGTTCCCCACATCACAGTTCTCACACTTTAAAGGAGTCTCACTCATTCTGTATCTCTGCCCTCCCTCCCATCAGTGGAGTCTCACTCACTCTTCACACTGACCTCATAAACTTCAGTGGAGTCTCCTTCGTTCCCCACATCACAGTTCTCACACTTTAAAGGAGTCTCACTCATTCTCTATCTCTGCCCTCCCTCACATCAGTGGAGTCTCACTCACTATTCACACTGACCCTCATACACTTCAGTGGAGTCTCACTCATTCTCTATCTCTGCCCTCCCTCACATCAGTGGAGTCTCACTTACTCTTCACACTGACCCTCATACACTTCAGAGGAGTCTCACTCATTCTCTATCTCTGCCCTCCCTCCCATCAGTGAAGTCTCACTCACTCTTCACACTGACCTCATAAACTTCAGTGGAGTCTCCTTCGTTCCCCACATCACAGTTCTCACACTTTAAAGGAGTCTCACTCATTCTCTATCTCTGCCCTCCCTCCCATCAGTGGAGTCTCACTCACTCTTCACACTGACCCTCATACACTTCAGAGGAGTCTCACTCATTCTGTATCTCTCTGCCCTCCCTCCCATCAGTGGAGTCTCACTCACTCTTCACACTGACCCTCATACACTTCAGTGGAGTCTCCTTTGTTCCCCACATCACAGTTCTCACACTTTAAAGGAGTCTCACTCATTCTGTATCTCTGCCCTCCCTCCCATCAGTGGAGTCTCACTCACTCTTCACACTGACCCTCATACACTTCAGTGGAGTCTCCTTTGTTCCCCACATCACAGTTCTCACACTTTAAAGGAGTCTCACTCATTCTCTATCTCTACCCTCCCTCCCATCAGTGGAGTCTCACTCGCTCTTCACACTGACCCTCATACACTTCAGAGGAGTCTCACTCATTCTCTATCTCTGCCCTACCTCCCATCAGTGAAGTCTCACTCACTCTTCACACTGACCTCATACACTTCAGTGGAGTCTCCTTTGTTCCCCACATCACAGTTCTCACACTTTAAAGGAGTCTCACTCATTCTCTATCTCTGCCCTCCCTCACATCAGTGGAGTCTCACTCACTATTCACACTGACCCTCATACACTTCAGAGGAGTCTCACTCATTCTCTATCTCTGCCCTCCCTCCCATCAGTGGAGTCTCACTCACTCTTCACACTGACCCTCATACACTTCAGAGGAGTCTCACTCATTCTCTATCTCTGCCCTCCCTCCCATCAGTGAAGTCTCACTCACTCTTCACACTGACCTCATAAACTTCAGTGGAGTCTCCTTCGTTCCCCACATCACAGTTCTCACACTTTAAAGGAGTCTCACTCATTCTCTATCTCTGCCCTCCCTCACATCAGTGGAGTCTCACTCACTATTCACACTGACCCTCATACACTTCAGTGGAGTCTCACTCATTCTCTATCTCTGCCCTCCCTCACATCAGTGGAGTCTCACTTACTCTTCACACTGACCCTCATACACTTCAGAGGAGTCTCACTCATTCTCTATCTCTGCCCTCCCTCCCATCAGTGAAGTCTCACTCACTCTTCACACTGACCTCATAAACTTCAGTGGAGTCTCCTTCGTTCCCCACATCACAGTTCTCACACTTTAAAGGAGTCTCACTCATTCTCTATCTCTGCCCTCCCTCACATCAGTGGAGTCTCACTCACTCTTCACACTGACCTTCATACACTTCAGTGGAGTCTCACTCATTCTCTATCTCTGCCCTTCCTCCCATCAGTGGAGTCTCACTCACTCTTCACACTGACCCTCATACACTTCAGTGGAGTCTCCTTTGTTCCCCACATCACAGTTCTCACACTTTAAAGGAGTCTCACTCATTCTCTATCTCTACCCTCCCTCCCATCAGTGGAGTCTCACTCGCTCTTCACACTGACCCTCATACACTTCAGTGGAGTCTCACTCATTCTCTATCTCTGCCCTCCCTCCCACCAGTGGAGTCTCACTCACTCTTCACACTGACCTCATAAACTTCAGTGGAGTCTCCTTCGTTCCCCACATCACAGTTCTCACACTTTAAAGGAGTCTCACTCATTCTCTATCTCTGCCCTCCCTCACATCAGTGGAGTCTCACTCACTATTCACACTGACCCTCATACACTTCAGTGGAGTCTCACTCATTCTCTATCTCTGCCCTCCCTCACATCAGTGGAGTCTCACTTACTCTTCACACTGACCCTCATACACTTCAGAGGAGTCTCACTCATTCTCTATCTCTGCCCTCCCTCCCATCAGTGAAGTCTCACTCACTCTTCACACTGACCTCATAAACTTCAGTGGAGTCTCCTTCGTTCCCCACATCACAGTTCTCACACTTTAAAGGAGTCTCACTCATTCTCTATCTCTGCCCTCCCTCACATCAGTGGAGTCTCACTCACTCTTCACACTGACCTTCATACACTTCAGTGGAGTCTCACTCATTCTCTATCTCTGCCCTTCCTCCCATCAGTGGAGTCTCACTCACTCTTCACACTGACCCTCATACACTTTAGTGGAGTCTCCTTTGTTCCCCACATCACAGTTCTCACACTTTAAAGGAGTCTCACTCATTCTCTATCTCTACCCTCCCTCCCATCAGTGGAGTCTCACTCGCTCTTCACACTGACCCTCATACACTTCAGTGGAGTCTCACTCATTCTCTATCTCTGCCCTCCCTCCCACCAGTGGAGTCTCACTCACTCTTCACACTGACTTCATACACTTCAGTGGAGTCTCCTTTGTTCCCCACATCACAGTTCTCACACTTTAAAGGAGTCTCACTCATTCTGTATCTCTGCCCTCCCTCCCATCAGTGGAGTCTCACTCACTCTTCACACTGACCCTCATACACTTCAGTGGAGTCTCCTTTGTTCCCCACATCACAGTTCTCACACTTTAGAGGAGTCTCACTCATTCTCTATCTCTACCCTCCCTCCCATCAGTGGAGTCTCACTCGCTCTTCACACTGACCCTCATACACTTCAGAGGAGTCTCACTCATTCTCAATCTCTGCCCTACCTCCCATCAGCGGAGTCTCACTCACTCTTCACAGTGACCCTCATACACTTCAGAGGAGTCTCACTCATTCTCTATCTCTGCCCTCCCTCCCATCAGTGAAGTCTCACTCACTCTTCACACTGACCTCATACACTTCAGTGGAGTCTCCTTTGTTCCCCACATCACAGTTCTCACACTTTAAAGGAGTCTCACTCATTCTCTATCTCTGCCCTCCCTCACATCAGTGGAGTCTCACTCACTATTCACACTGACCCTCATACACTTCAGAGGAGTCTCACTCATTCTCTATCTCTGCCCTCCCTCCCATCAGTGGAGTCTCACTCACTCTTCACACTGACCCTCATACACTTCAGAGGAGTCTCACTCATTCTCTATCTCTGCCCTCCCTCCCATCAGTGAAGTCTCACTCACTCTTCACACTGACCTCATAAACTTCAGTGGAGTCTCCTTCGTTCCCCACATCACAGTTCTCACACTTTAAAGGAGTCTCACTCATTCTCTATCTCTGCCCTCCCTCACATCAGTGGAGTCTCACTCACTATTCACACTGACCCTCATACACTTCAGTGGAGTCTCACTCATTCTCTATCTCTGCCCTCCCTCACATCAGTGGAGTCTCACTTACTCTTCACACTGACCCTCATACACTTCAGAGGAGTCTCACTCATTCTCTATCTCTGCCCTCCCTCCCATCAGTGAAGTCTCACTCACTCTTCACACTGACCTCATAAACTTCAGTGGAGTCTCCTTCGTTCCCCACATCACAGTTCTCACACTTTAAAGGAGTCTCACTCATTCTCTATCTCTGCCCTCCCTCACATCAGTGGAGTCTCACTCACTCTTCACACTGACCTTCATACACTTCAGTGGAGTCTCACTCATTCTCTATCTCTGCCCTTCCTCCCATCAGTGGAGTCTCACTCACTCTTCACACTGACCCTCATACACTTCAGTGGAGTCTCCTTTGTTCCCCACATCACAGTTCTCACACTTTAAAGGAGTCTCACTCATTCTCTATCTCTGCCCTCCCTCCCATCAGTGGAGTCTCACTCACTATTCACACTGACCCTCATACACTTCAGAGGAGTCTCACTCATTCTCTATCTCTGCCCTTCCTCCCATCAGTGAAGTCTCACTCACTCTTCACACTGACCCTCATGCACTTCAGTGGAGTCTCCTTTGTTCCCCACATCACAGTTCTCACACTTTAAAGGAGTCTCACTCATTCTCTATCTCTGCCCTCCCTCCCATCAGTGGAGTCTCACTCACTATTCACACTGACCCTCATACACTTCAGAGGAGTCTCACTCATTCTCTATCTCTGCCCTCCCTCCCATCAGTGGAGTCTCACTCACTCTTCACACTGACCCTCATACACTTCAGAGGAGTCTCACTCATTCTCTATCTCTGCCCTCCCTCCCATCAGTGAAGTCTCACTCACTCTTCACACTGACCTCATAAACTTCAGTGGAGTCTCCTTTGTTCCCCACATCACAGTTCTCACACTTTAAAGGAGTCTCACTCATTCTCTATCTCTACCCTCCCTCACATCAGTGGAGTCTCACTCACTATTAACACTGACCCTCATACACTTCAGTGGAGTCTCACTCATTCTCTATCTCTGCCCTCCCTCCCACCAGTGGAGTCTCACTCACTCTTCACACTGACCTCATACACTGCAGTGGAGTCTCCTTTGTTCCCCACATCACAGTTCTCACACTTTAAAGGAGTCTCACTCATTCTGTATCTCTGCCCTCCCTCCCATCAGTGGAGTCTCACTCACTCTTCACACTGACCCTCATACACTTCAGTGGAGTCTCCTTTGTTCCCCACATCACAGTTCTCACACTTTAAAGAAGTCTCACTCATTCTCTATCTCTACCCTCCCTCCCATCAGTGGAGTCTCACTCGCTCTTCACACTGACCCTCATACACTTCAGAGGAGTCTCACTCATTCTCTATCTCTGCCCTACCTCCCATCAGCGGAGTCTCACTCACTCTTCACAGTGACCCTCATACACTTCAGAGGAGTCTCACTCATTCTCTATCTCTGCCCTCCCTCCCATCAGTGAAGTCTCACTCACTCATCACACTGACCTCATACACTTCAGTGGAGTCTCCTTTGTTCCCCACATCACAGTTCTCACACTTTAAAGGAGTCTCACTCATTCTCTATCTCTGCCCTCCCTCACATCAGTGGAGTCTCACTCACTATTCACACTGACCCTCATACACTTCAGAGGAATCTCACTCATTCTCTATCTCTGCCCTCCCTCCCATCAGTGGAGTCTCACTCACTCTTCACACTGACCCTCATACACTTCAGAGGAGTCTCACTCATTCTCTATCTCTGCCCTCCCTCCCATCAGTGAAGTCTCACTCACTCTTCACACTGACCTCATACACTTCAGTGGAGTCTCCTTTGTTCCCCACATCACAGTTCTCACACTTTAAAGGAGTCTCACTCATTCTCTATCTCTACCCTCCCTCCCATCAGTGGAGTCTCACTCGCTCTTCACACTGACCCTCATACACTTCAGAGGAGTCTCACTCATTCTCTATCTCTGCCCTCCCTCCCATCAGTGAAGTCTCACTCACTCTTCACACTGACCCTCATACACTTCAGAGGAGTCTCACTCATTCTCTATCTCTGCCCTCCCTCACATCAGTGGAGTCTCACTCACTCTTCACACTTACCCTCATACACTTCAGTGGAGTCTCACTCATTCTCTATCTCTGCCCTCCCTCACATCAGTGAAGTCTCACTCACTCTTCACACTGACCTCATAAACTTCAGTGGAGTCTCCTTTGTTTCCCACATCATCGTTCTCACACTTTAAAGGAGTCTCACTCATTCTCTATCTCTGCCCTCCCTCACAACAGTGGAGTCTCACTCACTCTTCACACTGACCCTCATACACTTCAGAGGAGTCTCACTCATTCTCTATCTCTGGCCTCCCTCCCATCAGTGAAGTCTCACTCACTCTTCACACTGACCCTCATACACTTCAGAGGAGTCTCACTCATTCTCTATCTCTGCCCTCCCTCACATCAGTGGAGTCTCACTCACTCTTCACACTGACCCTCATACACTTCAGTGGAGTCTCACTCATTCTCTATCTCTGCCCTCCCTCCCATCAGTGGAGTCTCAGTCACTCTTCACACTGACCCTCATACACTTCAGAGGAGTCTCACTCATTCTGTATCTCTCTGCCCTCCCTCCCATCAGTGGAGTCTCACTCACTCTCCACACTGACCCTCATACACTTCAGTGGAGTCTCCTTTGTTCCCCACATCACAGTTCTCACACTTTAAAGGAGTCTCACTCATTCTGTATCTCTGCCCTCCCTCCCATCAGTGGAGTCTCACTCACTCTTCACACTGACCCTCATACACTTCAGTGGAGTCTCCTTTGTTCCCCACATCACAGTTCTCACACTTTAAAGGAGTCTCACTCATTCTCTATCTCTACCCTCCCTCCCATCAGTGGAGTCTCACTCGCTCTTCACACTGACCCTCATACACTTCAGAGGAGTCTCACTCATTCTCTATCTCTGCCCTACCTCCCATCAGCGGAGTCTCACTCACTCTTCACAGTGACCCTCATACACTTCAGAGGAGTCTCACTCATTCTCTATCTCTGCCCTCCCTCCCATCAGTGAAGTCTCACTCACTCTTCACACTGACCTCATACACTTCAGTGGAGTCTCCTTTGTTCCCCACATCACAGTTCTCACACTTTAAAGGAGTCTCACTCATTCTCTATCTCTGCCCTCCCTCACATCAGTGGAGTCTCACTCACTATTCACACTGACCCTCATACACTTCAGAGGAGTCTCACTCATTCTCTATCTCTGCCCTCCCTCCCATCAGTGGAGTCTCACTCACTCTTCACACTGACCCTCATACACTTCAGAGGAGTCTCACTCATTCTCTATCTCTGCCCTCCCTCACATCAGTGGAGTCTCACTCACTCTTCACACTTATCCTCATACACTTCAGTGGAGTCTCACTCATTCTCTATCTCTGCCCTCCCTCACATCAGTGAAGTCTCACTCACTCTTCACACTGACCTCATAAACTTCAGTGGAGTCTCCTTTGTTTCCCACATCATCGTTCTCACACTTTAAAGGAGTCTCACTCATTCTCTATCTCTGCCCTCCCTCACAACAGTGGAGTCTCACTCACTCTTCACACTGACCCTCATACACTTCAGAGGAGTCTCACTCATTCTCTATCTCTGGCCTCCCTCCCATCAGTGAAGTCTCACTCACTCTTCACACTGACCCTCATACACTTCAGAGGAGTCTCACTCATTCTCTACCCCCGCCCTCCCTCACATCAGTGGAGTCTCACTCACTCTTCACACTGACCCTCATACACTTCAGTGGAGTCTCACTCATTCTCTATCTCTGCCCTCCCTCCCATCAGTGGAGTCTCACTCACTCTGCACACTGACCCTCATACACTTCAGAGGAGTCTCACTCATTCTGTATCTCTCTGCCCTCCCTCCCATCAGTGGAGTCTCACTCACTCTTCACACTGACCCTCATACACTTCAGTGGAGTCTCCTTTGTTCCCCACATCACAGTTCTCACACTTTAAAGGAGTCTCACTCATTCTGTATCTCTGCCCTCCCTCCCATCAGTGGAGTCTCACTCACTCTTCACACTGACCCTCATACACTTCAGTGGAGTCTCCTTTGTTCCCCATATCACAGTTCTCACACTTTAAAGGAGTCTCACTCATTCTCTATCTCTACCCTCCCTCCCATCAGTGGAGTCTCACTCGCTCTTCACACTGACCCTCATACACTTCAGTGGAGTCTCACTCATTCTCTATCTCTGCCCTCCCTCCCACCAGTGGAGTCTCACTCACTCTTCACACTGACCTCATACACTTCAGTGGAGTCTCCTTTGTTCCCCACATCACAGTTCTCACACTTTAAAGGAGTCTCACTCATTCTGTATCTCTGCCCTCCCTCCCATCAGTGGAGTCTCACTCACTCTTCACACTGACCCTCATACACTTCAGAGGAGTCTCACTCATTCTCTATCTCTGGCCTCCCTCCCATCAGTGAAGTCTCACTCACTCTTCACACTGACCCTCATACACTTCAGAGGAGTCTCACTCATTCTCTATCTCTGCCCTCCCTCACATCAGTGGAGTCTCACTCACTCTTCACACTGACCCTCATACACTTCAGAGGAGTCTCACTCATTCTCTATCTCTGCCCTCCCTCCCATCAGTGAAGTCTCACTCACTCTTCACACTGACCTCATACACTTCAGTGGAGTCTCCTTTGTTCCCCACATCACAGTTCTCACACTTTAAAGGAGTCTCACTCATTCTCTATCTCTACCCTCCCTCCCATCAGTGGAGTCTCACTCGCTCTTCACACTGACCCTCATACACTTCAGAGGAGTCTCACTCATTCTCTATCTCTGCCCTCCCTCCCATCAGTGAAGTCTCACTCACTCTTCACACTGACCCTCATACACTTCAGAGGAGTCTCACTCATTCTCTATCTCTGCCCTCCCTCACATCAGTGGAGTCTCACTCACTCTTCACACTTACCCTCATACACTTCAGTGGAGTCTCACTCATTCTCTATCTCTGCCCTCCCTCACATCAGTGAAGTCTCACTCACTCTTCACACTGACCTCATAAACTTCAGTGGAGTCTCCTTTGTTTCCCACATCATCGTTCTCACACTTTAAAGGAGTCTCACTCATTCTCTATCTCTGCCCTCCCTCACAACAGTGGAGTCTCACTCACTCTTCACACTGACCCTCATACACTTCAGAGGAGTCTCACTCATTCTCTATCTCTGGCCTCCCTCCCATCAGTGAAGTCTCACTCACTCTTCACACTGACCCTCATACACTTCAGAGGAGTCTCACTCATTCTCTATCTCTGCCCTCCCTCACATCAGTGGAGTCTCACTCACTCTTCACACTGACCCTCATACACTTCAGTGGAGTCTCACTCATTCTCTAACTCTGCCCTCCCTCCCATCAGTGGAGTCTCACTCACTCTTCACACTGACCCTCATACACTTCAGAGGAGTCTCACTCATTCTGTATCTCTCTGCCCTCCCTCCCATCAGTGGAGTCTCACTCACTCTTCACACTGACCCTCATACACTTCAGTGGAGTCTCCTTTGTTCCCCACATCACAGTTCTCACACTTTAAAGGAGTCTCACTCATTCTGTATCTCTGCCCTCCCTCCCATCAGTGGAGTCTCACTCACTCTTCACACTGACCCTCATACACTTCAGTGGAGTCTCCTTTGTTCCCCACATCACAGTTCTCACACTTTAAAGGAGTCTCACTCATTCTCTATCTCTACCCTCCCTCCCATCAGTGGAGTCTCACTCGCTCTTCACACTGACCCTCATACACTTCAGAGGAGTCTCACTCATTCTCTATCTCTGCCCTACCTCCCATCAGCGGAGTCTCACTCGCTCTTCACAGTGACCCTCATACACTTCAGAGGAGTCTCACTCATTCTCTATCTCTGCCCTCCCTCCCATCAGTGAAGTCTCACTCACTCTTCACACTGACCTCATACACTTCAGTGGAGTCTCCTTTGTTCCCCACATCACAGTTCTCACACTTTAAAGGAGTCTCACTCATTCTCTATCTCTGCCCTCCCTCACATCAGTGGAGTCTCACTCACTATTCACACTGACCCTCATACACTTCAGAGGAGTCTCACTCATTCTCTATCTCTGCCCTCCCTCCCATCAGTGGAGTCTCACTCACTCTTCACACTGACCCTCATACACTTCAGAGGAGTCTCACTCATTCTCTATCTCTGCCCTCCCTCCCATCAGTGAAGTCTCACTCACTCTTCACACTGACCTCATACACTTCATTGGAGTCTCCTTTGTTCCCCACATCACAGTTCTCACACTTTAAAGGAGTCTCACTCATTCTCTATCTCTACCCTCCCTCCCATCAGTGGAGTCTCACTCGCTCTTCACACTGACCCTCATACACTTCAGAGGAGTCTCACTCATTCTCTATCTCTGCCCTCCCTCCCATCAGTGAAGTCTCACTCACTCTTCACACTGACCCTCATACACTTCAGAGGAGTCTCACTCATTCTCTATCTCTGCCCTCCCTCCCATCAGTGAAGTCTCACTCACTCTTCACACTGACCTCATAAACTTCAGTGGAGTCTCCTTCGTTCCCCACATCACAGTTCTCACACTTTAAAGGAGTCTCACTCATTCTCTATCTCTGCCCTCCCTCACATCAGTGGAGTCTCACTCACTCTTCACACTGACCTTCATACACTTCAGTGGAGTCTCACTCATTCTCTATCTCTGCCCTTCCTGCCATCAGTGGAGTCTCACTCACTCTTCACACTGACCCTCATACACTTCAGTGGAGTCTCCTTTGTTCCCCACATCACAGTTCTCACAATTTAAAGGAGTCTCACTCATTCTCTATCTCTGCCCTCCCTCCCATCAGTGGAGTCTCACTCACTATTCACACTGACCCTCATACACTTCAGAGGAGTCTCACTCATTCTCTATCTCTGCCTTCCCTCCCATCAGTGGAGTCTCACTCACTCTTCACACTGACCCTCATACACTTCAGAGGAGTCTCACTCATTCTCTATCTCTGCCCTCCCTCCCATCAGTGAAGTCTCACTCACTCTTCACACTGACCTCATAAACTTCAGTGGAGTCTCCTTTGTTCCCCACATCACAGTTCTCACACTTTAAAGGAGTCTCACTCATTCTCTATCTCTACCCTCCCTCCCATCAGTGGAGTCTCACTCGCTCTTCACACTGACCCTCATACACTTCAGTGGAGTCTCACTCATTCTCTATCTCTGCCCTCCCTCCCACCAGTGGAGTCTCACTCACTCTTCACACTGACCTCATACACTTCAGTGGAGTCTCCTTTGTTCCCCACATTACAGTTCTCACACTTTAAAGGAGTCTCACTCATTCTGTATCTCTGCCCTCCCTCCCATCAGTGGAGTCTCACTCACTCTTCACACTGACCCTCATACACTTCAGTGGAGTCTCCTTTGTTCCCCACATCACAGTTCTCACACTTTAAAGGAGTCTCACTCATTCTCTATCTCTACCCTCCCTCCCATCAGTGGAGTCTCACTCGCTCTTCACACTGACCCTCATACACTTCAGAGGAGTCTCACTCATTCTCTATCTCTGCCCTACCTCCCATCAGCGGAGTCTCACTCACTCTTCACAGTGACCCTCATACACTTCAGAGGAGTCTCACTCATTCTCTATCTCTGCCCTCCCTCCCATCAGTGAAGTCTCACTCACTCTTCACACTGACCTCATACACTTCAGTGGAGTCTCCTTTGTTCCCCACATCACAGTTCTCACACTTTAAAGGAGTCTCACTCATTCTCTATCTCTGCCCTCCCTCACATCAGTGGAGTCTCACTCACTATTCACACTGACCCTCATACACTTCAGAGGAGTCTCACTCATTCTCTATATCTGCCCTCCCTCCCATCAGTGGAGTCTCACTCACTCTTCACACTGACCCTCATACACTTCAGAGGAGTCTCACTCATTCTCTATCTCTGCCCTCCCTCCCATCAGTGAAGTCTCACTCACTCTTCACACTGACCTCATACACTTCAGTGGAGTCTCCTTTGTTCCCCACATCACAGTTCTCACACTTTAAAGGAGTCTCACTCATTCTCTATCTCTACCCTCCCTCCCATCAGTGGAGTCTCACTCGCTCTTCACACTGACCCTCATACACTTCAGAGGAGTCTCACTCATTCTCTATCTCTGCCCTCCCTCCCATCAGTGAAGTCTCACTCACTCTTCACACTGACCCTCATACACTTCAGAGGAGTCTCACTCATTCTCTATCTCTGCCCTCCCTCACATCAGTGGAGTCTCACTCACTCTTCACACTTACCCTCATACACTTCAGTGGAGTCTCACTCATTCTCTATCTCTGCCCTCCCTCACATCAGTGAAGTCTCACTCACTCTTCACACTGACCTCATAAACTTCAGTGGAGTCTCCTTTGTTTCCCACATCATCGTTCTCACACTTTAAAGGAGTCTCACTCATTCTCTATCTCTGCCCTCCCTCACAACAGTGGAGTCTCACTCACTCTTCACACTGACCCTCATACACTTCAGAGGAGTCTCACTCATTCTCTATCTCTGGCCTCCCTCCCATCAGTGAAGTCTCACTCACTCTTCACACTGACCCTCATACACTTCAGAGGAGTCTCACTCATTCTCTATCTCTGCCCTCCCTCACATCAGTGGAGTCTCACTCACTCTTCACACTGACCCTCATACACTTCAGTGGAGTCTCACTCATTCTCTATCTCTGCCCTCCCTCCCATCAGTGGAGTCTCACTCACTCTTCACACTGACCCTCATACACTTCAGAGGAGTCTCACTCATTCTGTATCTCTCTGCCCTCCCTCCCATCATTGGAGTCTCACTCACTCTTCACACTGACCCTCATACACTTCAGTGGAGTCTCCTTTGTTCCCCACATCACAGTTCTCACACTTTAAAGGAGTCTCACTCATTCTGTATCTCTGCCCTCCCTCCCATCAGTGGAGTCTCACTCACTCTTCACACTGACCCTCATACACTTCAGTGGAGTCTCCTTTGTTCCCCACATCACAGTTCTCACACTTTAAAGGAGTCTCACTCATTCTCTATCTCTACCCTCCCTCCCATCAGTGGAGTCTCACTCGCTCTTCACACTGACCCTCATACACTTCAGAGGAGTCTCACTCATTCTCTATCTCTGCCCTCCCTCCCATCAGTGGAGTCTCACTCACTCTTCACACTGACCCTCATACACTTCAGAGGAGTCTCACTCATTCTCTATCTCTGCCCTCCCTCCCATCAGTGAAGTCTCACTCACTCTTCACACTGACCTCATACACTTCAGTGGAGTCTCCTTTGTTCCCCACATCACAGTTCTCACACTTTAAAGGAGTCTCACTCATTCTCTATCTCTACCCTCCCTCCCATCAGTGGAGTCTCACTCGCTCTTCACACTGACCCTCATACACTTCAGAGGAGTCTCACTCATTGTCTATCTCTGCCCTCCCTCCCATCAGTGAAGTCTCACTCACTCTTCACACTGACCCTCATACACTTCAGAGGAGTCTCACTCATTCTCTATCTCTGCCCTCCCTCACATCAGTGGAGTCTCACTCACTCTTCACACTTATCCTCATACACTTCAGTGGAGTCTCACTCATTCTCTATCTCTGCCCTCCCTCACATCAGTGAAGTCTCACTCACTCTTCACACTGACCTCATAAACTTCAGTGGAGTCTCCTTTGTTTCCCACATCATCGTTCTCACACTTTAAAGGAGTCTCACTCATTCTCTATCTCTGCCCTCCCTCACAACAGTGGAGTCTCACTCACTCTTCACACTGACCCTCATACACTTCAGAGGAGTCTCACTCATTCTCTATCTCTGGCCTCCCTCCCATCAGTGAAGTCTCACTCACTCTTCACACTGACCCTCATACACTTCAGAGGAGTCTCACTCATTCTCTACCCCCGCCCTCCCTCACATCAGTGGAGTCTCACTCACTCTTCACACTGACCCTCATACACTTCAGTGGAGTCTCACTCATTCTCTATCTCTGCCCTCCCTCCCATCAGTGGAGTCTCACTCACTCTGCACACTGACCCTCATACACTTCAGTGGAGTCTCCTTTGTTCCCCACATCACAGTTCTCACACTTTAAAGGAGTCTCACTCATTCTGTATCTCTGCCCTCCCTCCCATCAGTGGAGTCTCACTCACTCTTCACACTGACCCTCATACACTTCAGTGGAGTCTCCTTTGTTCCCCACATCACAGTTCTCACACTTTAAAGGAGTCTCACTCATTCTCTATCTCTACCCTCCCTCCCATCAGTGGAGTCTCACTCGCTCTTCACACTGACCCTCATACACTTCAGAGGAGTCTCACTCATTCTCTATCTCTGCCCTACCTCCCATCAGTGAAGTCTCACTCACTCTTCACACTGACCTCATACACTTCAGTGGAGTCTCCTTTGTTCCCCACATCACAGTTCTCACACTTTAAAGGAGTCTCACTCATTCTCTATCTCTGCCCTCCCTCACATCAGTGGAGTCTCACTCACTATTCACACTGACCCTCATACACTTCAGAGGAGTCTCACTCATTCTCTATCTCTGCCCTCCCTCCCATCAGTGGAGTCTCACTCACTCTTCACACTGACCCTCATACACTTCAGAGGAGTCTCACTCATTCTCTATCTCTGCCCTCCCTCCCATCAGTGAAGTCTCACTCACTCTTCACACTGACCTCATAAACTTCAGTGGAGTCTCCTTCGTTCCCCACATCACAGTTCTCACACTTTAAAGGAGTCTCACTCATTCTCTATCTCTGCCCTCCCTCACATCAGTGGAGTCTCACTCACTATTCACACTGACCCTCATACACTTCAGTGGAGTCTCACTCATTCTCTATCTCTGCCCTCCCTCACATCAGTGGAGTCTCACTTACTCTTCACACTGACCCTCATACACTTCAGAGGAGTCTCACTCATTCTCTATCTCTGCCCTCCCTCCCATCAGTGAAGTCTCACTCACTCTTCACACTGACCTCATAAACTTCAGTGGAGTCTCCTTCGTTCCCCACATCACAGTTCTCACACTTTAAAGGAGTCTCACTCATTCTCTATCTCTGCCCTCCCTCACATCAGTGGAGTCTCACTCACTCTTCACACTGACCTTCATACACTTCAGTGGAGTCTCACTCATTCTCTATCTCTGCCCTTCCTCCCATCAGTGGAGTCTCACTCACTCTTCACACTGACCCTCATACACTTCAGTGGAGTCTCCTTTGTTCCCCACATCACAGTTCTCACACTTTAAAGGAGTCTCACTCATTCTCTATCTCTACCCTCCCTCCCATCAGTGGAGTCTCACTCGCTCTTCACACTGACCCTCATACACTTCAGTGGAGTCTCACTCATTCTCTATCTCTGCCCTCCCTCCCACCAGTGGAGTCTCACTCACTCTTCACACTGACTTCATACACTTCAGTGGAGTCTCCTTTGTTCCCCACATCACAGTTCTCACACTTTAAAGGAGTCTCACTCATTCTCTATCTCTACCCTCCCTCCCATCAGTGGAGTCTCACTCGCTCTTCACACTGACCCTCATACACTTCAGAGGAGTCTGACTCATTCTCTATCTCTGCCCTACCTCCCATCAGCGGAGTCTCACTCACTCTTCACAGTGACCCTCATACACTTCAGAGGAGTCTCACTCATTCTCTATCTCTGCCCTCCCTCCCATCAGTGAAGTCTCACTCACTCTTCACACTGACCTCATACACTTCAGTGGAGTCTCCTTTGTTCCCCACATCACAGTTCTCACACTTTAAAGGAGTCTCACTCATTCTCTATCTCTGCCCTCCCTCACATCAGTGGAGTCTCACTCACTATTCACACTGACCCTCATACACTTCAGAGGAGTCTCACTCATTCTGTATCTCTGCCCTCCCTCCCATCAGTGGAGTCTCACTCACTCTTCACACTGACCCTCATACACTTCAGAGGAGTCTCACTCATTCTCTATCTCTGCCCTCCCTCCCATCAGTGAAGTCTCACTCACTCTTCACACTGACCTCATAAACTTCAGTGGAGTCTCCTTCGTTCCCCACATCACAGTTCTCACACTTTAAAGGAGTCTCACTCATTCTCTATCTCTGCCCTCCCTCACATCAGTGGAGTCTCACTCACTATTCACACTGACCCTCATACACTTCAGTGGAGTCTCACTCATTCTCTATCTCTGCCCTCCCTCACATCAGTGGAGTCTCACTTACTCTTCACACTGACCCTCATACACTTCAGAGGAGTCTCACTCATTCTCTATCTCTGCCCTCCCTCCCATCAGTGAAGTCTCACTCACTCTTCACACTGACCTCATAAACTTCAGTGGAGTCTCCTTCGTTCCCCACATCACAGTTCTCACACTTTAAAGGAGTCTCACTCATTCTCTATCTCTGCCCTCCCTCACATCAGTGGAGTCTCACTCACTCTTCACACTGACCTTCATACACTTCAGTGGAGTCTCACTCATTCTCTATCTCTGCCCTTCCTCCCATCAGTGGAGTCTCACTCACTCTTCACACTGACCCTCATACACTTCAGTGGAGTCTCCTTTGTTCCCCACATCACAGTTCTCACACTTTAAAGGAGTCTCACTCATTCTCTATCTCTGCCCTCCCTCCCATCAGTGGAGTCTCACTCACTATTCACACTGACCCTCATACACTTCAGAGGAGTCTCACTCATTCTCTATCTCTGCCCTTCCTCCCATCAGTGGAGTCTCACTCACTCTTCACACTGACCCTCATACACTTCAGTGGAGTCTCCTTTGTTCCCCACATCACAGTTCTCACACTTTAAAGGAGTCTCACTCATTCTCTATCTCTGCCCTCCCTCCCATCAGTGGAGTCTCACTCACTATTCACACTGACCCTCATACACTTCAGAGGAGTCTCACTCATTCTCTATCTCTGCCCTCCCTCCCATCAGTGGAGTCTCACTCACTCTTCACACTGACCCTCATACACTTCAGAGGAGTCTCACTCATTCTCTATCTCTGCCCTCCCTCCCATCAGTGAAGTCTCACTCACTCTTCACACTGACCTCATAAACTTCAGTGGAGTCTCCTTTGTTCCCCACATCACAGTTCTCACACTTTAAAGGAGTCTCACTCATTCTCTATCTCTACCCTCCCTCACATCAGTGGAGTCTCACTCACTCTTCACACTGACCCTCATACACTTCAGAGGAGTCTCACTCATTCTCTATCTCTGCCCTCCCTCCCATCAGTGAAGTCTCACTCACTCTTCACACTGACCTCATAAACTTCAGTGGAGTCTCCTTCGTTCCCCACATCACAGTTCTCACACTTTAAAGGAGTCTCACTCATTCTCTATCTCTGCCCTCCCTCACATCAGTGGAGTCTCACTCACTATTCACACTGACCCTCATACACTTCAGTGGAGTCTCACTCATTCTCTATCTCTGCCCTCCCTCACATCAGTGGAGTCTCACTTACTCTTCACACTGACCCTCATACACTTCAGAGGAGTCTCACTCATTCTCTATCTCTGCCCTCCCTCCCATCAGTGAAGTCTCACTCACTCTTCACACTGACCTCATAAACTTCAGTGGAGTCTCCTTCGTTCCCCACATCACAGTTCTCACACTTTAAAGGAGTCTCACTCATTCTCTATCTCTGCCCTCCCTCACATCAGTGGAGTCTCACTCACTCTTCACACTGACCTTCATACACTTCAGTGGAGTCTCACTCATTCTCTATCTCTGCCCTTCCTCCCATCAGTGGAGTCTCACTCACTCTTCACACTGACCCTCATACACTTCAGTGGAGTCTCCTTTGTTCCCCACATCACAGTTCTCACACTTTAAAGGAGTCTCACTCATTCTCTATCTCTGCCCTCCCTCCCATCAGTGGAGTCTCACTCACTATTCACACTGACCCTCATACACTTCAGAGGAGTCTCACTCATTCTCTATCTCTGCCCTCCCTCCCATCAGTGGAGTCTCACTCACTCTTCACACTGACCCTCATACACTTCAGTGGAGTCTCCTTTGTTCCCCACATCACAGTTCTCACACTTTAAAGGAGTCTCACTCATTCTCTATCTCTGCCCTCCCTCCCATCAGTGGAGTCTCACTCACTATTCACACTGACCCTCATACACTTCAGAGGAGTCTCACTCATTCTCTATCTCTGCCCTCCCTCCCATCAGTGGAGTCTCACTCACTCTTCACACTGACCCTCATACACTTCAGAGGAGTCTCACTCATTCTCTATCTCTGCCCTCCCTCCCATCAGTGAAGTCTCACTCACTCTTCACACTGACCTCATAAACTTCAGTGGAGTCTCCTTTGTTCCCCACATCACAGTTCTCACACTTTAAAGGAGTCTCACTCATTCTCTATCTCTACCCTCCCTCACATCAGTGGAGTCTCACTCACTATTAACACTGACCCTCATACACTTCAGTGGAGTCTCACTCATTCTCTATCTCTGCCCTTCCTCCCATCAGTGGAGTCTCACTCACTCTTCACACTGACCCTCATACACTTCAGTGGAGTCTCCTTTGTTCCCCACATCACAGTTCTCACACTTTAAAGGAGTCTCACTCATTCTCTATCTCTACCCTCCCTCACATCAGTGGAGTCTCACTCACTATTAACACTGACCCTCATACACTTCAGTGGAGTCTCACTCATTCTCTATCTCTGCCCTTCCTCCCATCAGTGGAGTCTCACTCGCTCTTCACACTGACCCTCATACACTTCAGTGGAGTCTCACTCATTCTCTATCTCTGCCCTCCCTCCCACCAGTGGAGTCTCACTCACTCTTCACACTGACCTCATACACTGCAGTGGAGTCTCCTTTGTTCCCCACATCACAGTTCTCACACTTTAAAGGAGTCTCACTCATTCTGTATCTCTGCCCTCCCTCCCATCAGTGGAGTCTCACTCACTCTTCACACTGACCCTCATACACTTCAGTGGAGTCTCCTTTGTTCCCCACATCACAATTCTCACACTTTAAAGGAGTCTCACTCATTCTCTATCTCTACCCTCCCTCCCATCAGTGGAGTCTCACTCGCTCTTCACACTGACCCTCATACACTTCAGAGGAGTCTCACTCATTCTCTATCTCTGCCCTACCTCCCATCAGCGGAGTCTCACTCACTCTTCACAGTGACCCTCATACACTTCAGAGGAGTCTCACTCATTCTCTATCTCTGCCCTCCCTCCCATCAGTGAAGTCTCACTCACTCATCACACTGACCTCATACACTTCAGTGGGGTCTCCTTTGTTCCCCACATCACAGTTCTCACACTTTAAAGGAGTCTCACTCATTCTCTATCTCTGCCCTCCCTCACATCAGTGGAGTCTCACTCACTATTCACACTGACCCTCATACACTTCAGAGGAGTCTCACTCATTCTCTATCTCTGCCCTCCCTCCCATCAGTGGGGTCTCACTCACTCTTCACACTGACCCTCATACACTTCAGAGGAGTCTCACTCATTCTCTATCTCTGCCCTCCCTCCCATCAGTGAAGTCTCGCTCACTCTTCACACTGACCTCATACACTTCAGTGGAGTCTCCTTTGTTCCCCACATCACAGTTCTCACACTTTAAAGGAGTCTCACTCATTCTCTATCTCTACCCTTCCTCCCATCAGTGGAGTCTCACTCGCTCTTCACACTGACCCTCATACACTTCAGAGGAGTCTCACTCATTCTCTATCTCTGCCCTCCCTCCCATCAGTGAAGTCTCACTCACTCTTCACACTGACCCTCATACACTTCAGAGGAGTCTCACTCATTCTCTATCTCTGCCCTCCCTCACATCAGTGGAGTCTCACTCACTCTTCACACTTACCCTCATACACTTCAGTGGAGTCTCACTCATTCTCTATCTCTGCCCTCCCTCACATCAGTGAAGTCTCACTCACTCTTCACACTGACCTCATAAACTTCAGTGGAGTCTCCTTTGTTTCCCACATCATCGTTCTCACACTTTAAAGGAGTCTCACTCATTCTCTATCTCTGCCCTCCCTCACAACAGTGGAGTCTCACTCACTCTTCACACTGACCCTCATACACTTCAGAGGAGTCTCACTCATTCTCTATCTCTGGCCTCCCTCCCATCAGTGAAGTCTCACTCACTCTTCACACTGACCCTCATACACTTCAGAGGAGTCTCACTCATTCTCTATCTCTGCCCTCCCTCACATCAGTGGAGTCTCACTCACTCTTCACACTGACCCTCATACACTTCAGTGGAGTCTCACTCATTCTCTATCTCTGCCCTCCCTCCCATCAGTGGAGTCTCACTCACTCTTCACACTGACCCTCACACACTTCAGAGGAGTCTCACTCATTCTGTATCTCTCTGCCCTCCCTCCCATCAGTGGAGTCTCACTCACTCTTCACACTGACCCTCATACACTTCAGTGGAGTCTCCTTTGTTCCCCACATCACAGTTCTCACACTTTAAAGGAGTCTCACTCATTCTGTATCTCTGCCCTCCCTCCCATCAGTGGAGTCTCACTCACTCTTCACACTGACCCTCATACACTTCAGAGGAGTCTCACTCATTCTCTATCTCTGCCCTCCCTCCCATCAGTGAAGTCTCACTCACTCTTCACACTGACCTCATAAACTTCAGTGGAGTCTCCTTCGTTCCCCACATCACAGTTCTCACACTTTAAAGGAGTCTTACTCATTCTCTATCTCTGCCCTCCCTCACATCAGTGGAGTCTCACTCACTCTTCACACTGACCTTCATACACTTCAGTGGAGTCTCACTCATTCTCTATCTCTGCCCTTCCTGCCATCAGTGGAGTCTCACTCACTCTTCACACTGACCCTCATACACTTCAGTGGAGTCTCCTTTGTTCCCCACATCACAGTTCTCACAATTTAAAGGAGTCTCACTCATTCTCTATCTCTGCCCTCCCTCCCATCAGTGGAGTCTCACTCACTATTCACACTGACCCTCATACACTTCAGAGGAGTCTCACTCATTCTCTATCTCTGCCCTCCCTCCCATCAGTGGAGTCTCACTCACTCTTCACACTGACCCTCATACACTTCAGAGGAGTCTCACTCATTCTCTATCTCTGCCCTCCCTCCCATCAGTGAAGTCTCACTCACTCTTCACACTGACCTCATAAACTTCAGTGGAGTCTCCTTTGTTCCCCACATCACAGTTCTCACACTTTAAAGGAGTCTCACTCATTCTCTATCTCTACCCTCCCTCCCATCAGTGGAGTCTCACTCGCTCTTCACACTGACCCTCATACACTTCAGTGGAGTCTCACTCATTCTCTATCTCTGCCCTCCCTCCCACCAGTGGAGTCTCACTCACTCTTCACACTGACCTCATACACTTCAGTGGAGTCTCCTTTGTTCCCCACATTACAGTTCTCACACTTTAAAGGAGTCTCACTCATTCTGTATCTCTGCCCTCCCTCCCATCAGTGGAGTCTCACTCACTCTTCACACTGACCCTCATACACTTCAGTGGAGTCTCCTTTGTTCCCCACATCACAGTTCTCACACTTTAAAGGAGTCTCACTCATTCTCTATCTCTACCCTCCCTCCCATCAGTGGAGTCTCACTCGCTCTTCACACTGACCCTCATACACTTCAGAGGAGTCTCACTCATTCTCTATCTCTGCCCTACCTCCCATCAGCGGAGTCTCACTCACTCTTCACAGTGACCCTCATACACTTCAGAGGAGTCTCACTCATTCTCTATCTCTGCCCTCCCTCCCATCAGTGAAGTCTCACTCACTCTTCACACTGACCTCATACACTTCAGTGGAGTCTCCTTTGTTCCCCACATCACAGTTCTCACACTTTAAAGGAGTCTCACTCATTCTCTATCTCTGCCCTCCCTCACATCAGTGGAGTCTCACTCACAATTCACACTGACCCTCATACACTTCAGAGGAGTCTCACTCATTCTCTATATCTGCCCTCCCTCCCATCAGTGGAGTCTCACTCACTCTTCACACTGACCCTCATACACTTCAGAGGAGTCTCACTCATTCTCTATCTCTGCCCTCCCTCCCATCAGTGAAGTCTCACTCACTCTTCACACTGACCTCATACACTTCAGTGGAGTCTCCTTTGTTCCCCACATCACAGTTCTCACACTTTAAAGGAGTCTCACTCATTCTCTATCTCTACCCTCCCTCCCATCAGTGGAGTCTCACTCGCTCTTCACACTGACCCTCATACACTTCAGAGGAGTCTCACTCATTCTCTATCTCTGCCCTCCCTCCCATCAGTGAAGTCTCACTCACTCTTCACACTGACCCTCATACACTTCAGAGGAGTCTCACTCATTCTCTATCTCTGCCCTCCCTCACATCAGTGGAGTCTCACTCACTCTTCACACTTACCCTCATACACTTCAGTGGAGTCTCACTCATTCTCTATCTCTGCCCTCCCTCACATCAGTGAAGTCTCACTCACTCTTCACACTGACCTCATAAACTTCAGTGGAGTCTCCTTTGTTTCCCACATCATCGTTCTCACACTTTAAAGGAGTCTCACTCATTCTCTATCTCTGCCCTCCCTCACAACAGTGGAGTCTCACTCACTCTTCACACTGACCCTCATACACTTCAGAGGAGTCTCACTCATTCTCTATCTCTGGCCTCCCTCCCATCAGTGAAGTCTCACTCACTCTTCACACTGACCCTCATACACTTCAGAGGAGTCTCACTCATTCTCTATCTCTGCCCTCCCTCACATCAGTGGAGTCTCACTCACTCTTCACACTGACCCTCATACACTTCAGTGGAGTCTCACTCATTCTCTATCTCTGCCCTCCCTCCCATCAGTGGAGTCTCACTCACTCTTCACACTGACCCTCATACACTTCAGAGGAGTCTCACTCATTCTGTATCTCTCTGCCCTCCCTCCCATCAGTGGAGTCTCACTCACTCTTCACACTGACCCTCATACACTTCAGTGGAGTCTCCTTTGTTCCCCACATCACAGTTCTCACACTTTAAAGGAGTCTCACTCATTCTGTATCTCTGCCCTCCCTCCCATCAGTGGAGTCTCACTCACTCTTCACACTGACCCTCATACACTTCAGTGGAGTCTCATTTGTTCCCCACATCACAGTTCTCACACTTTAAAGGAGTCTCACTCATTCTCTATCTCTACCCTCCCTCCCATCAGTGGAGTCTCACTCGCTCTTCACACTGACCCTCATACACTTCAGAGGAGTCTCACTCATTCTCTATCTCTGCCCTACCTCCCATCAGCGGAGTCTCACTCACTCTTCACAGTGACCCTCATACACTTCAGAGGAGTCTCACTCATTCTCTATCTCTGCCCTCCCTCCCATCAGTGAAGTCTCACTCACTCTTCACACTGACCTCATACACTTCAGTGGAGTCTCCTTTGTTCCCCACATCACAGTTCTCACACTTTAAAGGAGTCTCACTCATTCTCTATCTCTGCCCTCCCTCACATCAGTGGAGTCTCACTCACTATTCACACTGACCCTCATACACTTCAGAGGAGTCTCACTCATTCTCTATCTCTGCCCTCCCTCCCATCAGTGGAGTCTCACTCACTCTTCACACTGACCCTCATACACTTCAGAGGAGTCTCACTCATTCTCTATCTCTGCCCTCCCTCCCATCAGTGAAGTCTCACTCACTCTTCACACTGACCTCATACACTTCAGTGGAGTCTCCTTTGTTCCCCACATCACAGTTCTCACACTTTAAAGGAGTCTCACTCATTCTCTATCTCTACCCTCCCTCCCATCAGTGGAGTCTCACTCGCTCTTCACACTGACCCTCATACACTTCAGAGGAGTCTCACTCATTCTCTATCTCTGCCCTCCCTCCCATCAGTGAAGTCTCACTCACTCTTCACACTGACCCTCATACACTTCAGAGGAGTCTCACTCATTCTCTATCTCTGCCCTCCCTCACATCAGTGGAGTCTCACTCACTCTTCACACTTATCCTCATACACTTCAGTGGAGTCTCACTCATTCTCTATCTATGCCCTCCCTCACATCAGTGAAGTCTCACTCACTCTTCACACTGACCTCATAAACTTCAGTGGAGTCTCCTTTGTTTCCCACATCATCGTTCTCACACTTTAAAGGAGTCTCACTCATTCTCTATCTCTGCCCTCCCTCACAACAGTGGAGTCTCACTCACTCTTCACACTGACCCTCATACACTTCAGAGGAGTCTCACTCATTCTCTATCTCTGGCCTCCCTCCCATCAGTGAAGTCTCACTCACTCTTCACACTGACCCTCATACACTTCAGAGGAGTCTCACTCATTCTCTACCCCCGCCCTCCCTCACATCAGTGGAGTCTCACTCACTCTTCACACTGACCCTCATACACTTCAGTGGAGTCTCACTCATTCTCTATCTCTGCCCTCCCTCCCATCAGTGGAGTCTCACTCACTCTGCACACTGACCCTCATACACTTCAGAGGAGTCTCACTCATTCTGTATCTCTCTGCCCTCCCTCCCATCAGTGGAGTCTCACTCACTCTTCACACTGACCCTCATACACTTCAGTGGAGTCTCCTTTGTTCCCCACATCACAGTTCTCACACTTTAAAGGAGTCTCACTCATTCTGTATCTCTGCCCTCCCTCCCATCAGTGGAGTCTCACTCACTCTTCACACTGACCCTCATACACTTCAGTGGAGTCTCCTTTGTTCCCCACATCACAGTTCTCACACTTTAAAGGAGTCTCACTCATTCTCTATCTCTACCCTCCCTCCCATCAGTGGAGTCTCACTCGCTCTTCACACTGACCCTCATACACTTCAGAGGAGTCTCACTCATTCTCTATCTCTGCCCTACCTCCCATCAGTGAAGTCTCACTCACTCTTCACACTGACCTCATACACTTCAGTGGAGTCTCCTTTGTTCCCCACATCACAGTTCTCACACTTTAAAGGAGTCTCACTCATTCTCTATCTCTGCCCTCCCTCACATCAGTGGAGTCTCACTCACTATTCACACTGACCCTCATACACTTCAGAGGAGTTTCACTCATTCTCTATCTCTGCCCTCCCTCCCATCAGTGGAGTCTCACTCACTCTTCACACTGACCCTCATACACTTCAGAGGAGTCTCACTCATTCTCTATCTCTGCCCTCCCTCCCATCAGTGAAGTCTCACTCACTCTTCACACTGACCTCATAAACTTCAGTGGAGTCTCCTTCGTTCCCCACATCACAGTTCTCACACTTTAAAGGAGTCTCACTCATTCTCTATCTCTGCCCTCCCTCACATCAGTGGAGTCTCACTCACTATTCACACTGACCCTCATACACTTCAGTGGAGTCTCACTCATTCTCTATCTCTGCCCTCCCTCACATCAGTGGAGTCTCACTTACTCTTCACACTGACCCTCATACACTTCAGAGGAGTCTCACTCATTCTCTATCTCTGCCCTCCCTCCCATCAGTGAAGTCTCACTCACTCTTCACACTGACCTCATAAACTTCAGTGGAGTCTCCTTCGTTCCCCACATCACAGTTCTCACACTTTAAAGGAGTCTCACTCATTCTCTATCTCTGCCCTCCCTCACATCAGTGGAGTCTCACTCACTCTTCACACTGACCTTCATACACTTCAGTGGAGTCTCACTCATTCTCTATCTCTGCCCTTCCTCCCATCAGTGGAGTCTCACTCACTCTTCACACTGACCCTCATACACTTCAGTGGAGTCTCCTTTGTTCCCCACATCACAGTTCTCACACTTTAAAGGAGTCTCACTCATTCTCTATCTCTACCCTCCCTCCCATCAGTGGAGTCTCACTCGCTCTTCACACTGACCCTCATACACTTCAGTGGAGTCTCACTCATTCTCTATCTCTGCCCTCCCTCCCACCAGTGGAGTCTCACTCACTCTTCACACTGACCTCATAAACTTCAGTGGAGTCTCCTTCGTTCCCCACATCACAGTTCTCACACTTTAAAGGAGTCTCACTCATTCTCTATCTCTGCCCTCCCTCACATCAGTGGAGTCTCACTCACTATTCACACTGACCCTCATACACTTCAGTGGAGTCTCACTCATTCTCTATCTCTGCCCTCCCTCACATCAGTGGAGTCTCACTTACTCTTCACACTGACCCTCATACACTTCAGAGGAGTCTCACTCATTCTCTATCTCTGCCCTCCCTCCCATCAGTGAAGTCTCACTCACTCTTCACACTGACCTCATAAACTTCAGTGGAGTCTCCTTCGTTCCCCACATCACAGTTCTCACACTTTAAAGGAGTCTCACTCATTCTCTATCTCTGCCCTCCCTCACATCAGTGGAGTCTCACTCACTCTTCACACTGACCTTCATACACTTCAGTGGAGTCTCACTCATTCTCTATCTCTGCCCTTCCTCCCATCAGTGGAGTCTCACTCACTCTTCACACTGACCCTCATACACTTTAGTGGAGTCTCCTTTGTTCCCCACATCACAGTTCTCACACTTTAAAGGAGTCTCACTCATTCTCTATCTCTACCCTCCCTCCCATCAGTGGAGTCTCACTCGCTCTTCACACTGACCCTCATACACTTCAGTGGAGTCTCACTCATTCTCTATCTCTGCCCTCCCTCCCACCAGTGGAGTCTCACTCACTCTTCACACTGACTTCATACACTTCAGTGGAGTCTCCTTTGTTCCCCACATCACAGTTCTCACACTTTAAAGGAGTCTCACTCATTCTGTATCTCTGCCCTCCCTCCCATCAGTGGAGTCTCACTCACTCTTCACACTGACCCTCATACACTTCAGTGGAGTCTCCTTTGTTCCCCACATCACAGTTCTCACACTTTAAAGGAGTCTCACTCATTCTCTATCTCTACCCTCCCTCCCATCAGTGGAGTCTCACTCGCTCTTCACACTGACCCTCATACACTTCAGAGGAGTCTCACTCATTCTCAATCTCTGCCCTACCTCCCATCAGCGGAGTCTCACTCACTCTTCACAGTGACCCTCATACACTTCAGAGGAGTCTCACTCATTCTCTATCTCTGCCCTCCCTCCCATCAGTGAAGTCTCACTCACTCTTCACACTGACCTCATACACTTCAGTGGAGTCTCCTTTGTTCCCCACATCACAGTTCTCACACTTTAAAGGAGTCTCACTCATTCTCTATCTCTGCCCTCCCTCACATCAGTGGAGTCTCACTCACTATTCACACTGACCCTCATACACTTCAGAGGAGTCTCACTCATTCTCTATCTCTGCCCTCCCTCCCATCAGTGGAGTCTCACTCACTCTTCACACTGACCCTCATACACTTCAGAGGAGTCTCACTCATTCTCTATCTCTGCCCTCCCTCCCATCAGTGAAGTCTCACTCACTCTTCACACTGACCTCATAAACTTCAGTGGAGTCTCCTTCGTTCCCCACATCACAGTTCTCACACTTTAAAGGAGTCTCACTCATTCTCTATCTCTGCCCTCCCTCACATCAGTGGAGTCTCACTCACTATTCACACTGACCCTCATACACTTCAGTGGAGTCTCACTCATTCTCTATCTCTGCCCTCCCTCACATCAGTGGAGTCTCACTTACTCTTCACACTGACCCTCATACACTTCAGAGGAGTCTCACTCATTCTCTATCTCTGCCCTCCCTCCCATCAGTGAAGTCTCACTCACTCTTCACACTGACCTCATAAACTTCAGTGGAGTCTCCTTCGTTCCCCACATCACAGTTCTCACACTTTAAAGGAGTCTCACTCATTCTCTATCTCTGCCCTCCCTCACATCAGTGGAGTCTCACTCACTCTTCACACTGACCTTCATACACTTCAGTGGAGTCTCACTCATTCTCTATCTCTGCCCTTCCTCCCATCAGTGGAGTCTCACTCACTCTTCACACTGACCCTCATACACTTCAGTGGAGTCTCCTTTGTTCCCCACATCACAGTTCTCACACTTTAAAGGAGTCTCACTCATTCTCTATCTCTGCCCTCCCTCCCATCAGTGGAGTCTCACTCACTATTCACACTGACCCTCATACACTTCAGAGGAGTCTCACTCATTCTCTATCTCTGCCCTTCCTCCCATCAGTGAAGTCTCACTCACTCTTCACACTGACCCTCATACACTTCAGTGGAGTCTCCTTTGTTCCCCACATCACAGTTCTCACACTTTAAAGGAGTCTCACTCATTCTCTATCTCTGCCCTCCCTCCCATCAGTGGAGTCTCACTCACTATTCACACTGACCCTCATACACTTCAGAGGAGTCTCACTCATTCTCTATCTCTGCCCTCCCTCCCATCAGTGGAGTCTCACTCACTCTTCACACTGACCCTCATACACTTCAGAGGAGTCTCACTCATTCTCTATCTCTGCCCTCCCTCCCATCAGTGAAGTCTCACTCACTCTTCACACTGACCTCATAAACTTCAGTGGAGTCTCCTTTGTTCCCCACATCACAGTTCTCACACTTTAAAGGAGTCTCACTCATTCTCTATCTCTACCCTCCCTCACATCAGTGGAGTCTCACTCACTATTAACACTGACCCTCATACACTTCAGTGGAGTCTCACTCATTCTCTATCTCTGCCCTCCCTCCCACCAGTGGAGTCTCACTCACTCTTCACACTGACCTCATACACTGCAGTGGAGTCTCCTTTGTTCCCCACATCACAGTTCTCACACTTTAAAGGAGTCTCACTCATTCTGTATCTCTGCCCTCCCTCCCATCAGTGGAGTCTCACTCACTCTTCACACTGACCCTCATACACTTCAGTGGAGTCTCCTTTGTTCCCCACATCACAGTTCTCACACTTTAAAGAAGTCTCACTCATTCTCTATCTCTACCCTCCCTCCCATCAGTGGAGTCTCACTCGCTCTTCACACTGACCCTCATACACTTCAGAGGAGTCTCACTCATTCTCTATCTCTGCCCTACCTCCCATCAGCGGAGTCTCACTCACTCTTCACAGTGACCCTCATACACTTCAGAGGAGTCTCACTCATTCTCTATCTCTGCCCTCCCTCCCATCAGTGAAGTCTCACTCACTCATCACACTGACCTCATACACTTCAGTGGAGTCTCCTTTGTTCCCCACATCACAGTTCTCACACTTTAAAGGAGTCTCACTCATTCTCTATCTCTGCCCTCCCTCACATCAGTGGAGTCTCACTCACTATTCACACTGACCCTCATACACTTCAGAGGAATCTCACTCATTCTCTATCTCTGCCCTCCCTCCCATCAGTGGAGTCTCACTCACTCTTCACACTGACCCTCATACACTTCAGAGGAGTCTCACTCATTCTCTATCTCTGCCCTCCCTCCCATCAGTGAAGTCTCACTCACTCTTCACACTGACCTCATACACTTCAGTGGAGTCTCCTTTGTTCCCCACATCACAGTTCTCACACTTTAAAGGAGTCTCACTCATTCTCTATCTCTACCCTCCCTCCCATCAGTGGAGTCTCACTCGCTCTTCACACTGACCCTCATACACTTCAGAGGAGTCTCACTCATTCTCTATCTCTGCCCTCCCTCCCATCAGTGAAGTCTCACTCACTCTTCACACTGACCCTCATACACTTCAGAGGAGTCTCACTCATTCTCTATCTCTGCCCTCCCTCACATCAGTGGAGTCTCACTCACTCTTCACACTTACCCTCATACACTTCAGTGGAGTCTCACTCATTCTCTATCTCTGCCCTCCCTCACATCAGTGAAGTCTCACTCACTCTTCACACTGACCTCATAAACTTCAGTGGAGTCTCCTTTGTTTCCCACATCATCGTTCTCACACTTTAAAGGAGTCTCACTCATTCTCTATCTCTGCCCTCCCTCACAACAGTGGAGTCTCACTCACTCTTCACACTGACCCTCATACACTTCAGAGGAGTCTCACTCATTCTCTATCTCTGGCCTCCCTCCCATCAGTGAAGTCTCACTCACTCTTCACACTGACCCTCATACACTTCAGAGGAGTCTCACTCATTCTCTATCTCTGCCCTCCCTCACATCAGTGGAGTCTCACTCACTCTTCACACTGACCCTCATACACTTCAGTGGAGTCTCACTCATTCTCTATCTCTGCCCTCCCTCCCATCAGTGGAGTCTCAGTCACTCTTCACACTGACCCTCATACACTTCAGAGGAGTCTCACTCATTCTGTATCTCTCTGCCCTCCCTCCCATCAGTGGAGTCTCACTCACTCTCCACACTGACCCTCATACACTTCAGTGGAGTCTCCTTTGTTCCCCACATCACAGTTCTCACACTTTAAAGGAGTCTCACTCATTCTGTATCTCTGCCCTCCCTCCCATCAGTGGAGTCTCACTCACTCTTCACACTGACCCTCATACACTTCAGTGGAGTCTCCTTTGTTCCCCACATCACAGTTCTCACACTTTAAAGGAGTCTCACTCATTCTCTATCTCTACCCTCCCTCCCATCAGTGGAGTCTCACTCACTCTTCACACTGACCCTCATACACTTCAGAGGAGTCTCACTCATTCTCTATCTCTGCCCTCCCTCCCACCAGTGGAGTCTCACTCACTCTTCACACTGACCCTCATACACTTCTGTGGAGTCTCACTCATTCTCTATCTCTGCCCTACCTCCCATCAGCGGAGTCTCACTCACTCTTCACAGTGACCCTCATACACTTCAGAGGAGTCTCACTCATTCTCTATCTCTGCCCTCCCTCCCATCAGTGAAGTCTCACTCACTCTTCACACTGACCTCATACACTTCAGTGGAGTCTCCTTTGTTCCCCACATCACAGTTCTCACACTTTAAAGGAGTCTCACTCATTCTCTATCTCTGCCCTCCCTCACATCAGTGGAGTCTCACTCACTATTCACACTGACCCTCATACACTTCAGAGGAGTCTCACTCATTCTCTATCTCTGCCCTCCCTCCCATCAGTGGAGTCTCACTCACTCTTCACACTGACCCTCATACACTTCAGAGGAGTCTCACTCATTCTCTATCTCTGCCCTCCCTCACATCAGTGGAGTCTCACTCACTCTTCACACTTATCCTCATACACTTCAGTGGAGTCTCACTCATTCTCTATCTCTGCCCTCCCTCACATCAGTGAAGTCTCACTCACTCTTCACACTGACCTCATAAACTTCAGTGGAGTCTCCTTTGTTTCCCACATCATCGTTCTCACACTTTAAAGGAGTCTCACTCATTCTCTATCTCTGCCCTCCCTCACAACAGTGGAGTCTCACTCACTCTTCACACTGACCCTCATACACTTCAGAGGAGTCTCACTCATTCTCTATCTCTGGCCTCCCTCCCATCAGTGAAGTCTCACTCACTCTTCACACTGACCCTCATACACTTCAGAGGAGTCTCACTCATTCTCTACCCCCGCCCTCCCTCACATCAGTGGAGTCTCACTCACTCTTCACACTGACCCTCATACACTTCAGTGGAGTCTCACTCATTCTCTATCTCTGCCCTCCCTCCCATCAGTGGAGTCTCACTCACTCTGCACACTGACCCTCATACACTTCAGAGGAGTCTCACTCATTCTGTATCTCTCTGCCCTCCCTCCCATCAGTGGAGTCTCACTCACTCTTCACACTGACCCTCATACACTTCAGTGGAGTCTCCTTTGTTCCCCACATCACAGTTCTCACACTTTAAAGGAGTCTCACTCATTCTGTATCTCTGCCCTCCCTCCCATCAGTGGAGTCTCACTCACTCTTCACACTGACCCTCATACACTTCAGTGGAGTCTCCTTTGTTCCCCACATCACAGTTCTCACACTTTAAAGGAGTCTCACTCATTCTCTATCTCTACCCTCCCTCCCATCAGTGGAGTCTCACTCGCTCTTCACACTGACCCTCATACACTTCAGAGGAGTCTCACTCATTCTCTATCTCTGCCCTACCTCCCATCAGTGAAGTCTCACTCACTCTTCACACTGACCTCATACACTTCAGTGGAGTCTCCTTTGTTCCCCACATCACAGTTCTCACACTTTAAAGGAGTCTCACTCATTCTCTATCTCTGCCCTCCCTCACATCAGTGGAGTCTCACTCACTATTCACACTGACCCTCATACACTTCAGAGGAGTCTCACTCATTCTCTATCTCTGCCCTCCCTCCCATCAGTGGAGTCTCACTCACTCTTCACACTGACCCTCATACACTTCAGAGGAGTCTCACTCATTCTCTATCTCTGCCCTCCCTCCCATCAGTGAAGTCTCACTCACTCTTCACACTGACCTCATAAACTTCAGTGGAGTCTCCTTCGTTCCCCACATCACAGTTCTCACACTTTAAAGGAGTCTCACTCATTCTCTATCTCTGCCCTCCCTCACATCAGTGGAGTCTCACTCACTATTCACACTGACCCTCATACACTTCAGTGGAGTCTCACTCATTCTCTATCTCTGCCCTCCCTCACATCAGTGGAGTCTCACTTACTCTTCACACTGACCCTCATACACTTCAGAGGAGTCTCACTCATTCTCTATCTCTGCCCTTCCTCCCATCAGTGAAGTCTCACTCACTCTTCACACTGACCCTCATACACTTCAGTGGAGTCTCCTTCGTTCCCCACATCACAGTTCTCACACTTTAAAGGAGTCTCACTCATTCTCTATCTCTGCCCTCCCTCACATCAGTGGAGTCTCACTCACTCTTCACACTGACCTTCATACACTTCAGTGGAGTCTCACTCATTCTCTATCTCTGCCCTTCCTCCCATCAGTGGAGTCTCACTCACTCTTCACACTGACCCTCATACACTTCAGTGGAGTCTCCTTTGTTCCCCACATCACAGTTCTCACACTTTAAAGGAGTCTCACTCATTCTCTATCTCTACCCTCCCTCCCATCAGTGGAGTCTCACTCGCTCTTCACACTGACCCTCATACACTTCAGTGGAGTCTCACTCATTCTCTATCTCTGCCCTCCCTCCCACCAGTGGAGTCTCACTCACTCTTCACACTGACCTCATAAACTTCAGTGGAGTCTCCTTCGTTCCCCACATCACAGTTCTCACACTTTAAAGGAGTCTCACTCATTCTCTATCTCTGCCCTCCCTCACATCAGTGGAGTCTCACTCACTATTCACACTGACCCTCATACACTTCAGTGGAGTCTCACTCATTCTCTATCTCTGCCCTCCCTCACATCAGTGGAGTCTCACTTACTCTTCACACTGACCCTCATACACTTCAGAGGAGTCTCACTCATTCTCTATCTCTGCCCTCCCTCCCATCAGTGAAGTCTCACTCACTCTTCACACTGACCTCATAAACTTCAGTGGAGTCTCCTTCGTTCCCCACATCACAGTTCTCACACTTTAAAGGAGTCTCACTCATTCTCTATCTCTGCCCTCCCTCACATCAGTGGAGTCTCACTCCCTCTTCACACTGACCTTCATACACTTCAGTGGAGTCTCACTCATTCTCTATCTCTGCCCTTCCTCCCATCAGTGGAGTCTCACTCACTCTTCACACTGACCCTCATACACTTTAGTGGAGTCTCCTTTGTTCCCCACATCACAGTTCTCACACTTTAAAGGAGTCTCACTCATTCTCTATCTCTACCCTCCCTCCCATCATTGGAGTCTCACTCGCTCTTCACACTGACCCTCATACACTTCAGTGGAGTCTCACTCATTCTCTATCTCTGCCCTCCCTCCCACCAGTGGAGTCTCACTCACTCTTCACACTGACTTCATACACTTCAGTGGAGTCTCCTTTGTTCCCCACATCACAGTTCTCACACTTTAAAGGAGTCTCACTCATTCTGTATCTCTGCCCTCCCTCCCATCAGTGGAGTCTCACTCACTCTTCACACTGACCTTCATACACTTCAGTGGAGTCTCACTCATTCTCTATCTCTGCCCTTCCTCCCATCAGTGGAGTCTCACTCACTCTTCACACTGACCCTCATACACTTCAGTGGAGTCTCCTTTGTTCCCCACATCACAGTTCTCACACTTTAAAGGAGTCTCACTCATTCTCTATCTCTGCCCTCCCTCCCATCAGTGGAGTCTCACTCACTATTCACACTGACCCTCATACACTTCAGAGGAGTCTCACTCATTCTCTATCTCTGCCCTTCCTCCCATCAGTGAAGTCTCACTCACTCTTCACACTGACCCTCATACACTTCAGTGGAGTCTCCTTTGTTCCCCACATCACAGTTCTCACACTTTAAAGGAGTCTCACTCATTCTCTATCTCTGCCCTCCCTCCCATCAGTGGAGTCTCACTCACTATTCACACTGACCCTCATACACTTCAGAGGAGTCTCACTCATTCTCTATCTCTGCCCTCCCTCCCATCAGTGGAGTCTCACTCACTCTTCACACTGACCCTCATACACTTCAGAGGAGTCTCACTCATTCTCTATCTCTGCCCTCCCTCCCATCAGTGAAGTCTCACTCACTCTTCACACTGACCTCATAAACTTCAGTGGAGTCTCCTTTGTTCCCCACATCACAGTTCTCACACTTTAAAGGAGTCTCACTCATTCTCTATCTCTACCCTCCCTCACATCAGTGGAGTCTCACTCACTATTAACACTGACCCTCATACACTTCAGTGGAGTCTCACTCATTCTCTATCTCTGCCCTCCCTCCCACCAGTGGAGTCTCACTCACTCTTCACACTGACCTCATACACTGCAGTGGAGTCTCCTTTGTTCCCCACATCACAGTTCTCACACTTTAAAGGAGTCTCACTCATTCTGTATCTCTGCCCTCCCTCCCATCAGTGGAGTCTCACTCACTCTTCACACTGACCCTCATACACTTCAGTGGAGTCTCCTTTGTTCCCCACATCACAGTTCTCACACTTTAAAGAAGTCTCACTCATTCTCTATCTCTACCCTCCCTCCCATCAGTGGAGTCTCACTCGCTCTTCACACTGACCCTCATACACTTCAGAGGAGTCTCACTCATTCTCTATCTCTGCCCTACCTCCCATCAGCGGAGTCTCACTCACTCTTCACAGTGACCCTCATACACTTCAGAGGAGTCTCACTCATTCTCTATCTCTGCCCTCCCTCCCATCAGTGAAGTCTCACTCACTCATCACACTGACCTCATACACTTCAGTGGAGTCTCCTTTGTTCCCCACATCACAGTTCTCACACTTTAAAGGAGTCTCACTCATTCTCTATCTCTGCCCTCCCTCACATCAGTGGAGTCTCACTCACTATTCACACTGACCCTCATACACTTCAGAGGAATCTCACTCATTCTCTATCTCTGCCCTCCCTCCCATCAGTGGAGTCTCACTCACTCTTCACACTGACCCTCATACACTTCAGAGGAGTCTCACTCATTCTCTATCTCTGCCCTCCCTCCCATCAGTGAAGTCTCACTCACTCTTCACACTGACCTCATACACTTCAGTGGAGTCTCCTTTGTTCCCCACATCACAGTTCTCACACTTTAAAGGAGTCTCACTCATTCTCTATCTCTACCCTCCCTCCCATCAGTGGAGTCTCACTCGCTCTTCACACTGACCCTCATACACTTCAGAGGAGTCTCACTCATTCTCTATCTCTGCCCTCCCTCCCATCAGTGAAGTCTCACTCACTCTTCACACTGACCCTCATACACTTCAGAGGAGTCTCACTCATTCTCTATCTCTGCCCTCCCTCACATCAGTGGAGTCTCACTCACTCTTCACACTTACCCTCATACACTTCAGTGGAGTCTCACTCATTCTCTATCTCTGCCCTCCCTCACATCAGTGAAGTCTCACTCACTCTTCACACTGACCTCATAAACTTCAGTGGAGTCTCCTTTGTTTCCCACATCATCGTTCTCACACTTTAAAGGAGTCTCACTCATTCTCTATCTCTGCCCTCCCTCACAACAGTGGAGTCTCACTCACTCTTCACACTGACCCTCATACACTTCAGAGGAGTCTCACTCATTCTCTATCTCTGGCCTCCCTCCCATCAGTGAAGTCTCACTCACTCTTCACACTGACCCTCATACACTTCAGAGGAGTCTCACTCATTCTCTATCTCTGCCCTCCCTCACATCAGTGGAGTCTCACTCACTCTTCACACTGACCCTCATACACTTCAGTGGAGTCTCACTCATTCTCTATCTCTGCCCTCCCTCCCATCAGTGGAGTCTCAGTCACTCTTCACACTGACCCTCATACACTTCAGAGGAGTCTCACTCATTCTGTATCTCTCTGCCCTCCCTCCCATCAGTGGAGTCTCACTCACTCTCCACACTGACCCTCATACACTTCAGTGGAGTCTCCTTTGTTCCCCACATCACAGTTCTCACACTTTAAAGGAGTCTCACTCATTCTGTATCTCTGCCCTCCCTCCCATCAGTGGAGTCTCACTCACTCTTCACACTGACCCTCATACACTTCAGTGGAGTCTCCTTTGTTCCCCACATCACAGTTCTCACACTTTAAAGGAGTCTCACTCATTCTCTATCTCTACCCTCCCTCCCATCAGTGGAGTCTCACTCGCTCTTCACACTGACCCTCATACACTTCAGAGGAGTCTCACTCATTCTCTATCTCTGCCCTACCTCCCATCAGCGGAGTCTCACTCACTCTTCACAGTGACCCTCATACACTTCAGAGGAGTCTCACTCATTCTCTATCTCTGCCCTCCCTCCCATCAGTGAAGTCTCACTCACTCTTCACACTGACCTCATACACTTCAGTGGAGTCTCCTTTGTTCCCCACATCACAGTTCTCACACTTTAAAGGAGTCTCACTCATTCTCTATCTCTGCCCTCCCTCACATCAGTGGAGTCTCACTCACTATTCACACTGACCCTCATACACTTCAGAGGAGTCTCACTCATTCTCTATCTCTGCCCTCCCTCCCATCAGTGGAGTCTCACTCACTCTTCACACTGACCCTCATACACTTCAGAGGAGTCTCACTCATTCTCTATCTCTGCCCTCCCTCCCATCAGTGAAGTCTCACTCACTCTTCACACTGACCTCATACACTTCAGTGGAGTCTCCTTTGTTCCCCACATCACAGTTCTCACACTTTAAAGGAGTCTCACTCATTCTCTATCTCTACCCTCCCTCCCATCAGTGGAGTCTCACTCGCTCTTCACACTGACCCTCATACACTTCAGAGGAGTCTCACTCATTCTCTATCTCTGCCCTCCCTCCCATCAGTGAAGTCTCACTCACTCTTCACACTGACCCTCATACACTTCAGAGGAGTCTCACTCATTCTCTATCTCTGCCCTCCCTCACATCAGTGAAGTCTCACTCACTCTTCACACTGACCTCATAAACTTCAGTGGAGTCTCCTTTGTTTCCCACATCATCGTTCTCACACTTTAAAGGAGAATCACTCATTCTCTATCTCTGCCCTCCCTCACAACAGTGGAGTCTCACTCACTCTTCACACTGACCCTCATACACTTCAGAGGAGTCTCACTCATTCTCTATCTCTGGCCTCCCTCCCATCAGTGAAGTCTCACTCACTCTTCACACTGACCCTCATACACTTCAGAGGAGTCTCACTCATTCTCTATCTCTGCCCTCCCTCACATCAGTGGAGTCTCACTCACTCTTCACACTGACCCTCATACACTTCAGTGGAGTCTCACTCATTCTCTATCTCTGCCCTCCCTCCCATCAGTGGAGTCTCAGTCACTCTTCACACTGACCCTCATACACTTCAGAGGAGTCTCACTCATTCTGTATCTCTCTGCCCTCCCTCCCATCAGTGGAGTCTCACTCACTCTTCACACTGACCCTCATACACTTCAGTGGAGTCTCCTTTGTTCCCCACATCACAGTTCTCACACTTTAAAGGAGTCTCACTCATTCTGTATCTCTGCCCTCCCTCCCATCAGTGGAGTCTCACTGACTCTTCACCCTGACCCTCATACACTTCAGTGGAGTCTCCTTTGTTCCCCACATCACAGTTCTCACACTTTAAAGGAGTCTCACTCATTCTCTATCTCTACCCTCCCTCCCATCAGTGGAGTCTCACTCGCTCTTCACACTGACCCTCATACACTTCAGAGGAGTCTCACTCATTCTCTATCTCTGCCCTACCTCCCATCAGCGGAGTCTCACTCACTCTTCACAGTGACCCTCATACACTTCAGAGGAGTCTCACTCATTCTCTATCTCTGCCCTCCCTCCCATCAGTGAAGTCTCACTCCCTCTTCACACTGACCTCATACACTTCAGTGGAGTCTCCTTTGTTCCCCACATCACAGTTCTCACACTTTAAAGGAGTCTCACTCATTCTCTATCTCTGCCCTCCCTCACATCAGTGGAGTCTCACCCACTATTCACACTGACCCTCATACACTTCAGAGGAGTCTCACTCATTCTCTATCTCTGCCCTCCCTCCCATCAGTGAAGTCTCACTCACTCTTCACACTGACCTCATAAACTTCAGTGGAGTCTCCTTCGTTCCCCACATCACAGTTCTCACACTTTAAAGGAGTCTCACTCATTCTCTATCTCTGCCCTCCCTCACATCAGTGGAGTCTCACTCACTCTTCACACTGACCTTCATACACTTCAGTGGAGTCTCACTCATTCTCTATCTCTGCCCTTCCTCCCATCAGTGGAGTCTCACTCACTCTTCACACTGACCCTCATACACTTCAGTGGAGTCTCCTTTGTTCCCCACATCACAGTTCTCACACTTTAAAGGAGTCTCACTCATTCTCTATCTCTGCCCTCCCTCCCATCAGTGGAGTCTCACTCACTATTCACACTGACCCTCATACACTTCAGAGGAGTCTCACTCATTCTCTATCTCTGCCCTCCCTCCCATCAGTGGAGTCTCACTCACTCTTCACACTGACCCTCATACACTTCAGAGGAGTCTCACTCATTCTCTATCTCTGCCCTCTCTCCCATCAGTGAAGTCTCACTCACTCTTCACACTGACCTCATAAACTTCAGTGGAGTCTCCTTCGTTCCCCACATCACAGTTCTCACACTTTAAAGGAGTCTCACTCATTCTCTATCTCTGCCCTCCCTCACATCAGTGGAGTCTCACTCACTATTAACACTGACCCTCATACACTTCAGTGGAGTCTCACTCATTCTCTATCTCTGCCCTCCCTCACATCAGTGGAGTCTCACTTACTCTTCACAATGACCCTCATACACTTCAGTGGAGTCTCACTCATTCTCTATCTCTGCCCTCCCTCCCATCAGTGGAGTCTCACTCACTCTTCACACTGACCCTCATACACTTCAGTGGAGTCTCCTTTGTTCCCCACATCACAGTTCTCACACTTTAAAGGAGTCTCACTCATTCTCTATCTCTGCCCTCCCTCCCATCAGTGGAGTCTCACTCACTCTTCACACTGACCCTCATACACTTCAGAGGAGTCTCACTCATTCTCAATCTCTGCCCTCCCTCACATCAGTGGAGTCTAACTCACTCTTCACACTGACCCTCATACACTTCAGTGGAGTCTCACTCATTCTCTATCTCTGCCCTCCCTCACTTCAGTGGAGTCTCACTCACTCTTCACACTGACCCTCATACACTTCAGTGGAGTCTCACTCATTCTCTATCTCTGCCCTCCCTCACTTCAGTTGAGTCTCACTCACTCTTCACACCGACCCTCATACACTTCTGTGGAGTCTCACTCATTCTCTATCTCTGCCCTCCCTCCCACCAGTGGAGTCTCACTCACTCTTCACACTGACCCTCATACACTTCTGTGGCATCTCACTCATTCTCAATCTCTGCCCTCTCTCCCACCAGTGGAGTCTCACTCACTCTTCACACTGACCCTCATACACTTCAGAGGAGTCTCACTCATTCTCTATCTCTGCCCTCCCTCCCACCAGTGGAGTCTCACTCACTCTTCACACTGACCCTCTTACACTTCTGTGGAGTCTCACTCATTCTCAATCTCTGCCCTCCCTCCCATCAGTGGAGTCTCACTCACTCTTCACACTGACCCTCATACACTTCAGAGGAGTCTCACTCATTCTCTATCTCTGCCCTCCCTCACATCAGTGGAGTCTCACTCACTCTTCACACTGACCCTCATACACTTCAGAGGAGTCTCACTCATTCTCTATCTCTGCCCTCCCTCACATCAGTGGAGTCTCACTCACTCTTCACACTGACCCTCATACACTTCAGAGGAGTCTCACTCATTCTGTATCTCTGCCCTCCCTCCCATCAGTGGAGTCTCACTCACTCTTCACACTGACCCTCATACACTTCAGTGGAGTCTCCTTTGTTCCCCACATCACAGTTCTCACACTTTAAAGGAGTCTCACTCATTCTCTATCTCTACCCTCCCTCCCATCAGTGGAGTCTCACTCGCTCTTCACACTGACCCTCATACACTTCAGTGGAGTCTCACTCATTCTCTATCCCTGCCCTCCCTCCCACCAGTGGAGTCTCACTCACTCTTCACACTGACCTCATACACTTCAGTGGAGTCTCCTTTGTTCCCCACATCACAGTTCTCACACTTTAAAGGATTCTCACTCATTCTGTATCTCTGCCCTCCCTCCCATCAGTGGAGTCTCACTCACTCTTCACACTGACCCTCATACACTTCAGTGGAGTCTCCTTTGTTCCCCACATCACAGTTCTCACACTTTAAAGGAGTCTCACTCATTCTCTATCTCTACCCTCCCTCCCATCAGTGGAGTCTCACTCGCTCTTCACACTGACCCTCATACACTTCAGAGGAGTCTCACTCATTCTCTATCTCTGCCCTACCTCCCATCAGCGGAGTCTCACTCACTCTTCACAGTGACCCTCATACACTTCAGAGGAGTCTCACTCATTCTGTATCTCTGCCCTCCCTCCCATCAGTGGAGTCTCACTCACTCTTCACACTGACCCTCATACACTTCAGTGGAGTCTCCTTTGTTCCCCACATCACAGTTCTCACACTTTAAAGGAGTCTCACTCATTCTCTATCTCTGCCCTCCCTCCCATCAGTGGAGTCTCACTCGCTCTTCACACTGACCCTCATACACTTCAGAGGAGTCTCACTCATTCTCTATCTCTGCCCTACCTCCCATCAGCGGAGTCTCACTCACTCTTCACAGTGACCCTCATACACTTCAGAGGAGTCTCACTCATTCTCTATCTCTGCCCTCCCTCCCATCAGTGAGGTCTCACTCACTCTTCACACTGACCTCATACACTTCAGTGGAGTCTCCTTTGTTCCCCACATCACAGTTCTCACACTTTAAAGGAGTCTCACTCATTCTCTATCTCTGCCCTCCCTCACATCAGTGGAGTCTCACTCACTATTCACACTGACCCTCATACACTTCAGAGGAGTCTCACTCATTCTCTATCTCTGCCCTCCCTCCCATCAGTGGAGTCTCACTCACTCTTCACACTGACCCTCATACACTTCAGAGGAGTCTCACTCATTCTCTATCTCTGCCCTCCCTCCCATCAGTGAAGTCTCACTCACTCTTCACACTGACCTCATAAACTTCAGTGGAGTCTCCTTCGTTCCCCACATCACAGTTCTCACACTTCAGAGGAGTCTCACTCATTCTCTATCTCTGCCCTCCCTCACATCAGTGGAGTCTCACTCACTATTCACACTGACCCTCATACACTTCAGAGGAGTCTCACTCATTCTCTATCTCTGCCCTCCCTCACATCAGTGGAGTCTCACTCACTCTTCACACTGACCCTCATACACCTCAGAGGAGTCTCACTCATTCTCTATCTCTGCCCTCCCTCCCATCAGTGAAGTCTCACTCACTCTTCACACTGACCTCATAAACTTCAGTGGAGTCTCCTTCGTTCCCCACATCACAGTTCTCACACTTTAAAGGAGTCTCACTCATTCTCTATCTCTGCCCTCCCTCACATCAGTGGAGTCTCACTCACTCTTCACACTGACCTTCATACACTTCAGTGGAGTCTCACTCATTCTCTATCTCTGCCCTCCCTCCCATCAGTGAAGTCTCACTCACTCTTCACACTGACCTCATAAACTTCAGTGGAGTCTCCTTCGTTCCCCACATCACAGTTCTCACACTTTAAAGGAGTCTCACTCATTCTCTATCTCTGCCCTCCCTCACATCAGTGGAGTCTCACTCACTATTCACACTGACCCTCATACACTTCAGTGGAGTCTCACTCATTCTCTATCTCTGCCCTCCCTCACATCAGTGGAGTCTCACTTACTCTTCACACTGACCCTCATACACTTCAGTGGAGTCTCACTCATTCTCTATCTCTGCCCTCCCTCCCATCAGTGGAGTCTCACTCACTCTTCACACTGACCCTCATACACTTCAGTGGAGTCTCACTCATTCTCTATCTCTGCCCTTCCTCCCATCAGTGGAGTCTCACTCACTCTTCACACTGACCCTCATACACTTCAGTGGAGTCTCCTTTGTTCCCCACATCACAGTTCTCACACTTTAAAGGAGTCTCACTCATTCTCTATCTCTGCCCTCCCTCCCATCAGTGGAGTCTCACTCACTCTTCACACTGACCCTCATACACTTCAGAGGACTCTCACTCATTCTCAATCTCTGCCCTCCCTCACTTCAGTGGAGTCTCACTCACTCTTCACACTGACCCTCATACACTTCAGTGGAGTCTCACTCATTCTCTATCTCTGCCCTCCCTCACTTCAGTGGAGTCTCACTCACTCTTCACACTGACCCTCATACACTTCTGTGGAGTCTCACTCATTCTCTATCTCTGCCCTCCCTCCCACCAGTGGAGTCTCACTCACTCTTCACACTGACCCTCATACACTTCTGTGGCGTCTCACTCATTCTCAATCTCTGCCCTCTCTCCCACCAGTGGAGTCTCACTCACTCTTCACACTGACCCTCATACACTTCAGAGGAGTCTCACTCATTCTCTATCTCTGCCCTCCCTCCCACCAGTGGAGTCTCACTCACTCTTCACACTGACCCTCATACACTTCTGTGGAGTCTCACTCATTCTCAATCTCTGCCCTCCCTCCCATCAGTGGAGTCTCACTCACTCTTCACACTGACCCTCATACACTTCAGAGGAGTCTCACTCATTCTCTATCTCTGCCCTCCCTCACATCAGTGGAGTCTCACTCACTCTTCATACTGACCCTCATACACTTCAGAGGAGTCTCACTCATTCTCAATCTCTGCCCTCCCTCACATCAGTGGAGTCTCACTCACTCTTCACACTGACCCTCATACACTTCAGAGGAGTCTCACTCATTCTCAATCTCTGCCCTCCCTCCCACCAGTGGAGCCTCACTCACTCTTCACACTGACCCTCATACACTTCAGAGGAGTCTCACTCATTCTCTATCTCTGCCCTCCCTCACTTCAGTGGAGTCTCACTCACTCTTCACACTGACCCTCATACACTTCTGTGGAGTCTCACTCATTCTCAATCTCTGCCCTCCCTCCCACCAGTGAAGTCTCACTCACTCTTCACACTGACCCTCATACACTTCTGTGGAGTCTCACTCATTCTCAATCTCTGTCCTCCCTCCCACCAGTGGAGTCTCACTCACTCTTCACACTGACCCTCATACACTTCAGAGGAGTCTCACTCATTCTCTATCTCTGCCCTCCCTCACATCAGTGGAGTCTCACTCACTCTTAACACTGACCTCATAAACTTCAGTGGAGTCTCCTTTGTTCCCCACATCATTGTTCTCACACTTTAAAGGCGTATCACTCATTCTCTATCTCTGCCCTCCCTCACATCAGTGGAGTCTCACTTACTCTTCACACTGACCTCATACACTTCAGTGGAGTCTCACTCATTCTCTATCTCTGCCCTCCCTCCCATCAGTGGAGTCTCACTCACTCTTCACACTGACCCTCATACACTTCAGTGGAGTCTCACTCATTCTCTATCTCTGCCCTTCCTCCCATCAGTGGAGTCTCACTCACTCTTCACACTGACCCTCATACACTTCAGTGGAGTCTCCTTTGTTCCCCACATCACAGTTCTCACACTTTAAAGGAGTCTCACTCATTCTCTATCTCTGCCCTCCCTCCCATCAGTGGAGTCTCACTCACTCTTCACACTGACCCTCATACACTTCAGAGGATTCTCACCCATTCTCTATCTCTGCCCTCCCTCACATCAGTGGAGTCTCACTCATTCTTCACACTGACCCTCATACACTTCAGAGGAGTCTCACTCATTCTCTATCTCTGCCCTCCCTCACTTCAGTGGAGTCTCACTCACTCTTCACACTGACCCTCATACACTTCTGTGGAGTCTCACTCATTCTCTATCTCTGCCCTCCCTCACACCAGTGGAGTCTCACTCACTCTTCACACTGACCCTCATACACTTCTGTGGAGTCTCACTCATTCTCAATCTCTGCCCTCTCTCCCACCAGTGGAGTCTCACTCACTCTTCACACTGACCCTCATACACTTCAGAGGAGTCTCACTCATTCTCTATCTCTGCCCTCCCTCCCACCAGTGGAGTCTCACTCACTCTTCACACTGACCCTCATACACTTCAGTGGAGTCTCACTCATTCTCTATTTCTGCCCTCCCTCCCATCAGTGGAGTCTCACTTGCTCTTCACACTGACCCTCATACACTTCAGTGGAGTCTCACTCATTCTCTATCTCTGCCCTCCCTCCCATCAGTGGAGTCTCACTCACTCTTCACACTGACCCTCATACACTTCAGAGGAGTCTCACTCATTCTCTATCTCTGCCCTCCCTCCCATCAGTGAAGTCTCACTCACTCTTCACACTGACCTCATAAACTTCAGTGGAGTCTCCTTCGTTCCCCACATCACAGTTCTCACACTTTAAAGGAGTCTCACTCATTCTCTATCTCTGGCCTCCCTCACATCAGTGGAGTCTCACTCACTATTCACACTGACCCTCATACACTTCAGTGGAGTCTCACTCATTCTCTATCTCTGCCCTCCCTCACATCAGTGGAGTCTCACTTACTCTTCACACTGACCCTCATACACTTCGGTGGAGTCTCACTCATTCTCTATCTCTGCCCTCCCTCCCATCAGTGGAGTCTCACTCACTCTTCACACTGACCCTCATACACTTCAGTGGAGTCTCACTCATTCTCTATCTCTGCCCTTCCTCCCATCAGTGGAGTCTCACTCACTCTTCACACTGACCCTCATACACTTCAGTGGAGTCTCCTTTGTTCCCCACATCACAGTTCTCACACTTTAAAGGAGTCTCACTCATTCTCTATCTCTGCCCTCCCTCCCATCAGTGGAGTCTCACTCGCTCTTCACACTGACCCTCATACACTTCAGTGGAGTCTCACTCATTCTCTATCTCTGCCCTCCCTCCCACCAGTGGAGTCTCACTCACTCTTCACACTGACCTCATACACTTCAGTGGAGTCTCCTTTGTTCCCCACATCACAGTTCTCACACTTTAAAGGAGTCTCACTCATTCTCTATCTCTGCCCTCCCTCCCATCAGTGGAGTCTCACTCACTCTTCACACTGACCCTCATACACTTCAGTGGAGTCTCACTCATTCTCTATCTCTGCCCTCCCTCCCATCAGTGAAGTCTCACTCACTCTTCACACTGACCCTCATACACTTCAGTGGAGTCTCACTCATTCTCTATCTCTGCCCTCCCTCCCATCAGTGAAGTCTCACTCACTCTTCACACTGACCTCATAAACTTCAGTGGAGTCTCCTTTGTTCCCCACATCACAGTTCTCACACTTTAAAGGAGTCTCACTCATTCTCTATCTCTGCCCTCCCTCCCATCAGTGGAGTCTCACTCGCTCTTCACACTGACCCTCATACACTTCAGTGGAGTCTCACTCATTCTCTATCTCTGCCCTCCCTCCCACCAGTGGAGTCTCACTCACTCTTCACACTGACCTCATACACTTCAGTGGAGTCTCCTTTGTTCCCCACATCACAGTTCTCACACTTCAGTGGAGTCTCACTCATTCTCTATCTCTGCCCTCCCTCCCACCAGTGGAGTCTCACTCACTCTTCACACTGACCTCATACACTTCAGTGGAGTCTCCTTTGTTCCCCACATCACAGTTCTCACACTTCAGTGGAGTCTCACTCATTCTCTATCTCTGCCCTCCCTCCCATCAGTGAAGTCTCACTCACTCTTCACACTGACTTCATACACTTCAGTGGAGTCTCCTTTGTTCCCCACGTCACAGGTCTCTGACACTTCAATGGAGTCTAACTCATTGCCTACACAGCTGGCCCTCAACGAAGTCTCACTCGTTCCCCACTTCTCTAGTCTTTTACACTTCAGTGAAGTCTCACCTTCTTCACTCCTTTCATGGAGTTCAGTGAAGTGTCACTCATTTTTTTGAAACGTAGTTTATTGATTTTCTCACAAACAAACATACATACAGTTGGCCCAATGGCCTCAATATTACCTTCCCATTGGTGAGGTACCCCCCATCCAAATCTCTTTGCGTATTATATCCATGTGCCAACTGTAAGCCATCGGTGTCCCAATATATCTCAACAAACCCCGTAAGTTATACCCGCAACACCCTTGTCTAACAACAGTAGTCCCTCCCACCTCCCAGTCCTCGTCTCTGATAGTGAAGTGTCACTCATCCTGCACATCTCTGAATTCGTAAACTGGAATTGAGGGTCACTCATTCATTCCCTACATCTCTAGCCTCACTCAGTTGAAGTCTCACTCAATCCCTCATCAGTGGCCTCAAGGAGTTTCACTCATTACCTGACTCTCTCACTTCAGTAGTCTCAAAATTCCACCTTACATGCCTCTCCCCACATCTCTTACCTCATACATGTAAATCTGTATTTGTAAAGCATGAACTACTCACCCTTATTGGTCTCAAGGTGCTGGGGCCACCTGGAAATTAAGTGAGCTATTGCCCAGAGCTATTGCCCAGAGTCACACGGTGCTGAGCTGAACTGCCGCCGGAGCCGGGGATCGAACCGTGAACCCTGTGCTCCGAAGTCAGCTGCCCTGGCCGCTGCACCACAATTCTCCACACCTTAATGGTCTCCATTACTTCAATGGAGACTGACTCATTCCTTGTCACTAGCCTGAAGCACTTTGAGTGAGGCTCTCCTGCTCCCCACATTCCAGGCCTCTTTGGCTTCAGTAGTGTCTCACTCATTCTAGTCTCATACACTTTGTGATATGCTCCATGTATATCTCATTTCAGGAGAGCATCATACCTGCCACCTTTAAAAGGAATCTCACAGTGTGGGTGGAGGGTGCAGGGCCAAGAATTCATTACTCTCCCAGGGAAACAGCGGCTTTTGACGGGGCGGGGCCATGGAGAGGGGGAAGGGCTTGAACTAAGCACTGCCAGACAAGTGCCAGGGCTGTCGTCAGGGGTCCTCTGCAGCTTGCACCACCGATTAACAGTACAAACACACCTGCGAACATCACACTCCTTCATGTGTGGCACCTCAAACTATCCAAGGCCCCCAAAGTTATAAGAATGGCTTGGGGTGGCATGTATTAGTCATTTGTATGTATATTGAATTAATAAACAACTGTTGTTGTGCTCATCTCTAAATAAAGGAAACAGCGCCACCATGTGGCAGACTGTCAAAAGTGCAGGTGTTGACAATTAACTGCTGGGGCCAAGCACAGGGCACTACCGGCTCAAATTAAGCACTGCTGCCGGAGAGCCAAACTACACACTCCTGTCTCCACGCTAAGAAAAAGCAAAAACCTCTAGTCTGCTGCGTACCTGATAGACAGCACTGGCTTTTAGCATAGGCGAGCTGCGCTCAGGCCGAGGATAGAAATCATCAGAGGGATGCTTGGAGCTGTCTAGCTCAAGGTCATGCAAAGAGTAGAATCCCTGTCACTTGGCTCCAGTGACTCAGTTTAATGTGTTTGTAATTATTGACATGCCGCAGGCTCTGTTCAACACCACATTCCCCCTTCCTTGCCCTCCTATCTCCCTCTCATCCCTTCCACCTCACAAAACACTCCTCCCCAACCTACAACTTGGGGGCATATGTACAAGCGCCACAGGAGCGTCCCTTTTTTTTACGCTCCGGTGGCGGTATGCCCTGCACCATATTAACAAAGTGACATTAAGCCCCTTTTGTGGCTTAACGATGCTTTGTAAATATGCTACCCTTTCACGCCGGTATCTGCGTGAAAGGGGCATGCAATGGGTGTTGTTGGGAGCATTCCACCGCAACACCCATAGCTTTTTGACACCGCCCCAAATTTACAAGGAGGTGTAAATCTGTGACATCTCCAAGAACGAAGGCCATGCGAGAGCAGGCGTTAGAATGGTGCTATGGTGCAAGGGTGTCTGCGTTGGCGCAAGGCAGCTAATTTTAATGCCATCACTAGGGAAAACACAGGGGTGCACCACATTGTAGTAAATGCAGCGAATGCAGCAAATGCAGCAAATCCCCCGTTTTGTAAATGCCGGAGCACAGCACTACCAAATTTGGAGCAGCTCAGCGCGCCAACATTTTATTGTACATATGCCCCTTAGTGTCAGCATGACAGAGCTAAACTGTGAGTGACACAGGTTAGTTGGGGAGATGTTTGTGTTCAGAGGCGAGTCACTGCCCTGGTGTAATGAGCCAGGCACTGACCTGTGAACACAAAAGAGCCCCCTGGTGTCCCACCATTAGTGCCCAGTGCCACCTTAAGATCTTTTGGGGCCCTAAGCAAGGCATATTTTCAGGGCCCCTGTTTGGAACAACTTTACATTTTATTAGCCATTTTCTCCTAATTCTGACCTGTATAATGCAAACCAAACTTTCTGAAATAGGTCATTCAACACAGTCGAAACATGCCATGTCCGGATAAGGATGAACATGCATAGTGTGTATTGACGATAAGTTAAAATATTTTTTTTTTTCTAAAAAAGGAACTATGACTTGCCCAGGGCCCTAAAATCCTTAAGCTGATGCTGGGAGGCAGACGTAGAAGCCGACAGAGAGAAGAGAGATTTGCATACAGAAATTGATAGTAATGAGACTGAGGGGGGCTCTTGGAATTTGGGGGCCTTGGTCAATTGCCCACTTTACCAATGAATTAAAACGTTTCCGATTATTGGCAAATTTCTTTCCACCCAGGGCACTATCCTAGCTAAAGTCAACTCTGCGGAGAGACATCCGCTGTGCACAGCCTTCCCAGAGGAGCTGGAGACCCCTCTGCGCATGCGGCTACCCGCCCACCTGGTCTCCCACCGCGAGGCATCGGCTCTTCAAGGGAGACTGTGTAAATAGAGCGAATGTCATGCGATGCACGGTGGCACCTTGGGAGTCTGGTGCAGCCTCTGGCAAGTATGCCACCCCACATGCCTGCCAGTGGAGTAATGAAACTTGAGGGGGTCCCCAGCTAATTACATGGAGGGGGACCCCCAAGGCTTTGGACTCCGTCTTGAACTCTCAGGCCAGGGGTCCGCCGCTCGTGCAGAGTAGCGGAGGTGGCCCCCTGGAGCTCGGGGTGGGGGGGGGAGTGGGTTGCACTGTAGGGGCTGTGGGTGCTTTTGTTACGCTACTGATACCGACTGAGGGCTGTTGTGGTGTAATGACTGCATTTAGTGCATTGCTGAGTTGACTCATGTCAGGAACATGTTATACCTGCACAAGGTGATTCATGTCAGGAATATGTCCTACCTGCAGGATCCTCCCATGAGTGACTGAAGCCAGTTCTGTGAGCTCCAGAGGAGGAGGTCAGGCAGCTGAGCCATGATGCCTCATGAACCAAATTTCTCATTGCCATGATCTCCAAGTGCACGTGCCTCGCTTAGGCTTACAGTGTTATGCACTCACCTTCTCCCAAATATGCGAAGTTCACTCGGCTGCTATGGATTCAGTCCCAGCCCCCATCTGTCCTTCATCTACCATTGTCTGAAGCTAATTGCCATCATGCACATACACACTCAAGCATTTCTTAGGTCTCGCCTAGCGAAAGCAGCGCATGCGCTGCTCTCGCTATTGCGAGTACCTTTTGGAATCGATTCTGCGAAGGGCTTGCGTGCACGCGTCCGCATGGACAAACATCGCTGCTCTTGCCATTTGTCCATAGCAGACAGCATGCGCATGTCCGTAGTCTGTAGGGACTGTGGACAGCCTGACGCCATTTTGCATTTTGGTGTCCTAGCAACGGAAGCTCCCCCTGACCCTCCGTCCCTCCTCTCCCGGATCCCTGCCTCTGACACTCTCTGTCACTGTCACATCACTGCCGGGTTCACATCCACCCCCCCAACCCTTCACTCCTTGTGAAACCATTGTCCGCCCCCAGTGCACCTCGTCACACAAAGCACCTCATTAACGTCACAAATGGGTCTTAAACACACACAACATGCCCCAGCCTTTGTGCCTCTCCTTCCCTAATAAGTAGCACCATACATCGTGCTATGTGGAAGCAGCCTGATACAACTGCGGCAACACATAGCATTGCAACCTCGTGCCCCATCCCTCCTCACCTTTCATTGGTCAATCCAAGAAGGGGCGCGCACTCGTCTTCAACATCGGAGTCAATGGCAGACATGTTCTTAGCCCGCCCCTTTATCTTCTGTACGAACTTAGATCCTAGACCATCTGCATTACGTCACCATCCATAGGGCACTCACAAGAATATTTTATCTTTAACATGGTGGCTTATAATACCAAAGGGCACACTTCAAGCTCGATCCTTTGGTGCGGTACTGAGTAAGGGCTGAGTGCTACCCAGAGCTGGTTGTTTGGCGATGCAATGGAAACAAAAGAGAGACACCACAGTGGTACTAAGAAAATAGGACTTCGAGCGTCCTCACCTTGCTCTTCTGAATCCCTAGCGGCCATATTGAAAGTGGACTTTTTACGTTTACAGTAATTCAATGTAGGTTTTTTTCAGGATGTGCAGCTTTTTAAAACCAAAATCTGCGACAGACATGGCAGTATAATTAAATGTTGAAATTGGCATGAGCAGTATGTTCATTTGAGGAAGCTTTGACTAACCAATAGAAATTACAGAGAGCCACATATGAAAACAAGCATTGGCAATGTCCCCCCACCCCTCCACTGATGTACTGTGGACACCCACGTCAGACCTCTGGGTCAGTGGGTAAAGGGGTGGCACTTTTTTAAGGCGCACACTACACCCTCCAACAAGTGAGTGTAAACCCTTGTCACGTGCCTCCCGTCCGTCCGTCCCCCCCCGTCTTGGCCCAGTCCCAGCACAGGGGGAGACACCAGCTTCACTTTAGGAAGAAACAAGCAGTAAAAATGCAATAGGTGTCGCCTTTAATTAGGTTAAAGCCATTTGCTTTGCTATACAATACCATTAGCAAAGCAAATGGCTTTAACTTATTTAAAGGCGAGACCTATTGCATTTTCAAAGCTTGTTTTTTTAAAGCAATTTTATATAGCGCAAACTTTACCCAAAGGTGTCAGAGCACTTTACAATAGAACCAGGTAAGTTATATAAGGTATTCGTGATGGAATTTACACATTTACAAGAAAGAGATACAATCATGGTAAAAAATGAAAGGTTGCAAAATTAAGGTAATAAAGGTACAGAATCAATATTTACAAAGTTGAGCTTAGGTGAGTGCCAAGCGGCCATGAACAGGGTGGAATTATTCCTGGAAGTGTCTTTGTCAGAGAACAGTGTTAGGATCTGTTTTGAAAGTCCGGAAAGAAGCGGCTGCCTGGAGGGTTGAAGCGAGTTCCAAATTCTAGCCACATTACCTGAGAATGATTGAGCCATAAATCTTTCATGCACCCCACAGCCCCACCAAGGCTAGCAATGGGAGAAGGTGCACACAGTTCACAAGAGTGAGGTGGTGGAAAGTATGGCGAACAACAAACCTTATACAAGGAAACACGATTAGCCTGATTTTTATTTTTTATTTTTTTTTATTTTTCCAAAACCTTTATTGCACTTAGCATAGTACACAGCGGTTCGCCAACAACCCCACGGGCCGGCCGCTATATCGTGTAAGTTAGACATGATTCCAAATTGCAATGTAGAAAAGAAAGTAACAATGTAGTCAAGTGTCCAGTAGAACATATTACACATTAAAAGTGCATTCGATACAGATTTATCAACGTTAGAGGTGGTTTTGGTGGCATTTTGTCTTTTTATGAAAAATAACAAACTACAAACCAAAAACAGTAGGAATGATAGTGCGGTCTGACTTAGGTCAATGCAATTTCTCTCGGGAGATGTATAATCCCTCCCCCAGTTTCAGTATGCTAATGCCCCAGTTCTCCCCCCATTTCCGTCCACCCTCCTCCCCATTCAGCACGTCGAAAGAGGGGACGCATACAATAGCCCCGTTCGCTCTCCTGCCCATCCACTGCATCCCAGGTCATCCCCCCTCCTCCTCATCTCCAGAGTCCTCTGGTTCGTCCTCATCTAAAGGATCACAAATGTCCCCCCTGTAACTATTCCATTTCAGCCACACTTTGTTCCATTTCCTCGGGCAGGCTCGACTAGAATACACCGCCCTCTCAGTCACCATCACCGCATCCATGTGTAGACACCATTGGGATTTGGACGGGAGGACCGCCACCCCCCATCGCTGCGCTATGTCTCGCTTTGCCATCATCAAACCCACCGTGACCCAGATTTGTTCATACCTAGACAGGTCCGTGGGTTCCCAAATGTTAAGCAAGCACCTCCGCGGGTCGGGCAGCAGGGACCGATTCAGAGTTTGGGAGATCGTACGCAGTATTTGTTTCCAGTATTCCTGTATCCCGGGACATTCCCATATAGTGTGGAAAAAGGTGCCCTCCTCCCCACATCCACGGAGGCAGTATTGATGCGGCGCCCTATGTATGCGGTGTAGCATGTACCTCGTGTAGTATACTCTGTGCAGCACCTTGAATTGTACCAGGCGCATACGCGCTGAGATGCCCACCTCTTTGGATGAGCCCAGTGCTGCATTCCATTCATGTTCATCCATGTCCCCTACGTCCTCTTCCCATTTCCCTTTGAGTTGGAGTGTTGGGTCCGGGGAGTTATTAAGCAATTTACGGTACGTGAGCGACGTCGCCCTCTCCAACATGTAGTCAGTGAGGAGACGGTCCTCCAGAGGCGAGGAGTCGGGCAGAGATGCGTCGGGGGGTAGGGCCGCGAGCAATGCATGTCGTATTTGAATGTATCTATAAAGCTCCCTGTCACCCAAGCCATACAATTCTTTTAAGCGGGTGAAGGGTATCACAGCATTCCTCTCCCATAGGTCACCCACCGTGGAGATGCCTATCGCGTCCCAGTGTTCAAAGCCCTTAGTGTTTCTCATATTACCTAGTGCCCGTGAGTCCCATAGCGGAGTCAACCCGGTGAGCTTCCCCTTCCAACCCAATGCCGCCGTCGCCGTGTGCCACAATTGAACGGTTAATTTAGTGGGGCCCACTAAAGCCCGTACCTTACGACGGTCGTATAACGGTCCCAGCATGGTATCTATGCCCAACTGATCCCTATCTAACTGGAAGGCAGGTTCGGTATGCGGGGCGTGAATCCATTGGTTTATTGGTTTCAGGTGTACAGCCCAATAGTACAACTTGAGATTTGGCAGCGCAATACCCCCATCATACCAATCCCTATGTAGCTTTGATTGTGCCACGCGTGCAGGGAGGCTACCCCACAGAAGGGTCGATACTAGAGCAGCGACTCTCTGGAAGAATCGCGGTGCCACGGGATAGGGTGTATTTTCGAGGACGTACAAGAAACGCGGCAGTGCCATCATCTTATAGAGCGCCGCCCTGCCCAAGAGTGTCAGTGGCAGGTCAGACCAGAATCCGACATCTCGTTTCAGCCTGTCCAGGTGGGGTTTCAAGTTTTTATCGACAAATTCAACCGGATCCCTGGTGACGTGGATCCCTAGGTATTTAAAGGAAGAACCCGCCCGTTTCAGCGGGCACGTGTCGGACAGAGTCGGGGCCGGGCCTCGCAAAACGTACAGCTCCGATTTGGTCCAATTCAGCGCATATCCAGAAACGCTGCCATACGCATCGCAGATATTTAGCAACGCCGGCACCCCATCCTCAGGGTCTGTCAGGTAAAGCAGCATATCATCTGCGTATAGTGACAGACGGTCTTCCCAACCCCCCCTCCACCTTATGCCCTTGAGAAGCGGTGTGGTTCTCAGAAGGGTCGCAAGAGGTTCCAAAGAGATTGCAAACAGCAGGGGCGAAAGAGGGCACCCCTGTCGTGTGCCCCTTCCCAACGGAAATGTACGTGATATATGGCCGTTAGCCACCACCTGCGCCACCGGGTCGGTGTACAGTAGTTTGATCCATGCTATGAAGCGAGGGCCGAACCCCAGACGGCTCAATGTCTCAAACAGGTATTCCCACTCCACCAGATCAAAAGCCATTCTGGCGTCCAGGGCCAAAATCACTGCTGAAGTGTCGATATCGTCCGCCCTAGCCAAGATCCCATGCAACCGCCGTAGATTTAAAGAGGTGTTTCTATGCGGCATAAACCCGGACTGGTCCGGATGTATAATTGACGACAGATGGGGCAGGAGCCTTTGTGCCAGGAGTTTAGCCAAAATCTTCGCTTCGGCGTTAAGTAAGGAAATAGGCCGATAGGAGGAACATTCATCCGGCGGTTTGCCGGGTTTGGGGATGGCCACGATGGTCGCCGCCCGTTGGTCCGGCGGGAGGCGACCCCCTACCAGACAATCCGCATACATCCCCAACAGATGCACACTGAGGGCTTCAGGCATTGCTTGGTACCATTCAATGGGTATGCCATTTGGGCCCATTGCCTTTCCCGGATGTAGAGCCATAATTGCCATCTGGACTTCATCGACAGTAATGTCTGCCTCCAGCTCAACTGAGGCCTCCTGTGACAACGTCTGGACCTCTATCGGTGCCAAGAGGGCCCTGGCCCTTTCAGCGGTAACCATACCTTCCGGGGTGTATACTCGCTCAAAATGGGTCGCCAGCAACTCTGTAATTTGTCGCGGATCAGTGTGTATTACCCCTCTCACATCTTTCAGACTTTGGATTCCCCTAAAGCTGCCCTCTCGCCTATCGAGCCACGCAAGCATTTTTCCAGCTTTGTCTCCTACCTCATAAATTCTATTACGAGTGTCGGCTAAGTGACCCTTCACCAGCCGACGCAAGTGATCAGCATATAATTGTTGCTGGAGGGTGAGGGCGTGAAGGCCGGCGGGAGAGGGGTTAGTCTCATGTGCTTCGGTTTGGGCCAGCAGCGCCACCTCCAGCTCATCCACCTCCCGCGACAGCTGCCGTCTATGCCCCGTGATGGAGTTGATTGCTTGCCCCCTTAGAACCGTTTTATAGGCTTCCCAGAGTACTGCCGGGGAGCGCACCGAACTTATGTTTTCAAGGAAATACTGCTTCGTCGTGTTTGTGAGAGCCTTACGGACCTGTGGGACCTTGAGGTATGTAGCACTAATGGGGTAAATGCGTTTTCGCGCACTAGCCTGTGTGGAGAGTGACAACGTGAGTGGCGAGTGGTCGGAAATCCCCCTCGGGTGAATCCCCATTGCATCAACATAGCGGAGGCCCTCCCCCAGTGATAGGAAGTAGTCAATGCGCGACAGACTGCCATGCACCGTAGAGTGGAAAGTGTATTGTTGCGCGCTGGGGTGTAAGTGCCTCCAGATGTCAGTCAAACCCATGGACGTCGCGAAGCGTCGGAAGTAGGATTCCCCCCCCTGTGACGCAGGCGCGGGGTGCTTGTCCAATTGTGTGTCCATGACAGCATTAAAATCCCCCCCCAGAATGATCTCACCTTCAGGGAGGGTCAACAGGAATTCCCCCAGTTTCGGGAGGTGGACCGACTGCAAAGCTGGTGGAATATATACAGACACCACATTGAAGAGCCTCCCCTCCCATTGCCCATGCAAAGCTGCGAAGCACCCCTGGTCATCGGTCTTAGTCGACAAGGGAAGGAATCGGGAGTTCTTTCGTACCAATATACCAGAACCCCGGGATCCCGACGTAAATTCAGAGTGAACCCACATTTTATAGCCACGCCTATCCAGGGCTTTCGCTGCCCCCCCTACCAAATGTGTTTCTTGCAGCAGGGCCAATGCAGGTCGCTGGCGCTTAATTGCAGTCAGAACCAACCCCCGTTTAACCTTGTCACCCAAGCCTCTCACATTCCAGGACAATAAACATAAGGGAGGGCAATGTGAGTCAGCAGACCCCACGTCCATTACCGGGCCAGTACCATCAGCCATCAGTGCTTAGAGTGGTCGGGGTGTATCGGTTGAGCGGCTGAGTCGCAAACATGGCCGTGCCCCTGCACGGCAACGAGGAAGGGAACATTACGGGGGCATAGCATCGCTGTCTTTTCCCAGCAACATACATTGGCGCACACAAGGGTTAAAGCAGTGGCCCCGACCGCTCACATACATTCCTAACAGAAACAAGAACAGTTCTGAACAATCCCCCCTCCCTGCCCCCCTGCCAAACGGACTTCGAACTGCCCGCCACCCCAACCAAGCAGAGTGCTTTACCCTTCCCATAACTAGAGTACTTGCGCGTAGGGGGGGAGAGCGTCTCCCCGGGCTGGCGGCCTCCCTGTATGCCGTCGGGGCGGCCATGCCAGAGTCTACGTGCAGCAGTCCAAACAGCAATTCACAACGGGAGCCAGTAACCTCCTGCGATGCAGAGTTCGGGGTAGGAGTCATTCGGTCCCACCTCCTCCTTCAAAGCCATGGGACGGAGACCGCTCCAGTCTCTCTCCTCGACCAGATGTCTGGGAGCCTGTTCTACTGCCACCCCTACGATCGTGATCCGGCCTATGCGTCTTGCGTTGTCTCCCAACAGTGTGCCATCCCTCCAGCCAGTCCCGGGCCGTTTCAGGGTTATCAAAAAACCACACCTTTTTGTCCGCTACCACTCGAAGTTTAGCCGGGAATAACATGGAGTACGGCAGTTCCTTTTCTCTCAGGGTCTTTTTCACTTCTAGGAACGTTCTCCTCCGCCTGGCCACTTCTGCCGTGTAATCCGGAAAGAAAGCAATCTTTGAGTTTTGTACTTGTATGGCTGGCGCAATCCTTGCGGCCTGCAGTATGGCGTCCCGGTCGCGGAAATTGAACAACCTGGCCAGTATTGGACGCGGCGCGCCTCCCGTCTTGGGCTTTCCTCCCGGAACACGATGGGCCCTTTCAACCGAAAAGAAGTTCGAGAGCCCCTTAGGTTGCAGCCGGGTCTTGATTAAGTCCTCCACATAGAGGTCAAGTGTCCCCGTGTCTTCCGATTCCGGCACACCTAAAATACGGACGTTGTTACGTCTGGAACGGCCTTCCTGGTCATCCAACTTTTCTCTAAGAAGCTTGTTGTCCGTCTGCAGTCGTTCCACCGTCGTCTGTAATTCGGACACATCCTCGACCAGCGACTTGGTGACCACTTCCACCTGTTTGACCCTTTCGTTTATCTTTTGGAGATCAGCCCGTATCAGGGTGACTTCAGTCGCCGTGGCACCCACCGTCGCCTGTACCTGGGCCAGCGCCGCCAGGACATCATCAAGCGTGGCTTTCTTCGCCCCCTCCGCTTCTGCCACTTTACCAGCCGATATTCGTTGCTCCTGGGGTGGTGATTGTCTGCTGTACGCAAACTTGTCCAGTTTGGCTTGGGCGGAGGCATTTTTTGGGCCCCTGTTCGACATGACTCAGGTTAGTCCAGCCAAAGAAGGGGTGGGGGAGGGGTGCCTTCCGTCGCACCGGCCCGCGCAGGTGGACCCACAAGGAAGTCGATGATGGCCCCTCGCAATTACACACCAGGGGGGGGGGGGGGGGGATGTCACCCCTGCCAATGCCACTCCTCGGCTATTTGCCGGTTGCGCCCTGAATCTGCCCCCCAGCTGCCTTCCGGATTATGGCCTCATGGTAGGCCTCGTGGATCCTCAGTGTCACTGCTGTGCAGTAATGTCCAATCTCCCGCCTCGTAAATAGAACCGGCAGCAGGGGCCCCACTGGCGCCCTCGGAGAAGTGGCTGTGTCTGGCACACTTGGGCCCCTCACTGCCGGCTCCGTGAAGATGAACTGGCCGGCCCCCGGCCCTGTCGCAACTTGTTGGGGGCAGCGGGAGAGCGAGTGCTCCGAGGCGCCGTCCGCTCCTCCGGGTGAAGCGCGTGAGACGGGGGCCACACTCGAGCGTCCCCAGGGCCCGACAGCACTGGACAGGGCTCCGTGGGTGTGTAGAGCGACTCACCCGGCGCACCGGCACTTCCGGCCTCCCCTTCTCCGGCTTCAGGCCACTTCCGGTCGGCCGCCTGCGTTCTGTGGCTCCGCGGCTGCAGCGCTGCAGGCAGGCCCAGCTCCTCCTCTTCGAGCAGTCGGCGATTCCGCTCCCGGCGAAGCCTCCGTCGCACCCAAAATTTCAGCAACGGTAGCCGCACGGTCTCTGGGTCCGGTCCGCCCCACCCAGCTGGTGAGGGAAGGATATAAGATACGGATTGATGCGGGAAGCCGCTTCTTCCCGGGAGCCTCCCTAAGCAGCGGCCGCCATCATCGGCTGCTAGCCACGCCCCCTGATTAGCCTGATTTGCTGCCATTTTGGATTTCCAAAGATTCTCCCTGTCCTCCACACTTCTCTGCACTCCTGTGACACCCCATCTGCCCCTTCCTTGTCCTACCTTTCTCCCTCTCACCACTGCCACCTCACACAACAAGAAACTTGAGGCTAGATCATCCAGTATCTCATGCAGTGCAGGGCAGCAGCCTCAAATGCTGTGCTGCGATGCCTTAGGAGAAAGCAGGAGAGCCCCATATTTACAGAAATATGGCATTTTCCTCCCCTCTCTATAATGCAGGTGCTGAAATCAGCTGCCGTGCATCACGGAGACACCTTTGAGCCATGGTGCAAGGGTGTCTCCGTGAGTCAAGCATAGGTTTTGTACTGGAAGGATCCCCTTCTGGTGCAAAATACTATGCCTAGACTAATTTTAAACACTTTCACACTTTTTGTGTGTGTTGTACAGTGCAGCACACATGCGAAGTTGGAAAATAAAGGAGAAAAAAAGCATTTCTCCTTCATAGCGCCTGGTCAAGTATGCGCTATTTTCTGACGCTAAACCCTGTCTACTTTTCTAAGTAAATTGGGTTTAGCACCAGAAAACTTGGGTGGTTGCATGGGAATGCCCATGCACCACACAAGGTACGCCCCCTTGGCGCTAAGTAAAGCAAAGCTGCGCTATGCGCTGCTTTGCGTAACTTTCACGTTATTTCAAGTGATAAACAAGTTAAGCACTTGAAAGTAAATTGGAAAAGAAAATTTTGCGCCGCTGGATTATTAAGCACCCCCACACCATGTGGAAAAAATCTCGAATTGTTTTCCTGCTTCTAGTACAGGTGAGCTCTGGTATTCCCTGGGCTGTCCACAGTCGATGGTGTGTGTGGTCTATGTACAGTAAAGAAACATACGTTGAATGAGGCGCAGACGGGCTGAAATGGCCAGGGTGCAATACTCTCTCCATTCTACCTTCTCCAGGGGACTCAGCCACTCCTCTCAACGTGCCTTCAGGCTTAATAACTTGCAGGGGGAGTGATTAAGTAAGCCCCAATGTATTTTGGTGATGCCTCCCTTGGCCAGTGGGCCCATATGTAATTGTACTTCCAGGGGGTTGCAGTCCAGTGGCGTGGCAAGTGTGGCCAGGTACGCTGACAGAGCGTGCCTAAGCTGGAGATAGCGAAAGAATTAGGATTTATGTAGGGAGAATTCTGTTGGAAGGGTAGAAAAGGATTTCATATGATCACCCTTCCAAATGTCTCCCAGCCTCGACATACCCATCCAATTGTATGCCCATAAACCTTTAACACCTTCACTGCGGCGGCTATTCCGCCGCAGTGCTAAGGGGGCGGGGCGGCCGCGCGGCGCGCCCATGCTGGTGACGGAACCACTCCGTCACCAGCCTCGGTTGAGCTGTGCTTATGATGGAGCGGTTCCGTCATGGCCCCGCCCGCTCAATGGAACGCCCAGCGCAGGCGCGGAATCCGCGCTGCGCAGGCGCGGTGAGCGGGCCATGAAGGAACCGCTCCGTCATCAGCACAGCGCTACCGCGGCTGCTGACGGAGCGGTTCCGTCATCAGCATCGAAAAGGTTAAGTTGTGCCACTCGATCCAGCCATCTTTCAGTCCAGATGGGGGGTCTCCAGCGTCTCTCGGTGGTCCCAGCCCATCCACCGCAGTGATGATCTCCAGACTTCAAATATCATCCTAGTGAACTCCGGGAGCACTTGGGGAATGTGTGTCCCATGGTGCACAGACATAATATCGACTCCAAAATATCGTTTGGACAGAATATCGAGTTTGAAATATCGTTTGGACAAAATATCGACAGGACAGAATATAGACAGCCAAAATATCGTTTTTAAGGTAAGTGAAGTAATATCGACTGTAAATAATATAGAAAGTGAAAATATCCAAGTATATAATCTAGATAGTAAAAAATATCGTTTTTTAAATAATATTTAATTATTTATAGTGTTTTTTCATGTTATAATATGTGTGAAAAGTGTCATTTTATGTTATAATTATTTTTAATTAATGATTTTTTTTAAATTATTGTGTAATTTTATTCTGTAGCGGGTTGTGGGTTTATAGGGGAATAGGGTGGGAAGTAATTTAATTATAATTAATTAAATATGTAAATTTATTAATTGGTAGTAACATTTAATTAATTGGTAATTAAATAATATTTGTTAATTATTTAAAATTTAATTGGTAATTAATTTAATTTAATTGATTAATTGCTAATTATGTAAATTTAAATAATTTATTTCCTGTAGCGGGTTGTGGGTTTATAGGGGAATAGGGTGGGAAGTAATTTAATTATAATTAATTAAATATGTAAATTTAATAATTGGTAGTAATATTTAATTAATTGTTAATTAAAAAATATTTGTTAAATAATTAAAATTTAATTGGTAATTAATTTAATTTAATGGATTAATTGCTAATTATGTTAAATTAAATTATTTATTTCCTGTAGCGGGTTGTGGGTTTATAGGGGAAGAGTGGGAAGTAATTTAATAATAATTAATGAAATAATAACATTTATTTAATTGTATTTAATATAAAATATTTGTAAATTAATTTTTAATTATCAAATAAATAATTGGTAATTAGTTATAAATTAGTATTAATAGGTAAATAATTGAAATATTTATAGTTAATTAGTAATTTTAATATATTAATTATTATGTTATATTAAATAGTTACTCATTTTAAAATAAATTTATATTGATATTATTTTGTAATTTATTTATTAATATATGAAGTATTTACTTTCTCTAATGTTGCACCCACTGGAGTGGGAATAGTAATTTTAACCCCTACGCTATCCTACGCTTTCCCTACTGTTGCACCCTTTGGAGTGGGAATAGTAATTTTAACCCTTACGCTATCCTACGCTTTCCCTACTGTTGCACCCTTTGGAGTGGGAATAGTAATTTTAACCCTTACGCTATCCAACGCTTTCCCTACTGTTGCGGGAAGCATCCTTTACAACGCAACTTTTACAACGCACTACCATTACAACGAAACTTTTACAACGCAAAAACGATTACAACGCATGTTTTTACAACGCATGTTTTTACAACGCAGATACCTTTACAACGCATACCATTACAACGTAAGTATTGGTAAGTATATAATAATTTTTTTAATTTAAATTTTTGTAATTTTTGGGTAAAGGGGTATTTTTAGGGTTCAGGGTCAGTTTTTAGTTTTTGGGTAAAGGGGTATTTTTAGGGTTCAGGGTCAGTTTTTTGTTTTTGGGTAAAGGGGTATTTTTAGGGTTCAGGGTCAGTTTTTAGTTTTTGGGTAAAGGGGTATTTTTAGGGTTCAGGGTCAGTTTTTAGTTTTTGGGTAAAGGGGTATTTTTAGGGTTCAGGGTCAGTTTTTAGTTTTTGGGTAAAGTGGTATTTTTAGGGTTCAGGGTCAGTTTTTAGTTTTTGGGTAAAGGGGTATTTTTAGGGTTCAGGGTCAGTTTTTGTTTTTTGGGTAAAGGGGTATTTTTAGGGTTCAGGGTCAGTTTTTAGTTTTTGCGAAAGGGGTATTTTTAGGGTTCAGGGTCAGTTTTGGGTTTTTGGGTAAAGGGTTTTTTTAGGGTTCAGGGTCAGTTTTGGGTTTTTGGGGTACAGGGGTACAGTGTAAAAATAAAGTAAAATTAAATTTACATTAAATTAATTTAATGAAATGAAATGAAATTAAATTATATTAAATTAATTTTAAATAATTTAAATAAAAAAAAATTATTATATACTTACCAATACTTACGTTGTAATGGTATGCGTTGTAAAGGTATCTGCGTTGTAAAACATGCGTTGTAAAAACATGCGTTGTAATAGTTTTTGCGTTGTAAAATTTTCGTTGTAATGGTAGTGCGTTGTAAAAGTTGCATTGTAACGTCATATATCCACTGTTGCACTCTTTGGAGTGGGAATAGTAATTTTAACCCCTACGCTATCCAACGCTTTCCCTACTGTTGCACCCACTGGAGTGGGAATAGTAATTTTTACTCTTTTGTATTTGTACATTAATAATATTGGCTATTATTTAATTAAATTTTGTTACTATATATATATATATGTTTTAAGAAATATGAATAAAAAAATATTTTTTTTTAACTTTCATTAATTATTTAATTATTAAAAGTTATTTTAAGTATTGTTAAGTATATTTTAGTAATTCATTTTTTTAAAATAATGTAATTAAACATTGTTTTTATTAAAGTCGATATTTTTTACAACTATATTTTTGTAAACGATATTTAAAACTCGATATTTTTGTACTTACCTGTTTGTACATAGAAAGTCGATATTTTGACAGTCTATATTTTGTCAACGATATTTTTGAAGGTCGATATTTTGTCACTCGATATTATTTCAGTGATCCGTGTCCCATATAGGATACCTGCAATATTATCCAGGCCGAACATTAAGGGCCCGATTCACAGAATTAACTTAAGACAACATCCTAAACTTACTACTTTTGGTATTCACAGAAGTTAGGATTTTGTCTTAAGTTTGTCTTAAGACAGACTTAAGACAGACTTAAGTTAGGATTTTGTCTTAAGTCTGTCTTAAGACAAAAATTAAGACAAAATCCTAACTTCTGTGAATACCAAAAGTAGTAAGTTTAGGATTTTGTCTTAAGTTAGTTCTGTGAATCGGGCACTAAGACTTCAGCCCGAAAGGAACGGTCTCCCCGTCCACCATGTATCCATTTGTTCACTTCCAGTGTATGTGCAGCCCAATAGTAAACGCGGATGTCCGACAAAGGTAGTCTTCCCTTGAAGGTGGTGCTTTTCCCCTTATCAGTCCATACTTTAAACAGTAAATATAAGAAGAAAACACTTTACAAATATATTGTACAGCTGTCTTAATGACGGCTGACAGATAATTAAGTAAACAAAGACCATGTTGTAAATGAAAAAAGACGATTTCATGTAAAGTTTTACTTAGGAATCATGTCCGGGACATTACAGAATCTTAAAACTTGAACAAATGGCCTTTATTTTTGTCTGGGAAAGGTGACTACCTCAGAGGGGTGGGCTCCCGCAGGCAGTAAGATTACTGGATTCCTGCTCCCACTGACAGCGGTTACAGACCATTAATATTCATGCTGGGGGCTAAAGGAATGCCCCAGAATACTCTGGTTTGCTCAAAAAAGTACTTTTTGCGGGAGGGGGGTGTGTAAAGCGTGAAGTAGAACCAAAGGTATCAGAGTGATTTACATGAGCACCAGTTGTGTTACAAAGGAACACATTCAATTTTTGTTAGGCGCAGGGAGATGAAGTGATTTGCCCGGATCGAAGGATGTTTAGCGTCCCTGCCGAGACTCGAACCCGGTTCCCCAGTTTGGAGGTCGACCCCCCTAGCCATTAGGCCACATCTTCTCTCCTTTAATATAGTATTTATCATATGGTGCTCCAGTACTCCAGGGGCACTACCAACATTAAGCAGAATGTTTACGGGGCTGCCAGGAGTGTAGGAGTCCCCCCAGGCGCTCCCTCCACCGATTTTTTGTGGTTGCGCCCAATGTCTGGCAGGATTTCGAATTGATGACCCTCAGGGAGGTTTTCTACTATCAGATAGAACTCTTGAAGCTAGGGTTTTTGCTCAGAGGCTTTTGAGTGTATAGACTCCTGTTGGAAAAAGTAGTAACAAGACTAATTCACACATTTTATTGAAATTAAAACGCTTTATTGACAATAAGAAAGTTAATAGTTCATCAATACATGTTTCAATGAAAGTCTTTAAAACACTTTATTGCCAGTCCTATGTTTAAAAGTGAGTTGTGACAGACTTTAATGAGTGGCTTTATAAGATGGTACCATCCTTATGGAGTTCACTGGTGTTGACCTGCATTATTTTAATATACTTATGCTTTTATTATTGTATTAATGTAGTAGCCCCCTGACAAAGCCTGTGGACCTGCCATTTGATAACTACATCACCTGATTTTGCATCATTTGATATGACAGCTGTGATGTCATCAATAATCTCTTTCAACATACCATGAGTGACGTAATATGTGTGGTCATAAGCACTGCTTGATGGTGGTGCATGTTATAGTTACTTCTCTAAACTATATCTGGTTAATTTCAGTGTTTTTTAATTTTAAGACTTTAGTTCTTATCTCATTTCAAAACATAACAATAAAGTCATATTAACCCTTGTTTTTATTAGTGACATTCAGTTTTTTTTAACATAAGCCGAGGTCTTATTACCGTACGTAACTATAAAGTCATTTTAATCTTTTTTTCAGTGAAAATAAATATATATAAATGCTGGGTAACTTTGTAATTTGGTTAAATACTGCCATCAAGAGGTTCTGGTGACATTCTGGTCACATCATAAACCACAAAGGAAGGGTGATTTGCAAATGTCATCAAAACACCAAGATGGCAATATTGGACAATATTATACATTGTACCCATTATGTTTTTTTTTATATTAGACGTTTATCTGGGGTCAGTTTGCTTGAAAAAGGGGTTTTCTTTTAAGTGCTGTTAACAATTGACAGTGATTGGTATTAGAATGTTTAGCCTTTGTTTACATTAGTTGAATGCAAAATTAATAAAACAATGGACAATGCTGAGTGTCAGTGGATATAGGTGATTCCTTTAGTATTTTTGATGAAATTCTATGTTTTTAATGTCAATTTAGAAGTCCATTGCAGTGTGCCCGTTGTCAGGCTCCAACACTCCACCATACATGGCCGAATGGTGCCCAACCTATTTTTTTTTTGCTGCACTCCTGATCCGCAGATCCACAGAACCCCCCTAAAAACATTTTGTTTATTTTACCCCCCTGCAAGGATAAGGAGATCAAATTATCCTGAGACTGCCCCCTTCTAAATTATTTAAATTTATTTTCTAGGACTTGGGTTCAGAGTTCCTGAGTCCTAAAATGGTCCCCAACTTTTTCTTCAGGTTGCAGTCAGCCAATAACAGAACGCAGTTGATCGTGCAGATCTGAGGATCCACCGTGAATAATTGCAGTCAGCAAATCACAACATGGTAGGATTCATGGATCCTGCACTGTAGATTGGTGGTGGAGCCACATCACTATATACATAAATGTTGAACCTTAACTTCTCAAAAACTACTGAACGTATTTACAGTATATCTTAAAAAGCTATTTTTCTGGATAAAAATCTAGCTTTCTTTCATATGTGGTGTAATTCCTTTCAGCCATGTTTTCCGGTATTACTGTTCAATTTTCCTATGAAAAATTGCATGGGGAAATTAGTTTGGCACCCACAATTTTCACAGGCCGCTGCTTGATGGACCACCCAGATATTTTTCAGGAAGAAGCTGAGGTGGATGAGACATTTTGAGATTGTTTCGTGAAGATTTGTCAAACATCATCAAAAATATTAGCAAACCAAAAAATTGATTTCCGATTGAAATTTAGTCCTAATCATAACTACGCATTAGTGAATTCCACTGTGTAATAGGTAGTTTAATATATATTAGGTAGTGTAATATATATTAGTTAGTTATAGTTAGGTCAGCTGTTCCATAGGAAAAGCATTTTTTGTATTGCTAATAACTTTGGCACAGTTTGACGAATCTTCACCAAACTTTTCAAAAATGTGCTACTTGTTCACTAGTTTGTGCATGAAAAGTTTTGGGGTGATCCATCAAGCGAGGAAGAGGTGTGGCGCCGCGGCTAGGGTGACTGACTCTGGAGTCTGGGGATCACAGTTCAATCCCTGGCACCGGCGGCAGATTAGCCCAGTACCATGTGACTCTGGGCAATAGATTGCTTAAGCTTCCCGACATCCCCCAGCGCCTAGAGACCCTTACGGGTGATTGTGCGCTTTACAAATGTGGATTATATATATATATATATATATCAAGCCGAGGTTGAGAAAAATGGGTTCCCCAAAACACAAAATCCCCATGCATTTTCCATTGTCTTCTTTAGGACACGCTACCACAATAACTGCTGAATGGAATTACACCAAATTCTGGCAGAAAGCTAGGTCTTGATCCGCAAATTGTACTTTTTGTGAATTGGTGAAAATCCATTCAGTAGTTTTTGAGAAATTTGAGGTCAAAATAATTTTATATCTGGACGGTGGGGTCTGATAGAGGCTCAAGAGACTCTAGCAGAAGCAGCAATTCAAAATGTAAATGTTCTGATTGGCCCAGGGAGCTTTATTTACCTTGGGCATATCACTCCTATGGGAGCGAGCACTCTGATTAGCTGCTAGCAACATGAGAAAAAACCCTGCCCCTGAAATAAAAAAATAAAAATAGTATGTGGGGCAAGGTAGGGATACCCCGACCCCCTAGTCCCTATAGAAGGGATCCTGTGGGACCCCTCCTGGTGTCCAAAAGAGGGCAACAAATGTGGCAAAAATCTAAAAACAATGGCGGCTGGGCTGCTTTCACTAAGTTTATGCCCCAGGGAGCCCACCCTCAAAGCTGTAATCATAAAGGGGAGAGTGGGGTGAGTGACCCCCTTCCCTGAGCTTCCAGAAGCCCCAGAGAGCCCACCCCTTGGGCCAGAATTAGCTTATAGAGGTGGGGGGCTGCACGCCACCCCCTCCTGAGCCTCTTAAGGCCCTGGGGAGTTTATCCCAGGGGCTGACATTTTATAAAATAGAGAGGGCTGTGTAAAGGGTGGATCTTCACAAGTGGAAACCCTCATAAATAGGCCTTTTGAAACCGGTGCCTGTTGTACCTGTTGCCTATGATTGCATTGTTGCTTGCACAGGTCTTGCACTACCTGACCAGTGCCTATAAATCCCTGTGGAATACATACATGAACAAACTTACTGGGTGCAGAGTGTCACCAATCTTAAGATGTGAATACACAACTGATGTATCAATGACTATAACTGTTTTTCAGAGACAAGTACAAGGTTTACATGATCCACAAGATTTTTTGACAGCCTTGGGTCTCCACTGAACATGCCATTCAAAGCTCTCTCCAGTGGCGGTCACATGGAGTCCTTCTCAGGTGCTGATGATGCGGAGGTGGCAGGGGGCTCGGACTTCTCCTCAGGTACAGTTGCCAGGTCTGATGTCCTCTGCCCACACCGTGCCACTGTGAACCTGCTCATACGAAGGGCTTCTTCATAGCAAGGAGGCGTCTCTGTGCCCGGGGGCATCGTGAAGACTGATGGCAAAGGTGCGACATTGTGGGAGTGTGCCACAGCAAAGATCCTCCTGGCAGCGGGGCCGAACACAGACTGCAGGGCTGGTGAGAGAAGAACATGGATAAGATGAGATCCTACTTCTGTACAAAAGTGGTAAAAATCTTTGGCAAAGTTTTGCAGAAGTATTGGGAGAATGTGATGCTGAAGGGAGAGCACCATTTGAAGTTGTGGAAGATGTAGCACCCACCGTCTGTCATGTCCCCCTGATTGTTACTGTCTGTCCTACTGAGGACCTCCCTTCCTCGTGGCATAGGGAATGAATGTTCTCTGCTTCTTTGGGGGCATTTTATCAAGAACGGCGTTAAAATTATTGCAGTTTTAGCCGTTAAAGTGGCGACAATGGGCTTGTTCATATGCCCTTGTGAATTCCCATATAAGCCCAGGTTCACACCAGAACATGGGTTTATATTGGAATTCACAAGGGCATATTATCAACCCCATTATCGCCGTTTTACCAGCAGTTTCCTGCTGCTAAAGCGGCAATAATTTTAACGCCGTTCTTGATAATATGCGCCTTAGTTCGTTAGGTAGTATTTATATAGCTCACGATGAAGCTCATTAGAAAGCCAGCTCTGCCCCAAGGACCGATCTGAGAACAGGCGTCATGAGATATGCAAATTAGGTGTATTTTAGATTTTCTTTTTTTATTTCCTTAGTTTTTGTTGGCACAAAATAGACCAGCAAGGGGGTTCCTGAGACGGACCCTAAGAGTTGTCAGTCATCTAATTGCTAATAGTTTTATAGGGCGGGGGGTTCAGTGCATGCTTAAAAGATGGTGTCATGATAGTCTGAAGGTAATGGTGGGAGTACACTGGTATCAAAGTGGTGCGGTGATTCTCTCTGTCCTTCTGGGAGTGTTGGCATTTTTTGTTACCCTGACTAAAATGTCTATTTATTCCCATCACATTGCCCGCTTCCCAGATTGCTCTGACCCTTCCCAGACTTGATAGAAACGATCTTTTCTTGCGGATCGTTTCTATCAAGTCTGGGAAGGGTCAGAGCAATCTGCCCTAATCCCTCTTCAATGTGGAGTCCCGCAGGGCTCATCGCTGAGCCCTACCTTATTTAATATTTATATGACTCCACTTGAAAGAGTGGTCGCCCCTTCGGGGGTGAAGATCATCAGCTATGCTGATGATACTCAGCTGGTGGTGGGCCTCACGCAATTGGCGGCACACCCTGAGGTATTACATGACTGCCTCGCCAATGTTTATCGCTGGATGTCCATCTCTGCTCTAAAGCTTAATGGAGGTAAGACCGAGCTAATGCTCCTGGGCAACTCCAGTCCTTCCATCATTGCGAGTTGTTGGCCCCGGTCTCTTGGCGACCCACCATCCCCCAAGAAGGAGATCAAATCCTTGGGAATATGGTTGGAAGACGATCTGTCCTTCAGGACTCATGCCAAGAAGACCGCAGGGGTCTGCTTTGGTTTGCTGAGATCAGCCCGAAAGGTGTTACCTTTGCTTCCTGCTCCATCAAGGAAGCTGTTGATACGTGGCCTAATTCTATCTAGGCTCGATTATGGGAATGCGTTGTTTCTCGGTGCCCCTGAAGCTACCTTCAAAACCCTCCAACAGGTGCAAAATGCAGCTGCGAGAGTCCTTATGGATGTTCCCAGAAGGCAGTCTGCTGCTCCGGCCCTTAAAGCGCTCCACTGGCTCCCCGTGAAGGAGCGGGTGAAATTTAAAGCGCTTTGCACAGCTCACAAAATTTTATATGGTAAAGGCCCTCCCATTCTTGCCAATATGGCCCGTCCCTACAAACCCCCTCGTCTGTTGCGCTCTGATCAAAAACATCTCTTGCAGTCAGCGAGAGTAAGAAGAGCCCGGTCTGGGGGCAGGCGTTTTTCTGTGCAGGTGGCCTCTCTTTGGAACTCTCTGCCCCTCAAGATTCGCTCAGAACCCCAGATCCTATCATTTAGGAAGCTGCTTAAGACCCATTTGTTTCCCCGGTAGTGATTAGCTGAGTTTTTCCTTTTTCCTGTGGTCTGTTGCGCCGGGATGCCCCTGGGTAAGCCGAGCGCACTACAAGTTTCATATTATTATTATTATTATTATTACACAAACACACACACACACCCACACACACACACACACACGCACACACACACACACACACACGCACACACACACATACACACACACACCCATACATATATATATGTTTCCAATCCCCTTACCGTGGGTGGATTATACTAATGTTAAAGGTTTAGACCTACAGATGCTGCTCCATTTAGAATCCAATCCTCCAATGTCAATTCCATCCCCTCCTTCTTATCTTATCCTTCTGTATCTGCCTCTCAGTCACCCCCTGCCCCCTCCACACACACACTAGTTGCTCTAGCTTGGGAACAGGTACATTGAATTTTGAGGAGTAAAAAGCTAGTCTCCCCCTCCTCTCATTCACTAAACTGCCCCCCTTCTATGGAGGTGCTGGTTTGCAAGTGGTGTTTTTTGGTCAGTGGGGTTAGACTGGAGAGGTGACTTAATGAAACATGTGGGGCACTCACTAGCAGCGACCCGTATTGAACTAGGGCGGCTTGACCTGCTAAGCTTGGCTACTGCAGTCAGCCTGCAGGTGATTGGCATTGTTACCAATGCAGCACCAGGGCAGCTGCTCTTTGGTCATTTGCACTGTACACACACACACCCACACACACATACATATGTGCACTCACATACAACACATCGTTCATCAAACAGCCAGTAGACTGCGGTGCCAACAGTGATGTGGCTTCAGTCAAGAGCACGTGGGACAAGAGTCTGGCCAAAGCAGCGCGAGTGCACTCCTGATATACAGCAGTGGCCAGCCATCAGGGACATGCACTGCGTTCTACTCAGTGCATACATCCTGACCCCTCTTTAATTTAGGTGTATGCCCTATAAAGAGATTGGGCAATGGGTTGACCAAACACATTTTCAATAAACCTCATACCTCCTGCCGCTCCAGTCAAATGTCTGTAAGGTGCTTGGTTAAGGAGCCGGAACTTCACTAGGACTCAAAGTTTTGGTTCACTTCCTCTTTGCTGTCTTGAATTGACCTTATCTTGGGTGTGTGAATATGTGCGGGGGGCCTTACACTGCTGATCTGGTCCAGAAGGTAGACAAGTGAAGTCCTCTTTCTAGGTCCAATCACTGCACGGGCTCTGAGCAGTAAGAACTGAGCATTACTCCATCTAGAGAAGGTCACACTAAAGCCTCCCATTCTTTCCTCTCTACACATCACATTCATCCTGCTTATATCTGGTGAAACATTGGTCCGCTCGGTCAATTAAGATGCGCCCTAACTGGGCTTAAACTACGCCCCTGCTCCATATTATTCTGGCACGAGGGAGGATAAGCTGATAGGACCCATGCCTCTTTCCCTTCTATAAAGGCCAGTGGTGCTACTAGCTAGGCAATACTCATGCTTCTCTTCTAAAATGGCTGGTAATAGTGCCGTCAACTGGCCATCACTCAGACCGCCAACTCCACTGAGGGTGGTATCAGAAAGGTAGGCTTGTTTCAACCAACTCGACCAAACAGCTCCCATTTGAGATTCTACCTGTGTCGTAACCCAAATTATTTTCCTATGGTGAAGAATGATGGTGATGGGTGACTTGTACATTTGCACTGTCACTTTTGAGAAGGAATCAATCAAGGAAAGATTATTACAAGACTTAATTCAGCTTACAGCATCAACCCCTGACCAACAGCCACCTCTCCTGCCGACTGCCCAACTACTGTCGCCAAGGACACCCTCACTTAACATTTCACATCCTAAATTCGCTAGCAGGAGCTGGAGCAGGGAGCAGGTGGCAATGTCCCTACATAAAAATCACATACACCAGAACATTGGAGTCGCCAAACAAAGTGACGCAGTATTGTAGGTCCCTCAAATCCATGTTTTCCTCATAGCCTATGGCAGCACCCCATTGCTGGACTGATGATGCAGGTGGGGGTGATAATATTTTGAAGAGCAATCAAAACATTTGCTGGGCACAGGTCCAGAGGGGAGACATTTTTATTGTCCTGAAGAAGAGTTAAGCAACCTGCTCCATGGTACTAGATGCAAAAGAGGTGAAGCTAGATGTCCCTGGGTCAGGTGATTCTGCAGAGCTCACGGTCTCAAATGCTGGCCAAGTTCTCATAAAAGAAATTTACCATCTCTCAACATACTTCTGATATTACACAATCTGAGCTGTCACTCATAAGACACAAGGCTTATTAACAATCTGCAAAATGTGAAATCTGTTATTGGAGAAGGACCATTTAGTCTAAGTTGACTTGACCATAGATTTTTAAGGGATGGACCTTCCACCTTCTTAGCAGGGCCTGGATTTTACTGCAAGTCTTAATTAGATTCTTATTCCCTACCAAAATTTACTTTGTTATTTAAACTTATCCCACTTGTATTTTCAAAAACGAGTATTACAAAAATACCGGATATGTTTGGCAGCTTTATTTGGCCCTCAAATGGTGCACAAATCTCCTGGAGAAAACTTAGGGGCAAGTCAGAAAAGGGTGGGCTAGCACTACCAAATTTCCAAGTATAAAACTATGCTTTTCACTTAAAAAAGAGCAACACGTTACCGAATTGCAATTTGTGTTTAGTGGTTCGTTGTTTGGAAGGGGCGTGTTTAGGCCTTCAGTGACTGGACCTTAGTTTGCAGAAGAGTACGGGCCATATTATCAAGCAAGGGTGATACATTATCGCCGCTTTTATCGGCAGGAGACTGCCGATAAAGCAGCGATAATGGGCATGATAATGTGCCCTTGTGAATTCCCATAGAAGCCCATGTTCTGGTGTTAACCTGGGCTTCTATGGGAATTCACAAGGGCATATTATCAAGCCCATTATCGCCGCTTTAGCGGCAGTTTCCTGCCGATAAAAGCGGCGATAATGTATCGCCCTTGCTTGATAATATGGCCCTATGTTTGGAGGTCAATCAACCCGCCAATTTCCGCTATGTTTCTGTTTTAATATCCATGCTTCTGCTCTGTCCACTGCCTCTATCAGATGGGCTGACCAGTGAACAAGTCCGGCAAGGAAACTGGACTCTGTCATATTTTATTATATTGAACATCTGTCACATTTTATTGTGATGGGTGCTTTAATTTAATATAAAATGTAAATTTTTGAAGCCAAAATCTACACAATTTAAGACAAGAACAAGAAAAACAATCTCTTATTAAGAGCGATTCAATAACATAAATGTATGGGGTGTGTATATGCGGGCCTTAGACTGAAATGCTGCCACCTTCCAAAAATTATATTTTATTATTTAAGAGGGACATAGGGATAATACATTAGGAATCCTATTAACTTCTAATTATTTTATGGCTATTATTCCATATTTTATCAGCCAATACAACACTCTGTAAGTGCTAACAATATTTAATGTAGTGCTTAATTTGTAACAATACAACTCCCAGGGTTCAATGTGTGTCTCAGGAGTACACTGAATTACCTAGTAACCTTCACAATCAATCAAGTTTTTTTCTACTATTCCAGGTCACCTCAAACTGTAGGATGGCCTTGTAGTGCTACTTTTATCATTTTTAAAAGTATAATAAATGGTTAAACCCTGTACTGATGTGTGATGGATGCTCAAATATGAGCAGAGACCGCCACCATGTGGTGGACACTAATAGATATGTGCAGGTACTGAGTACTGGCAAACACTGGCACAAATCAAGCACTAGCTTAATGTGTTTCTTAATACTTTTGCTCTAAATGAAGTCTGAGTATGTTTCGCCACTATATCTTCTCTTCTCTGGGTCTGCGTTAGGTCATTGTCTGCATTGAAAAGATGTCGGTACTCACAGGTAAGGGTGCTCTGAATGGTGCTGTCATGATCAATGGCGATGACTGTGACTTCATAGGGTCTGGCCCCTTCCTCTCCTCCAGCCGCCTGGTGCCTCAGACAGCAGCATTTAACAAACACACAAATGATTCCACAGGTCAGCAACAGCAATCCCAGCCCCACAATCAACCTGCAAAGAAGAGATACAAGAAATACGCATGGAGCAGTAAACAGATGGTACTAGAGGAAGCAGACTAGCATGCCAAGAGATCAAGAGAAACCCTTACAGGCTTTTGTAGCAGAAATAGTGGGAAGGCCTTGGTAGGTAGGGTTAGCTTATATACTCATCACTGCGGCGCAAATTCCGCCGCAGTGCTGAACATTCTGATCGCGGTTGTGGTCATGACGGCTCCCGGCCGTCATCAGCACACGCCCACCGTGACTCAAGACGGCCAGGAGCCATCATGAGCATGGAAGAGGCTAGACTTGGCATAGCCCCTGGGTTTACAGTGGCTGTTTCTGAACTTTTATTGCCTTAGTTAATAGACGGCACTTTAAGTTTCTATTCGCTCTGACCTTTTCTGTGTTCTCAAACACAGCATTTGGACTTAACCTTGTTTCTTGCCCAAGCCAAGAGAATAGTCAGCCTTACGGCATGGATTTTTTTTATGGCTGCTTAATTGTGATAGGGCCCTTCAGTGGGTCCTGCTCCTTGCCTCAGTTGCAGTGTCACCCAGCTGGTGCAAGGCCATGGCCAGCTTCCAGCTTCCAATTCCAAATCGTATCTACTCCCAGTATCACCATTTCTTGATATATGGTGTATATGCCTGTACGTCACTCTTTGCGTGGCTTTTCCTGTCCTTGTAAATACGGCCCCTTTACACACAACACTTTGCTTGAAAGGGCGTGCCACACAACACCCATGGAACCAGACACATTTCCGGATTTACAAGAAATCGTAAATTTGGAAATGCGTCAGAGTGCTACGCTTCCCCAGGTGAGGCGTAGGGAGGCACAACGAGGAGAAATGTATTCATTTCTCCTCGTTGTTTTTCTCTTTCCATGCGTGCTGCATTCTGCGGCACACATAGAATGAGGAAATGACCTCTGCTGGTTGTTTATGTACAGGAAGGGTTCCCTTCCAGCACATAAAAAATCCTTTAAATAAATGACGTTTTGCAAGTTCTATGTGTGCTAATGCAGCACACATAGAATTTGGAAAACGGTATTTCTGATTGTTTATGTGCAGGAAGATGTTGTTTGCCTGGTTTTATCAGGGTTTACCAACACTCTGAGGACCAGTTTGGTTCTCACGGTTTGGGTTGAACATGCCTGCCCCTCCCCCACACACCAACACCTCTTCCCTGAAAGTAAAATATCTTCCTTCCAATCCAATACTCTTTCTAATTTCTACCACAATCTCCCTCTCATTTCTCCATCATACGACTCTCATCTCTCTCCTTTTCACTCTCCTTCTGCTCAAAGCCTTCTTCCTCACCTTTCATGTCAATTTTCACTCCCCTAATCTCTCACCCCTTCCCAGCCGTCTCTTTCTTCACTTTTGTATCCACCCTAGTCACCCTCATCTCTCTTACTCTACCACCTCTCTCTTGAATGGCTTTCCTGTCACCTTCAATTTTTCTTCTTCCTGTCCTCTCTTATCACCCACTCATAACCTCCCTTAAGTCTTTGCCTCCCCATCCTCTGCCCTTCGCTCTCATGCAATCCTCGTTCTCTCTTTCACTCTCAAATGAACGCACACACAGACACACTCGTATACATAAATGCAAAACACACACGCACAGTGCAGACAAAGGGCCAGATGTAGGTGAATTCAATTTAGCACGTCCTTAATAGCGATTTTTACCGAATCGCTATTAAGGCCTCGCAAAATTGAATGTAGGTAGGAATCGCAAAAATATTTGTGATTCCATAATATTCCTTAATTGCGAATCGCAAATTGAGATTCGCAATCAAGGAATACCATCCCATTCATTTCTATGGCCCAAGAGCCCCATAGAAATTAATAGGATTTGTGTCCGTAATATGCCTCGCAAATTGCGGGCGCAATTTCAAGGGTGCAAGGGTTCCAAAAAGACACCCTGTTGCACCCCTGAAATGTGCATGTGTGGACATGTGGTGCACATACATGCCCTAGGGGCATGTATGTGTGCCACATGGCACTCTGTAAAAAGCCCAAAAGTGCTTTTTGAAATGAAATCACAAAATACCACCAACATGAAGTAGGTGGTATTTTGTGATTCCTTAAGGCAAAATCGCAATTTGCGATGCCTACCAGCATAGCATTTAGGGAATCGCAAATTGCGATTCTCTAAATGCTTACGCAAAATAAGGAATCACAATTTTTGCATTAAACTTGTAGTAAAAAAGGATGGATGATTTAAAGCCCTGTTGTAATGACCTGTGTGTAATTTCAGATGACAGGTTTGAAT